>NC_045763.1:61328490-61948847 GCF_008692025.1 Phocoena sinus | reverse complement strand
ATGCTGTCTACAAGAGACCCACTTCAGAACTAGAGACACATACAGACTGAAAGTAAGGGGATGGAAAAAGATATTCCATGCAAATGGAAACCAAAAGAAAGCTGGAGTAGCAATTCTCATATCAGACAAAATAGACTTTAAAATAAGGACTATTAAAAGGGACAAAGAAGGACACTACATAATGATCAAGGGATCGATCCAAGAAGAAGATATAACAATTGTAAATATTTATGCACCCAACATAGGAGCACCTCAATACATAAGGCAAATACTAACAACCATAAAAGGGGAGATCAACAGTAACACATTCATAGTAGGGGACTTTAACACCCCACTTTCACCCATGGACAGATCATCCAAAATGAAAATAAATAAGGAAACACAAGCTTTAAATGATACATTAAACAAGATGGACTTAATTGATATTTATAGGACACTCCATCCAAAAACAACAGAATACACATTTTTCTCAAGTGCTCATGGAACATTCTCCAGGATAGATCATATCTTGGGTCACAAATCAAGCCTTGGTAAATTTAAGAAAACTGAAATTGTATCAAGTATCTTTTCCGACCACAACGCCATGAGACTAGATATCAATTACAGGAAAAGATCTGTAAAAAATACAAACACATGGAGGCTAAACAATACACTACTTAATAATGAAGTGATCACTGAAGAAATCAAAGAGGAAATAAAAAAATACCTAGAAACAAATGACAATGGAGACACAACGACCCAAAACCTATGGGATGCAGCAAAAGCAGTTCTAAGGGGGAAGTTTATAGCAATACAAGCCCACCTTAAGAAGCAGGAAACATCTCGAATAAACAGCCTAACCTTGCACCTCAAGCAATTAGAGAAAGAAGAACAAAAAAACCCCAAAGCTAGCAGAAGGAAAGAAATCATAAAAATCAGATCAGAAATAAATGAAAAAGAAATGAAGGAAACAATAGCAAAGATCAATAAAACTAAAAGCTGGTTCTTTGAGAAGATAAACAAAATAGATAAACCACTAGCCAGACTCATCAAGAAAAAAAGGGAGAAGACTCAAATCAATAGAATTAGAAATGAAAAAGGAGAAGTAACAACTGACACTGCAGAAATAAAAAAAATCATGAGAGATTACTACAAGCAACTCTATGCCAATAAAATGGACAATCTGGAAGAAATGGACAAATTCTTAGAAATGCACAACCTGCCAAGACTGAATCAGGAAGAAATAGAAAATATGAACAGACCAATCACAAGCACTGAAATTGAAACTGTGATTAAAAACCTTCCAACAAACAAAAGCCCAGGACCAGATGGCTTCACAGGTGAATTCTATCAAACGTTTAGAGAAGAGCTAACACCTATCCTTCTCAAACTCTTCCAAAATATAGCAGAGGGAGGAACACTCCCAAATTCCTTCTACGAAGCCACCATCACCTTGATACCAAAACCAGACAAGGATGTCACAAAGAAAGAAAACTACAGGCCAATATCACTGATGAACATAGATGCAAAAATCCTCAACAAAATACTAGCAAACAGAATCCAAAAGCACATTAAAAGGATCATACACCATGATCAAGTGGGGTTTATTCCAGGAATGCAAGGATTCTTCAATATACGCAAATCTATCAATGTGATAAACCATATGAACAAATTGAAGGAGAAAAACCATATGATCATCTCAATAGATGCAGAGAAAGCTTTCGACAAAATTCAACACCCATTTATGATAAAAACCCTCCAGAAAGTAGGCATAGAGGGAACTTTCCTAAACATAATAAAAGCCATATATGACAAGCCCACAGCAAACATCATCCTCAATGGTGAAAAACTGAAAGCATTTCCACTAAGATCAGGAACAAGACAAGGTTGCCCACTCTCACCACTCTTATTCAACATAGTTTTGGAAGTTTTAGCCACAGCAATCAGAGAAGAAAAGGAAATAAAAGGAATCCAAATCGGAAAAGAAGAAGTAACGCTGTCACTGTTTGCATATGACATGATACTATACATAGAGAATCCTAAGGATGCTACCAGAAAACTACTAGAGCTAATCAATGAATTTGGTAAAGTAGCAGGATACAAAATTAATGCACAGAAATCTCTGGCATTCCTATATACTAATGATGAAAAATCTGAAAGTGAAATCAAGAAAACACTCCCATTTACCATTGCAACAAAAAGAATAAAATATCTAGGAATAAACCTACCTAAGGATACGAAAGACCTGTATGCAGAAAATTATAAGACACTGATGAAAGAAGTTAAAGATGATACAAATAGATGGAGAGATATACCATGTTCTTGGATGGGAAGAATCAACATTGTGAAAATGACTCTACTACCCAAAGCAATCTACAGATTCAATGCAATCCCTATCAAACTACCACTGGCCTTTTTCACAGAACTAGAACAAAAAATTTCGCAATTTGTATGGAAACACAAAAGACCCCGAATAGCCAAAGCAATCTTGAGAACGAAAAAAGGAGCTGGAGGAATAAGGCTCCCTGACTTTAGACTATATTACAAAGCAACAGTAATCAAGACAGTATGGTACTGGCACAAAAACAGAAAGATAGATCAGTGGAACAGGATAGAAAGCCCAGAGATAAACCCACGCACATATGGACACCTTATCTTTGATAAAGGAGGCAGGAATGTACAGTGGAGAAAGGACAGCCTCTTCAATAAATGGTGCTGGGAAAACTGGACAGGTACATGTAAAAGTATGAGATTAGATCACTCCCTAACACCATACACAAAAATAAGCTCAAAATGGATTAAAGACCTAAAAGTAAGGCCAGAAACTATCAAACTCTTAGAAGAAAACATAGGAAGAACACTCTATGACATAAATCACAGCAAGATCCTTTCTGACCCACCTCCTAGAGTAATGGAAATAAAAACAAAAATAAACAAATGGGACCTAATGAAACTTCAAAGCTTTTGCACAGCAAAGGAAACCATAACCAAGACCAAAAGACAACCCTCAGAATGGGAGAAAACATTTGCAAATGAAGCAACTGACAAAGGATTAATCTCCAAAATTTACAAGCAGCTCATGCAGCTCAATAACAAAAAAACAAACAACCCCATCCAAAAATGGGCAGAAGACCTAAATAGACATTTCTCCAAAGAAGATATACAGAATGCCAACAAACACATGAAAGGATGCTCAACATCATTAATCATTAGAGAAATGCAAATCAAAACTACAATGAGATATCATCTCACACCAGTCAGAATGGCCATCATCAAAAAATCTAGAAACAATAAATGCTGGAGAGGGTGTGGAGAAAAGGGGACACTCTTGCACTGCTGGTGGGAATGTGAATTGGTTCAGCCACTGTGGAGAACAGTATGGAGGTTCCTTAAAAAACTACAAATAGAATTACCATATGACCCAGCAATCCCACTACTTGGCATATACCCTGAGAAAACCAAAATTCAAAAAGAGTCATGTACCAAAATGTTCATTGCAGCTCTATTTACAATAGCCAGGACATGGAAACAACCTAAGCGCCCATCATCGGATGAATGGATAAAGAAGATGTGGCACATATACACAATGGAATATTACTCAGCCTTAAAAAGAAATGAAATTGAGCTATTTGTAATGAGATGGATAGACCTAGAGTCTGTCATACAGAGTGAAGTAAGTCAGAAAGAAAAAGACAAATACCGTATGCTAACACATATATATGGAATTTAAGGGAAAAAAATGTCATGAAGAACCTAGGGGTAAGATAGGAATAAAGACGCAGACCTACTGGAGAACGGACTTGAGGATATGGGGAGGGGGAAGGGTGAGTTTTGACAGGGCGAGAGAGAGTCATGGATATATACACACTAACAAACGTAGTAAGGTAGATAGCTGGGGGGAAGCAGCCGCAAGGCACAGGGATATTAGCTCGGTGCTTTGTGACAGCCTGGAAGTGTGGGATGGGGAGAGTGGGAGGGAGGGAGACACAAGAGGGAAGACACATGGGAGCATATGTATATGTATAGCTGATTCCCTTTGTTATAAAGCAGAAACTAACACACCATTGTAAAGCAATTATACCCCAATAAAGATGTTTAAAAAAAAAAAAAAAAAAAAACACGATAGCTATATGGTTACATAAAAAAAAAAAAAAAAAAAAAAAAAAGTGATCATAAATTCTTTGCAGCAACACCCACAACGAGTGGTGTCTATTTTCCCACTCCTGGAACCTGGGCTGGACTTGTGACTTTCTTTGATTAATAGAATACAGCAGCAGTGACACTGTGTTGAGTTATTATCCCAGGCCTCACGATTCCTTGCTTATGCTCACTCTGTGAACATGAACTAACCTTGGTGCTTTATAGAGGATGCAATAACTTGTAGGGAGAAGAAAAAGCACTGGCCACCCCAACTGAGATCTTAGACTTATGTTGATGCCTAGCAAACACCACAGAGAGCAAGATGAGCCACCTCAGAAAGGCCCAGGCTAAGTTGCCAACCACAGAACAATGATTTTTTGTTTTAAGGCAGTAAGTTTTGGGAGGTTTGTTATGCGGTATTAAATAAATGATACCCTCTCTTCTAAAGTTTCTTTTATCTGAAGCTATTACAGATATAATCAATACTTGTAGAACCACTATAGATTTGCCCTACAGAAGTCGTGACAAATTCTCTTTCACACAATTTCCACCAGAAAAAAAGCAAAATACATCTGATTAATTTACACACTGTATTGTTAACTATATACCTGACAGGTGAGAATATTGATAGGAACCAAATCCCCCAATTACAGTTTTACACATCTGATGATTAGAAAAATTGTCTACAGACTGGTTTCTGGCTCCATATATTTTAAATCTTGTTTTGTTCCACTGCACACATACTTTAGATACTGGGTACCTTAAGCATATTCACATCATTTTGGCCACATACCTGTGAATCATAGCATCAATCAAGTTGGCAGAGTGGGTAAGAGGTGTATTTCTGGAAGCTATTCTTATGCCAGAATGAGGAAACATTAACTTAAATGTATGGGAAGTAATGGTGTGGATCACATAAATATATTCCATTACACTAAAACAAAACATATTCTCCACTCAAGTTTTCTTCAAACAACGTCTGGGGTCATTCTAAAACCATCCAAAAGTAGAAGTGTAATGGAAGAGAAGTAAGAGTGGAAAAAGACAGCAAACTTAATTGATTGCTGTTATATATCTTGTACAACTTTTACAAAAGTATATGGCAGATTGCATTCACTGGAATGATCTTCATCATGGAAGGGACCCTAAAGATTAAGTTTCCTTAGCTTCAAGGTAGATCCACCTCTAATCTTGCCCCTCTTCCTGGCTTCCTTCCTCCTCTCAGTCTCAGAAGTAGCAGCAAGTCTTTCTCCCTATATTTAAGCCCCTTTGGAATATTACTTTTCTAACCTAAGCACTTTTCCAGCTTATGGTCACATCCATACTGTTTTTACCTTCTACTTGCCTCACACTCCAGAACTTAAATTTCATGGTAGTGTAAGCTACCAGAAAAAATAATTTGCTTGAGTGTGGTAATGGTGACTGACAATTTCATCTCCAAACTATTTATCAGTTCACACTCCATGTATCGGGATTCACGAGAACATGACACCTCCTGCCAGTAAAACAAAAGGATCTTGTGACAGCATTTCAATTGAATTTCTCACCTGGCACTCACCACATTAGAACTCAGTTAAAATAACTCCATTCGTTACTTCAAAAAACACACAAAAATGGATGCTCTAGACAAGGTAAATGAAATTATATACATATACCAAAAAGCTAATACTGCACCTGATTCCAGGTTTTCACCACCTTCAAAATAACCTGTCTTGTTTATTATAACTTTTTTTATTTGTTTCTGACAATAAGCCAATCACAGATCATTCTTTTATAAAAGTAAATCATTCTTTTCAGCAGAAAATGACTATCGTGCAGAACAGTAAGCAAAACATGTCAATCTCAAAGTTCAAACTAAACTGTCTCTCAGTTACTTTTAAATCTCTGTGAAAGTGTCAGTCCAAAACTCTAAGTAAACCTTCAACTGGCTTGATTGCCACCTTCATAAAATATGCAGCTCAAATTTCTGATGGTTTGGGTAACTTCCCAAAAGTTGTCTGAGGAGTAGGCCATCCCTGTTCTCCCAAGTTTCCTTTGTTTCTGTTCCCAAGAACACTTCTTAGCCTTCAGGAGACAGCGGAGTATGGTGGTCAAGGTCATGGGCAAGACTAGGGTGTGTCTGTCTCAAAGCTCTGCCATTACTGGTGGTGGGATTTAGGCAAATTGCTCAAATCCTCTGAGCCTCAGTTTTCTAGTTTATTAATTACAGATAATAACACTATGTTCTTTATAGAGTAGTTGTGTGGATTAAATGAGCTGACATAATACATAACTTAGCATGTTGACTCGCAAGAAAGAATAATCAATTCTCATTATATTTCCCATTTATATTTTCTCATTATAATCATCATTTTGATCTGAGAAAGATCACTGGAAAAGGGAACAGTGAAAATGGAAAAACAATTCAACCTTTCCTTCTAGGATTGATCCCAGCTTCCTATTTCAACCACCTGCACTGAGTCACTCCAAAGCAAGAGTTTTCTATTGCTCTTCCCTTGGGTACCACTTTAGTTCTACAGACATGGCTTCTGTCTCTGCAGTTCCTCACATATATCTTCTGCCAAATATATTTTCTTTATATATGTATGTTCTTCTAAAAGAATAAGTACAAAGGCAAAAAATAAATCTAGTCTGTCAAGCTGTATTGAAAATGCTAAATCAATTTTTAGGAAAGAGAAATACTGAGAAAAACTTTCAAAATAGAGATTTGAAAATAGTTTTCATTTTTTAAAAAGGGCTGGTAAAGCCTTAATGAACCTGAATAATGTCCTCCAAACACCAAGCAACTTCATCATCATCAAACATCTATGGAGTGCCTACTCAATTCCAAACACTAGGTTGGATCCTGGAAATACAATGAGGTAAATGACAAGGCACCTGCCCCAAAGCAGCACCTGCCCAGTTGAGAACACAGGGCCAAACCTTGAAAAGTTACACTACAAAGTCTAGAACGTACTTTATACTTTCAACAAGAGAAAATCAACAAGGCAGATAAAAAATGCCTCAGCAGATGAGACGATAAGTCAATACCAGGGCCATCAGTAAAATTTTTACACAGCAAGTATAATTTAGACTTGCTCTTCACTAAAACATGAGGACCTGAGACCTCGAAATTTTGAATTATGCACAGTGACCACTTCAAAGGCTGACATCAAAATAATGGTTCTGCTGGCCTCTCTGAGGAATTCTAGGCTTTATTCACTCCTGCTGTCCCCCAAAGCCCAACTCAACCCATTGTTGATCTGGATGATCAGACTCTGGTCTCTGAATTAGATCACAGTGTACTGTTTATAGAGGTCAAGGTCACACAATGTGTGAAGCCTTACCCTTCCAGTTCTCTTCCTCCTAAGATGTTACGATGGTAATAAGGGAAGAAAAATGATGGCTAACTCTTCCCTCCATTTTTGTCTGTCTTGACTCTCTGACCTGATGAAGTAAGGCTAAGCTTAGGACCTGTTCTCCCCAAGGGAAAGCTTGGTCCTCCCTCTCTCTTCTCTCCCTTCTTTTTCTTTTTCTCTTCATCTGCTCTTTCTCTTCCACAAGGCAGCAAGTCAAGAGGGCCCAGGCAGGGCACATTAAGACATTGGGACAGACTCTCTGTCTTCAGCTGTCCTTATGTCTCACACCTTGGCACTGGTGAGTGAATTTTCACCACATGAGATAGATCCAAATGTGAAATGGATATTGTGGTAGAAATGGTCAGAACAAGACTTTCGGCCTTCTTTGCTTCCACACCACTGAAGCCATTCCAGTAGATACAAATGAGGGAACTTTTGTGGAACTCTGGTTGACTCCCACTGGCTCTGCTTTAAGTTTGGGAGAGAAGTCCCAGAAGTCATTCCAACGTGATGTCACTATGCTCTGCTGGTCAATGTATCCTGCACACACGCTTTCTTTGAGGCATTCTCAAGGAGGAATGACCAAGACAGGGAAGGATTTGGATACTCTTGAGTTCTCTTGCCAAATGCCATCCAAGTATCATATTGACATCAACAGCATCCATTCCTTTATTCTGAATAGCTCTGCCTAGAAGGCATAAGATCAAGTAAATAAGAATATTATATTCTGTCATGAATGTGTCCTCCATTTGACTTTTCAAAACATGAGTGAACAGTTGGAGAGCAGAGTTGAACTCCTCATATCTGACAGTAGGAGCACGGGAACCCGAGAGACAGACATCCTTTTATTTTCCATGATTTGTGTTGACCAGTCAAACAGAAATTCCTTCATCTTCAATTTTAGAAACAAAAATAGGCAGATTCACATGACAGATCATACTCATTTTACTAGAAAAGCTAAAAGCTGGGGGTGGGGGTGAGGGGTGGGGAATAGTCTAGTTGTTTTTTCTAGTCAGGTGCATCCAGGGCAGAGAAAGGAAAAGTGGAAGGGAGTGGGTCGGCTGGTGGCAACAGGTCCAGTCCTGCTCTCTCTTAGCTGGCCCTGGGGGTAGTTTCTGAACCTAATTTTGGCCATCTTCACAGCAGTCTTTAGAATATGAGGAATTTAACATCTCTTGTTTTCAGTTTTTGGCCTTAACTGAAAATCCGAGACAACAGGAAAAAATCTCATTTAACAAACTATTAAATTTGTATACTTGCTCCAAATTCTGTAAAATGTCAGCAAAAACAGCAATATATAAGATAAACTCTGGAAATGCCAAAATAATCAATGAAATATCATAATCATTAAAGTTTTCTTCACAGTTGGAAAATTATCAAACCTCTTTGCTTCAAGCAGTTCTGATTTTATTCTCAAAGGCCTCTGACTATTAAAAAATATGTATATATATTTATAGATGTGTATCACAGTCAGAGGATGTGCCAGATAGATATGCCTACCCAGAGAAATGATAATATTCACAAGTCAGTTACTGAGTTTCCTTTTAAACCCTTTGGGCTGGCTATCTGTCATTTGGCATTATTCCCAGCCTTCTGGAATCTCCTCTGAATCACAGGTTGGCTGGGAGGCTGTAAACTACATCTCACAGATTTCCTTTCCAGCTGCTTTCTAGTGAGATTCTGCCAATGAAACGCACTGTTGGGGGACTCAAAGGCAAGAGGGAAAGAGAAATCTGTGTGGTTTTTTTCTGCATCAGCAAGAGGGGCAGGGGTAGGTGCAGGCTCTGGAGTCCTGCTCAGGCAGCACCATTCCACAGCAGCGGCAGAGGTGGTGCCCCGTCAGCCTCAGCTGTCTGATGCTTCTGGCTCCAGCTCCAGGAGCAGCAGCTGCAGCTTCTGTAGCAGGAGACTGTAGGCTCCTGGGTTCCTGCAGCATCAGTGGAGATATGGGCTCCTCGCTGCCTGCAAAGGGCAGTGACAGGTGCAGCGGCAGCCAAGCAACAGCAGAACCTCAGCAGGCTCCTCAGCACAGCAATCCTGGGCTCTGGGTAACCTCGCTTCCTCTGCTGCTCCTCCAGCCAGACAGGTGGTAGGTGGGTAACCTCACCTTCCCCTCTTCACACCCTTCCAATTTCATAACCAATTCCTTATATGTTTCCCTAGTTTTCCTGAAGCAACACTTAATAATACACCTTCTCTATCTCTTTTAGTACTAATGAATCAAGGGAAAACAACAAAGATATATATATATATATATATATATATATATAGTTAATTTTCATATAGTATCTGCACATTTGATAAATGCTGTAAAACTGTACAATTTAAAAATAACTTACAGAGGGCAGAATTAGTAGATCTCTGAAGTGAAAAACATTAAAAAGTTACAGAATTCAGGTTAAACTTGATGGATTAAACACATACATTCAATCCTGAATACCACTAAAATAAGAGTGAATGAAAAAACAATGTACATAATCACAAGGACAAAGAAAATGAAACAGGGAATGAGATAGGAGGGACAGTAGACAAGAGATAAAAACATAATTTTGTAAGATGGAAAGGACATGGACTAGTGAAATCTGATTAGCGGAGCTCAGAAAGCTGAAGCAAAGGATTCAAGCAGCAAATCATCAAAAAGGTCAGGAATATATTAAAAAAAATCAGAAATTCAAGTAGCTTAAGACTTAAAAATTGTAACAAATCAACAGAAATCAACAAAGCTATGCTTTCTAAATTTTTTAGGGAAGTTATTCATAACCTAAAACTCTATTCTCAGCTATACTTCAATCAAATGCCAAGGTAGTATTAAAATATCTTCAGTATGTAAGATATTCAAAAATTTTATCTTATATGCAGGCCTTTGTTTAAAAAAAAATCCTAGAAAATGTGCTCCATCAAGACAAAGAAATAGACCAAGTAATGGGAAGACATAAAATCTGAGAAACAAGGAATTCAATACAGGGGGAAAAGAAAGAAAGAAAAAGAAAAGAAAGAAAAAGAAAAGAAAAGAAAAGAAAGAAAGAAAGAAAGAAAGAAAGAAAGAAAGAAAGAAAGAAAGAAAGAAAGAAAGAAAGAAAAGAAAGAAAAGAAAGAAAAGAAAGAAAGAAAGAAAGAAAGAGAAAGAAAGAAAGAAAGAGAAAGAAAGGAAGAAAGAAAGAAAGAAAGAAAGAAAAGAAAGAAAGAAAGGAAGGAAGGAAGGAAGGAAAGAAGGAAGGAAGCAAGGAAAAAAGAAAGAAAGAAAGAAAGAAAGAAAGAAAAAATGCCAGGCAGTGACAGCCTAGAATGTCAGTTAGGGTCTTTGGCCTAGAGTGCAATGACTCCAGATTTGTATAGGAGGATAGTGGATTCCAAGAAAAAAAAAAAAAAAAAGAGAGTGGAAGGGGAGAGGGAGGGAGGCATAAACTTTACTGAAAGCTGTTTTATAGTTCTTTGAGAAGGTCTGGGGCTAAAATAGTCATAGCGACCTAGAAGACAAACCAAATGATGTAACAAAAACTTGTGAACAGGAGAGAAGGAATGTAATCATAGTACAATACAAATTTAAATTGTTAAGTATTAATGTATCAGAAAAGCATGGGAGAATAGGAGGAGAAATAGGTGTATGCATTGAAATTAGGGTTGAGGAGGCAGTGTAAAAGAGATAATCCTAAACTTCTAGAGAAGGAAGCTAATAGATGCTTTCAAAAATTCAAAACAAAAATAAACAGAACTAGCAATAAAGTATGGTACCAGAAATTGGGGGGCAAATACCAGATTAAACAGCTAAAAGAGATTGAAAAGGTTTGCTTGAAGAAAATGAGAAGGGGACAGGGGTTTGCTTATACTTATTTGTTTGTTTTTAGGCTTGTAGTACTGTTTGGCTTTTAAATTTAAGGATAAGTATTACTTTGAGAATAATAATTAAAATTTTAAGAATAAACGATAAGGAGTTTGGGTAATTTCATATATCTGCAGTACTCTAATCAATAATAAATTGGAACATATGAAAATCAATCTACATTTTCTTTAATGAAATTAAACATTAACTGTTTAATATATTCCTTGCAATCTTTATGCACTACTAATATACTTTTCGATTTCAATAATATGCAAAGATAAATTTTAGCCCAAATCAGGTAAAACTATACATTTTGAATTGAGTGGAAGTCAATTTATTTTGTTTACTAAGTATTCTGTTAGTATCAAATTCATTCAACACTACATAATGAATCAGCCTAAAACAGAGTGACTTAAAGGAATGGTGATAATTTTATCAGTATCTTAGTTCTGGGGCTCTTGCTCCATGTCTCCCATGCAGTCATATTCAGATGACTAGGGCGGCTGAAGCTAGAGTAATCGCAAAGGCTTCCTCAAACACACATGTGGCAGTTGATGCTGGCTGCTGTCCAGGACCTCAAATGAGGCTGTCAGCTGAAATAGTTACCTATTCACAGCCATTCCATGTGTTCTGGCTTCCTCACAGCATAGCAGTTGGGTTTTAAGAGTGAGCATCCTAACTGGACAGGCAGAAGCTTTATCACCTTTTATGACCCAGCCTCAGAAATCACATAGCATTATTCCCCCCCACAGTCACAATTCCCCTAAAATCCAAAGGAAGAGAAAATAGATCACCACTTCTCAATGGCAGGAGTGTCAA
Organism: Phocoena sinus; assembly: GCF_008692025.1. NCBI lineage: Eukaryota > Metazoa > Chordata > Mammalia > Artiodactyla > Phocoenidae > Phocoena > Phocoena sinus. Next base: position 61,936,751 of record NC_045763.1, on the reverse strand, counting down.
TGTCACATTGTAAGAAGAGCATATGGGACAGGGAATGTTTTGCAGCTATTCTGGAATATACAATCCACCAGAGGTCTCTTTGTTCCAATATAGACAAATCTACATTAACATAATGTTAAATAACCAGCAACTATCTTTAAAAGGAGACATGCTTAGGCCCGCAGACTTCAAACTGGGATATGTGTGCTTTAGGAAAAACAGTTTTAAGGAAATAATTTCCAGATCCTATGCTTCACATGTACTCTTTCCAAAATTTGATTGCCTGAGAATATTCACGCCAGTTGTTTGCAAAAAGAGAGGTGAGCCTATTACTCATTTTACCTTCTTACAATGGCACATTGAACCTGAGGGCAAAAATCTCCAGATTTTCAAATAGGACAATTCAAAATATTAGTGTTTGTGTTGAGAAAGTAAATGACTAATAACTGAATCATAAAATCTGGAACTGGTTTCAATTCTTTGCCTTTAACAAAACTGAAGGAAGACCTAATTAAAATGACAGCTGGTAGATCATTAAAAGTAATTTTTGATGATAGATAACTATGTGATTTTGGCATATAACTTAGAAGGAGTTCAAATGTTTGAGAGACATTGCTAAAACAAAACTCCATTCTCATCTACTTATTTATGGGAGTATGTTTTCTCAGATCTTACAACCATAAAAACAAAAATAGAATAGATTGATACTGAGATTTGTCTCATCCTAACGTGTAATTTGAATCCACTCATACATATGTTTATTTATTGAACAAAAAATAACCCTACTATCTGAATAATGGACACATTTCTAATAATTCTTATCTTTATGTTTATTATCTAAAGGTACAATTATTTATGCTGTTTCGGTTAATTTTGTATTAAAAAGTGTGATGAAAATCCAATTCAGAAGAAATTTTAATCATTGGAGTCTGTCACAAAATTTTTAATTACTTTTCAATGTACATACATATTTTTATGGCAGGGAAAAGTGATCACTAAAAGACTTTTAGGCAGAAAGAATATATTAAAATAGGATAAAATTTTGGAAAAGTGATATGGAAATAGAATTTCAGAGAGAAAAAAATAAATGAAGAACTTCTGACTATTAAAATGAGTTTGTTCAAGTATTTGTATATGGCAGGAATCAAAATGGATACATTTCAAACAATGATGAAATTTTTATGTCAATGTTCATAATTTTCTGTAAACTATATATTTTAGAAATATTTAGACTTATGATGAGAAATTTTTGAGGTCAACAAAAGTTTCTGAGAAGGGATATAAGTTTTCAAAATTTACTTAAGACTGCTGATTTAGAATCATCCAAAAAATATGAAATATGGTCCTAATTTAACAGCAAGTATTTTACATAAGAGTTATTTTTGTTTTTAGCTAAAAGAAGGAGCCTCTGAACATTTTCATATCCTGTTTCAACTAAAGTTGTTTTTAATTGTACATTATGTATGTAACTGTGAGGCAATTCAGTAGAACAGTAAAAGAAGAAATTCTTGTTTTATTAAACCTGGCAGAAGATGGATATGGTTTAATTTTATTATTATGCCTAAGACTAATTATTTAGAGCTGAGATTTCTGGTTTTACTTAGAATTTTTTTACATACATAAAGGAACATATCTAGAATTAAAAATCTACACTGTTATATTTTTGAGGAATATAGGTCAGAAATATAGAATATGGTAGAATATGGTCAGAATATGGTAGAAATATAGAAACAAATGCTTGTCCATTTCTTTTGCAGATTATTGGTGATATGTACTGAATGTAGGATCTGGAAATCCAGATATGTACTCCTGGCTCCCTTTTCAGTGCCTCAGTGCCCACAAATAGTAAGTTTCACGTAGTCTTAATGATATTAGAATCCCAAGGCTCATCATGGTGCCTGACATAGTACAGATAGATGTTCAATGTCTCTTTGTTGAATTATTGAATGAATGAAAAAACTGGGATTCATTCATTTATGAGTTGGTCGGTAAGCCTTTTCCATTTTTAGAAATTTTCTATTAAAGTGAAAATTTACATTTGAGTTATATCATCTGAACAGTGGTTCCCAAAAGTCAGCCCATAGTCTGACTGCGTCAATGTCACCTGGAGTGTGTTATAAATTTAACTTCCTGTACTCTCATCCCATATTACTAAATTACATACTTGAGGGGGTAAGGTCCGGGAATCGTTTTTAATGAGCTCCCCAGTTGACTGTCATACAAGAATAGGCAGGAAGCTGGAGAACAGGAAGCTGGAGAATCGATTTTGGAAACAAGAAAAAACAGGGCAGATTCATTCAGAAAATGAGAAAGCAGGAAATTCAGGCAGAGTCTCAGGGGAAAAAATAGTTTGGTCAGGGTACCACTGCTGGAAATAAAACAGTGCCAAACATTTGCCACTCTGCTCAAGAATCAAATTCAAGAAAGAGAATGACTATGGGTCTACCATGGGTCCTGTTGGTATCCCGTTTAGGGTGGGGTCAGGGGCATGATTAATAGTTCTGCTAGAGTGCATCTGATGGAGAAGAGACTTTTTCACAAACATAAATCAAAATGCTGCTAGAAATCAGAAAATTTGTCTTGGAAGCCCCCCAAAAGTTATAAGTCTGTACACAATGGAATGGGGTGACTTGTTATAAAGTAGCACATACCCTGTCGACAGAGAACCAAACGCTAGACTGTCACTCAGCCTGAACACTACAGAAAGGATCTCTGTATCAAGAGCAGTTAAATAACCTTGATGTTCTTCCCCCATTCTGAGTCTGTGGCTCTGTATTACTAACTGAATTCCAAAATTTTCCAGTTCAGTTTTTAAAATTAGACATTGTTCAGAATCCTTTGGAAAAACTAAACAATTGACTGCATTTAACTTTTTTGCTGTTACATGTTTAATGACAGAATACACGGTAAAGTCTATTGTAGGGAGGAATAAGCTATAACCATCTGCTCAGCTCTTGACCCTTTTAGCCAATTTGACCCTTCTCACTCATCATGTGCCCACTGTTCCATAAAGAAAAATCTCAGTCATCTTATCCCCTAGCAATGCTAAATGAGGAAATTGTCAAGGAACCACCTGTTCATTCCCAAATGGCTTTTGCTTTTTTCCTGATCTTTTGGCTAAAAAATTTTGACCCTGAAAATCTAATGTCTTTTCTTTCCTCTGACTTCTACAGATTTAAAGTTCATATTTGCCATTCCCTTTGGCTCACAGCATTCTCATAGTCCTGAGTAAGAATTACCTACTCCTTGTCATCCTGAAACCTAACTAATAAATCCCTTTCTCCAACTTCTTTCATGGTGTCTGGGTCATTCACCAATTCCCATAGAAGCACGTAAGTTTAACTATGTTCATAAATCTGGTTGGATATGGAGAGGCTCACTGGTTAGCATCCAAATAATTAAATAACTGTAACCCCCCATCATTCTTCAGGAATTTAAATGTATATGAGTTCAGCTTTTCTGACTCATGTCATTATTCTTTCAGTGATAGAATGGACATGGTACACTGCTCTGCTCATTACCTTTCCCAGTTCTCTGAATTTCATAGTGTTGACTAAAAATATCTTTTCACGAGAAGAGCCTAGAAGAACAGCCCTCAAGAGAGTTGTGTTTTCCATCACATTGATCTCAGTCAGTAGACTCCACTGCATGATTGAGTTGCATGCTGCTAATAAATCAACAAACATTACATCTGTTCTCACCTGCATTTCAGTGTTTTATCTGTGTGCTGAGTGATATTAAATGTTAAACTATGAGAGGAGTTGCCTTTTCTTTCTTTGTTTTGTTTGGGATTATTTTCTTTAATACATTTACCAATGACCAATCTCTTCAAAAATCCAAACATACTGATGATCTATGTAACATATCCAGGAAAATAGTTTTATTTCTCTTAATAAAAATATTACATATGCAGTGACTCAATTCTTAGACTATGAAAACCAACTTTTTGACAATATGATCAGGCCTGTGCTTCACAGCTTTTACCAGTGCCACAAAAAAGTCAAATGTAAAATAGGCCTATAATAAAATTGCACTGGCTATTCACTGAATTCTATTCACACAGGGTGGTGATATTGGCTAAAGCAAATGAAAAAAAAAACATAAAAGGTAAATCTTATGCCATAAGTTAACTCCTGAATATACTTTTGTTCCAGGTACTAAATTAACCTGATAATTATGAAAATTGTTGATGGTGTCTAACGATAAAGTGTATGTACTCAGTATACAGATAAATTCTCACCTGGCAAGAATATAGTTCCTGATTAACAGTTGAGGGATAACAGGAAATTCTATAGCTAGATGTAAAAGGTGATAAGGACAGAAGCACTGCAAAAAGGACATTGTATTATTCAGGGTTCTCCAGAGAAACTGAACCAACTGTCGACTGAAAAAAAAAATGCACAATGTGAGAGTTGTGACTTAAGTTTTATTTGAGGCAAAGTGAGGACTATAGCCTGGGAGACAGCGTTTTAGATAGCTCTGAGGAACTGGTCCAAAGAAGCAGGGGGCAAGGTCAGTATATATGTGATTTTGGTGAAGGGGGATACATGCAATCAAGCACACATTTTGGCAGAAAGTTGCTGCTAGTCTTGTGAAGGTTACTTCTAGTCACGAGGAGCAGATGTCTCCATTAATGATTTTAGTGCTTTTCTAGATGTGAGGAGATACAAGAATTTGGGCTCATAAAATCTTCTCCTGAAATATCTAACTACCTGAAGGCCTGTTCTGTCAGCTTTCCCTAGACCACAGAGTGCCTCATCCCTGATCTCTACCCTGAACTGCTTTCAGGGTGTGTTGAAGGTCAGTGGCTGCAGCAGCTAGTGGCTTAATCCTTGTCGAGGCAGATGGCAAGTGTCAATTTTTAGTTGGCACAATAGAAGAATGAGATGTATTATAAGGAACAGGCTCGCGTGATTATAGAGGTTAAGTCATACCATCTGCAGTCTACACGCAAGAGACCCAGGAAAGCGGCTGGTATAAATTCCAATCTGAGTCCAAAGGCCTGAGAACCAGGAGTGATGATGACCTAAGTTTCAAAGGGCAGGAGAAGACTGATGTCTCAGATTTAAGTCAGGCAGAGAGAGAGAATTTGCCATTTCTCCATCATTTTGTTCTACTGAGACCCTCAATAGGTTGGATGATGCCCACCCACAGTAGGGGAGGGCACTCTGCTTTATTCAGTCCACAAATTTGAATCTAGCATTAGAAGATCTGATTTGAAGTCCTGACTATATCACTATTCATGTCCTTGAGCCTACGTTTCTTCCTCTGAAAAATGGAAGTAGTAACACCTCACTCACAGTGTGATGGAGTAAGCAAATGGATATAAAATAGATGTAAATGTACCTTGTAAATTTTAAAGTGGTTTAGAAATATAAGGTACTATTACTTCTGTTTCTTGTTAGTGCCACACAGGAAGCTATAAAGGCCAGGAAAGTACAAATTTAAGCCAAAACCTTTGTCGGGAATTCCCTGGTGGTCCAGGGGTTAAGACTTCATGCTTTCATTGCTGAGGGCCCGGGTTCAGTTCCTGGTCAGGGAACTAAGATCTCACAAACTGTACAGTGTGGCAGAAAAAAACGAAAACAAAAAACATTTGTCAAAGTGATTTCATTGGAGAAAACAATATAAACAAGCTTAATGAACTGTCTTATGCTTTTGGACACATTTGTAGGTAAAATATTGCCAAAAAGTATTAAATGAAAGCCTCTACTAAAGACGTTATGCTAAAACAGACATAAATCCATTCAGTAAGAATTGATATAGATAGGCAAAACCAGCAATGCCTGAACTGTTACCCAAGCAAACTGTCTCAAAAATTAAAATAAGCAATTGGAATTATCTCAAAACCAGGACAAGTGAATGTAATGGGAGTGCTTGTCCTAGAGCATCTAAATGTTCTTTGCCATATCCCTGTAAATACCTGGTTAAACGAATAACTTATTTCAAAAATGGAATAAGCCATTCCTTATGTCAGTGATAGGAAAGACATCTAGAGAAAAAGAAAGAATAGTGATGGAAATGAGCACACAGAATAGCTCCTACTTTAAAAGCTATGTAGACTTAGGCTTCCCAGAAGTCCCAGACCTGTCATTCTCCTAGCTACTATCACTCCTTACACCAAGCTGTCAGGTTTGAATAACAGAAAATCTTCTGTTGCTTTCTCTGGTTACTGAGTTCACTGAGAGAGACACAATTTAACTATTCCACCTTAGTCTTGGTTCTTTCTTCCCTGACAGATCCACCTTCTACTGAGAATGATCTTCCACAGCATTGGGAAAGGAGAGTTGGAGAAAAAGAGTATAAGAAATTTGAACTAAGGGTCTGGTAAAATAGTTAAATGATAAAATTTAAGGAAAAAACAATTTCTCTGAATGAGAGTTTTCTCCCAAGTCTTCTTAAGTTGGTTAAGACTCTACCAGTCTATCGGTCACTTAAGCTCAAGAATTTGCTCATCTTCAATCACCTTTGCTTCCTTTATCCCCACAAGTTATTAATTGCCAAATCTTATTATTTATAGGCACAGACTGTGGGAGTAATATCTCTCATCTCTTCCTTTTTAGGCCCTTTTAACATTCTAGTTTGTTTCCACATTATTTTCATGAAATCATTACAATAGCATCCCAACTGGCCTCCCTCCTCAAATTTTTCTCACACTCTAATCTATGCAACACTACCTGATGTATCTCCCCTAGTCACACCATTTTCCAAACCAAAATCCTTCAGTGGCTCAACATGGCATACAAAATTAAGTCCAAATTTCCTAGGCTAAAAATTAAAAGTCTGAAAATTCCAAGTGTTGGAGAGCTTGTAAAGCAACAGGAACTCTCAGATACTGCTGGTGGACGTGTATAGATAGGACTATTTTGGAAAGCTGATTCCCAGAATCTATTAAAACTGAGTATGTACATATCCTGTAACCCCCAAATTCTACACAAACAACAGTCATTTTGATACATAAGTTGTGGTGTGAATATTCTTACACTGGAATACTTATAAGACAATGAAAATAAACTACAGATACATCCAACCGCATGTATAATCTCATCAACAGTACTGAGTGAAAGAACTTAGACACAAAATAATAAATACTATCTAATGACATTTCTATAGAATTCAAAAACAGGCAGCATTAACCTACGGTGGTAGAAGTCAGTGGTGTTTCCTTCAGGGAGAAAAAAAGGCGCAATGTTTGAGAAGAGGCATGAGTGGGGTAATGTGTTGGTAATGTTCTATTTTTGAGATCTGGATAGTGGTTTTTCTGATGTGTTAACTTTGTAATAATCCACTGAGCTGTATACTTATGTTGTGTGCATTCCTTTGTACATTTTTTAAAAAATATAAGTTCTTAGCTCAGCTCTTAAGGTTGACCACAATCTTCTCCCCACCTGTTTCTCCAATCTCTCTCTCGCCTCACTAAATGTTATGCTTCAAATATGTCTTAGTCATTTCAGGCCACTATACAAATTATCATAGACTGGATGGCTTAAGTAACATTTAGTTCTCACAGTATGGAGGCTGGGAAGTGCCTTCAGATTCATTGTCTGGTGAGGGCCCACTTGCCGGTTTGCAGATGGCCATCTTCTTACTGTTGTCTTCAAGTGGCAGAAAGCAGAGAAAGGAAGCAAGTTCTTTCAAGTCTCTTCTTAAAAGAATGCTAATCCCTTAAAAAGACTTCACCCACATGACACAATTACCTCCCAAAGGCCCCATCTCTTAATACCATCTCACTGGCGGTTAGGGTTTCAATATATAAATTTGAGACGAGGGAGGTAACAAATATGTAGTCCATGACAAACTCTACTGATTTATTCACTCATCCCAGAAAAGGTTCTATTATTTTTCCCTGACCAGGGATTGAACTTGGGTCCACGGCAGTGAAAGCACCAAGTCCTAACCACTGGACCGCCAGGGAACTCCCCAGGTTCTGTTATTTTTTAACCTTGTTACTTTGCCCATGCCATTTCTCACTGAGAATCATCTCCCACATCTCTTCATATCAAAATCCTACCTGCATCGGCATAAAAACAGACACATAGAACACATAGATCAAATGAAACAGAATAGAAACTCAGAAATAAATCCACACATATTTGGTCAATTTATAACAAAGAAGCCAAGAATATACAATGAAGAAAGATGGTCTCTTCAATAATTGGTACTGGGAAAACCACACAGCCACAGGCAAAAGAATGAGACTATACCACTATCTCCTGCCACACACAAAAATCAACTCAAAATGTATTAAAGACTTGAGACCATAAAACTTACTTACTTAAAAACTTTAGCTTACTTTTAGTAAGACCTGAAACCATAAAACATCTAGAAGAACATAGGGGATATGATTTTTAACTTTGGTCTTGGCAATGATTTTTTTGGATTTAGTACCAAAAACAAAAGAAAAAATAAACAAGTGGGACTACATAAAACTAAAGACTTCTGCACAGCAAAGGAAATGATAAATGAAATTGAAAGGCAACCTATGGAATGGGAGAAAATATCTGCAAATCATATATCTGATAAGAGGTTAATATCCAAAATATATAAAGAATTCATAGAACTCAATAGCAAAAGCCCAATCTGATTTATAAATAGGCAGAGGAACTGAGTAGACTTTTTTCCAAAGAAGACATACAACTGGACAACAGGTATATGAAAAGGTGCTCAACATCATTAATCATCAGGGAAATGCAAATCAAAACCACAATGAGATATCACTTTATACCTGTTAGAATGGCTACTATCAAAAAGACAATGGATGACAAGTGTTGGAAAGGATGTGGAGAAAAGGGAACGCTTGTGCACTGTTGGTGAAAATGTAAATTAGTGCAGCCCCTATGGAAAACAATATGGAGGTTCCTCAAAAATTAAAAATAAAACTATCTTATAATCCAGCAATTCCACTTCTGGGTATATGTCTGAAGGGAAAGAAATCACTATGTTAAAAAGATATCTAGGGACTTCCTTGGTGGCACAGTGGTTAAGAATCCACCTGCCAATGCAGGGGACATGGGTTTGAGCCCTGGTCCGGGAAGATCCCACATGCCGCGGAGCAACTAAGCTCATGCACCACAACTGAGCCTGAGCTCTAGAGCCCGTGAGAGCCACAACTACTGAGGCCTTATGCTGCAACTACTGGAGCCATACGCCTAGAGCCCATGCTCCACAACGAGAAGCCAAAGCAATGAGAAGCCCGTGCACCACAATGAAGAATAGCCCCCGCTGGCCACAACTAGGGAAAGCCCGTGAGCATCAATGAAGACCCAACACAGCCATTAATTAATTAATTAGAAAAAGATATCTGCACCCCCATGTTCATTGCAACATTATTTACAGTAGCCAAGACATGGTAACTACCTAAGTATCCAACAACAGATGAACGGATAAAGAAAATGCAAAACAATGGAATATTATTCAGCCATGAAAAGAAGGAAATTCTTCCCTTTGCAACATGGATGGACCTTCAGGGCATTATGCTAAGTGAGATAGGTCAGACAGAGAAAGACAAATACTGCATTATCTAACATATATGTGGAATCTAATGTGTGGAGGTTTTGTCCACATCATCAAGCAATTCTCAGATACCAGCTAGGTGTTCTACAATTCAACTTAATTCTGACACTGTCTACCCAAAGACAGTATTAGATTCCACAAGTTAAGGGATCAATCCCACAAGACTGTCCTCCACTTCAGGTGCCGATCACAAACCCAGGTCATTACCTAGGCTTCTGATTAACTGGCTATAAATCACAGGTTCCCATGACCCTCTCCTTGGGTCCCATTAATTTGCTAGAACAGATCACAGAACTCAGGGAACTAGTCTGCTTGCTAGACTGCAGTTTATTACAAAAGATATTAAAGGATACAAATCAGCAGCCTCGTGAAGAAGTACATAGGGTGAAGCCCTTAACAAAGGAGTCTCTGTCCTAGTGGGGTTTGAGGCCTGACTTAGTAGTATATAGTAGCATTTTGGTTCACCAACCAGGAAGTTCTCCAAATCTCCCCCTTTTGGTTTTAAGGAGGATTCACTACACAGGCATGATTGATTGAATCACTGGCCATTGGTGATTGATTCAACCTCCAGCCCCTCCCCAGAAATCAGAGGGTGGGACTGAAAGTTTCAACCCTCCATTTAAGGTTGGTACCCACAGTAACTACCCCAACCCACATTTTTAGAGGATATCCAAAAGTCACCTCATTAACATAAACTCAGCTGTGATTGAAAGAGGCTTGTTATGGATAACAAGACACTCATTTCACCTTTATGGCTCCGAAGTGTTTTCAGAAACTGAGGACAAGAGACCAAATATTATAATAAAAAATGTTCCCATTGCTCTTATCACTCAAGAAATTCCAAGGGTTTTGAGAACTGTGAGCCAGGAAGCATAGATGAAGACCAAATATGTACAAGAAATACACCTGAGTGACCAATTATATATTTCTTACAAATCACAATATTGCACAGCCCAAGACAAAATTGTATTGTGAAACCAGAAGTTGTTTCTCCCCCAACTTTCTTCCATTTTTCATGTCTTCCTCCACTCTCATCCCTGCCCATACTGTCTCCTTCCTCTTTTCCCTTCCTTCTCAGAGATCAATACTGACACAGAACTAACAGGATGTAGATAGATAGATAGGTAGATAGATAGATAAAGATAGACAGACTCAAGATGTAGTATAAGAAATTGGCTCATGTTATTATGATGGCTGACAAGTCCCAAGATCTATAGTTGGCAAGCTGGAGACCCAGGAGAGCCAGTGGTGCAGTTCAAGCCCCAAAGCTGGTAGGCTTAAGACCCCATAAGAGCCAATGTTTCATCCAAAGATAGGAAGAGACTGATGTTCCAGTTCATCAGTCAGGCAGGAGGAGTTCCCTCTTACTCATGGGAGGGTCTTCCCTTTTTTCTATTCAGGCCTTCAATTGATTGGATGAGACTCACCCACATAAGGCAGGGCAATCTGCTTTACTCAGTCTACCTATTCAAATGTTAATTTCATCCAAAAACACCTTCACAAACATACTCAGAATAATGTTTGACCAAACATTTGAGCACCCCATGGTCCAGACCAGTTGATACATAAAATGAACCATCACAACTGCCTTCCCAGCTTTTCCCTCTTATTTCTGGAAAAAAGTTCCTTTAGAACTTTTCTAAAGGAACTATACTTTTCTAAAGGAACTATTGTTCCTTTAGAAAATTTATACATCTTCACTGTCAAATGTATAGATTGTATGGGATTGAACATTTTCACCTCCAACTCTAAATGGTCCAGATATTCTATCCACTTGACCACAGTGCTTGGTACAGAGACAGACAAGAGTTAATAGAGTTAATGCGCTAATAATAACAATCATTAACATAACAAATATTACCCCACTTAACCATCACAACACCCCATTGGGACATATGCTCCCAAAAAGAAGAGAAAGCTTTGAGAGAAAACAGAAGCTTTGACTCTTTAACTGGATTTAGTAATGTAAAGATCTGACAACTGGAACTGCCCTCTCCATTATGCTCATCAGGAAAGGTCAGCCTGAGAATAGAAGCAACCCAGAAGGGGCTCTTGGTGATATAATATGAGCACTGAATCAAGTTGCACATGAAGCCAGGCTCACCTGTGGACTTTTCAGTTGCATGAGTCAGTAAATTCCCTGTTTTTATTTAAGCCAGTTTGAGTTGGGTTACTGTCACTTGGAACAACAAAATTCATAACTGATGTAGAAACTGATACCAAAAGTAGGGTGTTATAAGTGACAAACCCTAGAATGTGGAAGTGACTGAATCCATGTAAGTACAAAGGAGGAAACTGAGAATCCCTAATGGACTAAGTAAATAGGATCAGGGATGTGCATGTAACCCAAGCCTAGCTACTGACATGTTAGGAAATATTAGCTGGGGCTTCTGGGAAAAAGAAGCATTGACTCTTCAAATATATATGATGGTATTGAAAATATGTGAGCCACAGAAAGGGGAGCCTGGATGAGATAGATACAATCTAAAGAAAGCACAGCCTAAAGACTAATCCTGGTAATAATTTTTGAACCCTGAGTTAAATTGTATTAGTCTGGGTCCAGTTAGGAGACAAAAACCATATAGAAAGATAAACATGGAAAGTTTAATATTAAAAATTATTAAACTATACTGAGTATAAGACATAGGCAAATTTTATATGGTACCTTAGGGCTGAGGAAGAATATCTAAGGAAGGATAAAACTTGGGAGGGGGCCTCATCCCCAAGGCTGGGGTTCAGACCTTCTAGAAGAAAGCATAGTTTTTTACACTGGATAACTCAGAAATGAACTGGGTTTCCCAGACTGGAGCTGTTCTGCAGTTGCTGGGCAATTAGGAAGCAACTCTGTGGAGTACAGGTAGGTAAGCAGCAGGTAATCTGCAATGGTAAAGGACAGAAACCTTCTGGGCACAGTCAAAGCAAGCAAGGCTTACAGAGGGAGCAGTGGCTGGCTTGATGGAAATCCTCTGGGGCACTGGCAGTTTGCACAAGAACTTACAAAGGGAAATAGGGCACTGATTCAGACAGGAAGGCTTTAGAGTGCTAATATCCACGTCAACTGCACAGCAATTAGGTTATTGCCAGGCCAAGGCTGAAAGGTTACCAAATGACCATGTTCTGGGCATATGACTGGGACAGAGATTCGCCTGATACCCACACTGCTAGCCCACCAGGCATCAGTCAGACAAGGTAGGAGAGCACCTTCCTCCTGCAAGGTCCCTCCAGCGCCCTCTACTGAGAATGCTTAACACAGGTCTCACTTTAAAGGAGAAAAACACTAAAAGAAACTGAAAGGTGAATTTGAAGCCGAGAGGCAATAATTTGATAAGTGGCACACAGGTCATGAGAGCCAATAAATTCCATTTTTGTTTTAGACACTTTCTATTGTATTTTCTGAATATTGCAATTGAAAGACTGCTGACTGATATAAGACCCAGTCCTCATACCATCTATAGGTAAGTTGAGTTTTTCATTGAACATTGCATTCTTTCCTGACAGTCTTTCTGCCACCATTTCCTATCCAAAATCTTTCTGCCTAGGTGTCGATTTTTTAGTTAGAATCCTACTTTTGTCACTGACATACATGTTAGCCTATCAATAACATTTTTATTTTAATAAGCGAATTCAAGAAAATTAGGGCTTTAAAAGAGAAGGATGATAGAGTTTTTAGGTACCTTGACAAGTTGATTAAAAAATACTTTAGGGACACTGGTACTTCGGGTTCTTCTCCGATAATTACACTATTATCTATAATATAGTCAGAATTTTCCAGTCTTTCAATTCTGTCTGGTCCTTCTAGAATTCTACAGTGGCAACAAAACGTGACCTAATAAGGAATGATTTATTTTCGGTATGAAAGAAAAGAAATCTAAGTAAGCAACCATAATGGTCATAGACTATTTAGGTAAAAAGACAATTGCTTTTTATGCTTTTTTTAAAAAAAATAAACAGAACTGCCAGGGAACAGAATTAAGGAAGCAAAAATTTTACTCATAAACTCCTTAGTAGTCCTGTATATATAATGGTAAAGCTGGTTATTTTTATTTCTTGATAAGTGTTTCTTAGTCCTAGGGCTTTATAACCACAAAGTTTATTATTAAAAGTTTTAGTTCACATATACATATATATATATATATAATGTTTTTAGTAAACATCAGTAATTTTTCCTAAACTCCTTAGTAGTCCTGTATATATAATGGTAAAGCTGGTCATTTTTATTTCTTGATAAGTGTTTCTTAGTCCTAGGGCTTTATAACCACAAAGTTTATTATTAAAAAGTTTTAGTTCACCTCAAATACTTTCTGTGCTATTTGGAAAAAGTATCTAGGGGGAAATTCACGTAAGAAGAGTAAACCCAATTTAACAGAAAACATGGAAAATTGTTGACGAAGTGCTTTATGTGTGCCTGTGGTTGGCCCAGAGGAAGCATCGGACTGGCTCTGGGAGTGGGAGGCAGAGTGAAAAGATGAAGTGTTTCCTCCTCTGTCTGCTTGTGTTGGATAAATGGATCATTTTATTGTCAGGTTGGTTGAGACTGAATGTCAACATTATACAGGAAGATCCCAAAGGTATGCAGTACAGAGGATGCTGTTGCAGCTTCCTTCGCTTGATGCTATTAAATGAGCTCACAGTCTGTAAGATAAAACTTAGAAAATCTGAAGGTCAATAAGTGCCTACTTTTACAGCATGAGTTTAAGTTCAAACTCTTCATGACTTTATGTGTGCTTCTATAGAAAAACCATATCTAAAACAACACTCTGACAGATGAAATTTACCAGAGAAATGAAACAAAATTTACCTGTGAACTGCTGTACCAATTGGTAGAGTTTTTTTTCCTTTCAATAAGAAGAGGAGGGGGACCTTCAAGATGGCAGAGGAGTAAAACATGGAGATCACCTTCCTCCCCACAGATACATCAAAAATACATCGACACGTGGAACAAACTCCTACAGAACACCTACTGAACGCTGGCAGAAGACCTCAGACTTCCCAAAAGGCAAGAAACTCTCCCCGTACCTGGGTAGGGCAAAAGAAAAAAGAAAAAACAGAGACAAAAGAATAGGGACGGGGCCTGCACATCTGGGAGGGAGCTGTGAAGGAGGAAAAGTTTACGTACACTAGAAGCCCCTTCACTGGCGGAGATTGGGGGGTGGGTTGGGGGGAAGCTTCGGGGCCACGGAGGAGAGTGCAGTGCAGAGGGCAAAGTGGAGAGATTCCCACACAGAGGATCAGTGCCGACCAGCACTCACCAGCCCGAGAGGCTTGTCTGCACACCCGCCGGGATGGGCGGGGGCTGGGAGCTGAGGCTTGGGCTTCGGTTGGATCCCAGGAAGAGGACTGGGGTCGGCTGCATGAACACAGCCTGAAGGGTGCTAGTGCGCCACAGCTAGCCGGGAGGGAGTCCAGGAAAAAGTCTGGACCTGCCTAAAAGGCAAGAGACCATTGTTTCGGGGTGTGCGAGGAGAGGGGATTCAGAGTACCGCCTAAATGAGCTTCAGAGACGGGCACGAGCCGTGGCTATCAGCTTGGATCCCAGAGACAGGCATGAAATGCTAACGCTGTGCTGCAGCCACCAAGAAGCCTGTGTGCAAGCACAGGTCACTATCCACACCTCCCCTCCTGGGAGAAAGTACAGCCCGCCACTGCCAGGGTCCTGTGATGCAGGGACAACTTCCCCGGGAGAACACATGGAGCGCCTCTGGCTGGTGCAACATCACGCCAGCCTCTGCCGCTGCAGGCTCCTCACATTCCAATTGTTAACTACCTACATACCCCTCCCTCCCCCCGGCCTGAAGGAGCCAGAGCCCCCTAATCAGCTGCTGCTTTAACCCCATCCTGTCTGGGCGGGAACACATGCCTGAGGGTGACCTACATGCAGAGGTGGGGCCAAACCCAAAGCTGAACCCCAGGAGCTCTGCGAACAAAGAAGAGAAAGGGAAATCTCTCCCCAGTCTCGGGAGCAGCGGATTAAATCCCTACAATCAACTTGATGTACCTGCATCTTTGGAATACCTGAATAGACAACGAATCATCCCAAAATTGAGGAGGTGGACTTTGGGAGGAACTGTAGACATGGGGTTTGCTGTCTGTGACTGATTTGTTTCTGATTTTTATGTTTATCTCAGTGCAGTTTTTAGGGCCTATTATCATTGGTGGATTCGTTTATTGGTTTGGTTGCTCTCCTTTATTATTATTATTATTTTATTTTAATAATTACTTTTAATTAATTTATTTATTTTTTATTTTTTTCTCCTTTTTCTTTTGAGCTGTGTGGCTGACAGGGTCTTGGTGCTCCGGCCTAGTGTCAGGCCTGAGCCTCTGAGGTGGGAGAGCTGAATTCAGGACACTGGACCACCAGAGACCTCCCAGCCCCACATAATATCAATCGGTGAGAGCTTTCCCAGAGATCTCCATCTCAACACTAAGACCCAGCTCCACCCGAAGGCCAGCAAACTCCAGCGCTGGATGCAAATGCCAAACAACTAGCAAGACAGGAACAGAACACCACCCATTAGCAGAGAGGTTGCCTAAAATCATATTAAGTTCACAGACACCCCAAAACACAGTACCAGACATGGCCCTGCCCACCAGAAGACAAGATCCAGCCCCACACAGCAGAACACAGGCACCAGTCCCCTCCACCAGGAAGCCTACACAAGCCACTGGAAACCAACCTCATCCACTGGCGGCAGACACCAAAAACAATGGGAACTACGAACGTGCAGCCTGCAAAAAGGAGATGCCAAACACAGTAAGTTAAACAAAATGAAAACACAGAGAAATATTCAGCAGATGAAGGAGCAAGGTAAAAACCCAGCAGACCAAACAAATGAAGAGGAAATAGGCAGTCTACCTGAAAAATAATTCAGAGTAATGATAGTGAAGATGATCCAAAATCTTGGAAATAGAATGGAGAAAATACAAGAAATGCTTAACAAGAACCTAGAAAAACTAAAGAGCAAATAAACAATGAGGAACAACAAAATGAATTAAATTAAAAATTCTCTAGAAGGAATCTATAACAGAATACCTGAACAGGTATTCAGATAAGAACAGAAGAACAGAAAAGTGACTGGAAGATAAATAGTGGAAATAACTACTGCAGAGCAGAATAAATAAAAAAGAATGAAAAAGAATTGAGGACAGTCTCAGAGCACTCTGGGACAAACATTAAACTCACCAACATTCGAATTATAGGGGTCCCAGAAGAAGAAGAGAACAAGAAAGGGACTAAGAAAATATCTGAAGAGATTATAGTTGAAAACTTCCCTAATATGGGAAAGGAATAGTCAATCAGTCCAGGAAGTGCAGAGTATCCCATAGAGGATAAATCCAAGGAGAAACACACCAAGACACATTAATCAAACTATTAAAAATTAAATACAAAGAAAAAATATTAAAAAGCAGCAAGGGAAAAGCAACAAATAACATACAAGGGAATCCCGATAAAGTTAACAGCTGATCTTCAGGCAGAAACTCTGCAAGCAGGAAGGGAATGGCAGGACATATTTCAGTGATGAAAGGGAATAACGTACAACCAAGATTATCTACCTAGCAAGGATCTCATTAAGATTCGATGGAGAAATTAAAACCTTTACAGGCAAGCAAAAGTTGAGAGATTCAGCACCACCAGACCAGCTTTACAACAAATGCTAAAGGAACTTCTCTAGGCAGGAAACACAAGAGAAGGAAAAGACCTACAATAACAAACCCAAAACAATTAAGAAAATGGTAATAGGAACATACATATCGATAATTACCTTAAATGTAAATGGATTAAATGCTCCCACCAAAAGACAGAGACTGGCTAAATGGATACAAAAAGAAGACCCGTATATATGCTGTCTACAAGAGACCCACTTCAGACCTAGGGACACATACAGACTGAAAGTGAGGGGATGGAAAAAGATATTCCATGCAAATGGGAATCAAAAGAAAGCTGGAATAGCAATTCTCATATCAGACAAAATAGACTTTAAAACAAAGACTATTAGAAGAGACAAAGAAGGACACTACATAATGATCAAGGAATCAATCCAACAAAAAGATGTAACAATTGTAAATATTTATTCACCCACCATAGGAGCACCTCAATACGTAAGGCAAATGCTAACAGCCATAAAAGGGGAAATTGACAGTAACACAGTAATAGTAGGGGACTTTAACACCCCACTTTCACCAGTGGACAGAACATCCAAAATGTAAATGATCAAGTGGGGTTTACCCCAGGAATGCAAGGATCTTCAGTACATACAAATCAATCAATGTGATACACCATATTAACAAACTGAATGATAAAACCATATGATCATCTCAATAGATGCAGAAAAAGCTTTTGACCAAATTCAACACTCATTTAGGATAAAAACTCTCCAGAAAGTAGGCATAGAGGGAACCTACCTCAACATAATAAAGGCCATATATGACAAACCCACAGACAACATCTTTCTCAATGGTGAAAAACTAAAACCATCTCCACTAAGATCAGGAACAAGACAAGGTTGCCCACTCTCACCACTATTATTCAATATGGTTTTGGAAGTTTTAGCCACAACAATCAGAGGAGAAAAAGAAATAAAAGGAATCCAAATTGGAAAAGAAGAAGTAAAACTGTCACTGTTTGCAGATGACATGACACTATATATAGAGAATCCTAAAGATGCTACCAGAAAACTAGTAGAGCTAATCAATGAATCTGGTAAAGTAGCAGGATACAAAATTAATGCACAGAAATCTCTTGCCTTCCTATACGCTAATAGTGAAAAATCTGAAAGTGAAATTAAGGAAACACTCCCACTTACAACCAAAAGAATAAAATACCTTGGAATAAACCTACCTAAGGGGACAAAAGACCTGTATGCAGAAAACCGTAAGACACAGATGAAAGAAATTAAAGACAAAACAGATGGAGAGATATACCATGTTCTTGGATTGGAAGAATTAACACTGTGAAAATGCCTATACCACCCAAAGCAATCTACAGATTCAATGCAATCCCTATCAAACTACCAGTGGCGTTTTTCACAGAACTAGAACAAAAAATTTCACAATTTGTATGGAAACACAGAAGACCCCGAATAGCCAAGCAGTCATGAGAAAGAGAAATGGAGCTAGAGGAATCAGGCTCCCTGACTTCAGACTATACTACAAAGCTACAGTAATCAAGACAGTATGCTAATGGCACAGAAACAGAAATATAGATCAATGGAACAGGATAGAAAGCCCAGAGATAAACCCATGCACAAACGGTCACCTTATCTTTGATAAATGAGGCAAGAATATACAATGGAGAGAAGACAGCCTCTTCAATAAGTGGTGTTGGGAAAACTGGACAGCTACATGTGAAAGAATGAAATTAGAACACTCCCTAACACCATATACAAAAATAAATTCAAAATGGATTAAAGACCTAAATGTAAGGCCAGACACTATAAAACTCTTAGAGGAAAACATAGGCAAAACACTCTATGACATAAATCACAGCAAGATCCTTTTTGACCCACCTCCTAGAGAAATGGAAATAAAAACAAAAATAAAGAAATGGTACCTAATGAAACACAAGCTTTTGCACAGCAAAGGAAACCATAAACAAGACGAAAAGACAACCCTCAGAATGGGAGAAAATATTTTCAAACGAAGCAACTGACAAAGGATTCATTTCCAAAATATACAAGCTCACCCAGCTCAATATCAAAAAAACAAACAACCCAGTCCAAAAATGGGCAGAAGACCTAAACAGACATTTCTCCAAAGAAGATATACAGATGGCCAACAAACACAGTGATGCTCAACATCACAGTGATGCTCAACATCACTAATCATTAGAGAAATGCAAATCAAAACTACAATGAGATATCATCTCACACCAGTCAGAATGGCCATCATCAAAAATCTAGAAACAATAAATGCTGGGGAGGGTGTGGAGAAAAGGGAACCCTCCTACACTGTTGGTGGGAATGTAAATTGATACAGCCACTATGGAGAACAGTATGGAGGTTCCTTAAAAAACTGAAAATAGAACTACCATACGACTCAGCAATCCCACTACCCTGAGAAAACTGTAATTCAGGGATTCATGTACCACAATGTTCATTGCAGCACTATTTACAATAGCCAGGACACGGAAGCAACCTAAGTGTCCATCGACAGATGAATGGATAAAGAAGATGTGGCACATATATACAATGGAATATTACTCAGCCATAAAAAGAAATGAAATTGAGTTATTTGTAGTGAGGTGGATAGACCTAGAGTCTGTCATACAGAGTGAAATAAGTCAGAAAGAGAAAAACAAATATATGTTAACACATATATATGGAACCTAAAAAAAAAAATGGTTCTGAAGAACCTAGGGGTAGGACAGGAATAAAGAGCAGACATACAGAATGGACTTGAGGACACAGGGATGGAGAAGGGTAAGCTGTGACAAAGTGAAAGAGTAGCATTGACATATATACACTACCAAATGTAAAATAGATAGCTAGTGGGAAGAAGCTGCATAGCACAGGAAGATCAGCTTGGTGCTTTGTAACCACCTAGAGGGGTGGGATAGGGAGGGTGGGAGAGTGACGCAAGAGGGAGGAGATATGGGGATATATGTATACACATAGCTGATTCATTTTGTTATACAGCAGAAACACAACTTTGTAGAGCAATTATACTCCAATAAAGGTGTTTAAAAAAATTGTTTTAAGTAAAAAAACCCCCAGAACAATAGTAACAGTCACTTAGAATGTGTGAAAAGTCCAAGCCCTAACAATGGATGGTAATTTAATGTGAAATATCAGAAATACATTCTATGTTTATTTAGAAAATTGTGACTGGGTTACATATAAGGAACATTCATCTATTCACTCCACAAAAATTTATTATCTATTATATGCCAGTAGACCATGGTTCCTGCCTGTGTAATAGTCTGTCTAGCATATGAGAAAGTTTTGTTGTTGTAAACATCTGTGATTATCATGTGTTAAATGGGCACCACACTTTAAGAAAAACATAATAAAAATAATAATCATTTTTATTTAGTAATATAATTTCCAAAAAGTTCGTATATATATAATCAGTGATAGTATCCAATATATTTACTGACTGGTACGGCAAGGCTCCAACAAACCAAAATGGAAATAGAATAAGATTGATTTTGGAAGAAATCTGTGGAGTACAGAATCTCAGCCATTATGTCCACTTGTATGTGTGGTTTGAAAGTTTCCACAGAGCCAGGGACAGGACCTTAAAATGGAATGTGTCGCCACACCATAAGCAAGATGAGGGCTAACAAGAATTCATAATATTGGCAAATATAAATTGATCATTAATTCATATTTACTACATGTATACCATGTGTCAGAAACACATTTAGAGGTATAGAAGAAGTAAAATAAGTCCTAGGATGATGGCAGGGATTTGGAAGGAAAGAAACAGGATGATCCAGAAGGAGAAAGAATAAATGAACTTCAAGGAGATGTCGTGAAGGAAATTTTTCACAACTATCACAGCTATTTCCTCTGTGAAGTATTCAAGGTAATCTGCTAAGAGAAAATAGTGCAGCATTAAGTGCAAAAGTTGTTAAGAGTAGTAACAAATTACCAGCATAGGGAATGGGTAAGGATATGTTAAGATTTGCTAGACAATACTGAGAGTCAGTAGTTGGAAATCATAAATGTATAAGGCAGGCAATCAGCATGGTTATATGATTCGTTTCAGTATTATTCAATGCCTAGTCCCAGGACCAGAACAAACAGATGGTTAGATTATTCTAGAATTGAGGATTAGGATAATGGAATAACAAGGTCATATGAGTGTTGAGAACTGAGAGTACTGGTGAGAGAGATTCAGCTGAAGTACCATGGGTTGACAGCTGGATTGAATAAGGAAATGAAGCCAAAGGAGGCTTATCGATCAAGAACATATGAAGCAAACAAAGTAGAAGAATCAATGAGAGTGAAGAGCAGCTGCGTCCCTGCATAAAACCTGCAGAAGGGCATTCTGCGGCCTGGAAGAAGAGTTTAATTTACTTCTGATAACAAGGCTTTCTAGAATCATGTTTGCCTAGCCAGTTCATTTCTCATTCCTTCCCCCAAATACTCCCAGGAATCCACATGTCCTGGCATACCCAATGACTATGCTGCTTCCTGTTTTCAAGTCACTGCTGTTCTTTCTGAAGAGCTCCTTCTCTTCTCCTAAATCCCCATTCACCTGATGAACTTCTCAGCCTTCAAGACTCATCTCAAGAATCTTTTCCTTTCTAAAGTCTCCTGTGGTAATCTGTCTGCAAAAAAGAGCTACCAATTTTCATCCCATCCCAGTACACTCATGCCATTACTCCAACAAAAAACCCTTGATTATGGGCAAGCCAATAGAATGCTAAAGAACTGGCACCAGCTTAACACAACTACCATGCTATAAATTTCAGGCTATCCTGCATGGAGTATAAGATATCATGCAGAGAAGAAGGCCAAGGGAGGAGAGCTGACACATAGCACCTATACTCCCAGACATGTAAATAAGACCTTCCTGGCCCTTCCTGCCCATTCCAGCCACCAGTTGAATGTAAGTGGAGCCCAGTCAACCCACAGAATGGTAAGAAATGAATCAGTGCTATTTTAAGCCACTAAATGTGGGGTTTTAGTTATATAATTATAGATTAATGATATATCTCCTATTTTCAACTCAAGTGCAACTGCTCAAACTTTCCACTGTATCACACTACTGTACCTAAAATATACCTCTATTATTTTACTTACCACACTAGGATTGCAAAAAATGTTTGCATATCCACTCCCTTCCTATTCTGTGAAATATCTCAGTATAATTTTATGTATATATATATATATATATATATATATATATGTATGTATGTATCTCCTAAATCCTAGCACACAACATATGATAGATACTCAATAAATGATGTGAACTAAGTTGAATCTAAATTGAGTTAGTGGGAGGGAGAGAGGGAGAAATAAAGACGCTATGCTCAGTCATTGGAATTTCACGGTTAAATATTTCACAAGTGGAGCAGTTTCTAGAAAAATATGGAAACATGTTGGAGGTGAATCTAGGAATTGAGGTAAGAGTGGGTGCGTCATTGAGGATGTGGACTTGTGGCCTAGTATGGTGATGGAATTTGTGTAGAGTGGAAAATGGTGATCCTGAATGGGGAGAGATTGTGAACTTCAGAAAAGGAGAGGCTGTGAGTTACAGGTTTTCATAATTACAACAATGCTCTTAAAGCAACAGTGGACAATTAAGATGATGAGGGTCCAATCTTCTGCCCAACATACTCTCAAGTTAGAAAAAGTAAATCTGTACTCCGTAAGCGTACTATAAGTAAGTATATTATTCTGGTTTTCCAATAAGCCATTTGAGTGCACCTTCTCAGTCTCCTCCCCCTGAATCCTTTTGTTCCATAGCCACTGAAAACTTTCTGCTCAATCCTCTTCCATACACCTATTCTCTGGGCTATCTGAGTCACTCTTATGGCTTCAACCATCACTTAATCTGAACTTTCTCACCCCATATCTTTCATGAGCTTCAGGACTGTTATTTCCAATTCTCTTCTGAATATCTCCACTCTCTGGCCTTTCGGATATATCAAAGTCAAGATGTTAAAGCGCAAACTGATTCTTTTCTATTCAAACCATGATTTTCCTCCTGTATTTTCCAGCCCAGTAAATGACATCACTGCCCACTTGGTCAGTACAGAAAGAAACAGCACAATGTTTTTTTTTTTTAACAACAAAAAATGATTTATTTGCAACACAGCTCAGTCCCCATCATTTCAATACAGCACAGGAGTAGGAAAGAGTCACACTGCAAGCGTCATTTAGTCCAAGGCAGAGCTCCATGCCTCCCGATACAGCAAGCCCATCTCCCCCAGAGACCCATGCCCAGAGCCCAGCTGAACACACAAACAGGCAAGCTCAGAATGAAGTCGGCCCCAGGCCTCATCACATTTCACCCTTCCCCCACAGCCCTTTTAAGCTTCCTAACTGCAGCCTTCTACCCCCTCCACTTCCAACCAGGCCAAGTCCCAGCCTCCTAGCCACCAGGGAGCTTTCTTTGTGGGATCATTATCAGGGGTTTAAGGGTTACCTAAAATGAGAAAATACCCTGTGAAATCTATTGTTCCATAGAAAGTTTAAAACGACTCCCCCATACATAATCCTAATCAGCAATGACAGCTCTTCATCTCTTCACTGTAGACAGGCGATTTTGAAGTGACTGTCATCTCAGCTCCATACACATTTCTCTACTGGCCTTATTAAAGACTGCTCTCCTCACCCCAGGGTATAAAGGAAACCCAGGTATTTCCCCCAGGTTCAGAGCCTGAGAGGAAAAGCCCTGATGGCTTAGAAAAAGATTCCCTTCCTTCTGTTCCCCTCAAAAGATTTTTATGGAGATTATTGCCTAAAAGTTTTCTAGCTTGGGTTCTGGGATTAGTCAAATAGAATGTGCTTGAATCTGTCCTTCATAGATTACTACCCACATGATAACTGGCAAATTACTTAACTTTTCAAAGCTTCAGTTTTTGTCATCTGTTATAATCCTCAAAAGCTTGTAAGGAGGATTAAATAAATGCCTATCCAAACCCTCATAACTAAACAGGCAAACTAGACCTCTTGAAGCCATCCTTAACTTTTCCCCCTTCCCTTAGCACCCAACTCTCCCAAGCAACTGACCACAAAGCTCTATTAATTGTTTCTAAAAGGTATCTTGGGACTTCCCTGGTGGTCCAGTAGGTAAGACTCTAAGCTCCCAATGCAGGGAACCTGGGTTGGATCCCTGGTCGGGAACTAGGTCCCACATAAATGCCGCAACTAAGAGTCCACATGCCGCAATGAAGATCCTGTGTGCCACAACTAAGACCTGGCGCTGCCAAAATAAATAAATAAACTTTTTTTTTTTTAAAAAAAGGGTATCTTAAAATATGCCTTTGTCCATTGTCACGTTCACTGCCCTAGCATAATACTGAAACGTACTTCAAATATCCATTACTAATCTAGCCTAAACTGCCTTTCACACCAGTGTCAGAGATAGCTTTTCAAAAATACAAATCATATCATATCGTCTTCACTTTCAAATTTTTTTCAATTGTTCATTTCCCACAAAAGTAACGCCAAACTAAAAAAAAAAACAAGTAATGCCAAACTGTTTAGAATCTTATATTTGCCATCTTTCCCTGATTTACCTTTAGTCTAACTGTACATCATTTCTCACCATTCCCTAGATTTTACACTGTCATTCTCCAAACATACTCTTCTGCCTTCATGTCTATGTCCTTTCCTACATCCTCAGTCCTCACTTCTCCTCTGAAAATTCTTGCTCAGGCTCAAATATGATTCCCTCTGTGTTGTCTTCTCAGAACCCCCAAGGACATAGATTGCTCCCTCATCTGTTTTCCCATAGGACTGTATACAAACCTGTCATAGCCTTTATCACACTACAATATAGCTATAAATTTATTTGTCTATCTGTCCAGCTATACTCTGATCGCCTCCTCAGAGACAGGAATAGTGAAATATTTATTATGGCATTACCAGTCTCTAACATAGTTCCTGGAATATACCAGTAAATGTGAGACACTTGATAAGTTGTTGAGAGAATGGATGAACGAATGAATGAACAATGAAACTATGTAGCCTGAATGGTTCTGGCTCTACATTATTTAAATATGAATTAAATCCAAATAGTTCCAGTACATAAAAAGAGAAAATCCTGAAACTTAGGCACTAATTTGAAATACATGATCTACAAGTATTTTTCCCAACTCCAAAATTCTGTGATATTATCATAAACTAAGCTAAAGCTTTTCTCCAGGCAAGTAGGATTAGAATTTTGTCTGGGACACACAAATTTGTAGAATGAGGTCTAGTGAGTTGTTTAGGGTGTGTTTCTAATTAATTCTATCATATTACCTTTAATAAATTATGTTTTGTGAAGTTTATACTTTTCAATTTAGCAAAATTGAATTATCCACAATAGCTGATCTTTCAAAATGATAACATAGGGAAGAAAGTGTTTTTACCTAAAATCTTGTCAGTTTGAGTGACATGTGAGTACCCAGCACTAAGCATCTGTTAGGGGAAATCTTATTGTTCTGTGTCTGTCACTAGAAAATTGCAACAAATGTTGCAAGACCTACACACTGGAAATGTTACGATGTGTTTTTAAAACTGCTTTCCACAGAAGGTCCTTTATTTTATTCGAAAATTATAAGCAAACAAGTCTTGTTTAATGGCTTTCAAAATATAAGCAAATTTCATGTCAAAATTGTTTTACTCAACTGCTTACTTGTGTGAGAAATCTGTCAAGCCCTGGTGCCCAAGAAAATAGGGTACCATGGCAGAAGATTTTTTGCTGAAGGAAATAATGAATGCTCAATTAAACCAATACAGCGTGTGTAATGGTCTGATTCAATCTTAGGAAGAACTGTCAGCTTTCTGTTCTGGGATCAGAATTTTCCTAATGCCTGGACTTTTGGTGAATTCTATGTAACAAGTGACACAGTCTTGAGCTTGTATCTCAGAGAAAGTTGGGCTCTTATTTTTTCTCCTTTCAATACTCAAATATTCTTGGGAATTTTACCTTTCTTCCTGATATCCCCTCTGTCCCTACTCCTTTTCCATACTGCTTTTAACTTGCTAAATATTTTAACAATTAAATATTCAGCCAGTTTTTCAGGGGAATCAACGGTTGGTTGTGGTGTTATTTTATTTGAGAGTCATTTCCAAGTGCTTTAGCTCTTCAAATATCAAAAAATGTGTGCTTCAAAATGAATAGATGCTAATAAAATATGGTGAAAAAAATCCTCGAACACCCCAATGTCCCCTTATAGTCTGTGCTATTTAACAAGTTTACACCAATCTGTTTCTGTAAGCAGAGATCACTAACAGAACTTTCCCCCCAAAAAGATGACAAGATATAACACTTAAGATGCATGTTTTTCTAGATAGTCTTTAAAAAAGATGATTTCTAAACATAACATAATAATATTTTATGTTCCTAAACTGCCATCTACTGTGCTTTTTCACCCAGTACACAATACCATCTTTTACAGGCTTGTCTTTTCCAATGAATGTGAATTTATCCCCCAGCTATTTCTTGACATTCTTTCTTTCCCTTGTTCTAGCCATGTGTACTCCTTAAAGACCAGGAAAAAAATTATTTCAACTAATTATAGTCCTACCAAAGCCTTTCACATCATTTAAGACTCTGATTATACACAGTGCCATGAAGACGTGTCAGTTTGAGACAAGAAGAGGTTTAGAGAGGTTTACACTTTGCAGAGTGCCACCGGTCTCCAAAGGGCACAGTCATTAAGAAGCTCCAGGTGCACGTTGTGGGAGCAAAACAGCATAATGAAGTCCTTTGCCTCCTTGTGCACCTCCTGATTAATAACATTCCCCTTCAGTTGTAGCAGATTGTGCACCATGTTCGCTGCAAGAAACCTGGAATACCAGTCTATTTTTCTATCTTTCTCTAAATAGAGTAAATTGCCATTTATCTATGACACGAATCAGAAGAATATACAAAATAGGGTATTTCTGACACAATCTACTTTTATAAGAGCAGCTAATAAGCCAACTGAATGATATTTATTCAATAAGCAACATTTAATATGTATCACTGATCGAATTCTACCTAATCCTTTTTATCCTATATCCACACACGTAGAAATATAATTGATATCTATACTGATAACCCGAAGGCATTGTAAAATTCCAAGTTGCTTCATGAATCATAGAAATGGGAAAGAAAACTGACATTTATCAAATGCCTATTATTTACTAGGCATTTTCACTAGCACTGTCACATTTTATCCAAAGAGCAGCCTGGTCAGGTAAATACTGTTATCCTCATTTTCATGATTGAACGGGATTGAGGCTCAGAGAGATAATAAGAACCAACACTTATTGACTGCTTACTATTTTCCTGGCATTGTGTTTATTAATTTAAAGGTATTGCCTCAATTAATCCTCAGACCCACATTGTGGAGTAGATGCTATCATTATTCTCCTTTATTAGGGGTGACTCAGAGAAGTTAAATAACTTGCCCAAGATCACACAAATAATATGTAGTAAAGCCAAGATCTGAACCCAGGCAAACTGTTTCCAATGCCTGTACCATTAACACCAACATTATGTGTATGACTGTACTTTAACATTAAATGAGTTATATTATTATTTTGTTTTTGAAAATTGGGAATACATGTTTGGTACACGTGGTAACATTCAACTAATCTAACTCCCCTACTAATAGCTATTAATACTTGTTCCTTATTATGCATTTACCATCAAGCATTTTACATGCGTCATCTTGTTTGAAATTCACACACATATGTAATATTATCCCCATCTGACTCTGATAAAACTGAAGTTTGGAGAATAACAATATGAATAATCACAGCAGACACTTACATGGCACTTACAATGTGCTAGACACTCTTCTCTCAAAGAGTTTAAAATATAGTACTTATTTAATTCTGACAACAACAAAATGATGTATTATTATTTTTACTATACAGATGAGGAAACTGAAAGGTAGCATTTTGACCTTTACTGTGAAAGTGAAGAATTGGTCCTGCTATGTTTTTTAAAATTACCTCTCCCGTATCCACCCCCACCCAGGTTGGGGAGGGGAAACCATTGGTGCAGGGCCAGTTTTGTCAGCAGAGCAGAAATTCCAGTCCCAAAAGCAAATGATTTTAACCATTACTCTAAACTGTGGAACAATTTAAAGTAGTCATTCCTTGTTTATTGCAGCAAAGTTAGCAACATGCCTTAACTATAATAGCATTCATCACAATCAAACATTTTGTTGCATACCCAGTAATATAAATTATGCACATTTGGTATGGAGTGGGAGGGAATCAAGCCTGCACAATTTCACACTGGTCAGGCTTGTGCATAGTTTCAATGAGGGCAAAAATAAAATTCCTTTCTTCATGTGTTCTACAAATATTGAGCGCTATGTTCCAGGTACTGATGTTAAAGAAATAAATAAGATTTATTCACTATCTATGAGGAATTTGGGATATATAAAACAAATAGGTAATTACAACCTAAAGGGATAGTTGCTAAAATAGAGTTTTGCTTTCTAAGCCAAAGCCAAAGCCACAAACCACTATGTGTTACCTTGCCACACAGCCCCAAAAGAGGTTACACACAGGATAGAGCTGGCAGAAGAGGAAGGTAGAAGAGCATTCCTCCATACTGATAGGGTAAGACGGTTAAAAATACTGTTATAAAATGGTAGAGATGACTGGTCTGCAGGGCAGAAAGAGAGACACAGATGTAGAGAACAAACGTATGGACGCCAAGAGGTGAAAGTAGTGGGGTGGTGGGGTGGTGGTGGTGGTGGTGGGATGAACTGGGAGATTGGGATTGACATGTATACACTAATATGTATAAAAACAGATAACTAATGAGAACCTGCTGTATAAAAAAATACAATAAAATTCAAAAAAATACTGTTATAATAGTTGCAATCATATTTAAAGTTCCAATAATGTTTATGTGTGAACAACTAGAGGTAGAATTCACTTTCTCTCCCAATCCCTTACCCACCCCCCCATCCCCAGCCCCAGCCCCCTTTAATTCCCTCCATCTATCAGCTCTCATTGTCTCTCCTTGACTTCATTTTGTGAGTGGGTTCTCTCTCTACATTGGTTCTCATACTCCCATTTACCAGCTTAGAAACTCAAATGGAGAGAGAACTTCTCTCTCCCAACATTCCTAATCAAATCCTAGATAATAATTCTGACTGGTCTTTCCTAATTCACATATTCACTCTTCAACCAATCACCACGACCAGGCAAGCTAACACACAGGATTGGATTATCAAATCAGACTCACAGAAATCAGAGATTTTTACCTAGCATCAAGCTTTACTAAAAATTCCAAGAGTACAGGCAATCAAGAGACAAAGATAAAGCAGTGAAAGGTCTGGGACATTCTTGCCAGGTCCTTCCTATCCACTAGCCCAGAATAATAGACAAGACCTGTGTGAAGCTTTGCAGATTGTTATTTCACAGACTGAAACATGTAATTTCTAAAACATCTCTCAGAATGGCCATCATCAAAAAATCTAGAAACAATAAATGCTGGAGAGGGTGTGGAGAAAAGGGAACACTCTTGCACTGCTGGTGGGAATGTGAATTGGTTCAGCCACTATGGAGAACAGTATGGAGGTTCCTTAAAAAACTACAAATAGAATTACCATATGACCCAGCAATCCCACTACTGGGCATATACCCTGAGAAAACCAAAATTCAAAAAGAGTCATGTACCAAAATGTTCATTGCAGCTCTATTTACAATAGCCCGGAGATGGAAACAACCTAAGCGCCCATCATCGGATGAATGGATAAAGAAGCTGTGGCACATATACACAATGGAATATTACTCAGCCTTAAAAAGAAATGAAATTGAGCTATTTGTAATGAGATGGATAGACCTAGAGTCTGTCATACAGAGTGAAGTAAGTCAGAAAGAAAAAGACAAATACCGTATGCTAACACATATATATGGAATTTAAGGGAAAAAAATGTCATGAAGAACCTAGGCGTAAGACAGGAATAGAGACGCAGACCTACTGGAGAACGGACTTGAGGATATGGTGAGGGGGAAGGGTGAGCTTTGACAGGGCGAGAGAGAGTCATGGACATATACACACTAACAAACGTAGTAAGGTAGATAGCTAGGGGGAAGCAGCCGCAAGGCACAGGGATATTAGCTCGGTGCTTTGTGACAGCCTGGAGGGGTGGGATAGGGAGAGTGGGAGGGAGGGAGACGCAAGAGGGAAGACATATGGGAACATGTGTATATGTATAACTGATTCACTTTGTTATAAAGCAGAAACTAACACACCATTGTAAAGCAATTATACCCCAATAAAGATGTTTAAAAAAAAAAATCTCCATTTTATACCTCAGAGAGTTATGTAGCTTACATGACTTTCTCTTGGGAGGCCATGTCCCATAAATTAATAGATTCCAGATCTACTTACTGTAAGCAATCCTTACCAAGGGAGAGCCTACTCAGGGCATTCTGCAGATAAGGCTCCTCCTCCTGTCTAAAATCATTACTCTATTTATTACCTGGAAGTCCAGTTGAGATTAGACCAGATCACCTCCCTTCTTTGCTTTTTCCTAGTGCTATCTCTCAGGTAAAGTAAGGGAATGTCACAGGCCAGCTACTTTACTTCTTCCTTCCCTTCAGGAGACCGGGCATTCTGATTGGATGGCCTGGGACAAGAATCCCACACTGGGCTTGGGGTTAAGGGGAGCACCATGATTGACCTTCCCCCACAGAAGCACCTGGAGTATGAGATTGCAACAGAAAAGCACATTAATCAGATATAAACTGTGACTGCTTTGGTGCTGTCTACTACCTGTCCAGGTAACAGACTTTCAAGATTTCTAGCAATGTACAACTTTCCTGTTCCAAAACTTTATTTTTCTCTCGATTCTAGCTGTGAAAAACTCTCCAGTTATGTCCTGTAGCTCACTGAATGAAGGCAAAAGAACAAGTAGTGACAGCAAGGAATGGGAAGCACTAGACCCAATCTTGTGGTCTGTGGGAAAGTCAAAGAAATGCCTAATAAAGCCTCACAAGGAATCTTACAAAGAATATCTCAAGCAAGTATTTTCCATCCAATTCTCTTAATGTCCTCACATCCATTTGCCTACAGAAATTCTAATACAGCAACTGAATTTCTTTAATCTTAGGCAGGGGGCACAAACAGCTACCCTACTGACCTAATACTCCAACAGGCATTTTTTGTTTGGCTAAAACAGTATTTATTTTTAGGTTAAATTGGAACGTCTCTGAATAGTCTGTCACAGTCTCTTTCACTACCTAGTGTCTTACACTGGCCTGCTCTACTCATTTATGCTACTGCCTTGTCCCTGTAAACATTTGAGGTTTTTGAGCCATGGTTTAAGGTCCTGACTTCACTAAACTGAAAATTCCTTTGAAAAGAATGTATACTCAAATTGTTTTTAGTTATTTACATCAGTGTAATGCCCATAATACTCTCTAATTATGCCCATACTACACTTACAACACTACCTCCTATCTCTTTACACATCTGTATTCATTTGCAGTCTGTGAGTTCCTTAAAGAGGCTGTGATATCGTCCTCTTTGTAGCTACATCTAGCCTTGCCTTGTTGAGTGAATGAATAAATTAATGAATGAATATACTGTTAGCATCAAGCATCCCATTCCTCCTGTGACATGGGACACCTGTAAAGTCTTGTGTCAGCTAAAATATCATAACTTTGTCATAGATTGATGGCAGACTTTTAACAAATTTTTATCCTAATATGATTTTTTCCCACAAATTTGCATGTAATCTCAGTAATTACCCACTTTTTTTTTAAACACACGTGGTCTAGAAAGTACTGCATTAAACTTGCAACTGACACCTTATACTTGCTTTTCCTTTCAGCCTCCAGCAGGGCCAGCCTCCTTGACCTAATTAGATTTTCCACTCCCACATGGCTAGTAAATACTATAATTAATTTATAAAGGACTCTGAAACACCAGCTGGTAATAATTTCCTATTGCACAGAACAAAAAGAGTATTTAAATTGTAGGATATCTGTGAAATGTATATGTGTGTATACTTACATCTTTTAATCCACTGAATTTCCAGAAATGTCAAATTGTAAAGTGTACTAAGTAAACAGTGTTTAATAATTTCTTGTCATTTCTTTCAGCACATTAATTTTAAATTGTAGAAAGAAATCTGTGCGACAAAAATTCTTAGAGACGTATGTTTGGGGTATGTGAGATTTGCATGTCTATGAATATTCACACACATCCCAAGCACTATAATAAATATGTTGTTCTTAAACAAATGTGAAGGAGAAAAAGGTGGACAGTTAGTTTAAGGATTTCTCAATGCCTTGAGATAGTGACAAGTGTAGTGACCATCTGCTGGAGTATTTGCCTATTCAAGAGCTGTGGTAGGCAGAATTTTTAAGATGGCTCCTAAGATTCTTGCTCCCTGGTACATATGCCCTGTATTATACCCTCCCTTTGAGAGTGGGCAGGACCTGTTAATGTGATGGGATGTCACTCCTTTAATTAGGTATACTATAGAGCAAAGGTGATGGAATCATTTCTCCCAAGATCACATTATGTTATATAAGACTACATTTGTGGTGATGGTTGTAAAAATAATGGTAGTAGCAGGAACAGCAGGAACAGACTGTAAAGAAATTCTCCTGCGGGCTTTGGTAAAGTAAGCTCCATGTTGCAAGAGGGCTGTGTGATCAGGGCCTGAGGGCAGTCTCTGAGAGCTGAGAGAAAATCCTGGCTGACATCTGGCAAGAAGACAGGGACCCCAGTCCTCTAGCTACTAGGAACTAAATTTTATCAACAGCCTGAATGAGTTTGGGAGATGACCCTTAGCCTCAAATGAAACTGCACCCCCATCTGATACCTTGATTACTATCTGGTGAGACCCTAAGCAAAAATAAGCCATACTCAGACTTCTGACCAACAGAAACTGACAGATAATGAACTGTGTTGCTTTAAGCTGCTAAATTTGTAATCTGTTAACACAGCACTAGAAAGCTGATATGAAAACCAACTGCCACCCCACAGGTGCAAGTCCCAGAGCTTCTCGGGGACCTGGTGGATCCCATGCACAGTGAGAGGGGGGTATTGTCGAGAGGGTCCTAAAAGGGGGAAACAGGGACTGAGGTCAATAAAATCCTGGTACAGATTTAGGGTGTCCTGCCCAGAAGGGCCTGCTAACCTGGCCAGTCCCCAGCAGACAACAGAACATTTCAGGGCTTCCATTTCCAGGACCCACACAAGACTAGGCTCTGCCTCCCAGGCCCTGCCAGATGGTCCCAGGCACCACAGAGGACTTAGAACATTTGGAGGAAGGTTCTCCAAAATGTCCGCCATACCCCATCCCCCAGAGGTGTAGGGCTGGGTTAAATAGTCCCTACTGCTCAGGTCTAACGGTGGTAACTGCATCTGTCTGTCATGGAACTAAGTAGCAGGGGAAACTGGTCAGTAAAAAAAAATTATGTATAAGCAGAGACAGCGACAAGAGAGGAGAAAGCATGCTGCTTGGATGCGAGATGACTTCTTTTAGTCTCCTTCTGAATCTGTGCTGTATTCTTGCCTTCCTATTCAATCAAATACCTTCTCTTTATAATATTAATTCCCTTCCCCCTTTCGTGATTTAAGCCATTTTATTTTTATTTTTGTTACTTGTAAGCATACAGAGCTCTAATACAATATTCAAAGCCAGATTCTTAAGTTTGTAGATTCGGAAACTCAAGTTTATCATTTCCACCAGGGCACATTATTAACCTCTTGGGGATCAATATGTTAAGAGGACCCATAAAAAACTAATATGCACCTCAGAATGTCAATTTATCAATCTATAAAGAAAGCTATATCTAGAAAGAAAAACTTGTATGGAGAATTCACTCTGGGTATTTCACCATGGTAGGTTAAATGCACTCAGGAGAGGAAATTACTAATTACAGGGTTGTTTGGTGAGCGTACACAGTTGTCCCCTGGTGCCCTCGGGGGTATTGGTTCCTGAACCCTAGGCATATACTAAAATTGGTGGATGCTCAAGTTCAATAGTTGGTCTTCCCGTCCACATCCACAGATTCAATCAACCTGGGCTGTGCAGTAGTGTGTTTATTGAAAAAAAAATTGTGTATAAGTAGACCCGTGCAGTCCAAATTCTTGTGTTCAAGGGTCAATGATAATTAGAAGAGAATGAACAGTCTTGAGGGATTTTTCTTTCAAGTTAGGATAATTGAAATTCCTTCTCTACTCTAGGAATATTTCTCTTTGAAAAATTATTTGTAGTCCTTGAACTCAAATAGCTTTCTATTCTGGTCATTGCCAGATATATTCTTATATTTTGTCTACTGTTATCCTAGACTTATCTCAAGTCACCTTTCTGTTAACATATGATTCTCCCAGAAAAATTGTACTAACTATAGTTGATTAACTTTCTGGAACTTTAACTGCATGTTATTCACCACCTCTGGCATCTATTACCTGGGAGCCTTTAGTTGAATAATAATAACCATTATTTATTGAGTTCTGTTTATCAGGCATCTAAGTAAGCTTTCTCACTTAATCCTTTTAGCAATTCTAAAATACTGATACTATTACCATTGTCTCTGTTTCCTAGATGAGGAAGCAAAATACAAATAGTTTAAGTGATTTGCCTAAGCTCACATAGTTAGCAAGTAGTAGAGCTGAGATTTGAACCCAAGAAATCTGACTCCAGAGTCATCATATATTACACCTTATGGCCTTTCACAAGGTCCTTACAGTTTCTAAACCTTGATTTCTTATCTGTAAACAAAGCTAATAATATCCTTCCTAGGGGCTCCCCTGGCAGTCCAGTGGTTAGGATTCCATGCTTCCAAGGCCAGGGTGGGGTGGGGTCGGGGTGCGTGTTCCATCCCTGGTCGGCTGGTCAGGGAACTAGGATCCCACAAGCCGTGCAGTGAGGCCAAAAAAAACTTTCCTAAAGACTGCTGGGAGTCTAAATGGATGTAAAGCTCTTAGCACACTACCAAATATACAGTAAACAGCTATTATTAAAATAATTCCCTCAGGAATATGGATTGGATTTGGGAGATTCCCGTTCACCTTAATATCACCAACACAAACCAGATTTCAGAGTGAGTTAATTCTATTTTCAGATGGCTGATCTAAACAATCACATGCTAATCCTTCCAACCTCAATTCCAAATGATACTTTATTACCCA
Source organism: Phocoena sinus (assembly GCF_008692025.1). NCBI lineage: Eukaryota > Metazoa > Chordata > Mammalia > Artiodactyla > Phocoenidae > Phocoena > Phocoena sinus. The sequence continues at coordinate 61,901,489 of NC_045763.1, read as the reverse complement.
ATTTCTAATTCTGAGTGCCTGCTGGAGGCCACAGCCACCCAGCCCTCCATCTTGCAGACTGCTCATATTGCTCTAAAGCTCAGTCACAACTTCACACACTCCCCAACTTTGCCTAGGGTAACTGCTGTCCTAGTGACCTAAGAAGTGACTTTCACTTTCCACAAATTCCCAGATTAAATTTAGAGAATTACTTGGTTATGAGTATTAAGTTCACAGATTTATTTATTTATTTATTTAAATTCCTTGTTCTTCTGAGTAAGACCTACTTATTTCAAGAACAAACATTTTATGGTTGCTTGTTAGGTTATAATTCCAGATATTTTATAACACAAGGATTTATATATTATAAATTTTTAAAAAAATTCTGGTCAGTTAAAAAAGCATTATTTTAATATATTTCAATTATAACTCATGCAGTGAAGTTAAGATTTGGAACTTTATAAAGTTATTTTTCATTGTTTTTGAATAGCAGATTTTTTTCCTGCATGTGTCTGAACATACAAGAACAAAATCTGCTTGATTTTTCTGTATTTTAAGAAAATTCTCTTAGTTTAGAAATGTAAACCTCAGAAGTTAGATCATTGCCACCTCAAACCCTCAGTTAACTGTAGAACTGAGAACGTATCTTTTCTTAATAGCTTTGTAACACATCTTAATATGAGTTATGGCGGATTCAACATCCCAACTGCAAGAAACCTCAATCGCCATTAGGGCCAGAAGGTATCCCTGTATCAATCATACTCAGAATGTAACAGGGTGGTCTGTGATCACTCCCTTTGCCCCTAAAGTTAGTACAATATCTAGTCAGGATCTACTGAATGAGAAGGATAGATGGGATATGGTGAAATGGGCAAATTTATTTATTTGTTTACACTTATTGAAGTTTTAAGAAAATGCCTAAATCATAAGTGCCACAGTTAAATGAATTTTTATAAAATGAATATACCTATGGAACCAAAACCCAGACCATGACAGAGAATATTACCAGAACTCCAAAAAGCTCTTCATGTCCCCTTTCAGTCATTATCTCCTCCCCACTCCCTAGGGTAACCATCATCTTAGATTAGCCTGGCCTGCTTTTGAACTTCATGTAAATGGATCATATAGCATGTGCTAGTGTGTAATTGGCTTTTCCAATTCAATATGTGTGTGTGTGTGTGTGTGTGTGTGTGTGTGTGTGTGTGTGAGAGAGAGAGAGAGTAACAGCCATACTCTTCAATGTAGTTGTGATTTGTTTATTGTCATTGCTGTATATAGAATTTCACTGTGTGAACATGTAACAGTTTATTTACCCAGGCTACCATTCGTAAGTAATTAGGAACTTCTAGTTTGGGGCTATTATGAATAGTGCAGCGATGAACATTATTATACACATCTTTAGTGAACATATGTGCATTTCTGTGGGGAACATACTTGGGAGTCGAATCTTATGGTCATAGGGTATGCATATATTCAGACTTAAAAGATTCTGAGAAACATTTTCCAAAGTAAACAATCAACTGACACTTTCACTAGCAGTGTATAAGAATTCTAGTTGTTCGACACCCTCTCTCACTTGGTATTGTCTAAATTTTTCATTTTAATCATTCTGATGGATGCATAGTGGTAATTTCTATTTCCTTGACTTACAGTGCCAGCCAAAATGGAGTAAGACCACTACCCCCTATCTTTCCTACTGATTACAACTAAAAGTTCAGGGCAAAATACAAAAAGCAACTACCTGAGGACTCTAAAAAGTAAACAAAAACAGGCAGATTGGGGAGGAGAGTCAAAACTTAGAAAAATGCCCTGTGTGGTTTTTTTTCTACTTTCTCTCACATCTTTGACCTGAGTTCTGGCACCCAGTGAAAGCAAAAACAGAAAAAAATCCCATATTTCTAGTCAGATGAATGGGGAAAGGGAGCTTCTGTGGGGGAATACTTGGCTTTTTTCCTCCTTTTTTCCCTCTGGGCATGACCTGAGAGTTAGGGCCTAGGCTTGGACAGCTACAACCCCAAGAAAAACCCTGTCTTTCTAGACAAGGAAACTGGGAACAGGAGCTTCTGCGGTCCAAAGAATTTGGAGGGAATTCATGTTTTGTTTTGTTTTGCTCTTTTCTCTCACCTCTTTGCTCCAGTGTGGGCCCTAGTCAGATGCTGCAGCTATGGCACAAAGCTAAAACTCCAAGAGAAACCTCATATTTCTAGCAGGAAAAGGAGACCCTGCAAAACAAAGAATATGAGAGGAATATCAAAAAGGGGTGAGCTGGATAAGGGAATTCCTTAATTCTATGTATGAATCCACATAAGTGCTCACACCTGAACTGACCATCTGCAGGGCAGACAAAAAGCTGCACAGCAAAAGATATGTTAACTGAACTACAATTTAAATTACTACCCAAGTTCCAAAATATTCTTGAGTGTTCTATGTATAGAACAGACTCAAAGAGCACAATAAAACCTTTGAAAACTGAACTGATATGGAACCAGCACCCACAAGTGAGACTCAACTTGAGATAGGAACCGAACTGAATTGACGGCCTCCTAAAACAAAACAAAACAAAAATCAACATTCCCCAAAGACTTTTATCAAGACCCAGAGTCTATGCAACATAAAATCAAAATGTCTTGGAGAAAAATCACAATTACTCGGGAACTCCCTGGCAGTCCAGTGGTTAGGACTCTGCACTTTCACTGTCAAGGGCCTGAGTTCAATCCCTGGTTGGGAAACTAAGATCCCCAAAGATGTGCGGCAGAGGGGCGGGGGATCACAATTTCTCAATATATAAAGAACTGGAAAAATATAGTCAGCTTTTAAGGAAAAATCAACAGCTACCAACTGCTAGATAACCAAGATGTTAGCTACCAACTGCTAGATAACCAAGATGTTACAATTACCAAAGACTTCAAAGCAGTTACAATTAGAGTAGATGAAGACATTGTCTCTAGATATATGCTGTACTCTAGAAAAATTCTTGCATTTTTGTATCCGAATTAATGACAAAACCTGTGAACCAGAAGGGATAAACTGTCACACAAAGTAACATTACCAGTGTAGAGCAGTAAAATTAAGTACAGCTACATACAAATGTATGCAACAACCTAGGATGATTTAAAAGCACATTGCTGAACGAAAAAAAGTTGCAGGCGATTACATAATAATAAACTATCCTTGTAAAGCTCAACCGTTTATCAAAGTTAACATACATGTACACAAACTAAATTTTTAAAAGCAAGGGAATAAACCCAAAATACACGAGAGTGTTACCTCTGGAGGAAAGCAAGGTAATGGAATGGGAAAAGACAGGTAATTTTAACAATACTGGCAATATCCTAGTTCCAAAATTGCTGGTTGGTTTCCACGTGTACAATGCTTATCTGGTATACCTATTTACGTACCCCCAAAAATTAAGTGTTTAAACGACATCCAGTGTCCATGGTGACAGAACAGAGTTCTCGAGCCTTTATTAAAATAACTTCTCCAGAAACACGAAGAACCCACTACACCTCACCCTCTTAACGCAGGAAGAGCAACCCACCTTTGCCAGCAGATCACCGTCACTTCCGCCCCCGCCTCCCTAACTCCGCCCATCTGAGCAGAAGTACTTTCCTTTCGGGTCCTCCTGCCTGTAGGGGGCTCTCCGAGGCTTCTAGTGCCACGGAGGCCTCCCTCCTAGGCTGTCCCGGCGGCGCCTGTTAGTTTAGCTCAGAGAATTTATTTGCATTGTAAGTCTTTCGGCTAGGAAAAAAATCTCACAGGCATCTTTTTCTGGAAAATAACGTTCAAACTCAATCCAGGCCGAGTGTTCTCACTGTCAAACCCTGTCGCAGTGATGGGAAGGAGTCAGGCAGCGTGGGGACAGCCCCGGAGTGCCCAAAGTCCCCGGCCCGCTTCCTCCTGTGAAGACGCAGCTGCGGGTGGCTGTGGTGGCGGTGTCCAAGATGTCGACCAAGAATTTCCGAGTCAGTGACGGTGACTGGATTTGCCCTGACAAAAAGTGAGTTTATGAAGGGTCCCGAATTGGAGCGGGGTTGATCGGTAGAGGCTTTCTCGAGTCGACTGGGCATCTTCCGTTTTTACGGTCTCTGGTACCACCAGCCGGGTGGAGGCGGCGAATTGCCGGCTCCCGGGCGGGAAGGAGGCTCTTAGTCTCCTCACTATGAGGTCTTTCGGGAGCCTTTGTTTTGAGTATGTCTCCAGCGTCTCCTAGATCATGTCTCTCCAAGTCAGCCCGTCATTTTCGGGAACGAGATGGCCGCCCTTTTGCCCCACACTCCACCCCCCGCCCCCGGCCAAGTTTCAGCGGTAAGGATATCTCCCTAACCGTGGCCACCTCGGTGTCTGATCTCCCCCACGTGACTTTTCCCTGCAGAACTTGACTCTTGTTCGCGGAAAGCGTTCGTTTCTTGAACTCATGTTTTTGCTTCTCATAATTCACCTTTTTTTTTTTTTTCTCCAATTTAAACTTTCCTTACTGTTGATACTTTTTCCTCCCGAACACTATCCTCTTTTGGTTGGAGACATTCTGATTTTTTTTTTAATGACCTTTAATCACCCCACAAAAATTGGACCTTTCGCCTCGTTAGAGCCGAAACACATGAGGCCTGTGTTTTTGCCTGCTCAGCCCTGGAGAATGCCTGCTTCAAAGAAGCACGTGTTTAGTAACTCTGCTGAAACCAGTGTGCTCTACTAAATTGTTAGTACTATTTTATTGACGGGTCCTCAAGTAGGTCTGCCTATTTGGAGAGATATGAAAATTACTCCGGAAGGTAATTGTCAGAAAAATGGAATGCACAACTCGTTCCAAAAAAACCATTTGATTTCTTGTCTCTAAGCTAGCCACAGATAGCATGTGGAGTTCATGGTAGTAAAGAGTAAAAGCTTTGAAGCAAATAAACCTAGGTTTAATTCCAGTCCTATTGCTTACAGATTATGGAACTTTAAATAGGTTATTTAACTTTGCTTAAAAAAAACAAAAACAAAAAACCTAGGGTGGAAGAGCTCCCTTACAGGGATATAACATAGACTGTATGTGTAGAGCAATAAAATGAAGCAAATACTGATTGATAGCTATGGATAGTAGTTTTAAAATCAAATGTCAAAGGAGAATAAGTCCTTATTTCCCCAGCATTTGTCTTCTATTCATATTTTAAGCAGTTTAAGTGAAACATGTTTTTTTACGTAAAAAATTGATGGCTCTCGATTGCATAAAGATTAAGATGACTTGAAGGGTCTCAAGTCTAACCATTTTGAATAGAACAAACAAGTGACTTTTGTGTTGTTGGTTACTTGTAGAATAATGTGCTTTTGACAGTGTCATTAATGACAGTATACTCAAATATTTGAGGTAGGTTTTTGTAAGAGTGCATTTCAACTCAGTTACAGATATATGAACAGGGTAACTTCTACAATGTGTATAAATCCAGAAAACATTTTCAGAATATATTTTCAATGCTTATTGGAGTCATAAAGATATTTTTTAGGGGGGAAAAAACAACCTAAAAATTAATTGGAGTGCTTCAGTTTAGTGTCCATTCTATATTTCACAACTTTATTTCATGCTAGTATAACACCTAAGAAATAATCAGCATTTTAAAATTTAATCTGTACATGTTATTCAGAGCACTTAGCATGCTTTTACTGACATGCAGATGCACTGTGAAGACCATGTTAGTGAACCCAGTAAGTTTTTTGTTTTTGTTCATTAAATATCAGTATAAAGTGATAGGTTACTTGATGTATTGAGATTATTGGTTGTAGTTTTTCAGCCAGGTTTCAGAGGTTGATAAATATCCCCCAAAACTCAGTTTTCTTTTAATTATTGAACCTATTTATATTTTTAGTCCATACAGCCTATCTCCCTTTGTTTTTTACCATTCCACCTCCTATTTCTAACAAGAGTATTTTATTAAGATCTGTGAAGCTGTATCTGACTTAACTCATTTTCTCCCCCTTGGTTCACCCTTAGGATTTTGTATTTCTTATAATTCTTATTGTATAATCTTATTTTCTATACGAAGAATTACTTTAAAGTGTTTTTGAACCGCCGGTGCTTCATCAGTAATTGTTCAAGTGGACTCACATCTCACTTAAGCTTTGTGAGGGGATTTCATTATAATTAATGATATGTGCTAATAGGACACTGAGGCACAGAGATCCTCAGTGACTTACCAGGATCACATAATTGGTAAGTGAAAGATTGGAGTTTCTTATCCTCGACTTGTGACTTCAAATCTTGTATTTTTTCCACCTAAATTGTAAGGGTTGGTTTTGGGGTTTTTTTTTTTGTTAACATTGACATTAACATGAAAAGAGATGGTGGTAGAAGTTCTGGACCCAGGTATATAGGGAGGACACATTAAAAAGTTGTGTAATAAGATTTTTTTAATTATATAAGTTTAGTAGATGTCTGTATAAATATTTTTTACTTTATTTTCAGATGTGGAAATGTAAACTTTGCTAGAAGAACTAGCTGTAATAGATGTGGTCGAGGTAAGCATTTAAGGAAGCTTCCTTTAAGACTGTGTATGTAGATCATTTCTTTATTTTCCCAGATTCATACTTCATTTTTCTATTCTTCAGAGAAAACAACTGAGGCTAAGATGATGAAAGCTGGAGGCACTGAAATAGGAAAGACACTTGCAGAAAAGAGCCGAGGCTTGTTTAGTGCTAATGACTGGCAGTGTAAAACGTATGTGTTTCAAATTATCGTCCTCACTTTTTCCCGTAATAATATATCTAGCCACTACTTGTTAATATTACCTACTCTTACTAGCCACATTGAGAAGCCAAAGTAACCTTTAAATTAAAGATCTGTTGATTATTATTAAGTATATATCTGACGTAGTTTAAAGAACTTTTAAATTCTATTTTTTAATGGTAATATTAGTTGTTACTAAGATGAATTATGTATACCAGTAAACAGATTCTTAAGGTGAGCTAACATTCAAAAAAAAAAAAAAGAGGGAAGGGTATTTAAAAGCACTAAACCTATTTCTGTTAAAAAAAATCTCAAAAACTTTTAGCCTGTATCATTAATGTGAAATATACCACAAAATTTATTTTTCCTGTTTGCACAGTAATTTTAGAATCATAAGTTGCATACCGTAGTTAATTATTCCTAATTAGGTAGGTTTCTTAATATTTCTGGTTTTCACATGCTGTATTGATTTTTCCAATATCCATCTTTTCTATTAAGCAGATGAATCAAATACACATGAAAGGAGACTGAATCAGAAGAGGGTCTTACACAAATTTCTGGTCTTACAGATACTAAGTTAGTATTAGATAACTTTCCAGCAAGATTTGTTGCTGAATTTGGGATCCAGTGCTTGAACTGATTCTGCAAAACAAAATTTTTTTAACATTATTTGGAAGGTATAACCTCACTCTTGAGGTGAATTTGGAGACTGGGAAATTAGTAGAACCTTTCGTTTAAAGTGGTATCTTTTCCCCCCTATGATGACAGACTCTCTATAGATATAATTTGTCATTGATTTCTCATAAAATGACAAAGGCAGTCTTCATGCTGTATAGGTTTCCCTTCTCTGCTTAAGTAGTTCAGTCTGTTGGAACCATACTCTCTCCAGAATACGTACATTGGTACATTTTCTTTGTAGCATCCTTAGTACACATTCCTTTATGATAGTTCACTCTACTTTTTATTTTAAAATTTTAAAAATTTACTATTTGTCTTATGTTATAGTCTACTGATTTGATATTTTTCACTTTTAAAGTTGCAGTAATGTTAATTGGGCCAGAAGATCAGAGTGTAACATGTGTAATACTCCAAAGTATGCTAAGCTGGAAGAAAGAACAGGTAATATTCAAATGCAGTCCAACTAAATGATTTTAAAAGAACTAAACATTGAAATTAATAATTGTACCACTTCATAAGAGCACAGTAAATGAAGATTGTTTATTCTGCCCTTTTTTTGCGAGGGGGGGCCGCCACGTTGGGTCTTTGTTGCTGCACGCGGGCTTCCTCTAGTTGCGGCGAGCGGGGGCTACTCTTTGTTGCGGCGCATGGGCTTCTCATTGCGGTGGCTTCTCTTGTTGCAGAGCACAGGCTCTAGGCACGCAGGCTTCAGTAGTTGCTGAGCATAGGCTCAGTGCTTGCCGCACGCAGGCCCTAGAGTGTGCAAGCTTCAGTAGTTGCAGAGCATGGTCTCAGTAGTCGTGGCTCACGGGCTTTAGAGCGCAGGCTCAGTAGTTGTGGCGCACGGGCTCAGTTGCTCAGCATGTGAGATCTTCCTGGATCAGGGATCAAGCCCATGTCCCCTGCATTGGCAGGCAGATTCTTAACCACTGCGCTATCAGGGAAGTCCCTGCCCTTATATTTTTTTACCTTGTTTTTCTCCCCTCATCCACAAAGTCATCTTTTGTTCGATAATTTCACAATTTACAAAGTACAGCATCAGGAGGCCTTATCCTTACAAGTAGTCGACATTTAGTTTTAGAAATGCTTTATTCCTCACTCTTTCCTCTGCTGGTCTAAATGTTTATTATTAGTAATGATAGGGTAGTACCATTTTTTTAATTCATTAGATATGCTAGTATGACAAGAAAGAGCATGGGGCACCATTTAAAGTAATTGTCTAAAGTTTAGGCAATAATTACCAAATTTGGCTATACATTAGAATCATTTGAGAAACTCTAAAAATCCAGATTCCAAAACAGAACTATCAAAGCTCTTTCCGGGTGAGTCCCAAAAATCTGCAGGTGATTCAGATAGTGTTTGGTAATCATTGGCCTAAATAATAACCTATCATTGGCTCTGTGTGTTGTCAGTGGTGGGGTGAAAATATTTGCGAAATAGAATATAGTTTTCCCATTATCATCAGTTAGTGCAACCACATTATCAGTGTACTTCACATCTGATTTTGTCATTCAGCAACTTGTACAATCAAAGGCTCCATTCTATATTTAGTCACCTTGTCAGACCTAGACTTAGTAAACTATTTCCCTGTTTTATTTTCCTCTCTGACTTTAGACAATTCCATGCTCTGTATATACTAAGACCTTTTAAATAAGGGTCTCCCTTTTCTTCCTTCCCTTACCTCTTTAAGGTTTACATTTTTTCCCCCTGTATTTTTAATCTATCCCCCCCACACCCTTCTGGTTGTTTATTCTGTCTCCTTTTTGGTTTTATTTTCGTGGCTGCAGAATGTTGGGGTTCTTCAAGGTCCAATTCCTGAGCTCTCTTTTTTGCTCTATATTTTCTAGGCATTTTCTTCTAAGCCCTAAGTTTAAGTGTGCATTGGCACACCAATGAGAACCAAATTTATGTCTCTAGCTCAGACTTCTTTGACCTGTATATTCAGCTGCCTATTCAGCATCACCATGTAAATGTCAAACTCATTATATCCAAACTGAATTCATGATTTTCCCCCAGGACGTGGCCCTCTTTTAGTGATCTCTTTCTCATGATTAGTACCACCCACCATATGCTTGTTACATAAACCAGAAACTTAGGTGTCCTTCTTAATAACTCCTTCACCTCTCCTGTACCCCAAAAGTCTTTTCCATCATTACCCTGGGCAGAGATACCACTATATCCTGTTTCTTGGAAAAAGAGCCATCTTGTTGGTGTCTGTACATACTCCCCTCCTGCTCAGTTGCAGCCAGGGTTTTTTTTTTTCCAAACTAAAAACTCCATTTGTGTAAAACCGTTTTGATTGCTTTTAGGATAAAGTGCAAAATCTTTTAACAGTTTTCAAAACTGTAATTCCTAAAAGCCTTTTATTTATTCACATTCTCTTTGACCTATTTTGTGACTCCTTTAAAAGTTTCACTAATGCAAGAGCTGTAGTCTAACAACTGAAGTTGTCAAAGTTTGTTTGATAACCTCACTTTCCTTTACTCATTATCTTTTTTCTGTTATTCCGGTGTCTTGACTCTTTCCCATCTCCCCATATATAAGTAGTTGTCTTTTGCTGGTCACTGTTGAAGATGTGAGCTAATACGTACTGTTGCTCTCTAGTTTCTCTTTACTATTTGTTCTGTTTACTAATTAATCAAAATACACAATCATAGAATTTTCAAGTTAGTGTATCAGTTCTTCCTTTGAAGTACATGTTATATTCATCCCCTTTTCTCTCATTTCCATTGTCACAACCCTAATTCAGGCCAGTTTTAAATCTGTTTGATCCTTTACTGGTCCTTGCTCATATTTTTCATTTTTTGAGACAAATGTTAAGATATGATTTTTATTTTAACACTTGCTAAAAGCATACAGAGATTCTTGGTTGCTTGTGTCATCTAAATTGTATTATAAAGCCTTTTAAAAAAAAAAAAGCAAAACTCATTCTTTAAATGGTACCAGAATTGTGGCATTTCCTATACTAATATATTGAAGAAGTATTTTTTGGCCATTGGGCATGTGCTGGGGATACTTGAGTGAGCAAAATAGACATGTAAAGGCAAGGATTAATGAAGTCTTCTTTGAGAGAGCAATGTTTAAGCTAAGAAGTGAAAGTAGCAAGTTGAGAGATCACTGTAAGCAAGAACAAACAGTTTGTGTGAATCAGGCCCTGAGACTTGAAAGAATTTAGCATATTGGATGAATTCCTAGGAGCTCCAGAAATCACTTCAGAAATAGGCAAAGGCCATGTAAATCATGGTAAGGAGTTTTATTTTATTCTAAATATAATGGGAAGTAACTGAAGGATTTTAAGCAGGGAGTGACACATCTAATTTTCTTTAAACATTACTGGTTTATGGAAAAAGAATTAGGGGGTAGGAGTGGCAAGAGTGGAAGCAAGAAGACCAATTTTTACAATATTCCCTGAAGAGGTTCAAACCAGTAGAATGAAGGAAACACACATAAATAAGCCAGTTATTCCTCTAACTCACTTATTATTCAGTAGAAATGATACTGAAGGTTTTTTTTTATGATAGAGCTATATTTTCCATGTATAGGGAAAGAGTTTGTGAGGTGTATTTGTTGTATGGGTTCAAACAGCATACCTTAATATATCTCTTTATTGTTAGCAGATTGTTTAGGTTCTTTTTTATGGCCTATGTGAGTGAACATGAAAATAGCTTTGTATTTGCTATCAAACTCACTTTAAAGTAATTTTACTTACATACCTATGCAAAATCTACCTATATGAGTTACAGTTCACTTTCTAAATCTTTGTATAATTGATTCTTTAGCTCCCCAATTTGCCATACCATTTTTTAGCTTTAGATTACTGACTAAACAAAGACCTCTACTAAAAGCCTTTTAAATAGGATTTTAATATAGGATTGTTTTAATATGTTTACACTTCCACAAATAAATAGTCCAGTTTATCAGGCATTTTTCTGCACTGGCCTTAAAAACAATCATTCTGTTGTATCGTATTTTTTCTTTTTTTTTCTTATGTGAATCATTTTCCATCTAGATCCCATGATTTTTTTTTGTCTTAATTTTTCACCAACTTCAAAGTATTTTGAAGTTTAGGTCTTTACTATTAGTCATCTCTTACAATTTGTTTATCAAACAACTCGTACCTTAGTCTCAGGACATACTGATATAATATTAAACATATGTGTAGAGACAGGAAGTTGTATTGTTGAATTATAACTTTCTACAGTGTTTATATTCCAGAATTAACATTGAATTTGAGCTGTTTTGAGGTGAATATATACCCAGTTGTACTTGTTTCTGTTTCTTTATATTTGATACTCTGAAAAACTAGAGCCAAGAGTTTACTAAGGAAAAGTTGTTATTGGTATTTAAGACACTTTTCACTTTTGTATCATATTCATAAAAACAAAAGGAAATTCTTGTGTATTACAGTTGGAGTCTATTTTGTCTCCAGAACAAGGGAGGAGGAGGAGGAAAAAAGGGATGATATAAAGTGATATCCAAGGATAAACACTGATACATTGCAGTTTTCACTGGTACAAAGTACAGTGAAGAAAGGAAGGATTTTGTATTAATGTGATTTTGTTTTTTTAAGAAAGTTAATTTTATTACATTATTTTGTTGGGGCAATTACATGCTCTCTACTATTTGTTTGTGGCTCTTTTATGAAATTATAAGAGAGTAATTGATGAGGTTTTTTTTTTTAATGTCCGTGATTGACAGATTTAAAGTCACAAATCTTGAATTTTTAAAAAATACTTTTTTATCTATAAGTTTATTTAACGTTTTGCTGGTTCATTAAATCCAGGAATCACTCTGTGTGCTGGTACTGTTCTGAAATATGAGGTAGTTAGATTATGTTACTTTTAACCACATCTCCATCTGTCAGTCTAAATTGTAGATGTTAGTTGTGACAGCAAACCGTAATGGTTTGCTGATCCTGATTGCTTTTTAGTAGCATATTTTCAGTTGGGAAGTTACTGACTTCTTCAGAAAACCTGAGTGACTTTTAACTGTATTTAAAACCAATTTGGATGTCCTTTATTGTGTCATTATATTTGTCTATATAATTAAAAATTTTCCAAGCTCTAGCTACATTTTAGCCCAGCAAAATTTCAGTTATCAAAAGATTTCAGACCATTTTCAACTAGTAAACAGTAAAATTTGTTAGTTGGTTCTTATTGAACCCACTTCTCCCAAAGAATTAGGATAAACTACAGAGGAAAGTCCTTTTAAAAGTTGGTTATAGCAGAGGTTTAAGGAGCTGTTTTCCACTCATATATTCCATGCATTACTAAAATCATATAGGACATTTTGAAATTGAGAAGAGCTGTAAGCGTAGCCACGGGACTTTTCCAGCTATGGTATATAACTTTGAGACTTCTCTATCGTGATTTGGTGGTTTTTTTTTTTTTTAGACCAGTAATTTATTAAAGGGATAGACAAATGTCTTTGGTAAGATTTTCTTTTTTTCTATTGCTTGTAAGTGATTCTGACATGTTTTTGTTACTTTGATGAATTGTTATAACAGTATATGCCCTCCCTTTTTTAGGATATGGTGGTGGTTTTAATGAAAGAGAAAATGTTGAATATATAGAAAGAGAAGAATCTGATGGTGAATATGATGAGGTAAGCTATACATTAGTGTGCAGGTTGAAAGCAGCTTAGAGAAACATGTTAGAAAATACCTTGCAAAAAGAAAATATTAAATGTATCTCATTTTTTAAGTACACTTTGAGTCTTTTACAGCAGCTTACCATTTTGTAGGAAATCCTAATGGACTTAAAACATATAATTGACGTAAAAATGTATGTTAACCAGCATAAAAATGTATATTAACCTAAATATATAAAAGTAATTTCTTTGAAAAAAAGTATTTATTTTAACAGTTTCAGCTAACAGAAGTATTATGAAACTTTTTCTATAGTTTGGACGTAAAAAGAAAAAATACAGAGGGAAGGCAGTTGGTCCTGCATCTATTTTAAAGGAAGTTGAAGATAAAGAATCTGAGGGAGAAGAAGAGGATGAGGATGAAGATCTTTCTAAATATAAATTAGATGAGGTAAATTATTCAGGCTTTGTCTTATTCAGGCTATGGGATAACATGTGAATGTCTTTGACAACCTTTGGCCCATGGGGAAGATGTGTTCTCCAATGTAATCATTGGTTTTCACAAAGATTTTGAGCTTCTGCTCTGCCAAGCATTATTCTGACTCCGGAGATACAAAGTGACTGAGACACAACCACCTTTCTCTTAAGGGAACTTAAATTCCAGAGGGGGAAGGGCATAAATGAAAGATAATTTAAATAGCAATACTGTGATGTAGACACATGTTGTGATAGCAGAGCCTTAGAAGAGCTACTTTGGTTTTAGTGGTTGGGGGATTTCTGAGGCAGTGGAATTTGAGCTGAAATTTGAGTGACAGAATGATATGAAGGAGCCTGCTGTAAGAGCTGGGGTCGGAGCACTTTTAAGGCAGGGAGGACAGCAAATAAAGTTTCCCCTAGCAGGAAACAAGCCAGCACCATCCAAAAAATCATACATAGGCTAGTGTGGTTAGAGCAGAGGGAAGAATGTAATGGGGGGGTCAGCAGCCACATTAGGTCTGGTGATGTTTTTTCTGTGGGGCCTGAGTGTAAAATTTTATGGATGAATAGATCCAGATTAAGGGTACTTTGGGGACTGAGCATAGGATGCCCTTGAATGCAGCTGAACAAATCAATGCAAAACAAGTTTTAAAAACAAATAAGGTTTATTTATCTGATCTGTGTTTTAGAGTGATGACTGTCAACATATTGAGATACTTGGGAGGCAGAATGGATTCACAGTTAGGGAGACTACCTAAAAGCTTATGGTAGTATACTAAAGAATGAAGTTCTGAACTAAGACTGAGGGAGCTGGATTCAAGAACTTTTAAGGGAGTAAAACTGAAAATTCTTGACAGCTCATTTGGAAATACATTGTGATGAAAAAGAAAATGAGTATGACTTCTACATTTACTTCTTTAACTGTCTGAGACAGTCATTAAGTCTCTTTAGCTGAGATGAGGAATGTAGTAGTCAGATTTCAGGACTGAGAATGAATTTGCTGAGGTGTTAGCTATATAATAAATCCATATGGAGATGTCCAGTACACAGAACTATTCATCATTCCTAGATAGCATGGATATCTAAATGTCTAAATATAATTGACTCTGAGTTTTCGTTAGGATGAGGATGAAGATGATGCTGATCTCTCAAAGTATAATCTTGATGCCAGTGAAGAAGAAGATAGTAATAAAAAGAAATCTAATAGACGAAGTCGCTCAAAGTCTCGGTCTTCACATTCACGATCTTCATCACGCTCATCCTCCCCCTCCAGTTCAAGGTCTAGGTCCAGGTAAACGGGTACAGGTCAAGGGTAACACCAGTCAAAATGTCAGTATCTAACTTCTTTACTTATAAATTTTGTTTTCCTTGACTAAATAAGCTTTCCTTTTATTTCAGAGTTTTCTTTCAAGTCATCTTTTATAAGATAATTTTTTCTGTCTTAGTGCCATGAAGTTATTGTCCAATATTTTCAGAAATACAAAATTTTAATATGAAACTTTCTTAGTTCCATTTTAACACCATGCCTTTTATTAAAATAGACTTTAAAAATTCAATTAAATCATTACATATAGTGATACTGAGTTATCTAAGGAGATGGTTTACATTTAGAAATTTTAACGTAAATAAAGTGAAGATTTATATTTCCACTGATGATTTTAAACACTAGTACAAAAATTTTCTAGGCATTTAAGTTGTTGCTTACTACACAGTGTTTTATTTGGTATATGTGTTCTGAATAAAGAAGCAAATTCATCTGTATTCTATTATCTTAATGCTTATACTTTAGAGCTGTCCAGGAATAAATCAGAAGATTTAATTTGTGTTGTACTTGAATATTATTTTGTTAGTAATGTAAAGTTTTAATTGAAAAGTCCCTCATTGTGCAATCGACAATAAAAATGAAGTTTTGGTTGAGAAAAAGCAATACCTTATGTAAGCAATCTTCCCTTGAAGAACTATTTAGTTAAGTGAAACTATGTGCAATGAATTTTAACTGTATTGGGGAATAAAATATTAGCTAATTGAGTAATTAATAATTAGATAATTGTTAATTGAGTACTGTAAAGGCTGAAAACTTAAAAGAGTGATTATAAAGATAATTTTAAGGTAAAAAATTACTGTTTTTCTGCAGATTATTATTTTCAGGGACAAATTAAGTATATAAATTAAATGAAATTTATTTCATTTCTTGACTTTTTAAATTCAAATGGACCATATCTCCCCTATGTCATTTTTCAGTAATATAATTACGGAAAACAGTGACAGGATTGTCAATGTAGTTTCTCTTTAATTCTCTAACCTTTGAGTAGACAGAAAAACCTGTGGATTTAAAAATGTACACATATCAACATTTAAGCTTTATGCTAGATAGTGACTAAGAAAATAGAAGGATTTTTAAATTGGAAAAGGGAAATTGATGGAAATATTTCACAGAAGTTAAATATAAACTGCAACATCCAGTATTCCTGGATGTGTAAGTCCCGGGATACTTTTAAATATTTGTGAACATATAAAGTATTCAGTGTTAATAAAGTGATAATGCTGAACGTTTTTATTTGTACAATCTCGAATGATTTTTAGAGAAGTTTTGTCAAACTTGGAAAGTAATAGTTGATTGTTTTCAAAAATTATTACCTTAAGTTTTGACATAAGTATTAATACAGAATAAAAGTTTAAAATAAACCTTAAAATACTGTATTTTGAAAATATATATCCCAAATAGTATTCTTACTATATGAAAATGAATTCTAATACATATTTTTCTTTCAGTGTTCGTATCACAAAGCTTAATTAAATGGTCCTGGAAAAAAAAAATCCTTCCATGTTGTTCCAGGTCCCGTTCAAGAAGTTCTTCCAGTTCGCAGTCAAGATCTCGTTCCAGTTCCAGAGAACGTTCGAGATCTCGTGGGTCGAAATCAAGGTGAATGAGGTAGCTTCTCTCTGTAAAGCAGAGAGAAAAAATATTTAAAGGCTGCAGAAGGCGTTGCTTTTTTTCCTCTTATTTTGCTTCTACTTGTCAATTTTATTTTAGCATTAGAAAACTAATGCACTTGCCTCAGCTTAATTTTCTCACCGTGAGACGTTTCCATTGCCAGCAGTGTGCCAAGACATTCCCATGATTGAATTAACATGGTTATTTTGCATTATGCAAGGTTTGCTATTTTTGTGCTAAACTGTGATGAAGTAGGAAGATGGAGCCAAGTCTTATCACCAAATGTCTGTTCATTAAAGTTATTTTGCAGTAGTAGTTAAAATAAATTGAGATATGGAAATAAACAGTTTACTCCATATTTTAAAAGGAAGAAAAAGAACTGCCTCAAAACAAATTTTGTTTTGCATGGCAATTGTTTCAATATTTATAGAAACAATTTTGTCATTTATATTAGATGAAGTTTCTGGAGGGTTTTATTTTCATTTATCTGTAATATAACACAGAATATTGTACACAGTATGTATAGTATGTAAGAAATATAGACACTTCTTAAATTCCACAAATTAAATCAAGAAGTTTGGTTGGTTAGTCTAAGTAGGATGTGATCTTAAAGTAAGCATTCTTGTTAACTTCAGGTTGCATTTAGTTAGACCTGCAGAGGGAAGAAAATTTGTAGAGAAGCAAGTGAGAAACTAGTTTTTAGTCTCTTGAAGTTTTTTCTAGTCTTGGTCATAATATACTGCCTTTCTTTTTAATTTAATTTGTTTATCTATTAAAGGCAGCTAACATGAATAAGAGAACAACGAAAATTCCTCTTGTGTGGAACTACACTGAAGTGTAGTGGTAGCTATTTTGGTAAAAATAATTGCTTAATAGCTTATTTTAGAGCCAATCTATAGCATTAGAGGGCAACTGTAATTTGAGAACATTAAGGAGAAAAGGATGATATGCACACTTGTATTAAGCCAATACAAAATAGAGAGCAAGTGAGATCATTGTTATTATTATGTATTATCAATGTTTCATTTCTTTTATCTGAGTGCTTCTTAGGTGAAGATCCTTAAGTCCTAGTTCCCTTTGGGAAGCACTTTAATTAAGGTTTACAGAACAGCCTTCATAATTCTTTTCAAACATTATTTTCATTGCTTATAACTTTCCAAAGAATTCTCCTTTTGGGCTTTCTGATTTTATTTTAAGCCCAAAGGTGAATTTTTTGGGAAGTTTGAGCTAAATTACTTCAACCAAAATATGTAAATGAAGAAAAAAATTGTATTTAAACATTTGTGCATTTACCTCTGCCTGAAGCATGTGAATGTCAACACTTCATACTTCATGGATAGTAATCCTTCATAAAAATAAATATTGTTAATATAAATCAAGTTTTAAAGTTATTCATTTTATTTTCCTTTGAATAGTTAGCGATTTAATAGCTACTGTTCTTTGTCATTTTGTTCCCCTATCCCTGCTTTTTCTACAGCAGCTTAACTAATAAGTTGCATAATTCCACAGCAAATTGTTATGCTTACTTTCCTCAGGAAGTTGTATGATACATATTTTTTCCCCAGATGGAAGGATGTAGTTTCTAGACATAAAGTCATGCAAATGCCCACCTGTTAGCTTTGCTATTTATGTATACTTTAAAATGAAAGCCTTAAATTTTAAAAGAAGTATTTAATTCTACTTTAGTACATTAAGCTGGTTTTTAATTGTAAGTAATGAGCACTTATCTTAGAATTTTTTAAAGTGATGAAATTAAAGTAAATTGTTTAAGTAGAATTATTTCATGGTTGAACCAGAGGTCTTCTGTTGAGTAAGCAGTAAGTATTCTTCCTTATAAAATTTTTATAGTTATAAATTCTGTTTGTTTATTTTTGGAGCTATTAACTAAACCATCTGCCTGATTTCTTCTTTTAATGAAATGTTTGATTTGTTTCTCAATCAATGAAGATCCAGCTCCAGGTCCCACAGGGGCTCTTCTTCCCCACGAAAAAGATCTTACTCAAGTTCATCATCTTCTCCTGAGAGGAACAGAAAGAGAAGTCGTTCTAGATCTTCTTCATCTGGTGATCGCAAAAAAAGACGAACAAGATCACGGTCACCTGAAAGGTTTGGGTTTCTGTAGAAATAAGAATGGGTGTTCTTAAGTGTGTTTAATAGAGTAACTGAACTTCTCAGTCAAGGATTAGATTTTCATTATCTCCTTCGTTCCCACTTCAAATTATTCTTTTCAACTTTGGACTTCAAAAAACAGATAATTACTTTGTTTATCCTTTGTTCTTTGATCAGGTTGTTTAGAAAAGATCAAACCACTCTCTTCCACTATTTGATCATTTTGTTTAAATTTTTATTTTCATATATAATTATTATAGCCAACTCTCGGTTATTTCTGTCTCTTAAGATTTTAATTCAGAAGGTGTGTGTTGATGTAATTTAGAGGTTGATTTTTATCAGTATTAATTTATGCTCTTGATTTTACATTAAATATTAGAAACCATAGGATTCTAGGGCATCTAATAAGAAAATTAACTATTACAGATCATTGGAAATCTGTCCTAATTTAAATATGTATAAATGCATTTCCACAACAATTTATTGTTTCATGCCCTTTATAAGGAAATTGTTCTTGTAGCTAATACATTTTTCATCTTTCAGTCCAAATCCTTTTTTTTTTGGTAGAGAAAGACCTTTACTAGATTACTTTATCTGTGTTGACATTTTTAAAAGTGGGAAAGTGTGTCATCTGTCAGCCTTTTCTGCAGCAGGCTAATTATTCGGATTTATTATTTTTCTCTTGGTTCTCAATGTCTACATAGTCATTTTAATGGCTTCCTTAATAATCTTGGAAATTTCTATATCCTTTCAGCTTGTGAAAGTAAGGATTAGATAAAATCTGATTTTTGCTGTGTTCAGTGCTAGGATTACCCCTCCTTGTACATAATGACTGGTTTTGCATCTTCCCGTTTTGAAGTTTAGATATTAAGGTTACACACAAGTAGTCTCATTTCTGTGCATTTGTTCCTTTGTAAGAAAATTACTCCATACTTCAATGAAACTCATTCTGTTGTTTTTTTTCCACGTCTGCAAATTTTTATCTTAGCCACATATAATCCCCCTAGTTTGTTGTCATCTAAACTTAATGAACATGTTCTCTATTCCATAAGCCAGGTGATTGGTGAAAACACTAAACAACCCTGAGCCCAGGGCCAACCCCTCGGAACACCACTACTTTACCCAGGTTGATATATTGCCTTATTCATATTAGCTGCATGAATATAATCCTGTAACTAATTGTACAATCATCTTGTGTGACCTAGATTTCCACAACATAATTATTTATGGATATATATTTGCATACACAGAAGCCTTGCTATATCTATTTTACATATAGACTTACCACATTATATACAGTGTATCACAGAGAACGATTAAGTCACGCTGCCATCACCAAGTTTATATGTCTTTGTTGTATTAATCTGTAGTTTTATACAATTTTGCAAGGCTTTCTTTCATTACCTTAAATAATTGAGAGGTGGCTATATCGAGAGATTTTTGAATTATGATTGCACTGCTACTGGGCTCATATCCAAGGTCTAATAAGTACTAGTTAATTTTATGTGTATAAGTTTATATCTCAGATTTTAATTATTCCTCTTACCAGTGTAATGAGGTTTAATTTTTCATATTCTCAAAGTCTTACAAATGCTGATATTCAGCTCCAGCTTACCAGATTACCTGCTTTCTCCATTATGTCTTACAGGCACCACAGGTCACCTTCCGGATCATCCCATTCTGGTTCCCGTTCAAGTTCAAAAAAGAAATAATGAATTAAAATTTACATCTTAAAAAAAAAAAAAAAAAGTCCAGTACAGTGCATGAAGCATATTTTTTAAGAAGTTGGTGTCTTACTTGGTCAGAAGTGCTAAATCTGCTAGTAGAGGTGCATGCCTTTCATTGCTTTTCAGAACAATACAGCTATGTTTATTTGTGAAATTAAAAGTAAATGGTATTTTAAGCCATAATGTCCCCAAATAGATGCTTTGTTTATCATTCGTTATTTACAACCATTTGCTTCATTTAAACCCATCTCAGCTATAACAGTACTTTGTTTTTTAATTTGAACTCTTGTTTTCCTCATCTCCAAATATGAGCATTACCTAGGCTTGTCTGGACTTTGGGCATGGAAGCAAGACTGTGGTAAAGTAGTTGGAAACAATCTGTTTATGTTAATCCAGGAAAAGGAGTCAACCTGTTTATGTTAACCTATGTTGAAATGATTCTTATTAACTAGTTGTAAAACAGTCAACTGGAAATTTCTTTATTTTAAAATTCCCTACGTTAAGGGTGCCTTAGAATCATTGTTTCTCTTTTATCCAGTTTTACTTTTTGCACCACCAAGTTTAATACAGAAAAGTTTTGTGAATTGGAGAGGAGAAAGGTGTTTATTTCTCCTTTTCTGACACGTAATTTGGAGCAAGAGTGCCAGACAGTTGATCTCTACTAATATGGTTGATGAGAAAAACATCTTACTTTAAAATGTTTAATATTTTTAGGAGCTTTGTGTGATACCCTTTAAAAATCTAGTTACCACATTATAGGGTAGACAGTTAAATCATAGTTAATGAGGAACAAATTGAAGAAAGTTTTTGAAGTATATTTCTCTTTGGGTGAAAGACAAACAGACATTGTGAATTTAAGTGAACATTTGCTTTGAGATGTTTAATTTTAAACACGTTGCATAAAATTTTCTTCTGAGTTAAAGATGAATGCTTATTTCCTCATGACATAAGCAGAAATAATTGTTCCTATTCACTTGAAATTACTTATGGCTTAAAATACTTTCAAGGTTTATTTCTCAAAATTAAAATCTGGTCATTTGAGCTCTGTTCTGTCTTCTGGTTTTAAAAATGGTTTCTCTTAACAGTATCTTCAGTGACAATGCAAGGTAAGTATATTAAGGGAAGTTGACAATTGTGCTTGGGAACTTTTTGTCATGGGGATCAGTATCCACATTTTTTGTTTTGGGTGGGGGGTTTGTTTGTGTTTCCATAATATTAATGTCTACTGCAACTAAAAATTAAAATGTTTTAAGGTACTTAGTAGACAGAGCAAAATGATATTTGCTTTTTTATTTTGAAATGAGTGATTTTTCTCTTCAACTCATCTAAAGATGAAAGCGAAATAGCTTACGTAGAAATATTTTGATAATATTTTTACAATGAACTTCCCCTGCTTTTTTTATGTCTTAAAATTTTCTTTGCTACATTTACTGTAGGTTGCACAAGAACTTTACTCTCTTGTAATTGTGCCTCAGACTTCTTGAAAGTCCACCTTCTAAATTGCCCATATGATCTTCTAGATTCTACATGTTATCGTTGGTTTATTCTTGTGCTTTCTGTATTTAAAACTTTGGCTGTACTAATAAGTAAATGCAAGGTTATAAATTTAGCTGATAGTAGTTTACAGACAATTCAAATGATTATGACTTTATTTGGTTTAACTAAGCTGTACTAGTTCATTTCGTAAGGAAATGATGCTGTAGACAAATGTAAATAAAGCTTGTGAGTCGAGCATCAAGTGGTGTTTGTTAGAAATAAATTAGAATTTTTAAGCTCTGATTTAATGTTCATTTTTAAGCTATTTACAGTCTGGTTTGTTTTTTGATTGTGCATCTTAAACTCCCTATATTCACTTACCCTTTATGTAAGGTCACCTTATTTTTATATATGAATGCTTGGTTTAAAACATTCCAAAGCCATGATCACTATAACCTTGGGCACTGAGCAATTTTTGTGACTTTTTTAAACAGAAGAGTACCCAAATTAGTTGAATACTTTATACCAGAACATAACCTTATTCCTTGTGGCAAAAAACATGCCATAGTGTGCTTCCATTAAAACTGTCACTTTATAGCACTCAACAAGTATCCCTTTTAACTGCCAAGGGTTCTTAAATTTCCATGTAGAATCCTTCATCTAAACAACATTGAATGGTTGGTACCTGGTAACAAATGTTCAAGTTCAGAACAAGCTCTAAGCATAAGACCATCTCTAGGCATACTTAACCAAGGTAAAACTAATCTTTGATTTTTTTTTTTTTTTTTCTCATGTCTTCTTGATATTTGGCATCCACAGCTAGTGTTGTAGATGCTGGTGAGAAGGTAGGGAATTTCTCCCTTCTGCCCCACCTAACAATTTTGACATAATCGTTAGTTGTTTTGTTTTGTTTTTTAATAGAAATAGCATTATAGCTTTCCTGAACTGGAAATAGTTTTATTTCTGAAAAACAGTGGAGAGTTTTAATTTAAAGACAATTTAAGGTATATAATAGTGATTTTCAGGCTAATTCTTCCTGTCACCTTTACATACTATAGTATATCATCCCCTGTTTTGCAAAAAGGAAGATTACAGTTTAAGGAAATTAAAAACTTGCCCAAGGGAGCCATAGGAGTAGCATAATGGGGATTCAACCCCAAGTCTGATGGCAGATTTCAGTATTACCTCTAATAACAACCAAATAACATGTTTGAGAAGATAAATGTTAAGCCAAAATGGTCAGATGTTTTTTAATCTGATTTAGTAAGAAGGTGTTAATTTCAGTCATTTCTAGGTAGGTAGATTGGTAGACAGGCATACTATTTTGAAATATCTTTAAATATACAGGAAAGTTGCAAAGGTTGTATGGAGAGTTCCCATATACTCCCACCGAGTTTCCACCGTGGTTAGCGTATTACCCTGTGATTTTGTCAAAACTAAGAAACCAACATTCATGTATTACTGTTACTTACAATCCAGATTTTGTTTGAATATCAGCATTTTTCTATTACGCTAATCCAGGATACCATATTACACTTTTTTGTCACATTTCTCCAGTCTCCTCTGGTCTGACAGTTTTTCATTCTTTCCTTGCTTTTGATGACTTTGACAGTCATGAGGAGTACTGGCTGGGTATACTTTAGAATGTCCCTCATTCTGAGTTTGTCTGGTTTTTCTTGTGATTAGACTGGAGTTGTTGGTTTTTAAAGCAAATACCACAGAGGAAAAAAGTGCCCTTCTCACCACATCATGTCAGGGATACATGATATTCATATGACATCACCGGGGATGTTAACCTTCATCACTTGATTAAGGTAGGAATTGCCTGAAATCACCATTGTAGTTCATTTTTTTCCCTTAATTTATTCCATTCTTTGGAAGCAAGTTACTAAGTATAGCCCACCTTCAGAGTAGGGATAGGGAGAATTCAACTCTACCTCCTGTGGGGGAAGGCTGTCTACTCATATTTGTAATTCCTCTGTTACAAAGATTTGTCTCCTATTTATTTACATCTGTATGGACTTCCACATATTTATCCTTTAAGTGAAAGTTCAATGCTATGTTATTTTATTGCTCAAACTGTTCCCAGCTTTGGCCATTGAGAGTCCTTTGACATGCCTCCATTCTCCAATAGAATGGAAGGAAGGAAAGGAAGAATTGTTGAAGAGGGAGGTTTATCATCAAGTAGGTGAGGGAATAGAATCTAGACCTGTGGTGGTGGTAGCAATGATAGCTTTGACCTTATAGTATCAGGAAGGATGAATCCAGGTAGCATTAGAGCCAAGTTTATAGTCACTGAGAGTGACCGGCAAACACAGTTCGGTTTTTTTCCCCAGCCACATTGAACCACATGGATACTTACAGGAGGGTAGAGGGTGTTGAAGCATTGCACACAGATAAAAGATGAATGTGTGATAACTCATAGTTCCCAAATGCCTGTATTTAGCAAAATAAAAGGTACTAGCATAAGAAAAGTATTTACAATAACTGGTAACTTCCTAAATACATAAATGAATGATTAAAGTGTATCTTAAGATGAAGAATGCTATACAGCATTGTCCAAGAGAATAAGAAGACCTGGGGTTTGAAGCTAAAATATATATATGACAACCCCTTTCCCATAATCTCAAATCTAGTGGGGGAGTGCTCTTATAAAAATATTTCATGGTAGAAATAAAGTCTGCTAAGTGGGAAAAAAATCAGTCTTGTCTGAATGAAGAGGCAAACTCTTAAGGAATTGACTTGAGCAGTCTTGAAGGACAAGTTTATTGAAGAATAAGGTGAGCTTTAATTTCTATCTACACTCTTCCCCTGGAGTCAAAGAACCAGATTTGAATTTTTACATCATGGTACCTGTATGACCTTGGACATCGTTATGCCTCGCACACAAGTATACAGCAAATATTGGCTATTAATTTCACTCCCTACTTATGTTTTCAGTTATTTCATATACACTAATACTCAAATGTTTATTTCCTACTTACTCCTTTCTACAGCACCAGATCCGTTTCTCTCACTGCCTACTGTGTATCTCCTTTTAAATATCAAACAATTCCACCATACCTAAATTCTCCCCATGCAATCTCTCCATCAAAATAATGTATTTCACATCAATAAACACCATTATCAGTGACTTTGGGGATCCTCTTAGATTTCTCTTTTGCCTCCCAACTCCATACCAAATAAATCTGATTTACCCTAGAATCGATAGTTCTTAACCCTCAAGCCTGCACTGCTCCATTACTACTATCACTGCTTTGGTTTATGGGCTAAGATAACTACAGTTGCCTCCTAAATGGTCATTTGGCCTCCAGTCCTGTCTGGCATATATAGTAGGTTTTCCACAGTATTTGCTACATGCTATTTAACCAAGCAGTGATCCTTTCATTACTCATACCAGAGTGGTCTTATTAACAAGCAGTTTCTGTTCATGTAATTTCCTTGCTTAACATCTTTCCTATGGGTTTCAGGATTAAACTGAAATCCTTTGTGTCACCGTCCCTTCCCCCAGCCCTGTCAATTCCAGCAAGCTTGGGCACATAGCCTATATAGCTAGCCACATGAGCCATGCTGAACTACTTGTGATAGATTTTCATCCACGTACAGGCTTCCTATGCCTGAAATGCCCTGCACACTCATTACCATCCCTTTTTCACTTGGACTTCATGACAATTCAGAACACTAGGATGCCATCCCTGGTTCCTGAGTTTCCATAGGAATTAGGTGAATTTCTTGAAAGGCCCTACCCAGTATTTCTGGCCCTTTCAGTGTTCTCTCACAGCAAGCACTCAGTGTTTGGCAAGGGTGTCAATATCTGTCATGTTTCTTACAAGGTTTTAGTAATTTTTTTTCATCCAGTGCTACTAATGAATGCTTATTCTTTACTGGAAAACATTTGATTGCAGGAGTTTTTTCCTGAAGTTATATCATGACAGCCAGTTACCAAACAGGTCTCAATTTTTTTTTCTATTAAATTTTAATAGGTCCATTTCTTCACAAGCTGATAAGGTTTGAATTTACTTATCCAGCTATGCTTCAGTGTAGTATAGAATCTAGAAATTGCATGTAAACACTGTTCATTGTCCTCAATGTTATATTTAAAGTATGCCAACTTTTGTTTATCGTAAACAGCTTAGATAAGGTTGGAAACAAAGCCTCACTGGTATACATTTTGAAATCTGTTTTAGTTTCTTTTTATATCACCAAGGACAGAAGCACTAAAAATTATTCTGGAAGTAAGATTTTTTTTGTCAATCATTGGTTTTTTCCTAACATGTCTGCAAAAATACTAACCTAAGCAACTTTGCTTATGAATTGGTAAATTGAGTTCCTTTAGAATGTATGACTCTTGAACAAAGTGCATTGGGGTGCATCATATGCAAAATAAGCAGTGAATTTAAAAATTAGCCTTAGTGTTCTGGTGTAGGACCAGATAATAGAGGTCAAAATGGTTTAGTGTGTATTAAAATAACTGTCATAAATGTACTTGGGTATTTAGAACAGTAAACGTATTACGTACTACTTATAACCATGTTTAATAAATATGGCTTTAAGGCCTTAAAAGCTTTTAATAGAAGAAAATAGTGTAAAATATTATTCATTGATAACTACACCAGTGAAGTTCAATTTACTGGCAAAAATGATTTGGACATTTATTATTAGAAAAGTAAATTATGAGTTATTTGCTCCTTAGTGAAATAAAAACCTGAAAATCAAAAATGGAAGTGGTTTGGATGAAACGAGTCTGACAAATTAGTCTTTAATTATATTAATCCTCTTAGTGACATTATTACCTCTGTATACAATCTACCTGTTGACTTCAGGCCTGCTGAAAATGTTGCCTTTTCAGTGATTAAATACTTCACATCAGAATTCTGAGCAGGGAAGATAAATCATCTGCATTCTTGTAATTTGGAATCTGCGGCTATTAGAGCTTAAGAATTTTAATGTGATTCTAGTGACCATGATCAGAGAAAATGAAATATTTGCAACTCTGTAAATGGTGTGGTTGGAATCACAAAATTGCGTTGCCCTATATTACACTGTTCTTAATACATTGGAATCACCAAAAAGGAAAGGTCATAAAGTGTTTAGTTCATTTTCTACCAGAAATGAAGACCACATAAGTACTTCTCAGGCTACGTATTCAGTGCTGCAGTACCTGTAGTACTAAAACCCTACAATGGAAAAAATGCTGAGAGAAGATTGGGACGTTTCACTTGTAGTAGTTATGTTTTAATATTTTCCCCAAATTAATAAATGAGTTTAAATCCTTTCAATTAAGTTAAATCCTTGAGTTTAAATGCTTCTCACAAAGCATTCCATATCAAGGTCTAAGCATAGAGATGAAGAAAATTAGAGCAGAACTATTCATAATCAAATTGTTTAAAGCCTGTGATAAAGATGAAAAGCAGCCAGAGAAAACGATGTTTATACAGAAATGGTAGGAATGACAGCCAGCATTGTCAGAGCAATGCAAACCAGATCGTGCAATTACCAGCCTATTCTATATTTACTCCTTCAAGAATATAAAAACACAAACTTTTCAGTTACTCAGAAGCTTTATCTCTAATACAAAATATTGAGATTCTTTTGGCAGAAGAAAACTGGTATCAGATGGAAATTGGGTCTACACAAATAGCACAGAAAGTGCTATGTGGCTAAATACAGTTACGGGTTTTTTTCCCACTTACTATTTAAGTCTCTTTAAAAGGTAATTGTTTAAAGCAAATAACACTGTGAGACTTCTATGTACGAGTAAAATATACAGCAAAAATTGCTCACAGGTCCAGAGGGGAGAAATGGAAGTGAGCTATTGTAAGGTTATATACAAAGTTGCAGACATCTTGAAGGTAGTCTGGTTAAGAGAGATGCTATAAAAGCAACCACTGAACATAACGAAGAGTTATACATAATACACTTACAAAGGAAGGAAAAAGTGGAATCACAAATACTCAACGCAAAAGGAGGTAGAAAACAAATAGGCTTGTAGGTTTAAACCCAACCACATCAATGATTGCATTAAATATAAATGATCAAACACCCCCAATTATAAAGTACTGATTGTCAAACTGGATAAATGAAGCAAGACCTACATGATCTTACAAGAAACCCACTGTAAACAAAGACAAATAGGTTAAAAGTAGAAGGGTGGAAAATACTATAATTCTACTAAAAACTGAGAGCAAAGAATAAAGAATGTCACGTCATAAGTCAATCACAAAAGCATAACAATCTTAAACGTTTATGAATGTTGTAGTCTTAAAAAATATATGAAGCAAAAATTGATAGAACTGCATGGCAAAAATAGGGAAATCCAGAATTAGAGATTTCTACACTTCTCAGTAATTGATAAAACAAGCAGGAAAGTCAGGATAGAAGATGACAAACTATCAATCAACTTGACCTACTTGATATTTATAGAACACTACCCAATAACAGAAATTCTTCTCAAATACACGTGGGACATTTATGGAGATAAACTATCTAGAGCACAAACAAGTATATACATACTGTATGATTCCATTTATATAAAGCTCAAGAACAGACATTTAACTGTTGTGATGGAAGTCAAAATAGTGATTACCTTGTGGGGCATTGTGCTGGTTATTGATTGGGTCGGGGCACAAGAAACCTAGGTTGCTTGAATTGTGTATAAGTGGATGGTGGTTACAACTGTGTATATATGTTTTTAGCAATCACTGATGTATAGAGTTAAGATTTTTGCACTTCGTGTATGAATGTTATACCTCAAAATAGTATTCACCTAGAAATACAAATAGAATAGAATAAGGAATTACAGAGAAGAATACACACCTATATAGGAATTTTAAATAACTTTATTTGGGGAATAATTTTAGATATATAGAAAACGTACATACCCTTACAGTGTTAATATTTTACATTACCATAATACATTTGCAAAAAACAAGAAATCAATATTCAAACATTACTGTTAACTCCAGATTTTTTTTTGAATTCTACCAGTTTTTCCACCGTCCTCTTTCTATTCCAGGATCCAATAGAGGGTGGTACATTGCATATAGTTATGTCCCCCATTTTCTTCTGGTTGGTGACATTTTCTCATTCTTGTTTTTCATGACGTTAACAATCTTAAGGAGTACTGGCCAGGTATCCTGTAGAATGACCCTCATTTGGGGTTAATCTGTTACTTTCTTTTCGTGATTAGACTGGAAAGATTACTACAGGAGTGAAGTGCCCTCTCATCATCACATATCAGGAGGTGCATAATATCCACATGACATTACTGGTGATGTTAACCATCACTTGGTTAAGATAGTGTTTGCCAGATTTCTCCATTGTAAAGATACTATTTTTTTCTTTTCATACTATATCATTTAGAAGTACAGGCATACCTCGGAGATGCTGCAGGTTCGATTCCAGACCACCACAATAAAGCGAATATCACAGTAAAGTGAGTCACACAAATTTTTTGGTTTGCCAGTACATATAAAAGTTATGTTTATGCTATACTATAGTCTATTAAGTGTGTGATATCATTATATCTAAAATACAATGTACATACCTTAATTTTAAAATACTATATTGCTAAAAAATACTAACCATTCTCTGACAATGCAGGATTGCCACCAACCTTCAATCTGTAAAAAATGCAGTATCTGCAAAGCTGAGTAAAGCAAAGTACAATAAATTCCTGAAAGTCATGAAGTCAAGCATACCCTCAAGGCGCAAGGGGCATTATGCTTCAGTTCTGGAGGGGGGAATATCTACATATATTAAGGAGGTTTGCCTCCTCTTTCCCATTTATTTAATAAATCAGTATGGACTTAATGTATATTTTATATCTGGATTACATTCAATATTACATTATATATTTTGTTGCTCAAATTGTTCCAGTTGGCCATTGGGAATTCTTTCAGGTTGGCTTCTGTGTCCCTTGCACATGTCCCCATCCTTTTGTCTTTTGAGCACTTCTTTAATTTTTGGTAATACAAGATGCCCTAGGCTCACGTTATATTTTCCCTGCCACAGCCATAAGTCAGCCATTTCTCCAAGGAGCCCTGGTTGTTCTTCCTGGAGAATGATATTTAGAAAGCAAGATCTAGATTCTAAGCTATATGGAAATTTATTATTTGATAAAATGGTATTCCAATTAAGAGAATTATGATTTAGCTAATAAATGGTGCTAGCTATTCATATAACCCATCAAAAAATTAAGCTTCTGTCTTATTACCATTTGCTAAAATGTAAGAATTTAAATCTATCTGATTAAAAGATATGACTATTAAAGCAATATTTTCCAAAATGTAACTTGAGTGTAGAAATTAAGAAGGAGAAACTTTCTTAAGCAGTAATCCTAAAAATCATAAAGGAAAAGATGAACATTTTTCTGAATAAATTTTTTAAATATGGTAATAGACATTACACAAAAAGTAAAAAAGGAAATGATAAGGTAGGAAAATGAGAAACAGGCGGTGTCTAACTATCCAAGGAGCTCCTGCAAATTAATAGCATAATGATAATCCAATAGGAAATGCACAAAGATCATTAGTCGAAGAGGAAGTTAATAGACATGGGAAAATGGATTTAACTTTACTAGTTAGGGAGATCCAAATTAACCGTAAAATATATTTCATTCAGATTGTAAGTATTTCAGATAGCAATAATATACAGAGCTGGCAAACAGAAGCAGAAACCCATGTATTTTGAGTGGATATATCTTTGTATGAGCATGAAGAAAAATCTGAAGGAATACACCCCAACCTGTTTATATTGGTTAATTTGGGAGTGAAAATGAGGACGAGGTAGAAGATATCATTAACCTTTAAAAATGTAATCTACATGCTGTTTAAACTTTTTTTGCTTAGCTTATTTTGTTAAAATTTAAAATGATAAAATCAAGGTAATTAAGAAAAAAAAAAGATTGCAGTAGATTAGGTAAACGATGGTAGTGACCTGAACCAGGATAGTAGCTGTGGAGATGGAGACAAGTGAATGTACCTGAGATATATTTTGGAATTAGAATTAATATTACTGGATGATGGATTGGAAGACAGTGATAATGGAAAACAAAGACTGAAGGATGGCCATTGGATTTCTGGCTTGAGTAAGTGGATGGTATTATTATATACTGCAATGGGGAAGCCTCAGGTAGAACCAGGAGTGGGGAAGAAAATTTGAAGTTCCGTTTGAACATATTGAGGTGTCAATGGGCTATCCAAATGGGATGACAAATAGTCAATTGGATATATGAGGCTGGAATTCAAAGGAGAAGTATAAGCTGCAGATATAAACTTGGGACACATCAGTCCTCTTCTAAGGATTTATCATGTAAAAATAAACCCCATAGATATATACACCAATATATACAAAAATGTTATTGTACCATTGCTGCTTATAGCAAAAATTATAAATAACCCAAACATTCAGAAAAAATGTGTTAGATTATTCTTGGTATTTTAAAAGATTATGAAGAATTTCTATACAAACTGACCAAAGAGATAATCACATTTTGTTAAATTTTTAAAAGCAAAAGACAAAAAATAAGTTGCAGGAGTACTTCCAGTAACAATGGGTAGGTAAAGAAATCACGAGGATTTTTCTCCTGTTTTAATCTAGAAGATTTATAATTTTAAAATTAAATGTAATTACACTTAATGTATAATCCATTTTGTGTGTGGTGTAAAATAAGGATTGTATTCATTTTTACTTGCATATAGGTACTGTATCCAGTTTTTCCAGCACCATTTGTTGAAAACATTTTTCTGTGTTGAATTACCTTAATACTTCGCTGAAAATTAATTGAATTTGTATTTATTTACATGTGTGTGTATACATATCTTTGTATCTATATCTCTGTATATCTATATTTATGTATCTATAAAAACATAGATATACTAAGAAACAGCAGCAGCTGTCTATCACAGGAGAGAAAATGTTGGCATTTTGAATCCAGGCACTGCCAGAAGAAGCCCCCCAAATCAATAATCCTCAGAAGAAAAAAAGTGGAATCCACGGTCACTACAGTATACGAACTTCAATGTCCAGTTTTCAATTAAAAATTACTAGGCATGTAAAGAAACAGGAAGAAAAGTTTGGAGAAAAGGCAGTCAATAGAAAAGGACTCAGGGTACCCAGATGTTTGATTTAGAAAAGACTTAAAGCATCTCCTTTATTTTGTTGAAGTGCTAATTATATTGATTAATGTTTGAGTGCTACATCTACCTTGGGTTCCTGAAATAAATCTTATTTGATCATGAAAACTACATATTTTTTCCACTTTTTCATGAAAACTGTACATTGTTTTTAAAATTGTGTTTCATATAAGATCCTACCTCCATGGCAAATCACAAAAGCCACTGAGATTAGCATTCTTTATTCTGTTATTTTGGGTAAAAAACAAAATCAAGAGTTTTGCACTAAAATATAAGTTCCATAAATGTAGAGACTTTTGTGTTTTTCTTTTGTATCCCTAATGACTAGTATAGTGTCTGACATAAGAGTAGGTGCTCAATATTTATTGAATAAATGACTTAAAAACATGCTGAAATTATTAGTTGGCTCTGTGGAGTAAGAATTGCAGAAAAGGGCCTGATTGTATGAAACTAGTTATTAATTTTTTTAATCTATATCTATTTTAAGATTTCTTAATAGAAGTTTAGTAGAAGTAAATAGAATAAATTCATCAGCACTAGCTAAATATTGACATATGTCATGAATTTTTTAATTTATTTATTTATGGCTGTGTTGGGTCTTCGTTTCTGTGTGAGGGCTTTAGTTGTGGCAAGCGGGGGCCACTCTTCATCGCGGTGCACGGGCCTCTCACTGTCGCGGCCTCTCTTGTTGCGGAGCACGGGCTCCAGACGCACAGGTTCAGTAATTGTGGCTCACAGGTCCAGTTGCTCCGCGGCGTGTGGGATCTTCCCAGACCAGGGCTCGAACCCGTGTTCCCTTCATTGGCAGGCAGATTCTCAACAACTGCGCCACCAGGGAAGCCCTGTCGTGAATTTTTAAATGTAAGATACAAGAGGGGATTTAAATTTATGGATTAAAATTACTTCTAGGGCATAATGTCAGTTAAAAATATATAATGGGTGACTACATGGCCTTAAAATCTTTTTAAAGATTTTGAATATGTGGTCTTTCAATTATCTGACTCTATAACTTTAATCCTCACTGGTCTATTGATTAAGCAGACACTCAGAGGAAAACAGAATGACCACAGTTACGTATTAATGATTTAGGCCCCTGCGAAATATATCAGAGGTCGCTAAGCAAAGCATATTTGTTATTTACAGATTGCATAGCATGTTATTAACCTTTTGGTCACTAGAGGGTACTGGTGTTTCAGACCAACGCAATTCAGACTTTTTCTACTCTGACACCAAAAAAATGCCAATCAGAATCCAACTGCCAGCATTCTATTGTGTGACTCTTCAGATCCCCCAAATTACTTGTTTGCAAAGTGAATAGCTACAACTTAGGATGGGATGAAGCAAAACACCAAAAGGAGGAAAGTGTTACACAAAAGATCTTAAATGCAACACATTTAAAGCATTGGTGTAGAGGTGAGTTAAGAGAGGCTAACCATAATTCTTCAATAACTGTATGTCCTTATACTTGTATCTCTTATGAAATCCAATTTGTGTATACTGCAATGGGGGAAACAAAAGTTTCAAAGAAGTCAAATATTCATAAAAATGAGAATAATTTTTGATGTAACTGGCTTTGCTTTCTTTGATGTATGAATCATAAAAAGGTCTTAAATTTTAAAATAAAATACATAGTCACACTAGAATTTTATTGCTGTAACATTAAATTTTGACATGTACTTTCATCCCATTGTTTTGGATAAAGCTTGTACCTAAAAATACCATCAAAATTATCTTACTTTTCAAAGGACATTTTAGAAAAACATTTTCCCAAGTATGGGTTTGAGAGTAATTAAAACTAATAAGGCAAAAGTTTGGGGAAAGATTTAAAAGGTAAACCACTTCATTCCTTCCTAGCTATTGTTCTCATTAGAAACATGACATTTTAAAAGAGAAATTTCAAAAGTGTAAAAAAATTTTAACAGTAAAACACAAAGTGAAATTAGTGATATGATTAATGTATGTTGTTAAAATAGAGTTTACATTACATTTTTGCTTTTTTCTCCTTTAAAAACTATATAGCCCTATAATGATTTTTTCTTTTTTCAAGCTCTCATAAAGAAAACAACAGCATAGAAAGAAAGAATGCAGGGGAACATATTCCATTCTCATTTACTACCACTGATTTACACCCAATAAGAATATCAACATGAAGAACTGAACTGACCGGGGCTTGCTCTGAAAGTCAAGCTGAAGTCTGAGTAATGGTCTTCACAGTGCTATATGATTAGGTCTAATTTCTTAAATATGAGGAAAAATGAAGTTTGTAAATTTTAAGATCTTTTCATTTCCCGGTCAAGATGAAGAGACAGAAAAACCAGGCTTTCCCTAGATTTGAGAACAGCTGGTCTTACCACTGATTTTCACCTGTTGAGAGTGGTTATGGTACCTAGATTTTCACCTGTTGAGAGTGGTTATGGTACCTATGTAAAGAAAACTGTGCTTCAAATAAGAAGATGGAGACTGGAGAATTGCTGAAAGACTTGGGCACATCCTTTAACTTCATGGAGCCTCAGTTACCTCACCTTAAAAAGGGAATAATAATAATAGCAACAGGACCTTGGAGGATGTCTGAAAAAAAATGGGAAAATTGTTGTGAAACATAAAATATTGGCTTAGTAAAAGATGTTACTAGGCGATTATGCCCATTTTCACTAAATGTGAAGGCCTACATAACATCTAAATGCAGTTTCCAGTCCTAATTGCATAGGAATGGGCCAGGGGTGGAGAAAGATGGTTGGAGACTTTGTAAGAACTTGCCTTTTCCCTCCGCCCCACCCCGCCTTCACTCCCAAGGGCAAGCAGCCTTTGATTTCAATATCTCAGATGCACTGAGATAGTGGAAGAGTGAGGTAGAGTGGCTGCCACCTGCCTCTAGTCACTTTTGCCCTAGCTAACTTTTTTTTTTTTTTTTAATGAAGGGGAAGAATTTAGGCGGGGGATGGGGGTAGGTTGGTAGTTGGGATTTCTTTATTTTTGAATTCGACCATCTGATTTTATTTTGCTTTCCTGTACCTATCCCCTTAAATCCCGAGGCACTATTAGTTTTATAATTTCAGTGTGCCCCTGGGGACAGAGCAACTTGGTCCGCTCATGATCATGCTAGAGTCCCGAAGCAGAAAGGGAAAAATGTTCAGGCTCATCTATGCAACGGGAGAGTGTTCTGCTTAGATTGCTCAGCGTCAGGTGAATGACACTTGCCAGGGTTACAAAAGAGCTTCAGGAGGAAGACCTGATCCTTGCACAAGCGTCTGTGGATGGAGAAGGGGGAGGGCCGGCGCTCAGGTCCGCCTTGGCAACTTGGCTGAGGTGGGGTAGACCAGGGAGACACTGTAGCCCCCGC
Source organism: Phocoena sinus (assembly GCF_008692025.1). Taxonomy (NCBI): domain Eukaryota; kingdom Metazoa; phylum Chordata; class Mammalia; order Artiodactyla; family Phocoenidae; genus Phocoena; species Phocoena sinus. The sequence goes on along the minus strand of NC_045763.1, from coordinate 61,866,346 downwards.
CGCCCACGGACGCTCCTCTGGCAGAGAACCGGAGGAGGCGCGGAGCCGGGCACGGCAGCCTGGCTGGGCGTCCGCTCTGGCCAGGATTTGGAACATTTCGAGAGGAGTCCTCCGGGGGATTTGCCGAGCCCAGGCGGCCAAGGCATTGGTCGCGCAGCAGCCGAGAGAGGCGCTCAGTTTCTGCCGCATCCCCTCCCACAGCACTTTGGCCGACACCCACGGGCGCCCCGCCCCCCTCGGGCTTATAGCACCTCCACACGCCTGGGAGCCGGACGCATCCCGGAGCCGACTGCGCGGCTGCCTGTGTCTCCGGAAAGCCCCGCCGCCGCCGCCGCCGCCGAAGTGGCGAAGTGAGGCGGCGGCTGAGCCCCGCATCATGGAGGGCAGCTCCGCCGCGGCCCCAGCCCCAGCCCCAGTCCCAGTCTCCACTGACAACCGCCGCCTCCCGCGTCCGGTCGGCCGGCTCTCGTCGCTGCTCTCAGGGCTCCGTTCCTTCCTCACCTCGAAGACAGTATGAAGGAGACGCGGGGCCATGCGAGTTCCCCTTTCTGCACGCGCCTCAACCACTCCTACCCCGGCATCTGGGCGCCGGAGCGCTCCGCTGAGGCGCGGAGCAACCTAACGCGTCCCGCGGGGCCCGGCGAGGATTTCGGCTCAGTGTCTGTAGCCTTCCCGATGACCATGCTGATCACTGGCTTCGTGGGCAACGCGTTGGCCATGCTGCTCGTGTCTCAGAGCTACCGGCGCCGGGAGAGCAAGCGCAAGAAGTCGTTCCTGCTATGCATCGGCTGGCTGGCGCTCACCGACCTGGTCGGGCAGCTGCTCACCAGCCCGGTGGTCATCGTCCTGTACCTGTCCCACCAGCGCTGGGAGCAGCTCGACCCGTCTGGGAGGCTGTGCACCTTCTTCGGACTCATCATGACCGTCTTTGGGCTCTCTTCGCTCTTCATCGCCAGCGCCATGGCCGTCGAGCGGGCGCTGGCCACCCGGGCGCCGCACTGGTACGCGAGCCACATGAAGACGAGCTCCACCCGCGCCGTGCTGCTCGGCGTGTGGCTGGCGGTGCTCGCCTTCGCCCTACTGCCGGTGCTGGGCGTGGGTCAGTACACCATCCAGTGGCCCGGGACGTGGTGCTTCATTAACACCGGGGCAGGGGGCAATGGGACTAGCCCTTCGCACAACCGGGGCAACATTTTCTTCGCTTCCTCCTTTGCTTTCCTGGGGCTGTCAGCGCTGGCAGTCACCTTCGCCTGCAACTTGGCCACCATTAAGGCCCTAGTGTCCCGCTGCCGGGCCAAGGCCACGGCGTCGCAGTCCAGCGCCCAGTGGGGCCGGATCACGACCGAGACGGCTATCCAGCTCATGGGGATCATGTGCGTGCTGTCGGTCTGCTGGTCGCCGTTGCTGGTAGGTAGTTGCAGGGCGTGGGGAGTTCGGGGTGGGAGCGTGCGCGCCGGCGGGCAATGGAGACTTTTGGAAATGGCAGCACCTGCAGGGATGTGTTTGCAAGCACAGAACTTTGGAGAGCGCTCTGCCTGTGCCATCTTGGTCGCGGCTTCAGAGCTGAGCTCCTCACTTACTTGCTGAGCCCCTTCCAAGTGCCAGGCATCGCAATAGGCTCTGATTGTACACGCATGGGGACCACAGGGCTGCTCACGTTCTAACGGGAGAGAGTAAGAGGATACCCAGGTATCATTTCAGTGCTTGTGCAGAAATAGAGGTTTCTCCCGGGTGCATTGGGAGCAGGATGGCGATGACAACGGTAGCTCGGTGCTCTGGGTTTTCTCCTATTTCAAATACCTCTCGCAGGTTGAGTCGATTTTCAGGCTGCAGAAGTACTTTACCTGCGACCCACTGCAGACAGGCACAGCCGTCTTGCAGTCTCTGAGCCACTGCTTGCCCTCCCAGAGCAGCCAGCGCTCACGTTGCTTACAGGCTCACTCCTGAAGGGAGGCAGGAGAGTGAAGAAGCATCCTGCCGCTCGGGCAGCCTCAGCCCCTTCGAATTGTGCTGTACCCTCTCCCTCTAGGAAATGCTTGAACCGACAGTCAGCCAGTGGGCCCTGAGACTTGGTAACTCCCCCTGACCAGCCTTTGCTTGTCCTTGTGGCTACCGTGCAGGGCTGATGGCAAGGCCAATCCTGGGATAGGAAGTAGAGGTTCCTGCACTTCCTGGCTCCCCACGAGGGCCACAGCTCGGGAGCAAGTGAGTTTCCACATGCTCCTAGTCTAACGCTCTCTCTTACATTCGTACTTTCCATGTTTTCCTCTGGGATACTTTTAGCTAGACATTTTGTGTAAGTGCTGTTTACTAATTCCTGATGAATGGTTGCTTTTTTAGGCCGCAAGCAGCCTGGCTTAGTAGATGTTCCTGAAAGAGCAATCTGGTCACTGTGACAGGGTTATAACAGGTGATATATTGGACCTGGAAATTTATTAGACAGTTGTGAAAAACTCCTGAATCCCATGGCACGGTTTTCAGAGCCCACCCACGTATATTTTTTCTTTCTGTTTTCTTTTCTTGTCTTCTGTGTTTTAAATTTTTTGGACAGGCACAGCAGCACCCAAGATCTTACTTCCCCCCCACCAGGGATGGAACCTGTGCCCCCTTCATTGGCACCATGGAGTCTTAACCACTGGACTGCCAGGGAAATCCCGTAGTTTTCTTTTTTTAATTGTGATAAAATACACATAACATGAAATTTGCCATTTTAATCACTTTTAAGTGTACAGTTAAATGGTATTAAGTATATTAACATTGTTGTGCACCATGTATAGTTTTAAATCCCTGCTATTTTATAAGAACTGTAGTTCCTTTTCCCCCTCACCCTCCCCTGCATTTGACAACAAAGATATTATAAAATACCTGTATTTAACTGGTGTAGTATATTTAGAGCAGGAGTCTTGGCTCCCAATCAGTAATAGGTGGTGACAAGGAGAGTTATGTTGGAACCTCATAGCCCACAAATCGCTGTAAGGTCTCAGTTCTGCATTCCGGGAGCTAGAACCTAGGCTGATGTCATCACCATGGCTTATCAAAGCCAGCACCAATTTTAGACATATTTACTTCTGTGGTGTGTAGGTGGCCAAATAGAAGGAAAAAAAGTTCTAAGTAATAAGCACTTTGCTAAAGTTGATAATTAACATAACTTTAAAGGCAAACAGAGTATTTGAATTTTTCATAACAGTCATTTGAGGCCAACATATCTGAGTTTGTTCTATCACACTCTTTATATCTGTACTCTATATATCCAAGAAAAAAGGTAAATGATACAAATAAAATGCTTACTCATACAGTTAACCAGACTTATAGTTGATTTTTTTTTTTTAAGTAGAAGAGAAACTATGTAGTGTGGTTTTTATTTCAAAACTTTTGATCCTAATATGATGAGCATAGTAACCTTAGGAAGACTTTAGATCAGTTCTGAAAATTGCAATCTAGGATGGCCAAACTCACTCTCTTAAGAAAGACTGTATTTGGAATTCATCTTATTTAATTTCAATTAATAGCTGCAATTAAAATATTTGTTGGTTTGCTGCATTTTATCAGATACTTTATTCATTCAGTTCTCATAAAAACATTAAACTTAAATTCAACATGTCATCGTATCAAAGAGAAGAAATTCGTGGTTTCCAAAATAGGTATTTTTTAAACTAAAGGAAATTATTCTATCTTCTGTTTTGTGCACCATTGAAATTAAATCTCCAACTATCTTCAGAAAGATCTACAGTACAAAGTTGGAATTATTTCAAAGGCAAGAAGCTGGCAAAACTGCTTTCTTAATAGGTTAGCGAATTATAAGAATGAAAACACTAGAATTTAGTGAATTGAATTTTCAGTGTATTAATGTTGAAGTGAGAGATTGTCTTTTATACTTTTTTCCTAACTATAAAACATAGATTCCCTATTAGCTTTCTCTGAATTGGGTATAGGATACTAATCTAATTATCCAAACTCCTTACTTAAAAAGACCCTGAGTATATCTTATCTTGGAAAACTATCATGACTATAATAATATTCAGTTGTCATTGCTGAAAAACTTAGCAGAGTAGAGATACCATAATAAGAAAACATCCCAACTGCTACAAGTTCCTGCTATGCAAATACTTAAATTGAGGGTTTATCTATGGTGCAAACAAAAGCTTTTTTACCTTCTTTTTTTCCCAGAAACTTTACAAAGTACAATAGAAAATGTGAAATTAAGTGAGACTACAGTGGGAAATGATGTCACCGTTGGTAGATGGACTACAGTTCTTAGCTGATATTTATGTGAGGCATCAAATTCTGTTGGAATCAGACAGTTGACTCAGCAATGCAATCTGTTTGACTTATTATTTTTGTTACATTTTTTTATGAACTCACCAAATAGTCCAGCTGTTTGACATGATAGCCAAGTTTCCAGAAGCAGGAATAACCTGAGGCTGTTGTTTAGAGGAAGCCATGACTACATTTTATACTTTTGTACACCTGGTACTCCTCAAACAGGTAGAACGTGGGCTATAGCTGTCTTAAAAATAGTAGATATAAAGCTAACTATCAACATTGTGAAAAGAGAGGTATGAGGAACAGAGTTTCTTGTCTACAACTTTGGAACTGGATAAAAGCAGTCTTAGAAACTTTTGCCTTTAATCTTGAACTAGCAAATTCCCTGCTCAACATCCACAGATGCCGACAGGGATGCTTTGATTCAAGGAGATGTTTTGCAATATAGATGTAAGTTTTCTTTTAATTTAAGGTTATATTTTGACAAAGGAAATTTGTCTTAAATATACTTCATGTGATAAATGGATGCAATGCATTATTTTACAGAAGTAATACTATTTTATAGTATTAAAAAGTATTATCAAATTGCTAATTCTCTCTGCCTATTAATTTCTGCCATGTTCAGGATGTTGCTTCAGGGAAAATGATTAAACATGTGAATCGACATTATAGGAAAAAACTTCTATAATTTGTTTTTATAAGAATTGAGATTACTCAGACTTTTTTTTTTTTTTTGAGTTTACTACAATACATTTTAAGCACTATGGAAGGGATATTAAGTAGACTTATTAACAACTGGTCAAAGCGTTATAATCTGTTCAGAGAAGTAGAATTTCCACATTTATGAGTGAAAAACTTAGGGAACAATACAAGATTGGATGTAATTAATAGTGCCTTTGGCTCTGGGAAGAAAGTCTCTCTGAATTTGCCAGAGTAGGCTTCCAGGAAGAACTGGGATGGCATAGCTTGACCTCATGGCTGAGAATGTGTGTGTCTGTGGACCCAGCCCGTGAATACAGAGGGTGCACACTGGAACCACGGGAGGAATGGTTTGAAAAGGTTCCTGTGGCCGGATTGAGGTAGTTAGGATGAACACAGGATGAGGACTGTGTTCTTTTGCCAGTAGGCCATAGAACCTCTATTTTGGGTTTTTGAATAGGGGGATGAGTTTTGAAAACATTGGCAGGGCTGTAGTGTGTGGATAGATTTGGACTGGAAAATGGGAAAGTGAGATCAGTTACAACTTGCTTCTGCAGGTGGGTTAGGCTCTAAGGGTAGATACCGTGGGAAGAGATAAGTCAGAGAAAGAAATGTAAGAGAGAACTATTGCTGTTAGAAATGGTCAATTTAAGGAGTGATTGATTTACCAAACATTTCTTACACATCTACTGTGTCCTATTCTTTGAGGTGAATATTTTCACATATATTACCTCATTTAACTGCATGCTGTGAGATTGCCACTATTTTCTACATCATTCAGATGAAGAACACAAGTATAAAGAATTTTAGAACCAGATTTCTAATTCAAGATATCTGACTCTGAGTTTATTTTTAATTTTTTATTGTTGTCGTTGATCTGTTTGTTTAGCTTAGATAAAAGCCAAGAATTCTGGTCCTAATAGTAGTGCTGGGCAAGTTATGTATCCTCTTATCTGTAAAGTGCAAAAGTAGAGCTAATATCTAAGGTCTTTTTCCATTTGTTATGCTCAGAAGAATTATGAGAGATTTGGGAGAATCAAAGTTTAATGATCCAGAATGAGAAATTTGGGAAGGAGACTGCTTGGTCAATTGTTTTTTTATAAGAATGGGGGCTTCTAGGGTTTTGGGACACCATGCATATGGAGATGGCAGATTATCTAAATGATTATCCAGAAGCAAGTATAACTTGAAAATTAATGGCATAAATCAGGGCTTAAAAATGTAGATTTTTAAAATTTTGAGTTTGTCAGAGAGAGCCAAGAATTAAACAAATTCTTAAGCCATCATATTTGTAGAAATTCAGATGGTCTAGAGTTGTAGCATAATTGTGACTCACTGGCCTTTCTCTTGAAAAAGCTGTAAAGGTCAATAACTCAATTATGAAAGTTTCCGTAGGATCAGTTTTCTGGGAATAACACTCAGAAATATGCACTACAGGCATTTGTAACAGAGGATGATTGATGATTCGTCTGGGGGAGCTGAGAGGTAGTAGTGAGGGGTACTGGGTGTCATGTTTCAGTTTTTAGTCCTTGCCTTACAGTGTGGGGAAGCAGGGAGGGAAGTCCTCCTTCAAACTCCTCACATACAGGTAGCATTTTTATGATCCACCAGGGTTCCACATGCATCTCATTCTTGCCTTGCAACTCTTAAGATCTACAACTGTAACATGTCACATTCTGAATCTCCCTTTTCCCCTCAATTCCTTGTCATAGAGGTAAGTAAGAAGTTTGTATGTCAACTCCTACCATGCTTCTTGAGGATTATTAGATGGCCTCTCAAGTCCCCATTTTCCCTAGAAAATTCCAGTTTTCATAGATTAATGAAAGTAACTAAAGAAGGAACCTAATTTTGGGGATTCCTCTTATATCTTGTCTCTTGAGTATATGTCAACTTTTTATAGTAAACATAGTAATTCATTCTTACATAGAAATGACAGTTGAACAGTGTGTGACTTTTTTCATGAGAGGGACACATGCACACGGAAGTAGCACTATGGAATGGTGAATCTGTTCCCTTTACTCAGAACACTTTTGTCTCCATTTTCCCACTTTACACTTCAGCCCTCAATCATTCAGCTATTGCTGCCGAGCAGTCACCCATCTTGGACTGGTTAAGTTCCCAAGTTAGCAGTCACTTTGTTAGAGGAGCCTTGACTGATCCTCTCTAGAGGATCTTATTAACTGAATATCTGAGCACGTAAATCAAAAGACAGCGTCTGGTCCCAGTGACATACGTAATTCATTGTGTGACCTTAAACAGTTTACTTGATATCTTTGGGAACTATTTTCCTTTTTTTTTGTAAAATAAGAGTAAAAACACCTACTCAGCCTATTTCACAGGATTGTAATGAAAACCAAAATAAATGTATGTGAAAATAATAGGGAATATTTCTTCCATATTAGGAATACTACTATGATGTTTTACTGGATGATAATGTTGACTTCTTGTCTTCAGATAGACCTTCCCCCCAGGAAACTGGAGAAAAGAGACAAGTGATGTTTCGTAGCTTGATTAGTTATAGTTAACTGGTGGGGAAATGTGGTGGAGAATGTGACTTTTGAGAAAAAAATAGAAATGCAAATCAAAACTACAATGAGATATCATCTCACACCAGTCAGAATGGCCATCATCAAAAAATCTAGAAACAATAAATGCTGGAGAGGGTGTGGAGAAAAGGGAACCCTCTTGCACTGTTGGTGGGAATGTAAATTGATACAGCCACTATGGAGAACAGTATGGAGGTTCCTTAAAAAACTAGAAATAGAACTACCATATGACCCAGCAATCCCACTACTGGGCATATACCCTGAGAAAACCAAAATTCAAAAAGAGTCATGTACCAAAATGTTCATTGCAGCTCTATTTACAATGGCCCAGAGATGGAAACAACCTAAGTGTCCATCATCAGATGAATGGATAAAGAAGATGTGGCACATATATACAATGGAATATTACTCAGCCATAAAAAGAAACGAAATTGAGCTATTTGTAATGAGGTGGTTAGACCTAGAGTCTGTCATACAGAGTGAAGTAAGTCAGAAAGAGAGAGACAAATACCGTATGCTAACACATATATATGGAATTTAAGAGGGAAAAAAAATGTCATGAAGAACCTAGGGGTAAGACAGGAATAAAGACTCAGACCTACTAGAGAATGGACTTGAGGATATGGGGAGGGGGAAGGGTAAGCTCTGACAAAGTGAGAGAGAGGCATGGACATATATACACTACCAAACGTAAGGTAGATAGCTAGTGGGAAGCAGCTGCCTAGCACAGGGAGATCGGCTCGGTGCTTTGTGATCGCCTGGAGGGGTGGGATAGGGAGGGTGGGAGGGAGGGAGACGCAAGAAGGAAGAGATATGGGAACATATGTATATATATAACTGATTCATTTTGTTGTAAAGCAGAAACTAACACACCATTGTAAAGCAATTATACTCCAATAAAGGGAAAAAAAAGAAAAAAATAAAATAAGAAAAATGGTGCATAAATTTTTACAAGGTACTGTAATTTATTCCTCCTCTTCTCCCCCTGTCGCCATCACTCTTCTGCATTCTCTCAGCTCTGGAATGCTTTCGCCCACACAGCTGCCAGGTAACCCTCTAAATCTAAAACATGCTGGATCCCATCTCACCCTTCCCTTGAACGTGGAGGAGTGCCCACTACCTCGTGCTCTGAAGGCCTCTGTCTAGAATGTGTCTCTTGTCTTTCCAGTCAGGGACGTGGTGTGCTCAGACCTGTCCTCATGTAAATGAGTCAAATTAATTGTGCATCTAGTTGCTGTCCTAGGTCAGATTACTCTGCAGACCTCTTAAGGATAGAACCTGTGCCTTGGTTGTCCTCATCTCTTCACAGGTGATCAGGAATGTTGGGACTGCACAGAATCTCCACCACTGACTCACAGCCCAGAACTGAGTTCACACAAGCCTTAAATCAGACCACAGCATGAGAAACAAAGAGTTGTAAACTGCCTCACAGTTAGACCAGGTCCTGACAAGACATTAATATTATTTGCAATCTGCAAGTAGCACAAAGTGTAATTTTCCCATCCAATGGCCCTCCCAGACTCTTGGGCAACATTTATAAGGAGGACATTTCAGTGGCTGATCTTGTCACTTATTCAAAATCTATATATTATTTTACCATACTGATTTTTATAATAGGTGTTAGAGGACTGTAAATCTAAAAATGAAAGATGGTGGCAGAGACAGAAGAGGAGGCTTGATTTTTCACACTTTAATTCTGTTAGAAAGAAGGAAATTAGATACCAATTAAGGTAAGAGTCATGTAATATAAGTATAGGATAAATTCTACACCAAATAGCATTACTATTTTTAAAAATCTTGATAATACAAAGACAGAAGGCCAAATTGGAACTGGAAGCGTATTTATTTTAAGCAATTATTGATCTAATAAAAATAAAGTATAATTTTAAAAATACACTTTTTACTAATCTTTTATTTCCTAAAAGTAAATTTGATTTTTCTGTCCCTCTTTCTGAATACTCAGTGTGTCATTTTCTGTGGTTGAGAATATGCTGCTCTTGGTGAAATTCATGAAAATTTGGAAAAAGGAGTATGTTGTTAATGCTGAAAGAGAGATTCTGAAAGATACGGCATGTCTTGAAAAATTCACCAGACAGTAGAGTGGAGCTTTCATTGTGGTCTTGATGTATGAAATTTCCCTGATAACATCCTGCTACCAACCACCTTGTTTGGGTCAAGTAGACCACACACATCCGTATTTCCCCAAATAGACTATTGCCTCAGCAGTCAAAGGCACAAACAGCAGTTAGTGACCTCTGCCTGTGTTTCGTAAGAAGAGCAAGAGAAAGTGGTTGCTTCCATGTCCTGGCTATTGTAAATAAAGCTGCATGGACCTAGAGTCTGTCATACAGAATGAAGTAATTCAGAAAGAGAAAAACAAATACTGCATGCTAACACATATGTATGGAATCCAAAAAAAAAAAAAGGTTCTGAAGAACCTATGGGCAGGACAGGAATAAAGACACAGATGTAGAGAATGGACTTGAGGACACGGGGAGGGGGAAGGGTAAGCTGGGATGAAGTGAGAGAGTGGCATGGACATATACACACTACCAAATGTAAAATAGATAGCTAGTGGGAAGCAGCCACATAGCACAGGGATCACCTCGGTGCTTTGTGACCACCTAGACGGGTGGGATAGAGAGGGTGGGAGGGAAGGAGACTCTCTTTCTGTATCTCTCACTTTGACTTCTTGCCTGTGTCAGAATCTCCAATTCAGGCTCTGCTTCTAAGCAACCAACCTAAAACATAGCTTCGCAGCTCATTGGCTAAGTCCCATATACTTTTTTTCAGAGCTTTAGGTTAATAGGTTTATATTTATAGCCTGCATGTAGGGGTTTAATTTTGCCTTTGTAGCAATACAGTATTTCAGTGACAATGTCTTCTTGAAGGACTGTTTCAACAAATTTCTTTTCCTTCCTTCCTTCCTTCCTTCCTTCCTTCCTTCCTTCCTTCCTTCCTTCCTTCCTCCCTCCCTCCCTCCCTCCCTTCCTTCCTTCCTCTCTTTCTTTCTCTCTTTCTTCCTCTCTTCCTCCCTTTGGCCCTCCCTCCCTCACTCCTTCTTTCTTCTTTATTATTATTTTTTTGTAAGTACAAGAAACAGTTATACATGACATAAAGTTTCAGGACCACACTTCATCTTCAAAGACTATTGGGAGTTTTGTTAAGATTTAGGCTCAGAGAATTGTCCAGAAGTGAGCTAATAGTGTAATGTGAAGTTTCCAATGGAGCAGAGGTAGCTGTATAAGGCTCTGAAAGCTCACAAATATGCCATCAACACCACAGTGAGGCAACAGGAGAAGAAAAAGGAAGCTCTTTCTTGATTTTTCCATAAAGGGTGAATTGCAGTCTGGGTTTGATGTTAATCTGTGACTTTCTCTTTATAAATCAGTGGATGTGCTAACAGCCCACAGGCTGGGTGGCATATTTTTGAATTTACTTAATGGTAATAATTTCCTCCAGAATAGATTAAGGATTTGCCTGGATCCAGAAGTAAATTTCTTAATTTCTTCTCTTTTGCTCTATAAAAGATATTAGGGAACATCTTGATTTTTTTTTCTTTAGCATCTATTTGTAATTAAATTCTGCTGTAGATCAATTTCAGGAAGTGCGGAAATATCCTCTGACATCAGATCTCTTGTCTTCTCCCTCAACTTGATTCTTGGTTGCAAACAGCAGAATCTGACTCCAAGCACAAAGGGCCTATGTAAAAAGGATATCGGAGGGAAAGCTGGCAGGCCAGGTTTAGAAGAGGCAGGACATAGACTATTCTAGATACTGAGCATGAGGCCACACTGCCAAGATCTTGCTGCAAAACAGTTTGCTGTGTGCTGCTAGGATGAACTACAAACTCCATTGCTCTTTGTGTCTCTGTGTTCTGGGGGCAAACCTGACTGCTTTTTCCCCCCCGGGCTATATGAAGGGGTTACTAGAAGAAGGATTAGGCACGTGCAGCAACTTGTTTTCGAAGTAGGAACTGATAGTGAGAGGTATATGCTGAGATTTCTCTCCCACCCAGAATATATAGAAAAAGTTCGTCAAAATTGGGGCATTAATAATAAAAGATGGGAGTTCACTGTTATCATCTAATTCATCCTTAGAAACATTATGACAGTAATGTTGTATCTTTCAACACCTGTGTGTGTTGTGTGTATGTGTGTGTTCATGTCATTTATTGGGGAGTTGGAATGTAGTGAGACTGGTGGAGAGGAAGCTGAAGAGACCCACAAAACAAAAGGACATATTTATTGAATGCCTACTATATGCAAGAAGTACTTGAGAATTAGTTTATTATCTCACTTAGTCTTCACAAGTTTATCAGTTTGGTATTTTTATCCTCATCTTTCAGTTGCACATACTAAAATTTAAACAATTAAAAAATGCTCCCCAATCCTACCCCTAGAAATTGGTAACAGCTAGATTTTTTATGCTGTAAAAATCTCTTTCACGTTGGTTGTCTTTTCTTTATTAGTTTACTAAAACGTTTTCAAGTTACTTCATTGAAAATGTCACACAAAAAAGAACAGATTGATTGAGAATAGTCAATAATCACAGAAACTGGATGGGTCATATAATTACAGTGATTAAAGGTTTCCTGCAGTATCTTCGTTCATTCATTAATTGATTGCCCTTCTTAGGAGCTTGGGTTTCTAGAGAACATACTGTCAAAATCCCTGTAGAAATGACAAGAAATTTTGCTTGTCCTACAACAGACTGTTAAAGGATTCCATTCAACATGATACCTACAATTTAGGAGGTTTTTTCTGTTAAGGAGCAGCATCAATTTCATCCTGTCTGTCTCTTCAGGTTTAGAACACTCACATACAGTGGTAAAGTTTTACTAGGCAAACATTTTGCAGCTAGTACAATTCACAAATATTATTCTTTTTACTAAACTATTTATAAAACAAATAAAACTGTTTATTGAGTTCTCATTGCTTAGTGGGGAAGTGTTTGACTAAAGTCAAAATTAGAAAATTTGTTTTGACAGTCTTAAAACTTCTAGCATGATACAGTACAATTGGGATTCTTGCAAACCTGCTTTCGTCTTTTTTTTTTTTTTCTTATAATTATAGAGAAGAAAAAGATCCTGAACCTTACTGAACCTTAGTGTGTTCACAGTGACTCTCTAACATGGAATTCAGGCATGTTTCCATCCAGCACCCTCTCACCCAGATTAAAAGGCTTCAGATTCCTTAGTTTAATCCTTAAGATCTTGGATTTGGCCACATTTACCTCTCATTTTCCATTCCTCCCCCAGCATCCCTATCTTCAGTCATAGAAATCAATCTGAAGTTCCTGGAATGACTCGCACAATTTCACACTTAGAAGTGTGAACTCCGTATTTAAAAACTCTCCAGAAGCTTCTGCTGTTTTAGGGGACAGAGCTTCCCTAATCCTGGAGACTGATTCAAATGCTCTGCTTCTATACTCCATAGTGCATGCACATACCCTTTTTACTTAATTACGCACAGTTATATTTACAATTGTCGTAGTGTTTATTATGACAGTGAGGATGATTGCCCACAGTAGACAAGTGCTTGCTTTACAACAGGCACTGAGCTTAGCATTTCACAGACATAGTCTCATTTTCTTCTGTCAACAGCACTACAAGAGGATACTCTTATCTCCTTTTTCAGATGAGGAAATTGGTTTTTAGATGTTAAGTAACTTTCCCAAGGTCACAAAGTTAACAAAAAGCAGAGCTGACCTTCAAATCTAGATTTGTCTGACTTTATAGCCTATGTAATGAACTGCTAAATGAAATGGCCTCCCTCTTGTTAATATCCATTTATTCGCCTGATGTACTATAAACTGTAAACTGCTAAAGAGCAGAGACCTTGCCATATTTGTCTATAAATCTTCGTAGCCCATAGCAGGTACTCAATAAATGATTGTGGAATGAATGAAGAAATGAAGTTGCAATAAACTGAAGAGGACGCTAGTTTTGGAATCAGAAAATTGAGGTTTAAATTTGGCCTTAAGAGTTTTACATATGTTACATGGTTTTTAATCTTCACATAAATTTTTCAAGGTAGAAGATATTTATCTATTTTATTTTATTATATTACTTTTTCATTTGCTGGGTAAGAAACTTGCTTTAAGTCCCACAGTTGGTAAATGGTATTGAGCAAATCAAACCCAACTCTTTTTTATTCCAAAGCCACCAGTACAACTTGTATCTAATGAAAAATGGTACTAATTTATACAGTAAAACTGTGAGCATTTTTAAAAAATCTTTACACCTTTCCTTTTATTTGTTTACTTTTATTGTTTCCACATTGTTCTTAGTAATAAAAATTCTTAGAAAGACTGAAAAATACAAGGATGGGAGAAACGGCATTGTTTTTGTAAAACAAGAGAGAAGTTATTTAGAAGCAGTGGGTAGAAAACAGCTGTTCCAATGCCTGGTATCCAAAGAAGAAAAAAACAAAAAGATTATTTGGAAAGGTGCCCTGGGGATAACATTTAAACAACGAGGAATTTTAGCAACAATAGGGAAACAATAAAACTAACAAAGGAGGAGAAAAACATGCTTCAAAATATGCTCAAAAGTTTCAGTATATTTATGTTGCCCTCAGTTGTTATTAGAGATGGTATAATATGGTATCTTCAGAATAAAAAACATAATTGCAAACCCAGATTTGGGGCAGCCTTCAGAGTTGATTAATGCAGAAGCTCAGCATTGTCATCCAGCTTGCCCCTTCTTTTGCAGTCTGGCCTCATCCTATGGCTTGTTCCCCTCAGGTAGTAGGATGGTTGCTAGTACATGCTTCCTAGTTCACCTCTAGCAGGAGAGAGAAGCCGTGTTTTTTTCTATGGCTCTCCCCTAAAAATGAAGAAACTTTTCCCCAGATGTCCTTAGGGAACTTCCTCATGGGACTCATTTCCTAGTATGGGGTCATATCATCATCCCTGATGCAGACACTTCCAGTAGCTAGGGATGGGGTCAGCCCTGAAGCACTTAGTCTTCAATGAAAATAGATGTGATGGGAGAAGCAGAGATGGGAGACTGGATGTTGAACAGGCAACCAATAATGGACACTATAGTGATGACATCTATGCAGTTTAATTGAGAGAATACAGGTGGAAGGCCGTCAAAAAGTATAAAGCACTAGACACGCACTGTCCCATATGGTAGCCCGGAGCACTTGGTTATTGGACACTTGAATATGAATACTCCAAATTGAGATATAAGTGTAAAATATATATCAGATTTTGAAGATTATGTACAAAAAGAAAGTAAAATATCTCATAATTTTTACATTGATTACATGTTGAAATAATATTTCAGATATATTTGATAAATTTAAAAATATTATTAAAATCTATTCTACATGTTTCTTTTTACTTTTTAAAATGTGGTTACTATAAAACTTAAAAGTATACATGTGGCTCACATTTGTGGCTTGAATTATTTTCTTTTGGACAGAGCTGCATTAGACCAATGTTCTTCCAATTGTTTTATCTAGGAAAACTACTTCAGTAAGTATCTTTAGAGTAACACATACAAGCAAAGCTGTTCTGGTTCAATGGGGTGGAGAGCTGGATATTTCCAAGTCCCAATAATATCTGTTCACTAATTCCTGCAAAATTATTCTTGAAAATATTTACATCAAATATAGGTTTTTAAATGAAATCAACAAAAGTCCCTAAGATAATAACAGGAATAATTTTACAATTACTCCTATTAAGTTTTTAAGATCTCCCCTGAGAAATTAGTACTGCAATAAAATTCCTCTCGGAACTCACAGGTTAAAGAGAGAGGGAGCTAATGGAGGATCTGTTTATCTTCCATAGAAGCGTATAATTCTCATAAGAGTTTGGCATTTGAGTCATGGGAAAAATAGATTTCTTCCTCATGTTTGGTTAATTCTGGTTCCTATTATTTACTTTGCTGTTGGACCAAATGGTATGAATCCAACTAAATCAACAAATGAGAAAAAAAGCAGCTGAATGGGGGAAAACGTAGAAGATGAACAGGTTACAAGTTCCATGTTCCTGCATTACATATAATATGAATTTAATCTTCCTCAAACTTTGCTCAAATCTGGTAAAAAATTGTAAATGTTAACTATAATTTATGTGATTTTGTAAAGTCTGATTTCCTGAAAATGGAAAGCAGAATCTTTTCAGAAGAGCATTTTGAAAAATAAAGTTTATAATTTGTGATGCAAATATCACATGGTACTTGATGGTGTTCATCTGCCATCTACATAGTGCCTGAAAGGAAAGAGTGATTGTGAAGATGTATTAAAAGGCTGCTACATAAACCTTAATGGATGATGGAGTCAAAAAGGGACTTGTACCTCTACTGGACATGGCAAGTTACCATTCTGTCGTGTGTCATAGCCACATTCTTCTTCATTGGAATTCATGTACTAGCTAAGAGGTGACAGTGAAGGGACCTTTTATGCTTCCTTTTATTATGTTTAACATCTGAATATTAATAATACCAAAACAATAACAACTAATACTTACACAGTACTTACTATAAGTCAGGTTACAATATACATCCATATCTGTTAACACAGCAAACCTGGAAGGTGAATGGGTTGCAGGAATCAATGTCTTCAGTGCTGCTATTTGGAAACCCAAAAGGATAGTCATCAAAAATTTTGGTTGTCACTTTCCCTGCCTCACAAAGGCCAAGCAATAAAAGTGGAAGTTAAACCCAGTTAATACAGTTCTCTTTAAAAAGGTTGAGGCATTGGAGGCTGAGCTTCCTGTCACAGTCAGGAAATCATAGAAAGTTCTTCTTAATGTCAAAGAAAAAAGGATGCCACTGTGTGACACTTTACTCCCCTCAAGTTGTGGATCTGGCATTGCACAATTACCTAGCCCCTATTTATAGTCAACAACAGAATGAGAATTAACTATAAAGAAAGCTGGTAAATTTTATGAGGGAGTGTTTTGTGTTGGGAAAAAGAAAATGTCAGGAAGTTCCCATGCTAATACTAAAAGAATATATATATTCTTTTTCAGATTCTTTTCTGTTATAGGTTATTACAAAATTTTGAGTATAGTTCCCTGTTCTATACAGTAAGTACTTGATGGTTATCCATTTTATGTATAGTAGTGTGTATATGCTAATCCCAACCTAATTTATCCTGCCCCTACCCCTTTGGTAACCATAAATTTGTTTTCTATGTCTGTGGGTCTATTTCTGTTTTGCTTTTTTAAATCTTTTTATTTTATATTGGAGTATAGCCAGTTAACAATGTTGTGATAGCTTCAGGTGCACAGCAAAGGGACTTAGCCATACGTTACATGTATCCATTCTCCCCCAAACTCCCCTCCCATCCAGGCTGGCACACAACATTGAGCAGAGTTCCCTGTGCTATACAGTAGGTCCTTGTTGTTTATCCATTTTAAGTATAGCAGTGTGTACATGTTGATCCCAAACTCCCTCACTATCCTTTCCCCTCATCTTCCCCCTCCAGTAACCATAAGTTCATTCTCTAAATCTGTGAGTCTGTTTCTGTTTTATAAATAAGTTCATTTGTATCTTTTTTTTTTTTCAGATTCCACATATCAGTGATATCACATGGTATTTGTCTTTGGCTTACTTCACTTAGTATGATAATCTCTAGGTCCATCCATGTTGCTACAAATGGAATTATTTCATTCTTTTTTATGGCTGAGTAATACTCTTTTGTATGTATATATACCAAATCTTCTTTATCCATTCATCTGTCTTTGGACATTTAGGTTGCTTCCATGTCTTGGCTATTGTAAATAGTTCTACAATGAACATTGGGGCACATGTATCTTTTCAAATTATAGTTTTCTCCAGATATATGCCCAATATTGGGGCTGCAGGATCATATGGTAACTCTGTTTTTAGTTTTTTAACGAACCTCCATACTGTGCTCCATAGTGGCTATACCAATTTACATTCCCACCAACAGTGTAAGAGGGTTTTCTCCACATCCTCTCCAGAATTTATTACTTGTAGACTTCTTTGATTTTTATGTTTTATTGAAATGTAGTTGACATACAATATTATGTTAGTTTTAGGTGCACTATATAATGATTTGACATTTGCATACATTAGTAACCATCTGTCTCATACAAAGTTATTACAATATTATTGACCATATTCCTTACGCTGTATATTACATCCCCGTTACTATTTATTATATAACTGAAGGTTTGTACCTCTTAATCCCCTTCAACTATTTTGTGCTCCCACCTCCCTCCCTTCTGGCAACCAATTTTTCTCTGTATCGATGGGTATGTTTTCTATTGTTTTTTTAGTCTCTATTTCATTTATTTCTTCTCTAATCTTTATTATTTCTTTCCTCCTAATAACTTTGGGTTTTGTTTGTTCTTTACTTTCTACTTCCTTTAGGTGTAAGGTTAGATTGTTTATTTTAGATTTTCGTTTGTTTGTTTCCTGAGATAGAATTGCATTGCTATAAACTTCCTTCTTAGAGTTACTTTTACTATGTCCCACAGATTTTGAATTGTTGTATTTCCATTTTTATTTGTCTCCAGGAATTTAATTTCCTCTTTGATGCTTCAGTCCCCCATTGGTTGTTTAGTAGCATTTGTTTAGCCTCCATGTGTTTGTGTTTTTTGCAGCTTTTTTCTCTTAGTTGATTTCTAGTCTCATTGTGTTGTGGTCAGAAAAAATGCTTGATATAATTTGTTTTCCTAAATTTATAGAGACTTGTATTTTGGCTAGCATGAGATCTATCCTGGAAAATTTTCCAGGTGCACTTGAAAAGAATGTGTATTCTGTGTTTTTTAGATGGAATGATCTATATATATTTATTAAGACCATCTGCTATAATGTGTCATCTAAGGCCAGTGCTTTCTTATCAGTATTCTGTCTGGCTGTTCTATACATTGATATAAGTGGGGTCTTAAAGTTTCCTACTATTATTGTGTTACTGTCAATTTTTCCCTTTATTTTTGTTAATATATGCTTTATGTATTTAGGTGCTCCTATGTTGGGTGTATATACATTTTCAGTTGTTATATCAATCTCTTTATCATTATGTAATGCCCTTCTATGTCTCTGCTACAGTTTTTTTTTTTAAGTCTATTTTGTCCCTTTTATAAGTATTGCTACCCCACATTTATTTTTGTTTCCATTTACATGGGATGCCTTTTTCCATCCCCTCACTTACAGTCTATGTGTCTTTAGATCTGAAGTGACTCTTTTACAGGCAGCATATGTTATGGGTCTTTTTTTCTTTTTTTAATTCATTCAGCCACTATATGTCTTTTGATTGGAGCATTTAGTCCATATACATTTAAATTAATTATTGATAGATATACTTGTTAATTGTTTTCTGGTCATTTTTATAGTTTTTTTTTCTTTCTTCTTCTTTTGCTCTCTTCTGTTGTTATTTGATAACTATCTTTAGTGTTATGTTTAAATTGCTTTCTCTTTTTTGTGAGTGTATCCATTATAGGTTTTTGGTTTGTGATAGCCACAAGGTTCATGTTTATTATGTTATACATGATTATTTTAAGTTGATGATCTCTTATGTTCAAACACATTTTAACAGCCCTGTACTTTTACTACCCTCTACCACTTTTAATGTTTTTGACATCATATTTTACATATTTTTGTTTTGTGTATACCTTAACTACTTATTGTGGATATAGATGATTTTACTACTTTTGTCTTTTAACCTTCCTACTAGCTTTATAAGTAGTTGATCTACTACCTTTGCTGTATATTTGCCTTTACCAATGAGATTTTTCCTTTTGTAATTTTCATGTTTCTAATTGTGAATTTTTCTTTTCTTCTTAGAGAAGTCCCTTTAACATTTCTTGTAAAACCAGTTTAGTGGTGCTGAACTCTTTTAGCACCACTAAACTCTTTATCTCTCCTTCAAATCTGAATGATAGCCTTTCAGGGTATAAGTTTTTTCCTGTCATCATTTTGAATATATCATGCCACTCCCTTCTGGCCTGCAAATTTTCTACCGAAAAGACAGCTGATAGTCTGATGGGAGTTTCCTTGTACATACCTGGTTGCTTTTCTCTTGTTACTTTTAAGATTCTCTCTTTATATTTAATTTTTGCCATTTTAATTATAATGTGTCCTCATGTGGACCTCTTTGGATTCATCTTGTTTGGGACTCTCTGTGCTTTTTGGACCTGAATGTCTGTTTCTTTTCCCAGTTTAGGAATGTTTTCAGCTATTATTTCTTTAAATAAGTTTTCTGTCTTTTTCTCTCTCTCTTCCTTCTTGGACCTTTATAATGTGAATGTTGGGATGCTTGATGTTGTCCCAAAGGTCTCTTAAACTATCTTCATTTTTTAAAATTCTTTTTTCTTTTTTATGTTCAGCTTGAGTGATTTCCACTACTCTGTCTTCCAGTCCACTGATCCTTTCCTCTGTATCATCTACTCTACTCTTGATGCTTTCTAGTGTATTTTTTAGTTCAGTCATTGTATTCTTCACCACTGTTTGGTTCTCCTCTGTATTTTCTAACTCTTTGTTAAAATTCTCACTGTGTTTTTCCATTCTTCTGAGTTTGTTGAGCATCTTTATGATCATTATATTGAACTCTTTATTGGGTACCTTGCTTATGTCCACTTCTTTCAGTTTTTTTTTTTTGAAGTTTTGTCTTGTTCCTTTGTTTGGAATATATTCTTCTATCTTCTCATTTTGCCTAACTCTCTGTGTTTATTTCTAAGTAATAAGTTGGTCGGTTACATTCCCTGATCTTGGAGAAGTGGCCTTATGGAGGAGATATCCTATGGGGCCCAGCATCACAGTCCCATCTGCTCACCAGAGCTATATGCTCTAGGGGTACCCTCTCTGTGGGCTGTGTAGGCTCTTCCGTTGTGGCAGGGCCCACTACCATGGGTACACTGGTAGGCAAGGTTGGCTCTGACCCAGGTGGCTGCTAGCCTGCTGGTGGCAGGATCAGGTCCTGGGGCTGCTGGCTGTGGGAACTGGGGTTGGGGGGGTGGGTCTGGGCTGATGAAATATACTGGTGGGCAGGTAAACCCCTGGCATTTATAGGCCAAGAGAGGATTCCAAAATGGCACTTTTCAGCACCAGTTTCCTTGTGGTAGAACAAGCTCCCCAAAATGGCTGCTGCCAGAATCTGCTGCTGTCCCCAGAGGGTGTCCCAGTTGCCTCCTCCCTCTCTGGGAGGCTCTCCAAGATCAGCAAATGGGTATGACCCAGGCTCCTTTCAAATGCCTGCCTCTGAGCTGGGATTCGGAGATTGTGAGATTTTGCATGCACTCTTTTAGAGTGGAGTCCCTGTTTCCTACAGCCCTGTAGCTCTCCCATACACAAGCCCTGCTGGCCTTCAAAGCCAAACATCTGGGTGCTCATCTTCCCAGTGCAGGACCCCTGGGCTGAGGAGCCCTATGTGGGGCTTGGACCCCCTCAATCCTTGGGGAGAACTTCTGCAGTTTTAATTATTCTCCTGTTTATGGATCACCTACTCAGGGGTATGGGTCTTGACTATACTGCATCTCCATCCCTCCTACTTGTCTTGTTGTGATTCCTTCTTTATCTCTTTAGTTGTGGAAAATCTTTTCTCTAGTCTTCAGGCAGTTCTCATAGATAGCGTTCTGTAAAAAGTTGTAATTTTGGTGTGCCTATCAGAGGAGGTGAGCTCAGGGTCTTCCTACTCCATCATCTTACCCATACCTCTGTTTTATCTTAAATATTTGCTTCTCCTGTTGATTTTATAGCCCAACCCTCCAGCCTCTTCCAGGTTACTGCTGTAGCTATGAACATTCTAGTTAAACTTATGAGTAATAAGATGTGCTTAGTTCTATTAATACCTAAATTGAAGCTGTCATCTTGGCTAATTATGATAACAGAAAGGAAAAAAAAGATACCAGAGTCTTGAATAAAGATAAATATTAATGAATTTGTTCATTAAGTGAAGCTAAAATCTGTTACCCACAAATGGGTACTAATAATAGTAGGATACTATTATTATTCATTCATTTGTTAATTCAAAACTATTGATTTATTTTTTAAAGATTTATTTACTTATTATTTATTTTTGGCTGTGTCAGGTCTTAGTTGCGGCATGCAGGATCTTTGTTGAGGCATGCAGGATCTCTCATTGTGGCACGCAGGCTCTTTGTTGTGGTACACGGGCTTCTCTCTAGTTGTGGCGTGTGGGTTTTCTCTTCCCTAGCTGTGGCACATAGGCTCCAGGACATGTGGGCTCTGTAGTTGTGGTGTGCAGGTTCCAGAGTGCATGGACTCTGTAGTTTGTGACACGTGGACTCTAGTTGAGGTATGCGAGCTCAGTAGTTGTGGCATGTAGGCTTAGTTGCCCTGCGGCATGTGGGATCTTAGTTCCCTAACCAGGGATCGAACCCGCATCCCCTGCATTGCAAGGCAGATTCTTTACTGCTGGACCACCAGGGAAGTCCCTCAAAACTATTTATAAATCTACAGTGTAATATATTCTGGGCTAGGTCTGTCCTGAGATATACCTAAAAGGATAGAAGTAAGCCCTACTCTTGTAACAATTTTCATCTACTAGAAGAGGCTGGCGATTAAGCAACAATATAAAGTGTGTAGGAGTGATAAAAGTAGTCAAGAATTTTGGGAGTACATATTACGAATTATCTGCTAGGCTTTTGGCAGGGGAAACAGCAGATAAATTGATTTTTCAAATATACACAAAAAATAAGTTGGAATTAGTCAAGTAAAGAAGAGGAGAGTGAGAGTTATAGGACCTAGGGATCCACATTTATAAAAGTCTAGAAGAAAGAAGAACTGGCACTTTTAAAGAACTCAAAGAAGTTCAAAGTAATTGGAATATAGGTGTGGGAGTAACAAATGGTGAGAATTTAGGCTAGAAAGCTCTACAGGAGCCAAATGATAATGAGCCTTCAATGCCCATTTTAAAGGGTTTAGACTTTATACTCAGGGCAATTAAAAGCCATTGAAAAAACTTTTCAAAGTGGAATAACACAATCACATTTTCATTTCAGGAACATCTTGTAAACAGCACGGAGGGGCCCAGAATGGAGGCTAACGAATCATGTAATAGACTACTATGGTAGTTTATATAAGAGATGATGATGGTCTGAATTTAGGGTCAATGGGAGTGAAAATGAAAGAAGTGATAGATTTTAAAAGTATTAGGAAGTTCATTGGAGAATTTGTGATTGATTGGATGTGAGGAATATGACTAATGAGGTGGAATGAGAGAGAAAAAGCTAGACAGAGAGGAATATATGGAGATAAATAAATCAAGATGAACCAAGGATAACTCTTCAGTTTCTGTTTCAGGGGACTGGGTTTACTAAGACAGAGATTAGTGGAGGAGCAGCTTTGAAGAAGATAATGATTTCAGTTTGAACCTCTGCTGAATTTGGTGTGAGACATCTAGGAAGATCTGGGCTTTAGGCAGCTAAATCAATCAATCTGGAGCTCAGAGAAGAGGTACAGCCTAGAGCACATAGATGGGTTTTGAAGTCATTGGGCTAGAAGAAATCGCACAATGAGTTTATGCGGAGTAGCTCCCTCCCATTATATGATATAGGACTGAAAAATGCTAACACTTTCAGGATGGATGGAGGAATAGGAGCCATAAAGGAGACTGCAAAGGGGCACTCAGAGAAGTACCAGGAAAATTAGTAAGAAAATCAGAACAAATGGTAATCTGAATATTTGAGAATATTTGGGTAATGGCAACCTGAACTTATTTGGCAACTTGAATCTTAGGGAAGAGAATGTTTCAAGAAAGGCTGGTAAGTGTCTGGTGGATTTCAAAAAGCCCTTCTTGAGGATTTATGGGCACTGAGGTCAGGCTATAGTAGGTTTAGAAATAAATTTGAAGATAAAGAGGATAGACAACTCTTTGGAGAAGTTCAGCTGTAGCTTCTGGAGCAGTATGTGTAGGGAGGTAAGAATTCCACAGGACGTTTTATTTTCTCAAGGTAGGATAAATTTAGATATGTTAAAATGATAATGGGAAAAAGCCAAAAGTTAAAGATAAAAGAGGAAGGAGATAATTGAGAAAACAAGGCTTCTAACATTCATGAAGGATAGGATCCAGGGCACAGACAGAGGCTGGTCTTAGCTAGGAGACAGGACACATCTTCTGTTTGAACAAGAGGAAAGGAGGAATGGAGAGCTACGATGCTGAATTTGGTACTAAGAAGGTGAAAAGACCCTAAACAGCTTTTTTTTTTTCTGTGATGTGAATTAGGACAGTAGAAAATGTGTAAAATAGCCACTGTGGTGAATGAAAGCGAGAGAGAGAGAGAGAGAGAGAGAGAGAGAGAGAGAGAGAGAGAGAGAGATGAGCTAACTAGGGAATGAGATAAGGAGGCTGGGGATCATGGATTCAAAAAGAGATCCCAGTGTGCCCATATTTACCCAGTGCCCATCCCAAGTACATCATGTGTCTATTTGGATCCTCGTATGAGGTAAAGTTCTCCCACAGCACAGATCTAAAAATGAGTGTCATTTTGACATGAAACAAAGTTAAATAAGAAGTTATATCAGGTTAGAATCACAGTATTAGCCTGTGTTGTATACTTACTGTGGCACAGGAGGGGATTCTTTTGCGTATCATGGCTGTACTGTCCGTGAATCTCAGATGCCAGTACTTTACCACTAAACATCACATTCCCTTTAATAAATCAAACTGAATTTGTCTATTAAATTAAATGTTTTGACCCATTGTAAGAGTGTCAGACTGTTTACCTATTAGTTGTTAAATTAGTCACACATTGACTACCTAAGAATTCAACTTAAAATGACCACGTGATGGTTCTAGGATGGATTGTGATGCTAAAATTTTGCCAATAAATTATATAGTAGGTTATTTTTTATACCTAAGCTTTCAAGTACTCTAATATTAATGCTTCTTTTCGAAGTGTGAAAGTAACACATTTGTTGTGGAGAATTTGGAAAACAAAGAAAAATATAGATAAGAAAATAGAAATCACCCTAACTTCCTACTCAGAGTTAACTGCTTCTAGTATTTTTCTATATATACACACAGAATTGTTTTTTTAATTGGATTATATTATGTAATAAACATTTGTTTTCACTTTTCACATCCTGAACATTTCTTCACGTTATTAAATATTCTTCAGAAACATGATTTTAAATGTTAACATTGGAAAGCATACTACATATTATGCACATTGAGAGATGTTCCATAATTTGAACATTGTCCTTTTGTTGGCCATTTAAGTTTTTAATTTTCTTTTATATTGAGGAGAATATCCCTGCACACAAAACTTAGCCCACATCTCTGATTCCTTCCTTAACCATTTAGCTGCTCTTAATTGTCACTAATACTGTGGTTCTCTCTGAGTGTAAGATAGTAGGATAGAGCATTTGGGATTTAAATGAAACAATATTTTGGAAGAAAACAAAACTATCCTAATTCTAAACATTTGTAAACATTAATGTTCCTTAAACCTTGACAAAGACATATTGTCTAGACTCTCTTGATACCTGAGATACAAAAGTTTGAAATATAATAAAGATACCTCTTCTGACATGAGTATTACAAAGCTAATCTATCATCCATAATCCAAGAAATGAATGTTTTTATAGAGTAGATTTTGCCTTCCCCCTTTCAGCCAGAATTTGAATACTTGTTACTGACATTTTTTGACTATTCTAATAGAAAGATAAATATTTATCTAGACATATGTACTGAGCTATACTGAGCCACACAGATTTTACAGTTCATACTAATTGAGAGAAGAAAGTAATTCCTAGGTACCAAATAATGTGGTGGCAGGCTGCAGCCTTCTTTACAATTTTGAGTTCCCCTGTGTAGTGATTGGATAATTCAGCATTACCAAATATTTTTAAAGTGCAAATTTGAAGGTTTTTTTTAAATAACTCTACTAGGTAGAAATTTAAGGAAAGCAGACTTATAGATCATACATTCATTTCCTTGCACTATTCCCCTAAGTGTCCCCTATTCTTTCTTTGAACCTCAAAGCATTCTGTTTCTAGAAACCTATACAATAATGCAGTAGCCTGGGGCTTGGGGAGAGGTATGCTGTGTAGATTGAAGGTGTTAATTATCCTTACCTCATTTTAATTTTCGCAACTGCACTACTAGATGGAGAAGATGCTTAGTAAGCATGTATTAATCATGTTTTAGAGAAGAAGAGAAATCAAGATTCAAAGTTAGGTAACTTGTCCCCAAACTAGAAGCAGAGCTGAGTCAGATTTATGGCAGGTCTTTAACTCTTGATCAGTGTGTTTGCCTAAGCCTGAACTTCTAAAATATCTCCTCCTAAAGTTTCATGAATTCTTGTCCCTTGTCTTCTTACACTGTCCACTTTCTAACTTTGTAGTTTTCCTCTCTCTTGCATTTCCCAAAAGACACATTTGGGGTTTTCCTGCAGAAGAGTTTTGTCTTTTGTTCCACATCTTTTACTTTTTGGTTTCTTTTCTTTTTCAAATTAAATCCTTATTCATTTTCCAGTTTTGCCCCAGAATTCATCAGAAAAAAATTAGCCATAGAAGTATATGTAAGAGACCATCCAGTCCAACCCCATGGCTTACTAGTAAATTTAATAAAGCACAGAGAGTAAATGACTTGCTTAAAGTCATAATTGGGGGCAGAGCCAGGGTAGGATTTGCTTCTTCTGATTCTTAGTCCATTGTTGTTTTGAAACATTTAATAAAATTGCATAATAGTAAAGATGAAGTAATGCAACTTCTAGTAACTTTTCTTAATGTGTATGAACTGTTTATTTCCAACTTTTCCAGATTAGATAAAGAGGAGAAGCTTCTGAAACAAAGTCTAGAATGCTGGGATGATTTGGCAATCTGAGAACAGAGTTGTAACCAGATTGAAAAGACTACAATTGTTTCTTAAATCTGCAGTGAAACTTCTTCTCATGAAAGTCCTTCAAATTATGTGATTAAGTAGTTCAAAGCTCCCAGACTGGTTTCAATGTATTATAATGTAGCACATTTATCAAACTGTACAGGGAGTTTCCAGTGGAGCAGGTTATTCTCCCATAACCTGACAACCGGAGATTACTGAAAACAAAACATCATAAATAAAAATTGGCTGTGAGGAAAGTTCTCTTACACATTATATTAGGAATAATCTGGAAATGCATAAAAACCACGTAATGGAGCCTAAGGGAAAATAAAAATTTTATTCCCTCCCCACAAATTAATTTTTCTGGGTTTTCTCATTTATCATCTTCAATAGATATATGTAGCCTATAGCCCAAGGCATTTTTGGACCAAGAAATAAAATACTGAAGGTTTTTAAATGTGTACTTTTAAATCCTACTGTAGTAAAATAAAGTCCAAATGCAGAATATTAAAAACAATCTTCCGGGGATTCCCTGGCTGTTCAGTGGTTAGGACTCCACACTTTCACTTCCAGGGCCCGGGTTCAGTCCCTGGTTGGGGAACTAAGATCCCACAAGCTGTGCGGTGTGACCAAAAATAAAAAGTCTCCTTGGTTAGTGTTTTGTATATTTAAAAGATCATTATCACTGGGGAAGGGACAAATCGGACAAATCTTCCTTTAGGATGGAGAAAAGTAATTGCCCTTGACACTAGGCAGGGATGGAAAATTTAGGGGTTACTGATGTAGTTGTGTTCCTCGCTATCACTGTACAAAAAGAACTCTCTCTTCCTGCTGATAACCGGAGAAGAGGCAAGAGGCCTGGGAGAGTCACATGGAGCCTGGAGAAGATGCTGACAGAAGAGCGGTAGCTCTGTTTAACCACAGCTGGTCTCACGGCTCCCTTGACCAGATAGTTATATGAGGCTGTTTAGAAGGAGCAATTGTGCAGCGTGTTTCCTGAAAAAATAGCTTCAGTGGTGGCCAAGCATCCTGGTTTTTGTTTGTCCCTTCTCCCTTGTAGAATGGGACTAATAGGAATAATCTACCTGAAGTCTATATATTGATGCCAAAGTTTTTCTCCCAAAGTCTGATCGTCTAAAATATATTTGCAAAAATTCTCATCACTGTTCAGCTCCTTAAATAGAAGGATGTCTAATATAGGACACCTAATATCAAGGTGTCCACAGGGCTCTATTCCCTGCTGGAAGCTCTGCGGGAGCATCGGAGACTCCTTTCCTTGCTTTTTTCATGGATGTTAACTTGCATTTATGTTTAAAATTAAACAAGGAATTAAGAGTTCTACTTCCATCCCTGCTGCCATTTGGAAATGGCGATATCATGCTCACTGCCTCTAATTCCAATTATCTTCATGCTGCACATCTCATGAGTTCTGGGAAAGCTCGAGTGTCTCTTCCCATGTGCTAGCTATTGCTTACAGAACTTGGTTTCATAATTTCATAATCACTGCATTGTCATTAGGAAATTACGGGAAACTACAGTGGACTAGCCAATGTAAGGCATATGAAACCTGTATTAGCCTAATAAAAATAATTTTAAATTATTAGCCTCATAAAAATTAATTTTTAAATAATCAAGAAGGACTGTGTAAAATGACTGAAATTCCATTTTAATAAGTAATTTTATGAATTTTCCTGATTATAAAAAATTAGAGAAATCCAACACTTTATTTTGTAAAAGAAAATGAAAATGTAACTTAAGTGAGTTTTTAAATCATTCTAGATGAGGCTCAGAACACTTCCTGAAAGATGGTAAGTGGTCAAATATATTTAATTATTGGATGAGGTGAGGGACTGAAAGAGTTAGCACCAATAGCTTATAAAAAGAAGACGAAAGAATTAATAACCACGTGTTTTTCTTAAAGGCAACTGAACTGAAAATACAGTTTTATACCTTTTAGTCAAAGACTGAGATCTAACTGATGTAACTTGAATAACAGGAATGCATTTTTACATGTTGCAAATATAGAAATTGAGATAATTTATATAAGAGTTAGGATGAAGTTTACTTTTACTTTATGTTTAAAAAAAAGTTTCCTAACAAAGTGTACAAAGTAAGGAAAATTGCTAGGATGTTTTATCTGAGAGAGAGAATAAGTTGTTTTCAAGCTCATACCTCCCCATCCCCTTTCAGCATTTGTTGAGAACTCACTCTGTGGGTGTATTAGTTTTCTACTGTAGCTCTTTAACAAATTACAAACTTGGTGGCTTAAAACAATACAAATGTATCTTACAGTTCCGTAGGTTGGAAGCCTGACATGGGTCTCACTGGGCTAATATCAAGGTATGCACAGGGCTGCATTACTTTCTGGAAGCTCTGAAGAAGAATCAGACTTGTTTCCTTGCTTTTTTTTTTCTTTTTCTTTCAATTTCTAGAGGTCGTCTATAATTCCTTAACTCATGGCTCCCTTCCTTCATCTTCAAAACCAGCAGCACTGCATCTCTCTGACCGTTCTTCTGTGGACCCATCTCCCTCTGACCACAGCTGGAAAGGTTCTCAGATTTTAAGAACCCGTGTGATTACATTGAGCCTACCCATATAATTCAGGATAATCGCCCCATCTTGAGGCCCTTAACATTCATCACATGTGGGAGGTAGTGTTCAGTTCACAGGGCTCTGAGCCAGCATCAGAAGATACTAATGTAGATATATTTATTTTAAATAATTTTGGTGTATTTGGTGTATTCATATTTATTAATGAAGGGAATAATCAACTCCCTTTAAACAAAAGACTTTCCTAAATTGCTTGAAATGTTTTTATGTACATAAAAAATTTAAAATAGTTTAATAATTGTTTAATAATAATAATTCCATTGCCTTCTGCAAGTCTACATATTTTACATAATTTAATTGTAATAACAATACAATTATATATACATGATAGTATCTTACATTCTTTTCTTTTCACTTACTTCATATATATATTATTAAGCAAACAGGCTGTATTTTATTAAACTTTACTCCTGATACTAGAGATTTATTTGTTTGCAGTTTCTTACTAGATTAGATAATTCTTCACTGAACATTCACTTATTTGTCCAGCTTTTTCCTTTTATTGAATAAATTCCTTGGAAAAAATTCCTTTGAAAGAAATTGCAGAGTCAGAATGTATGCCTACCCATTTTTCTCTTCTTATTTGTCTATAGAGCCATAATTTTGTTCAGGTATTAGGTGGTAAATTGGTCAAGGACCAGGGTGTAAGCCCCAGAGAATGTATTTGTCTTATAAGCCAAACCTGGAAATTTCCATCTCCTGTGCCAGTGATTGGTTTAAGAATTACCTGTGACTCAATTCTGTCCAGTAAGACCAAGCTGACGTTTTCATAGCTGGTAAGGATTTGATCAGAGCCAAGATTTAGAACACCGAATCTGTGTAGTGCTGACATCTATTTGCACCATCGGGCTGTGTGTTATCACTATAATTCAGATAAGAGGAGGAGCTGAACGAGGATGAGACTGGAACAAGAGCAAATGGCAGTGCAGAGGACAAGGCAAAAGAAGGATTCAAAGGTGACTCTGACGTGTTGAGCCAGGGTGACTGTGTAAGAAAGAAAGTGCCATTGTTGGGATGGTAGGTTTGTGGGTGTTTGGGATGCCCAGGGATGTTGGGACCCCTTCAATTTGGGATGTGTGACCTGAGGACAGAACATCCAAATAAATGTGAGCCTTAAGAGAGAGACATTTTGGGTTCAGTAGAAATGTACCGTGAGCAACACATACAAGTCACATATATAATTTTAAATTTTCTAGTAATGTCATTTTTTAAAAAGTAACAAGAGGGGCTTCCCTGGTGGCGCAGTGGTTGAGAGTCCGCCTGCCGATGCAGGGGACACGGGTTCGTGCCCCGGTCCGGGAAGATCCCACATGCCGCGGAGCGGCTGGGCCCGTGAGCCATGGCCGCTGAGCCTGCGCGTCCGGAGCCTGTGCTCCGCAGCGGGAGGGGCCACAACAGTGAGAGGCCCGCGTACCGCAAAAAAAAAAAAAAAAAAAAAGTAACAAGAAACAAGTGAGGCTAATTTTAATAATGTACTTTATTTAACACACTATATCAAAGATAGTATCATTTCATTAGTCATTACATATCCCAGCACCTCAATTTTCTCCAGCCACGTTTCAAGTGCTTAATAGTCATGTACGTCTAGAAAGACCAGTTTAGGAGCTGGTAATAAAGTCAGCACCTTTCTTTGTTTGCAGGTGTGAACCCATGTTCGGGTTGTTCCTGCTTTTGTTTTGCTGTTACGAACAATGCTGTAATGAATAGTCATACACACAACTTCTGGTGCAGCAGTTAGGGGCAGTGTACTCTTGGGAGTGGGACTTGTGCACAGCAGCAGCAGAGACAGGCCTCACTGTCTTCCCAGGTGGCTGCTGCAGCTCACGCCCCTGCTAGTAGGATGCAAAAGCACCCACATGGCTCCACACCCCAAAGTCACGTTTCATTTTTGTCAAGCTAGTGGGTATAAAATGGTTTCTTACTCTGTCATAATATTCATTTCTCTGATGATTAATGAGCTTGAATACCTTTCCAGATCCATTTGAATCTTCATTTTGTTCTCTTCTGTGGAAATCACAAATATTTATTCATTCAAATATAAGTATATTTATATTATGTATGTTATAGATGTCATATATTATATTTGTCTATGGATCATATATTCGTTTACAAATGGTTGTTGAACACCCTCTGCTAAATACTGGTCTAGGTACTGGGAATGAACTAGTGAGGAAAAAATGATATAGTCCCAAATTCTGCCTTCATGGAGTTTACATTCTAGTGTGTGTGCAGTGACCAGGGAGAGACCAAAAAGAGGTAAAATGCTGTCTGACGTATGTCAATGAACCTGGGTTTAAGTCTGGCTCAGCCATTTTACGTCATTAAACCTTGGTTTCTGCAATTGTAAAAAGGAGATGGCAATAATATTTATCTTCTGTTGTTTATTAAATACATATGTAGAACTTGACACAGTGTCAGGCAAATTGTAAGGATTCGGCAAGTGCTAATGACAAGAAGAAGAAGAAGGAGAAGAATAAGAAGAGGAAGAAGAAGAAGAAAAGAAAATATAACTACTATTTTCCCCTTTCATGCTTCTATTTTTTCTTCTAGGTTTTTTTTTTTCTTTTTTTCCAGTTACAACTACTGAAGTTTCAGATTACATATGTTTTGTTTTTTTTGAAGCATTGGCTCTCGTTTAGGTGTCAACCTCCTGGTATTTTCTGCAGCAAGACAGACGACTTTGGCTAATTTTGAGATGTGTTGTTTTCCAACTTCTTAAATCCCAAGAACCAAGAGCCTGAGTACATGTACTTTTAAAAAATCTGCATCACGTTGAATAGGCAAAAATGTGGGAAAATCCAGAGGAATATTTTATATAATTCAGGGCTGTGTTCTGTGAGTATAAGTGTTGCTTGAATTGATCATTTCAATCCAACAACCAATGGATTGTTAATTTATGTGCAAAGTACTGTGTAGGGGAGATGCATATGACTTTATTAATCTTTGGAATAATAATTTGTCCCTTTTTCTTAGATAATGATGTTGAAAATGATCTTCAATCATACATCAGTTGAGCACTGCAAGTCGTACACAGAAAAGCAGAAAGAGTGCAGCTTCTTCTTAATAGCTGTTCGCCTGGCTTCACTGAACCAGATCTTGGATCCCTGGGTTTATCTGCTGCTAAGAAAGATCCTTCTTCAAAAGTTTTGCCAGGTAGCAAATGCTGTCTCCAGCTGCTGTAATAATGGAAAGAAAGTACAGACGATCTCACTATCCAATGAAATAACACAGACAGAGGCATGAAAGAGAACTCTTAATCAACTTGCATGTTCACAGCTTTTGGCAACAAATAGCCCTAAACCTTACTGTGAATTTAGGCATATCTGGCATGCCACTGTTTATGCATTGAAGTAGAATTTGTGATATAAGGCTAAATGGTCTCAGAAGCATAGATAATCCCCTATGTGCCAGAAGTATTCAAACACAAACAAAGGAAAATAGATTAAGAATAGTCTAGTGTTTGGGGGACTCTGTCATTTGTAGCTGAATATGTGATTATTTATTAGGTGAAGACTTTTTCTTCTATATAAATGATCTTGGTCTGTGATGGGGGTGGGATGGGAATAGTTAATATTCTAGTATTCTGAATACATGGGGAATTTAACGCACAGATCGTTGAAGACAAGGTTTGTTTTTGCTCAAAACCTTGGCCTTCTGCTTTCTCTTTTACTCTCTCTCTCTCTCTTTCTCTCTGTGTCACTCTTATTCCCCTTACATTTTTTTTAAAAGTTGAGTTAGGATTAAAAAAAACATCTATAATGTATCCACAAGTGTTCATTGGTACTGATGTTATTTAGATATTGCTCAATATGTGAATTAGCTGCTAGCCTTACAAAGTTTAAGTTTTGGTTGGGTTGGTAATTAGGTTTATTCATTATCTGAATAAGAGTCAGTTCCATTTATTTCAAAAATGACAGAGTTTGTGACCATCCAAATTGCTAAATGTTCTTCCTTTTGATTACATTTTTAATTCCTACAAGCCTGCAGAAGATTCGTAAAACTGTGCTTGGGAGTCAGTGAAGTGATTTTTCAAAATGCTATTTAAGGACTGATTTGAACACTATATATAGGTACTCTGGCTAATTATCTTCCCTGATTTTCCACCAAAAGTATTCTCTTCAGTATTTTGGGTATTTAAATACTAACTCTGATTCTAACACCAATAAATATTTTGAAGCTTCCATAAATACTTTCCATAGTTTGGCCTATTTATAGGATTAGGAAATTAATAATATTGATCCCTCACAGCACTTTCTCTGCTCTCTTCTCAAAGTAGCTCTATCTAAATATTTATTCTTAAAATGTTTCTCTCAGGGTCTACATATGTACAAACCTTGATAGCTAAGCTTGATATCTTTTTGGCACAAGTAGGTCACTACGTTAAATTTTGAGAATTACACTTAAACAGAAGATTTCCCCAACAAACACAACAATCTTTCAAATCAGACCTACATAATATGTTCTTCATACTCTTTAGAGCATTCATTTTGCAGACTTACTAACATTTTCTCATGAAGATTTTTTATTTGCTTTTTTCTTTACTGCTTTCCTAGTTTTAAGAAACTTGAGATTTATTTATACTCCTTTATAGTAACTACATTTGTGTTTGTGTTCAGTAAGCATTTGGGGAAGAATTAATTCTAAGAGGTACAAAATATCTATTAGATTAATATGTACACCACTCTAAGTCAATCAGGAGGAATCAATTTAAATGACCATGTCAAATTGAGTGAGAAGGCAAGATATGCTGGGAGCAGAAATAGAGACACAGATGTAGAGAACAAATGTATGGACACCAAGGGGGGAAAGTGGCGGAGATGCGGGGTTGGTGGTGGGATGAACTGGGAGATTGGGATTGACATGTGTAATCCCATATGTGTAAAATAGATAACTAATAAGAACCTGCTGTATAAAAAATAAATGAATAAATATAATTCAAAAATTCAAATAAAAGAAAAAAATCTGCTGGGAACACTTTTGTAACTCATGATCGTTCCACTAGTCTAGGTTTTGGAAAAAATGATGATAAATAACCTATACTAAAACCCCATTATAAAATCTCTCTATGCCATAGAATTGGATTATCCTACAGGTCACCTCATGGAGGATGAAACAAAACTACATACTTTTTTTTTCAGGAAAAAAGTGCACTTAAATGATCTTATAGTGAAGAGGTTTTACCTCTTGAGTGGTCCTCATACTCTAGGTTTAGATATACACATAGTATAGATCCAAGTGGTATGAGCTTGATTGGGTTATTTCTTCCAGCACCTAGTACAGCACTTGGAATATAGAAAGTGTTCAATGACTGTTCAGAGAATGAATGAATCATTATCTGCCAAAAGCAAGTGCACATTGGTGGGGCCCCACAGTATGGTTGAAGTGCTTCATTCCATTACAGACCATCAAGCTGATAAAGTGAATGATCTCTGCTTGTTTAATTACAGACACACAAATTTATCTTCAGATGTGCAGTGTCATATTGCTGCATAACAAAGAGCGTTATTTGTATTACTAATTTAAGAGACTGCTACTCCCAAGTGGTAATTGAGATTATTGTCAAAGAAATATCACTTTTCATCAAACCACAGAAATGCATAAAGACAAAACAGCCTAAAACTCATGCTTAACTACAAAACAAATTCCTGCCCAGGGATACATGGTAGTTGTGGATGATGGCAGTTTTTGAACAAGCTTGAAAAGGAATCTAAAAAAAAAGTGGTTCTGAAGAACCTAGAGTCAGGACAGAAATAAAGATGCAGACGTAGAGAATGGACTTGAGGACACAGGGAGGGGGAAGGGTAAGCTGGGACGAAGTGAGAGAGTGGCGTGGACATACATACACTACCAAATGTAAAATAGCTAGTGGGAAGCAGCTGCATAGCACAGGGAGATCAGCTCAGTGCTTTGTGAACACCTAGAGGGGTAGGATAGGGAGGATGGGAGGGAGACGCAAGAGGGAGGGGATATGGGAACATATGTATGCATATGGCTGATTCACTCTGTTGTACAACAGAAAGTAACACAACATTGTAAAGCAATTATACTCTAATAAAGATGTTTAAAAAAAGAAGAATTAATGAATAGGTAAATAATTGAAACAAGTAATTCTGGAAGAAAGATCTGGACATAAGAGGCTACCTTTTTAGTAGAGACTTTAAAATATAATATTATTGTCCAAATAAAAAAAGGAGATGGAAAAGGAAGAATTATGTAAACAGCATGTGAGTTTTGTTATGTAGGCAGCCATTTGTTAGTACATGGAAACCTGATAAGAAATTTAAGTCCTAAATGATATCAGTCGTTGGATGATAGCTGAAGTTAGATTTCAGAGATGTTGTTCAGAGGCCCTAGACGTGGTTAGGAAGTAAACATCTAAAGGCACTGCAGAAGAGTATGTCAGTTTCCACGTTTAAGTTCATTGGCCTTTAAATTCACTCGCATATACTTAGTTTATCCATGCATATATCTGAGCAGGAAAAAAATGCATGCATAAATTATGGGAATTACAAAACTTCTCAGTATTGGTTAAAAAAAACATAGAGACCTAGGAAACTAAATAGAAAGTAGTGAGTGAATGCAATGTAGAAATATATGTAATGTCAGCTGTCGTAGATTTTACGAAGCAGTTTTGATTTTCCAAACAGTGAATTTAAACCGCTATGTTGTGTCACAGAAGAGAATGATGACATGTCAACCAATTAGAACAGTTTACTTTTCAAATAAAATAAGTATGGTGGATATCTTTAAAATATTTTAAATTGAAGAAACAAATGTGTTATCCCAAGATTTATCAAATTTACCTAATGCTATATATGAAGTTATTTTAAGTAAGCGTAAGCATTTAATCATGCCAGATTTAAATGATTGTCAATTTTAAAGTGCACATATATACTGAACACTTCTTTATTATATAAAAGACCTTTTGACCATGTTATGGAATAAAATTGTGGAAGCTCATGTAAAAGTTAACTATAAAAGACCCTGTGACCACACTGGCATTGAGTAATAGACAAACTAAAAACTTTGACAAAACAGTATTTTAATAAGGTGGACAATCTGTGGCAATATTCTAATATTAAATTTTCAAGAATTTTATTTATTTAATACTTTATATGTTTTTGTTGGTTTTGACCCCAGATTAGTGATCTGCTTTCAGTCTTCCCCATGTCAGTTTTCATAGTTCTTTGTATTGGGATTAAGTCAGCTACAGAAAATAGAAAAATTTTGTTTTATGAAATTTTAGGCACATATATTACCCATTTATTCTCATATTTTAACCCCAAAGCTTCTCTTGAAATATACAGATTACTAGAAGATGAGTGACACAGAGAGACTTTATTACTACAGAGAGTATTTATTACTACAAACATATAAAAAAGCTTAGTATGGAATAATTAAAATTTCCATGATTTACCTCTGTAAAAATTTAGGTCACCAACCATGCCCAATCTTCACAACTGCTTGTTTATTGCTAGCTTTGTGATTGTGTTATGTCTCAAATCTGCAAAAATTTAGGTCTAAATAAATGAAAAGAATTGTTCAATGAATGAGATTATAACATTTTTTAAATGAAGAGTAATATTGTGGCTAAATCGACAGAACTGTTTTCTGAGTTGCAATACAGTGCTAATAAGAGGTGACATAATCTGTGATGTTTCCTAACATAGGTTATAATAGGGTCTATTTACAAAATTTGGAAATCAGTCTAAAACTCACATGCAGATTTGTTAAGAAGCTGCTATCTGTTCAGAATTCTAAGACTACTGACAGGTGGTGATTACGTATGAAGCATGAAACAGAGAATTAGGGAAAATTCAAAAATTAAACTCCATTATACTGGTATCATTAATATAGCTACTAATTACATGTAAAAGTTCATTTCCCCTAGATTTCTCTCATGCAAAAGGTTTCAATTTTATAATGATTCATGTTGTAGTTATTAAGTAAAATTTTTCACATGCCTTCCCTGAATGCCTTTTTTGGATTGAGTCCACCTATAAAACTGAAGAAAGTAAAAAGAGTAGTACAGGGTGACTTTGTTCTCAAAGTGACAAAGGGAAAACTGAAACTATACATATTTATGAAAGACTTGAACAAGTCTAGAAATGAGGCACTTTTTTTTTCTAAAAGAGGTCGACAATTATTTTTTTGTACGCGGGCCTCTCACCGCTGTGGCCTCTCCCTCTGCGGAGCACAGGCTCCGGACGCGCAGGCTCAGCGGCCATGGCTCACGGGCCCAGCCGCTCTGCGGCATGTGGGATCTTTCCGGACCGGGGCACAAACCCGTGACCCCTGCATTGGCAGGCGGACTCCCAACCACTGCGCCACCAGGGAAGCCCCCATATAGTCTCTATTTTATAATTCCTAAAGTGAGGATTCTATTTAAAGGCTTATAATTTATACAAGTTGAGTTGTAAATCATTACATTATGATACCACAAGACAAGTACATTTTGATTCTCTAGAAATGCAGTTCAATCAGACATATACCATATTTATTCATATATAAATCACACACTATCTATTGAGAATGAAAATTATTTTATTTTCAGAAGTTTTAAATCAATCTGTTTCAAAGCATAACTCAAATATCCACTGGAATGCTTATTTCCTCATTAGGAACGAGACTGTTTCCCCAGTGCCCTTGCCTCCAGCCTGTTTTTCCATTTTCTCATGGAGAAGAAGTAACAGAAATAATTACTATGGTGAAGCTGGGATTGTTTTTAAGAGAGAGAATGGTTTCACATTTCTAATATGCTAACATCCTAATATATGAAATATCTGAGTCTGCTTTTTAATATCTGCTTTGATGAAATAATTTTATTATGGGAGTAAAGATAAGAAGGAAAGAGATTACCATCAGATACAAATTAGCCTTTTCAGGCTTTTTGAGCATTTTAGAGATGATAGCACTTCTAAATTATTTTAGAGCAGATCTTAAGTCCTTTTGTTAATTGTTTTAGAATTAGAATATTTTGACTTTTTAATTAAAGTGAATCAGATATCTAGCCAAAAGCTAGCTAATCACCAGACTTTAATAGTTATTTGAAAATAGTTTCTTTCCATGATTTTCAGCTTCTGTAGAAATCAAAGCTGTAATGTTCAGCAGGAGAAAATGTGTATGACTTACTAATGGACTTCAATGTTCTTTCAGCTTTTGAAATGACACTCATATGGAACAGGCATGGAGGGTGGGACAGAGAACAAAGAGAAAGAGGTGAAGGAAAACCTGTGTATTTCTAACTTGTCAAGATTCTTCATCCTTTTAGGCCATTTC
Organism: Phocoena sinus; assembly: GCF_008692025.1. Lineage (NCBI taxonomy): Eukaryota > Metazoa > Chordata > Mammalia > Artiodactyla > Phocoenidae > Phocoena > Phocoena sinus. The sequence continues at coordinate 61,828,179 of NC_045763.1, read as the reverse complement.
ACAGAAGCAAGGAGAGGAAGAGGCCACATTTATCTTTTCATAATTGAGCATCAGTAGGACAAAGCGAGGGGTGGCCAGTGTTCTTTTCTGTAAGAGTGAATGTTAAATTCACTCAACTCATCACTGACTGCTAAACTCTTTTTCTTCCCAATCTTCCTGCATATATATGAAATATCTTACCTTCTCCCTCTTCTTTAACCAAACAATTTTGTACAAATAGCATAAAGTCGAACATTTCTTTAAGGAAACAAATTAAAAATAGGCACTGATTATTTTGATCTGTTTACAACAAATGAATATATTATTTTCAAAATGTATCTAAGTAAGAATTGAAATCATTGGCACTTTAATCAATCATGTAAAATTCAGTATAGAAAGTGTACATTTCTCCACCTCTCCTACTCAGCATCCCATCCCTACACACTTGGTTAAATGGGAAGATATACTGTTGTCACCTTTATGTAGTTAGTTATCTTAAGTGTATTTAAACATATCTTCCAGTATGTTTTAAAGGGTAGTCTTCAATATGGTGGAGACAAAAAATAAAAGAGACTATGAAAAGTACATTAGAATTTTGACGGCATTCTAGTCAGAGCCAGTCTGTATACTTAACAAATGTACGTTATTTATGTTGTGCTTGTCAATGGGAAATAAAGTCGAATGTTCTGAAATGTCCCTGTCTTTCTTTCCTGATGCCAACTCATGTCAGGAATGTTTTACTTATAATCACATTAAGCATTTTGCTAAAATCCTATTTGATATGCTTTGCCAAAATAACGGCACAATGTAATGCAATAGCATCATCCTATCTGTAACATTTAAATCATTTTGTTTTATATTCCATAATAACATATAGTACAAATTATCACTGATGTGCTATAAACTTGAGAGGTGCTTTTCAATACGATACCTACTCATGTTATAATCTCAGAATTTTTGTTTTTAATACAAAAGCACATTTATAAATTATTCTAAGCTTAGTTCTCCTACTTTCTTGTGGATTTGAGTATAATCTACAGGCAGCCAACATAAGAATTGCCCTTGTTCATAGTCAGCTCCTTCAGCAGACTTGTACCTGTGTATTGGTGTGAGCTGATTACTGGTAGAGATGTGTTGGGCTACCCCACTACCGTATCCCATGTGCTTATTTAGCTTAACTCTACTTCTTCCTCCCTTGGTGATGGGAGAAGTTCTGTAGAACATAGACTGCAAAGCCAAGCTCATTATAAGTAACACGCCGAGCTCGCCCTCCTTCCTCCTAAGAAAAGGCATTTAGGGAGAGCTCTGCCGTAAACCCCTGACCAAATTTTTTTTTTTTTTCCTTTGGCTGCACTGGGTCTTCATTGCTGCACACAGGCTCTTTGTTGTGGTGGTACGTGGACTTCTCTAGTTGTGGTGCACAGGCTGCAATGCACACGGCCTCAGTAGTCTGAATAGTTGTGGCGCACTGGCTTAGTTGCCCCGTGGCATGTGGGATCTTAGTTCCCCGACGAAGGATCAAACCCACATCCCCTGCATTGGAAGGTGGATTCTTAACCACTGGACCACCAGGGAAGCCCCCGACCAGATCTTATGATCCCTACAGTCTTGTAGCATTTGAGGTAAACATCACTATGGCTATCTTCTGGTACACCAAGAATTTCCACTACAACGCTGATGAACCGACATGCAATGGAATGACATTGCCCAGCTTCATGTTCTCAGAGGACAAGGAGTCAGGCGTCTTTAGATATCTTGGAGGTTGTTGTGCTCACCTAAAACAGTCTTGAGTAAACCTATTTTGGAGGAAGGTACTCAGAATCCAAGCCAGTCCTCCAGACTTGTTCTTTTCTTCAACATATATTTCTTGTGTACCAAATATGGCCTAAGCATTCTGGTAGGCACTAAGACACAGGAGTTTAAAAAACAAACAAACCAACCCAGCTTTCAATGAATTTATAATCTAGTAGGGGAATAGCAAATCATTTGAACAGAGCTGCTATTGGGGTAAGCCTATGGTAATGAAAGCATATGGGGGAGGTGATGCTGAAATAAGAAATAGTTTCCTGTAGGAGTTGACATTTAATCTGCATTTTGGAGAAAGGAGTTGGTATTAACCAGGAAGGTGGAGGCACATTTTAAGATATTTTTTCACTCCACTTTGCCCAAAGCAGTACAATTTCCAAGGCATTCAAACTGACTAAATTCTAGTGGCCCTGTAAAAAGTGTGGGTCTGAATCGTGCATACCTCTGTAATCTCACAGAGTGGAGAAAAGTGACTTGGCCTTAAGGCAGGATTTCTGAACCTTGGAACTCTTTTCGTTTTTTGTTTTTGTTTTTTGTTTTTTTGGGGTTTTTTGCGGTACGCGGGCCTCTCACTGCTGTGGCCTCTCCCGTTGCGGAGCAACAGGCTCCGGACGCGCAGGCTCAGCGGCCATGGCTTACGGGCCCAACCGCTCCGCGTCATGTGGGACCCTCCCGGACCGGGGCACGAACCCGCGTCCCCCGTATCGGCAGGCGGACTCTCAACCACTGCGCCACCAGGGAAGCCCTGAACCATGGAACTCTTGACACATTGGGGCAGATAATTCTTTGTTGTGGGGTGTTGTCCTGTACATTGTAAGCTGTTTAGCAGTTACCCTGGCCTCTACTCACTGGATGCCAGTAATATCGCCCTAGTTGTGACAATCAAAAATGTCCCCAGACATTGCCAAACGCAGCATGGAGGACATATTGGCCCCTAGTTGGGACCCTCTGCCTTAGGGCAAGGGCCATGGCCACTAGGAGGAAGCTATGTGTGAGGGTTTTCAGGACAAGGCCATCTGTGGGATCTTGGTCCTGACAGGCACCATTCTGGCATTTCTCAAGGAAGCAGGCATTAAAATGCCAGTTTGTGTCTGACTGCACAAAAATGTGGCACTACCACTACAGCAGTGCCCTGATCACCATGGGCCCCGATCCACTTCCGTAATCACATAAACCTATTCACAGACAAAGAGGCACAATTTCTTAGAAAGTATCATCTTTCTATTGATGCCTCCAATCCCTATTTTGTTCTTGATAAGAGGCCCTAGGGTTATATGTCTCTCAAAGGGATATCTAAAGATGGTCCATTTCTCTCAGGACCTCGAAAATCTGTTATAATTCCTCTTAATTAAGTTCACATTTCCAGGCAAGGTGCGTTAGTAAGAGAGAACTAATTTACCAAATTCTGTCTTGAACAGAATTTTTGCATGTCTGATCTGTGTTACAGAGTTGTAAGAGTTTTATTTAATCTGAGACATAATCTTTATCAAAGAGCAGTCAAATCTGGGGCAAATATCTCTTTATCAGCCTGTACCTTTCTGAGTTCGTGCCAGTCTGCAGTACCTCAGGTATAGAGCTATTACCATACATTTTGCTGACAGAGTTCAAGTCATGATCTCTATAACTGACATTTAAACTCTAGTTTGCATGAAATGGGAAGTTGAAAAATTAAACCACAAATCTGACCCAAAATTAAAATGAAAACAAAGGTACTCATTAGTTTACTGTAAATTTCTGAGGCAAAGTAGGGAAGGTCTATGGATAATCAGTGCTTATGCCTAATATTATTATGCAATCCTTTAAAAAGAAGTCTTTGAATATAACATGCAAGGTTGTTTGAATTCAATTTTGAAAAGAACATTGGAAGAAAATAATTCTGAAACCATTATAACCCATTGAGGCCTTTTAAACTTAGATTTAACTAGAAGTACCCAGTGGAACACTGGTTCTTAAACACTGTGGGGTCAGAGACCCCTCTGATAATCTGGTGAAAGTTTTGGATCCCCTTCTCACAAAAAGCACAGAGAATTTTTTTACAGTGTCAGAGATTGTGCAGTCCTCCTAAAGTCTGTCTACAGATGTCTTGGAAATTTATACACACAGGTTAAGAATTCTCACTGTGAGAAAATCTTTGTGATTCAAGGAATCTCACAAGTGTCCATGTTTGGTTTGAAAACTAAAATCGAAAACTGTAGCTAAATCAACATAATTACTTCCCTGTGAATACCAAAATTCCTTGACATCTCATGTCAAGGAATGACATGCCCATAATAGTCAATCAGCATAATGCCCATAATAATAAATCAACATAATGGGGGGTAGAATTATTAAAAGGAACTGCAATCATTTTTTTTTTTTTTTTTAATTGCGGTACGCGGGCCTCTCACTGTTGTGGCCTCTCCCGTTGCGGAGCACAGGCTCCGGACGCGCAGGCTCAGCGGCCATGGCTCACGGGCCCAGCCACCATGGCTCACGGGCCCAGCCACTCCGCGGCATGTGGGATCTTCCCGGACTGGGGCACAAACCCGTGTCCCCTGCATCGGCAGGTGGACTCTCAACCACTGCACCACCAGGGGAGCCCAGAACTGCAATCATTTTTAAAAATTGCCATCATGTGGGGAAAAGAAATAACACCATCCCAAACAGAAGAGGAGCAATATAGGTTACTTGCCAAAAACAGGTTGAAAAATGAAAGGACCATTTTTTGAAAAAGAATTACAAGTTATCCAATGACACATTTGCCTTACACAGAGTTTTAGTTTTGCCTTGTGTTGATCCAGCAAGAGAGATTTAAAACCAACTATTAAAAAAAATCAGTTAAAATAAATATCACCTCACCTGAAAAATGCAATCTCTAAAATGGTTAGAATCTAACTTCCAGTTATTTTCTGTTACGTGACTTTATGTTATGTTATGTATATGGATAAATATATTTTTACACTTCTGCCTGTACTATAGTTTTGTGTTGCTATTTAGAATGAAAGCAGCAAGGAGGACCTATTGATTGAAACTTTCAGTAAAATACAAGGCATACACTTGCAGACCTTCTTACAAATGTAAAATTAATGATGCTTTAAGCCAATGCTTGAAGCTATTAGTGGAATGCAGTATTGATGTTTATAGTTTGCACTTCTCTAGAGGGAAACATCTGGAGCAATTAATGACATGTATCTTTGCATTTTTCTTGCCTTATTGAGGAAAAACCTGCCATCTTAGAGCACTGATATATTTATATTTTGGAAACCCCACACTTTGATACCAGAGCATCCTACATTCTGGATGTGTGTATGTGAATTGGACAGCTGTACATAGTATGCATGAAATTGCAAGTTGATTTTCATAAGTCAGTGGTTTGGAGTCTTCTCCTTAGAAGATCCATGAAAAGCCATTTTTAGAGGAAGAACAATTGCTCTTTGTTACTTATTTTCAATATTCCTTGACCATTAAATTTTTTTTTTTGCCTGGCCTCTTTATTTTAAGAATTGCAGTGACAGAATTAATATTTACTTGAAAAATTTTGGAGAAATAATATTCATTTATTGCCAAGCTCTGAAGGGGCACTGCTGCCTTAAATGTTTTGCAGCCCTAGTTAGACATGCATGGCTCCTCTCCTTATGACAGATTTTCTCCCACCATAGCCATTTTGCATATTTCTGCTACTATCCCTTCAGCAGAATTGTCATTGAAACCTAAAATAATTCATTTATTAATTTAATTAATTAATATTTGACCACTACTGAGAGATTGCATGTTTAAAGTATTTTAAAGCATTTTTAAAGCAACATCATTTCTCTAAAATGCTCTCTAAATTTTAGTGGGTCATAATGAAAAAGAAAAACTCCCAGTGTTGGACAAGGAGTCAGAACACTTAAGTCTGTTTATCTAATTTGCTATTCAGTGGTTGTTTGCCCTTGACAATTTAGTAAACCTCTCTGAACCTGAATTTTCTTATCAGCACAGGATTATTAGGATTAAATAAGAATGAAGATAAGGACACTTTTGAAAGCACTATACAAGTAGGTAATGGTTAATATTATTTTATTATCTGGATTTCATCAATGGAACATTAAATTTAATTATGATTTTTCTCATCTCAAACCACTATAGTACAGTCTGGCTAGCTTAGTATTGGGCATTCACCAGAACACACAAGTGATATTAGAAGTCTAGTTCTGGTCCCACATAGGGAAAGATACATAGCTTTTTTTAAGTTTATTTGCCTCATCTGTACAATCAGAGGTTGGTTGATCTATGTGTTATCCTGTAGCTGAAAAAACATGATTTTCCTTTCTCTCTGGAATGTCATGAAGCTCATCTTGTCAGCTAAACACAGACAAGTTTTTCTCTTTTGAATTTTGAAAAACAGCTCATAGGAAATCTCTAGGCGACATAGACAGAAATGCCTATAAAATGTTTCTGTTCCTTTTCTCCCTAAAAAGAACTTTTAGTTTTCCAGCCTCCTTCTCCTATGAGATTGTCCTCTTATCAGACTGGAGGATCATTGAATTCAGGGGCCATGCCTTCCATTTCTTAAGTTTTTCTGCCTCCTTTCCTTTTCCTCCTCATCCAAACTACCAAATCCTATAATATTGATTGTTAGATGACAGATCTCATTCACTTCTTTATTTTTGGCTCAGGAAATGTTACAAAGATTAGATTGTGTAGATTTTCATACACTTGGGCTTATCAATGTGTGTGTGTGTCTGTGTATGGGATGTCCATTATATCTCAAATGTGTATTTCTTTTCTTCAGTGTTTCATTTTTAATCACAATATTTTATGTTCATGCCTTTAAAAAGTCAAGTGGCACTAAATGTTTATTATGACAGCTGAATGGATAAAAAAGATGTGATGCATACGCACACACACACACACACACACACACACACTGGAATACTACTCAGCCATAAAAAAGAATGAAATTTTGCCATTTGCAGCAACATGGATAGACTTGGAAGGCATTATTCTGAGTGAAATAAGTTGGACAGAGAAAGACAAATACTGTCTGATATCACTTATATGTGGAATCTGAAAAATACAACAAACTAGTGAATAAAACAAAAGGGAAGCAGACACAGATATAGAGAACAAACTAGTGGTTACTAGTGGGGGGGTGGGGGCAATATAGGGTTAGGGGATAAATAAAAGGATTATGGGATTACATGAAATCATGTATGTGAAACTTTTGAAAATTGTAAAGCACTATAGAATTTAAAGAATCTTTCATTCAGTTAAAAAAAGCTAATGATACCCACACTCCTCATTCTAACCCTCCCCCCACCAGCCTGCTCTCCAGCTTTTTTTCAACATTTCTTCTGAAATATACCATCATATTTCTAAATAACATATTTATGTTTTTGTATCCTGCATAATCAACTTTGGACCTTGTAGGCTGATTTTCTATTTTGCTGGATTTAACTCTCTCCTCACGCATTGTCCCATTATGGTTCTAACACAATTTTATTAAATCAGAATTCAGTGTTTGCGTTTTTACGACGATGTAAATATTCTTAACTGCAGAATCAGTAGAACTGTCATCATCTTTCTTTTCTTGGACACATTTTTTTATTTTCTAGAGTTAAGAACTTATCAAGTTAAATTTGCTTAACTTTCTTTGTGCTAATGACCAAATCTTAACAGTTTTCCAAGTGCTCAAACCTATCAGATAATCTGTACTTCCTTTAGAGGCTAAGATTTTTTTTAAAGTTTCTGTTCTATTCAGCCTATTACCTCTTTTTTATTAGATACCCTGTTTCCTAGATTCCATGTTTTGATGTATTTCTTGAATAATTCACTCTTTTGATCACACCGGCTTTAAAATGGGCTTTTGAATAGAAAAAAAAAAAATGTAAGGAACCAAACTCTTAGAAAAGAAAATGATTTTAAATATACATGAACACTAACAACAATAGTGATAATAACAATAGTGGCAGATATCATTTTATGAGCACCTATATTTTACATATGTTATCAAATTCTCATGTCAATGCCACAAGGTAGGTGTTATTACCACTACTTTCCAGATGAGAAGTCTGAGGCTCGGGGAGGGTAAATCACGTGGCCAAGTCCACAGAGTTAGTGAGAAGTGTAGCTGCGATTCTCACCTGATTTCAGGTTAGAATGTAATTGCTGTGAATTCACTTAGTGAAGAGCTACTACCATGATTATTTTCTGAAGCATCAAGTTTATCTTGGAGAAATCCTCTAAGACCCCATGAAAGAAAGGCTTTGACTCTGTTCTGATGCCTGGGCATTTTTTCCGCAGCCAGAAATAATCTTGGGCAGCAGTGGGAAGGTGGTTTTTCCAACAGCACTGATTAGATTCAGCAAACAAGATTTTCAGCAAAAATGTAGTCCTATGTCCAATCTAGGTGCGTGCACACTACTGAGAACATTCACACCTTCCCTGTTGGATGCAGAGCCGCTTCTGCAGTGGAGAGAATATCACCGCTGGCAGCACATGGCTGCACAAAAAGAGGGCACTTCCGCTTGCTGCCCAGGCCTGTGAGTTTTGCTAAAAACTAAGAGCTTATCATGATCTGGGTTACTAAGTATGCATCTCTTTCAGTCTTTTTTTTTGTTTCTTTTTTTGTTTTTCCTTTCATACTTTCTCTCCTGCTTGTAAGGTAACTTAGGATCGGGCTTAACTAGAAGGTGTTTTTGCTTCCTAATGACACAGGGACTCCTGGGAGAATTTGTAAAATTCAGGACCAGCCAGAGGGAGAGCTGGCCATTTGTCTGCAGTGAAACCATTCTGTTTATCACCTCTTCCTGTTTAATTTTGAAATTTGCTCTAGCTTCTTCCTGCAAAATACAATGCAGTTTCAGAGCGGAGCATATTTTATCTTTGAGAAAGAGAAAAGCTGTCCCCAGTTTTTGAGTCTTTCTTCCCTTGTTGCTAGCAAGCAAAATCTATTTGGTATATTTGACATTTTATCCCTTCACCAGTTTTCTCTTCAACTGGCTGCTCTATTTTCTTCAGAACTGGTCAGGCTGATTAGAACAGTGCAGAACATTTTGCTCAAGGGAATAAAATCTCAGCATCTCCAAAACTTGAATTCTATGTTTTCAGATGAACGCAAATGGCAACCCACCTAGAGCAGTTTAACTTGAAAAATCGAAAAAAATCAGTGCATCTTGGAATTTATCTTTGGTCTACTTTTGCACATTATTATTTCAATTGCAACAATAGTCAGCAATTCTCAGGCATCTCAGGGGTCGATTAGCATCTATTCAGAACAGGCTTAACTCAATTACACGTAAACCTTTATTAAATTTTTTTTTTTTTTTTTTTTTTTTTTTACTGACCCGGGAGTTAATTAAACCAAATCAAATGAGTCACTGCTTAGGGCAAATGTCTGAAGGGTAAATTCCCTCTGTCTGCTAACTTCTATGTAATTTGCATGAGAAACGGAGCCTGAAGATCTTCATAATGGTTTGTTGTTGATAATAATATAACTTTTAAAATAACGTAGTAATTTACAGACCTCATTTTAGGAAAGTAAGTTTTAATGAGAGAATAGGTTCAGAAAAAAAAATAGTAATAACAGTGGATGATTACATTGCTTGAAGTTTCTTAATGGGAAACACCATTCTCCATTTCATTGGATGGAGAATGATACACTCAAAATTAAGGGATCTTTCTCTTTTGCATGAGACAACCATTTGGAAGGGAGAGAGTGATATCCTTGGAGAAAGGCAAGAGGCAACTAGGATGCCAACTAGATTAGTAGGAACTTCGTTTGGATGAGAAGTGTCATGGTCAGATTACCTTCAGGAGTATGAAAGTATGTGTTTCGGAGTCAGACCTGGATCAAAGTTTGGGTTAATAGCTATGGAACTTGAAAGTAAGTCCTTAAACTCTCTAAGATTTTGAATCCTTATATGAAGAATTGGGATTTTTGCACTTAATTTATAGGGTAGCTGTGAAGATTAAATGTGTAAATATTCCAGAAGAGTGGTGGGTATGATAAATATGCAGGGGTCGTTGTTATTGATGCTGTATTAATAGTAGTAATAGTAGCCACAATAGCAATCTTAATTGCTTGAGGAATCCATAAACCATATTGGGAATGTGGAAAAAGACATCCCAACCTCTGCACTAATTCCTTAATATTATTTTGGGAGACCCAAACATATAGCATTGTGTTTGAGAGGATGGGAACTGTTATTAGACTAAATTTGGTGGCACATCCTAGTTCTATTAATTTATTAGTAGGCTGACCTTAATCAAGCTAATTAACCTAAACTTTCTAAACCTCAGTTTCTTTAACTATAAATGAAGATAATAATGTTATCTAAAGTTTAACAGATTTATTGCAAAGATTCAATGAAACAATGCATGCAAGTGTTTACCTAGCACCTGGCACATAATAAGCATTCAATAAATGGTTATTATAAATTATTACCACTAATATCAAAATCAAGCTCAGTTTCCAGCTGAGGCTGAATGTCTTCACAAGCATACAAATTTTATTCAAACTTCTTAAGACTTAGGGTAAGAAAATAAGAATGTGAGGGAATTCCCTGGTGTCCAGTGGTTAAGATTCCATGCTTTTATTGCCAAGGGCCAGGGTTCAATCCCTGGTCAGGGAACTAAGATCCCACAAACCACACAGTGTGGCAAAAAAAAAAAAAAAAAAATCCTTTGTCAAAGTGATTTCATTGCATGAAACCGGTTATGAAATGGCTAAAGTATTTGAAAGAGTAGAAAGAAATTTGTCTGAATTTAGCTGTTGAGCCATGCTCTGCTTCAAACCCCTTCCTATGTGCTTTATATTCTGCCTTATGTGACACTAACTGAATCATAGTTGGATCTACTCTCAAAGCCAGCCTTTCGAGGTCTCTGTGTTTACCTTATTAGTTTACAACATTTTTTGATAACTCTACTCAGGAAAACAAGAATGTTATATTAAAAAAAAAAGAGCAACAGCAATTATTTTCCCATTAAATTGGAATATCTGGTGGCCTTATTATCAATGATTTTATTGCCTAGAGTATGTGATTGTCCTCATTAAATAAGAAAAACTGCCAAGACTACGAATTTGGTCAAAGTCAGCTTGTTATCTACCCTGATAATTTTTTACTATGTGTAAAACATATATTTTAGCAGAATAAACTGAGCATGAATAATAGTCATCAAATTTTTGTACATTACCAATCCTACTTAGTGTTTTTTTTAAAGTTTCTTGACCAAGAAAAAAGAGAAATATACTTTAAAATATAGAAACAAATGATTCAGTAGGTGTTTAAGGAAGCTTTTAAAATTTGAAATAACTATAAAGAATCAATACAATTGCATCGACAAGGAGTTTTGTTTTGTTTTTTAAATCAACAGAGGAATTATTCTCAAAGAAAGACTTTATTTCATTTTCACAGGGTGGGGCAGAATATGTTTTCCAGTTAAAATTAAACCTAAAGGAAACATATTCCTTATTTATTCAGCATGATCCTTAACTGGGTTAGAAATAGTTACATCTTTTTTGAAACACAGAATCAGACACTGCCATCCTTGCTGGAAGTGTTGAAATCACTGGCAGCATTAATTGCTTCCTGAAGACATCATTTCCATATGCCACTGCCACCTGAAAAGTTTATACCATCATCAATGGGAAAGCAGTAGGCAGCCTTATGGAAAGAGTTTGGGGATTCAAAGACATAGATTTGCAGCCTAGTTCTTGACTTAAAGGCTACGTGACTGGGCAATATTTTAATCTCTTTCTGCCTCTGTTTACTCATCTGTAAATTGGAAATAATGATTCCTATCTCACAGTATGGTGAAAGGAAATAAGATAATACATGTACAAAGCACAGTAGAACTTAATCACTTAAAGCCAGTATTGACATTAAATAACACTACTTGCATTTGCAAAAATGCATTTATGCTACCTTCAGGAATAATATTAGTTGTAAGTGGTAACAATAAAATAATACTAATAATTAATACTTACAGATTTCTTTTACAATTTCTAAAGCATTTTAGCATATGTAGTTTTATTTGATCAAACTTTTAGGTAGGTAGAGAAGTACTGTCATTATTATTACTTTATAGGTAAAAACTAAGACTAAGACTGGATGGGTATAAACTTCCAGTTATAAAATAAATAAGTCATGGGGAGGTAATGTACAGCACAGTGACTTTAGTTAATAATAGTGGAATGTATATTTGAAAGTTGGTAAGACAATAGATCTTAAGAGTTCTCATCACAAGAAAAAAAATCATAACTATATGTGGTGGTAGATGCTAACTAGGCCTATTGTGGTGACTATTTTACAAAATATACAAATATAAAATAATGTCTTACACCTGAAACTGATGTAATACTGTGATCAATTATATCTCAAAAAAAGACTAGGTGTAGTGTTTGGACTTTGGAGTTAAGCTTCAGTTCAACTACCACCTCCACACTTGCCTAAGAGTGACTTTCATGCCCTTTCTAAGCCTCAGTTTTCTTATTTGGATAGTGGAGATAGTAGTAGTGTCCTCAAAAAACCTTTGATGCTTTCCCAGTATCCACTGTACAAAGTATGAATGTTTTCACTTCTTCAAAGCTCTCAGTAAGCTAGTCCCAACCCACCTTTCCAGATTTATCTGGCAACACAGATTCTCAGCCTTCTGGGAATCCTTTCCTCACACACATTATGTACTTTCACAGTTCTGTTTCTACGTTTTCTTTGCTTGACTAGTATTCTTCTGGTTTTTTTTATTTTTATTTTTTGCAGTACGCAGGCCTCTCACTGTTGCAGCCTCTCCCACTGCGGAGCACAGGCTCTGGACACGCAGGCCCAGAGGCCATGGCTCACGGGCCCAGCCGCTCTGCGGCATGTGGGATCCTCCCAGACCGGGGCACGAACCCGTGTCCCCCGCATCGGCAGGCGGACTCTCAACCACTGCGCCACCAGGGAAGCCCCTGGTATTCTTCTTAATGGAAAAAATTCTACTTATTCATTAGGGCCCAGCTTAAATGACACCTATTCTAAAAATTCTTTCCTAATGCCACATTTGGAATTACTAAGTCCCCCTTTGTGCATCTATAATACCTTATTTATGCCTCTGTGATTACTTCTCCCTGCTTGACTTGTATTATAGTCAGCTATGCATGCTTCTAGCTCTCCTACTGGACTATTAGCTCCTTGAATGAAAGACCACATCTTTTTAATCTTAGCGTCCCAGGCCCTTCCATTTCCTCTCCTCCCGCAAACTTTGAAGTGTAGACACATAGTAGACATAGAAATATCTTTTAGATTGATTTAAATGACCACAGTACAAATAGTACAAATTAAAAATGCAAGAATGTCCAAGGAGGGGTTTGAAAAAAATTAAGGCTTACATAACTTACCACAGTGCTAGATATACAGTACATGTTTCAACAGATATTTGTTAACTACATTAGGGACTGAAATTAGAGATGATAGCATCCAAACTTTTGGCATACATGTCATTCAGAATATCTCTTATTCCTTCCCAGTAAAAGGTCCCTTGGTGCCACCATTGGACAAAATATTAAATTGGAGGGACCATTAGTCTCAGTGGGTGCAACACTTCTTATACTCATGGTAAGCTTGTAAGGTAACGTGAAGGGAAAACCTTGCCTGTGTTGATTCACCTGTCTGTTGATTCATCTGTCTGTGGAATAACCCAGGGAATGGGCCTGCTGAGAGGCAATCATCCAGGCTGGCAGAGAGAAGAGAAAGCAGCTATGGTTAGCAGGATGGTATGAGAAGCAGAGCAGCCCTTGGCTGCATGGTCTAAATAGTCTGAGCTTTGGATCCCACATGCTTGCTCCTAGCCCTTTTGGCAACACCGCTGTGGAGTCAGAGGCTGATAAAGAGTGAAAGAACACTTTCTTTCCAAGAATGGGGAGCTTTTCAAGAGAAACAAATTCTGACCAAATTTTCCTTTTGACCTCCAAGGAAGCTGAACTGGGAGCTATCAGCCCAGCTCCCAAGGCTTTGTTTGGTTAACACTTGGAAACTCTTTTCTGCTTCCTCTCAGTACTCATATCACTAGACCACAGTTTCCCCATCAATTCTACTTCTCACTCACTCCGTCTCTCATTCACCCACTCACTTCTCCTGTCTGTCTGTTACTATGCTGGGCCACACTAGGATACAGATTGCCCTCAAGGAGCAAAGTATGAATGTCACACACTTCAAAGACTGAAAAACGCAGAAGCACACCTGAGCAGCCTCCATAGGTCATTCCTGAAAAACTCTGCCCTGAGCCCTTCAGACAGAGACAGCAGATCTTACTTCCACTAATGCTCCTCAACACACCCAAGCTTATTAAGCACTGCAGCAAAAGGAGAGTCTGTTAGATATTCTAGCCTAACCATACCAAATGTAGATTGCTGCCTAAGACTGACTCACTTGGCAATTCGTAGTGAATTTCTAAGAAAGCGAGTATGGCACTAGGGGTCCTCTAGCTCAGGTACCAGAGGTGTGTTCAACAGTGACCCACGTGCAGGCAGGCACTTTACAAAGCAAACCAAAACCATGGGGTCTTCCTTGGTTTCTCCAGAATCTTTCCCTTTAACAGAGACATCATCTGTTACATCTTCTGCTTTTTGGGAAGAACACATAACAAAGGTAGGACAATGATACTGAAAAGTAAATGAATTAAAGACAAATGTTTTCCACTGTGCAGAAAGGAAGGATGAGGTTCTTTTTTTTCTTTTTAAAATATTTATTTATTTGGCTGTCTTGGGTCTTAGTTACGGCATGCAGCATCTTCTTTGTGGCATGTGGGATATTTCATTGTGGCACGTGGGCTCAGTAGTTGTGGCGCGTGGGCTTAGTTGCCCTGTGGTATGTGGAATCTTAGTTCCTAGCCCAGCGATCAACCCCACGTTCCCTGCATTGGAAGGCGGATTCTTAACCACTGGACCACCAGGGAAGTCCCAGGATGAGGTTCTTAGAGACTGCCTGGAGGTGGGAAGAAAGTATATCCAGCTCTAATATCTGCATTTGCTGTTAGAAGAGGGAGGAGTTCAACACTGAGGGGCTAAATATGTACTTTAATTGAAGTAAAAGAAAAAATAAAGTCAATTTATTTCAAGTATCTAATGGAATTAATCTCAAAGAGTTCTGCCCACAGTGATGTTGGAGCTATTGATGTTGTGAGGCTTGAACATATTTTGCTATAATATTCAACTCAGCCTCAATGATCATTCATCAAACGCTTCCAAGATGCCAGTCACTGTGCTAAGTGCTTAGAAACTCCATTTCTCATTCCTGCTTCCCTGAGTGGGATTCATAGCATAGGGTGAGGCTTTAAATGAATATTTCTTTATTTGCTTGAGCCCTAAAGGAAATCAAATAAAATGATGAAATGCTTGCTTGCCCTCTTTTCTGACTCTAACTTGGGTTGTTTCCACTTGAGAGCACTGTAGAGAGGAGGGCTTATTTTGAGATTTTACTGCTAGGTGTGTCTACACAATTGGTTGCATAGAATCCTACAGCTGGAAGAGGCAGAAGAGATTGGGAGTCAAGAGAATTTCAGTTCGGTTCAACAGAGTCCTATCTACAGGGATGACCGTGTGTGTGTGTGTGTGTGTGTGTGTGTGTGTGTGTGTGTGTGTGTGTGTGTGTAAGGTGGAATTAGGGGCAAGGGGTGATGGGTTGGACTTTGAACAGTACAAGACCAG
This sequence comes from Phocoena sinus, assembly GCF_008692025.1. Classification (NCBI taxonomy): domain Eukaryota; kingdom Metazoa; phylum Chordata; class Mammalia; order Artiodactyla; family Phocoenidae; genus Phocoena; species Phocoena sinus. Next base: position 61,812,749 of record NC_045763.1, on the reverse strand, counting down.
CTATTAGTATAGCCTGAGCTCAAGATCTCTCTTTTGTCTGTCATGCCTATTAGGCTTCTAATTGGAATTTCATAAAAAAATTGTTCTGCTTCTAAAAAAAACCAAAAAAACAGTTTCTTTTACACATTACTCTCAACACTTATGACACCAAATATGAGGGGTTTTTCCCCACACCAATTTTTCAACACCAGCTGGGTATCCTGCAATTCAATTATGACACTAAAGAGTTTTAAAAGCCCTCAGGACCCATCACAGGATCTAAAATCCCAGAATTATTATTCCTTTATGCAAGAACATGGAAGACCCCATCTTAGGAAGTAAATGCATTATCTGGGTAAAAATAAAATAGTAAAGCACTGTCACTCTCTAATATCTCAGAAACAATTATTTCCTTTGGCTCTAATTACTTAGTAGAGCCTCACAAGAATGAGACTTAGAACACCTAAGCTTTAGGATGAGTTGGGGTTAGGATTTCTTTAGAAAACTGAGGAAAGCCATGAGGGCTAAGAGGGGCCAAGTTTGTAGGGAAGGTACTGGTGAGAGAAAACATAGGCCTGAAACAAATGTGGTCCCTTTCAAAATCCTCTTCTGGGCACACATCAGAGACTGAGGTACAGAATGAATCTCCCTACAATTCCCAGAAAGGACTGGGACCCAATCTACATGTGCTCACTCCCTGGGTAAGTCGTCCTCTCCTGTCTCACTCCACATACATCTCCTATTCCCTCACCTTCTGGCTCAGATACTATATTGAAAGTCACAGTGAAAAAGAAAAGAAATAAAGCAAGTTTATAAGGGAAGACAGAGTTTGGAGAGGAGACAGGACAGGGGATGTCTTATCAGTCAGCCTTGATGATGATGAGCAGCAGGTGGGTGGGTTTTCAAAAAAAAGCAGTTAGATGACTGGTCAGTTCCTCTTCTCCCATATGTTTCCTTGTACTGTTAGCTCTAAAGCATAAGGCCAGGGCTAGCCCCCACGTTCATGTCCTTGTAGAGTGTCTCATTTTTCAAGATCATATTGAAGAGGGAAAGTTCTAATGGTGTGTGTGTGTGTGTGTGTGTGTGTGTGTGTGTGTGTGTGTGTGTGGAAGAGAGAGAGAGAGAGAGAAAGCAAAGAGAGAGAGAGAGGTGGAGTTGAAGTAAGGTGACTTTCACTGCTAATCACATGGCAGCCCCAGTCATCTAGTTTGAATTGGAAGGGAGCCTATGAAGGCAATCACAATCCAGAAGGCAGTTCTTGACAATCAAATTCAAACAAGCTACTTCCTTTTGAGCAAGAAGTTCAATCTCACTTTTACTACCTGTAAAATGGAATTATAACCTTTATTTTGCTCCATGTAGATCTCAGATAATCTAGTCTTTTTATTGCTATGAACCTTCCTGCTATATAAATAAGATAGTGGTGTGGTATACTTCAGCTAGTTAAATACATTGATTCTTTGACAGTTCAGAAAATGCTTCAGTATTTTGTAAGTCCAGAGTCATTTTTACGACCATTGATAATTGCTCAGTGCTGTGAAATGTTCTGCTATGTGAAACGCCTCGATGCTTAATTCCTGGTTAAGGGGAATTTGCTGCACAGAACACTTAGATTTCAATCAGTAAATTATATATTTTAACTGCACAGTCTTCTGTAATTAGTTAATAAATTTATCTTTATTTTCAATGTCTGTCCAAGTGCTTCTTATATGCTGGTTTCAAAAGAAGCAGTTAAGTTAGCCAAACACCCATTCCCAATAACATCCTTTTAGCTTAAATTCTTGCATACATGTAACCCTTAAAAACTCAAACATCATAAAAACAAATTTTTTTCTACAGAATCATGAAAATGAGATGGTTAGAGAAAGGAAGTTAATGTGGGAAAAGAGTCACTTTCCAAAGTTAATTATCCTGGAAAGTTGAAAAGAAAGTGCCTCTCCCAGTGAAACTTAAGTAAATACCAAAATGATTTTAGTAACAATGATAACACTTTGACATATATCTATTTCATTTGAGTATCCCGACTTCCCTATGGGGAAAATGGGGCCAACGTTATCATTATCCCTATAACATAGATAAAGAAATGGAGATTTATAAAATTTAAATAAGCTTGTCCAGGTTTAGAATGAGTTAGGATTCAGGCCCAGCTCTTATGATTTCAGTTTCTGAGCTCCTTCCAGTGTAACCATCGGTGTTGTAAACACAGTAGGGGGAAAGAGCAGATTTGAATTATGCAGGCTTACAATGCTATGCCACCTTTCCTCTTTGAAAATGCAGAAATACTGTACACGTTTTGGGAAAATTACATGCAAGTAATTTGAAGTCATCATTGAACTGCTGGGTACAACCTATGTTAGGGCCAAAAAATCAGTCTCCTCAGGTCAACTCCTGAAGCCTTGAGGATTGCACATTTTAGATAATGGATTCATTTTAGGCTAGACATGATGAAAACACTATTAATCTCCTTTTATTAGTATGCCTTCTCTCTGCACTACTTGAGGTTTTCTCTTGACAATTGCCTAGAATATACACTGGCTGATGTGATGGCTTTATGTTATGTACATTAGGCTTTGATAGGCCGCAAAAAAATCTAAAATAACAATAACTAAAAAAAAAAAAGAAGGATATTTCTCTCCTACTTATATAAAATCTGTATATAGTCCATCCAGGGATGATCTGGCCACTTCCTCATCATCAGAGATTGATGTTATTTTTGGGTTGTTTTTTTTTGCTTTTTTTTTTACATCTTTATTGGAGTATAATTGCTTTACAATGGTGTGTCAGTTTCTGCTTTATAACAAAGTGAATCAGTTTTACATATACATATGTTCCCATATCTCTTCCCTCTTGCGTCTCCCTCCCTCCCACCTGCCCTGTCCCACCCCTCCAGGTGGTCACAAAGCACCAAGCTGATCTCCCTGTGCTATGCAGCTGCTTCCCACTAGCTATCTACCTTACGTTTGGTAGTGTATATATGTCCATGCCTCTCTCTCGCTTTGTCACAGCTTACCCTTCCCCCTCCCCATATCCTCAAGTCCATTCTCTAGTAGGTCTGTGTCTTTATTCCCGTCTTACCCCTAGGTTCTTCATGACATTTTTTTTTCTTAAATTCCATATATATGTGTTAGCATATGGTATTTGTCTTTCTCTTTCTGACTTACTTCACTCTGTATGACAGACTCTAGGTCTATCCACCTCATTACAAATAGCTCAATTTCGTTTCTTTTTATGGCTCAGTAATATTCCATTGTATATATGTGCCACATCTTCTTTATCCATTCATCCAATGATGGACACTTAGGTTGCTTCCATCTCCTTGCTATTGTAAATAGAGCTGCAATGAACATTTTGGTACATGACTCTTTTTGAATTATGGTTTTCTCAGGGTATATGCCCAGTAGTGGGATTGCTGGGTCGTATGGTAGTTCTATTTCTAGTTTTTTAAGGAACCTCCATACTGTTCTCCATAGTGGCTGTACCAATTCACATTCTCACCAGCAGTGCAAGAGTGTTCCCTTTTCTCCACACCCTCTCCAGCATTTATTGTTTCTAGATTTTTTGATGATGGCCATTCTGACCAGTGTGAGATGATATCTCATTGTAGTTTTGATTTGCATTTAAAGATTGATGTTATTTTTAGCTGTCATTCTTAGTGTACTGATTCATGGCCCAGTATGGTTGCTTGAGCTCTAGCCACTAATCTGCGTCCTCCTTCCTGCTTTCATATAATTGGCCAGAGTTTAGTCACATGGCCGTACCTAACTGGGACAGAGCTGGAAATGCAGTATTTAAATTGTTTCTCAGCTAATAATCAGAATTCTATTATAAAGAAAGCAACTGGCAGTCTCTGCCACAGTCAAAGAATGGTTCCTTATTTTTATGTACCTTTTAAATTATTTTTAAATTTTATATTTATTGAAACATATTTGACATATAACAAAGCATAAATTTAAGGTGTACATATTAATTTGATCCATTTATATATCATGATATGAGTGCCATGTAACAATAATTAGCACCTCCATCACACTACATAATTATCATTTTTTTAATGGTTGTAATAACTAAGTTCTAGTCTCCTAGCAAGTTTGATGATTATAATACAATAGTGTTGTTTAGTACACTATACTGTGTATTAGATATCTAGAGCTTGTTTACTACCTGTTGCAAGTTTGTACTTTTAAACCTCTCTCCCATCCCCATGACCACCATCCCCTGGTAAACCACCACTTTACTCTCTGTTTCTATGAGTTTGCCTATTTTAGATTTCACATATGAGTGATATCATACCATATCTTTCTCTGTCCGACATCTCATTTAGCACAATGTCCTCGGGGTCCATCTGTGTTGTCACAAATGGCAGGATGTCTTTCTTTCTCGTATTACATGACTTTCTAAATGTCTTTTATGTGTATTGGTTATTTTATGTAAAAGAATCTATCAAGTTTCTGCCTGAGGATCATAGTTATTATATTATTCTACTATATATTATACTGTATTATTATTATACTACTAAGAACAAAAGAAGCTGAATACTAAATAATTTGCTATATTATTTTGTATTTAAATATAAGCAACTGGCTTTAAAACTACTTTTATATAAGATCCAGATTCCAGTTGGCCAAATTGTGACTAATGAGACTTCAGCCATTTTTCTTTGCTGTCATCACTTAGAGAAATGGGAATGTGTCGAGAATTTAGACTTATCATAACCATTAAATATGTATGACTTACACCACATAATGAATACTATTTAATTATATACAGCTTATAACATTTTTATTGATGAGTCAAGATTTTCCTTCAATGCCTTGCACGGTGTCTTACGCGTAGACGATACATAATCAGTGAGTGCTGAATTGAATTAACCTTCACTACTCTGGAATTTACTCGCCTGTTGGGTAAAAGACCCTTGATAGCTTCTGCTAGTATCCAATCATTAGCCTCATGACAGTGTTATTCTGGTGCTGATTTAATTTGATTGTATTGGATGGTTGTGGTGGTCCCTATGCATAGAAGGGACTGCAGGTGATCAGGTAACTTCATAAGAATGCAAGTGTTTTACCTCAGACAGTGACCACACCGGTAGCCTCAGGGACTAGAAAATCCTGCGGAATGCCCAAATGCATAGAGATCAAGCAAATCAGCTCTGAACTGGAGGATCAGGACTAATTTATCACAAAATCCATTACTCAGTGCAATTACCATATTTATGATAGTTTTTAATCTTATTTAATCTTTCACAGCTATCACTTTGGTAATATACAATAAGAATGCATTCGATTATTTTCTTTTTATTTGAGCCATATGTCCTCTGATTTACCTTTTAAAAACTGGATGTAAAATTGCAATGAGACCTTCCATTGACTGTCTCATTACAAGTTATACAACAGAACAACACTTGCAACTATTATTAGATTTAATTTGTCTTTGGTTGTATACTCCTGACTTGTTTAGAATTAGGATGGGCTTCTTTTATTAGTCATCTCAGCACTGTTTCAGCTTCCTTCTTGATCTCCCTTATAATGCCTTAAACTGGAAAACAAAGGCCCATAGTCACAGATTTAGAAGATGGTCACTATATTTATTTAGTGCTATTTGCATTTTTTAAGCTCTTGGAGTCTCTACTTTTGCTAAAGGCTAGGGTGATAATTGTACAGTCTAAACTCAGTTATTTTTTAAATGTCTTTAAAAATCTTCTATACAGAAAAAAACTTCCTTACAATTCTATGTTCTCTGCTGGCTGGGTCAGGAGCTGGGAGGTGGAACAGTAGAAGGTAGGTTCTTAAACTTACAGTTGAAGATATGTTGTCCATCTGTTTTCTCAGTTTGCATGAACTCAGTCTCTTTGAGGGATGTGTTCTTTCTTCATGGTTTTTCCCAACTCCTTCTTTCCTTAGCCAAGATGGCATCTGTGTGAAGGAAGAAACTTATATTCCCTCCTGGCAATGGGGGCAGATAGAGAGGCAGCTTGTCCACACAAAGGACCTGGTTCTGTCTGCTGGGTCCTCCCTACCCTCTCTAGAGTTGATTTTGGTCTTCCTGGTTGCTGGGTAGCTGCTGGCATCCCCCGTTGATTCAGGGCTGCTGAAGCCTGTGAACTATTTCCTCAGCACACTTGAGCCCTGTGGTCCTACTTTGCTGACTCAGCCACATTGCTGTCTCACTGGCACAGCAGACCCTCAAGGCTCTGCCACTTCCTTCCTCTGGAAACTGCTTTGGGCTGTCCAACCCATAGGAACTGCTATCTCTGCCAGGGTGTCACTCTGGTCCTGAACTTAGCAGCTCCATGGCAGCTCCTCTGGCGTTTATCTTTCTTCTCTTTTCCATGAACCCCAGGGAGACTCTGGGGGACCTTCTCTACCATGTGAGGGCTGGGGCACCCAGACAATCATCATGGCCTCTCTCTGCTATTCCCCTTCCCCAGAAGTGTCCATACATATGTGCCAGGACACACTCTGAGACTGTGTCCTCAAAGACTTGTAACCATCCCTTCTTTCTACTTGAGGTTTCTATTCTTTTGTCACCCTCCCACTTGTGGGGTTTGATGCTGAGGCAGTTGTGGTGGAGAAGTAAAGACATCTCTCCTGCTTCTCTTCCTATATCATCCCTACCTCCTAGCACTAGAAAGGCTTTTGACTGCCTCCATGCCATTTCCTCCTTCTTAAATTGGTCTCATTTGCCTGGGGCTATGATGATGGAATGGTTCCCATGGCTGTGGGGAGGAAATGGGAAACAATACTTTTACTGATCCAAAAAATAATTAGGAGGTATTTAAAGCTTCAAAGAATATTGTTGTTGTTTCATCAAAATAATTCCCCTATTTTTCTGAACTGCACAACTTCATTTTTTCCCATCTTTGAAAAAATAAGTTTAAAAAATATTTTCCCTTTCAATTGGCGAGTAGGTTGTGAGTTCCTAGATTACCTTTATTTTCTCAGTAATTTTGAATAGTTAAAATAATTTTGTTATTTTGATCAATCTAAATAATGTTATTATTTAAATGAATTAGCAACATAACAGATAGTTACAATAGCTAAGCCATACAGTACTGTATATCCAGTAACAACAAGTTTTCATTATTCAAACCGACAATTATGGACATTAATAGGCCTCTGGCCAGCTCAAGTTCTTCATGACAATAAATCCCTGCAGGCCAGGATTTTTCAGGAACCAGGCTCAGATTAAAGTCTATGTCTGGGTATAGGGCTATATCCTCCTGGTTCTGAGAACCAGAAAACTCCAAATGTGGAACAAACCAACCAAATCCAATGAATCAGAGAGCAGCAAGGATGGTGTAGGAAAGGGTTAGTCTCTGTTCTGCTATCTTGTTGATGCCAATCAATTGTTCTTCCTTTTGCATGGTTTACCTTTATAGACGTGGGGAGTGCATACAAGATAAGGCAGGTTGTGAATTTGACCAGGTGTGCATGGTTATCACCAAGCTTAAAGAAAAAAAATCTCCCTTATACATACATAGTGCATCATAAGTCAGCCAGCAAATACTAACTAGTGCCACTCTGTGTCATACAACATGCTGGGCTCTTTGGAGTTACTTAGAGAGTATTTATAGTACAGGCCCTGCTTTTAAAGAACTAGAATCTTAATGAAAAGATCATGCATTCATTCATTCACTCAGCAAATATTTATTGAGTTCATCCTTTGTTCCAGGCACTGTGATATGTGGGCATGATGCAGAAACAAAATAGATGTGAACCCTGCTTCCATGGAACTTACAATCAGGAGATACTGATACTTCTAAGTGACTTTGGCTATGTCCGAATAACCCCAATTCTAGCCAAATGGAAGGAAGAATGTTGCAGCCCACTCACAAATGATGTTCCCAAAGTGGGAGGCCAGGTGTAAGACTGTAATAATTTACCTAGCAGCTCTGTGTGTTTATACAAATTGCTGTAAATGTACCTGGTAGAATAATCTCACTGAGGAAAAGTTCCTCCTGAGTTGGTACCAGAGGCAGATATATGGTTAAGCTAATGAAGCTCAGGCCTCAAAGCCCCTCATTTCACAGGCCTTTTCTGAGGTCTGGTTTTATATTCATTTCATTAAAGAAAGTTGTATATTCTTCAGGTTCTGCAAGTCTGGATCCAGTTCTGTCTGGTATGGTACCCAGGTATGCATGGAGAAAGTGAGATTTGACCTAGCTCTTGAAAGAAAAGTAGGCTGTGCATATTCCCCAAAAGAATGAGAGCCCAAGATATATACAATGGAATATTACTCATCCATAAAAAGAAATGAAATTGAGTTATTTGCAGTGAGGTGGATGGACCTAGAGTCTGTCATACAGAGTGAAGTAAGTCAGAAAGAGAAAAACAAATACCATATCCTAACACATATATATGGAATCTAAAAAAAAAAAAAAAAAATGGTTCTGAAGGACCTAAGGGCAGGACAGGAATAAAGACACAGACATAGAGAATGGACTTGAGGACACAGGGAGGGGGAAGGGTAAGCTGGGATGAAGTGAGAGAGTGGCATGGACATATATACACTACCAAATGTAAAACAGATAGCTAGTGGAAAGCAGCCGCATAGCACAGGGATATCAGCTCCGTGCTTTGTGACCACCTAGAGGGGTGGGATAGGGAGGGTGGGAGGGAGATGCAAGAGGGAGGAGATATGGGGATATATGTATACGTATATCTGATTCACTTTGTTATAAAGCAGAAACTAACACCACTGTGGCACAGTGGTTGAGAGTCTGCCTGCCGATGCAGGGGACACGGGTTCGTGCCCCGGTCCGGGAAGATCCCACATGCCGCGGAGCGGCTGGGCCCGTGAGCCATGACCGCTGCGCCTGTGCGTCCGGAGCCTGTGCTCCGCAACGGGAGAGGCCACAACAGTGAGAGGTCCGCGTACCACAAAAAAAAAAAAAAAAAGACCCAACGCAGCCAAAAATAAATAAATAGAAATTAAAAAAAAAAAAAAAAAAAAAGAATGGGAGCACATTCAGGTTGAGGAGAATTGTAGGGATAGTGTACAGGGTGAATTGGAGGGCAGTGAGTCGATTGATGGGCAGTAAGAATTGCTAAAGTAGGGATCCAATTACCAACTCATAAACTAAGGTGCCTGCAATGGCCAATGTTGTTATTTAGTCTCTTTGCGATGTAAGAAATGGAGCACCACTCAGGTTAGCTCAAGCAAGGGAAGTTTATTATAATGGAATATCATGGCCTGGAGTATGTAGGCTGGAGTTGGAGGACCCAGAGAATCAACTGTTGGAATAAATGAGTTCCTTGCTAATCCTCCGCCATCATTGGACCTAGCTATTTTCTACTTGTTTGATCGTGTTTCCATTACCAACTGCCAAGTCTTTCTCTTCACTGTCAATATAATTTCTTAACTTTATAATTTTTCTTTACTTACAATATCTGCTTCCTCATGGCACTGGTCCTGCTGCTAACTTCCTTATTTTTTCAACATTTCCAAATTCAGATTCTCAAGAGGAAATATCTGCCTTGTCAGCTCATTGTTCCTTGACTGGCAAGGCTATGTCTTAGGTTTGTATACCTTGTCCAACTGGGTATTCCTGGGATATGCAGAATCCTTGTACAAAATATGGTAGCCTGTGGATGTGGATACCCCTTCAGTGGGGCTGTGAGCAGAGGAACTTCCCCTATAAGGGTCTGTAGGTGCAGGTGGTATAACGAATGACATGTCCAATGTAGCTGAAATAGCTAATACTTCCTGAGAGCTTACTCCGTGTCAATTTCTGTTTTAAGCACTTCCTATACATTCTCCCTTTTAATCCTACTGATGATATTATGGGGTAGAACTACTGCTGTTCCCATTTAACTGAGGAGGAAACTGATGCCATGCAAATTCAACTAACTTCCTCAAGGTCACACAGCTAATAACTATTGGAACCAGGATTCTAACCAGGTATGTTTTAGAATCCATTTTTTTTCGATGCCGTAGGCTGAATGTGGGATTTTATGAGGGTTGGGTTATAGCAGACACTAGAGGCAGAGAAATCACTTAGGGGACTAAAGAAGGTTGCAGTGACACTGTGGGTGGGTAATAAAGGAGGAACTAAGAAAGATGCAGAATGGTTAGGGAAGAAAGGATTTCCCAGATACATTAAAAAAAAAATACAAGAATCACTTGGACTTGGTGATAAATTGGAATTGGAATTTTGAAATAAATATTCAAGTAAAATGCGTTATAAGTGCCCTCCTAATGAAAAATAATCTAGTTGGAAAAGAGATTTAAATTTTCTTAGCAATGGAAAAATGACTAAATTGGCTCTTGGGAAGTATAGTATCCAAAGATTTTATCAAATGCTGTGGAAGAAACTATTATATTCTTCTTACAGAGAAGTAGTATTCAGTCAAAATTTCCCCGCCTCTGGATATTACCCACAAAAGGCTGGCTAGATTTCAGGGTATTGAGAAACTCTCATATTTCATTTATATAATGTAAGCCAGATTTCTGAAGGGAAAACTTTCCCCCCGCTTACTTTGTAGCATGAAATAAAGAAAATGTCGGGGGTGAGGTACAACCTCAGTGTTGATATTCCAGCTTCTTGGAGTCTCCTGAGAAGCCAGATGTGAGAGCAGATGTTGCAGGCACTGTAACAGGTGTGGCAGAGGGGTGGATAGTATTCCCTGGGAGCCAGCGGCTAGAGCAACCATTGCTCCCTGTAGAGTCTGGGATGCTCCTCCCAGAATGGGATTTTTTTTTTTTTTTTGAATTTTACTTTATTTTTTTATACAGCAGGTTCTCATTAGTTATCCATTTCATACATATTAATGTATATATGTCAATCCCAATCTCCCAGTTCATCACACCACTACCATCCCCCCTGGCCACTTTCCCTCCTTGGAGTCCATACGTTTGTTCTCTACATCTGTGTCTCAATTTCTGCCCTGTAAACCAGTTCATCTGTACCATTTTTCTAGGTTCCACATATATGCGTTAATATATGATATTTGTTTTTCTCTTTCTGACTTACTTCATTCTGTATGACAGTCTCTAGATCCATCCACGTCTCTACAAATGAGCCAATTTCGTTCCTTTTTATGGCTGAGTAATACAGAATGGGATTTTTAACATTTAGCCTTCCTTCTTGCTTCTGGCTACCAGTTACCAGTCTGTAATCCCTCAAATTGTGTCAAAGTCTTAGACTTCTCTGAGGTGGGAAGCCGTTCTGCCTCCTCAGCTGCTGCCCAGCTTTACCCAATCTTAGTCCCAAAGTGAAGTGCCCATTACTGCCAGCTGCTCTTGTGCTTTTCTTTCTTTCTTTCTAATTTACTTATTTATTTAACTTTGGCTGCATTGGGTCTTCGTTGCTGCATGCGGGCTTTCTCTAGTTGCGGCGAGCGGGGGCTACTCTTCGTTGCGGTGCGCAGGCTTCTCACTGTGGTGGCTTCTCTTGTTGCGGAGCACGGGCTCTAGGCGCGCGGGCTTCAGGAGTTGTGGCACGCGGGCTCTAGAGCGCAGGCACAGTAGTTGTGGCTCATGGGCTTAGTTGCTCCACGGCATGTGGGATCTTCCCGGACCAGGGCTTGAGCCCGTGTCCCCTGCATTGGCAGGCCGATTCTTAACCACTGCGCCACCAGGGAAGCCCACTTGTGCTTTTCTGAATCTTGTACATTCAAGCATGTGTCTTTGTTCAAGCTTTCCCCCTCCTCCCTACCAATTCTTTTCACACTTTATACCTCTTGATGAAACCTCAACCCCCAAAACAAAAGCCACTTTTATTTCCCTTTCTCTGAATTCTTAGGGTTTCTACAATCTGTACTATTGTGAGGAAACCAGTGTGAATTACATTTAAGGTCTATTCTCTTTAGAACACATTTTAATGTTTTAGAAGGAGAAAAAGGCAGAACGTCTTTAGAAGACTAGGTTAAAACAGAAATATTGGAGGTCACATAGCCGAGTTTCAGCGTAATATTTTTGGACTGTAAGGCTGTAAAAACCTGAAGCTGAAGTTCTACTGAGGAGGAGATTGTCAGACATTAGAGCCTGTATGTAGCCTTAGCTGCTCAGTCTCAGGGAGAGCATGAGGACCATCAGTAGAAAAAAGGCGCTGCACCTACCTCTTTCATTTCTCTGAGAAGAGAAAGATGAAGGGAAGGAAAGCTTTGAAGAGTAAGAAGCAAAACTGTTTCTTCTTGTTGTGTTTTTGTGTGTGTGTGTGTGTGTGGTATGCCGGCCTTTCACTGTTGTGTCCTCTCCCGCTGTGGAGCACAGGCTCAGGACGCACAGGCTCATCAGCCATGGCTCACGGGCCCAGCCATTCCGCGGCATGTGGGATCTTCCCAGACCAGGGCACGAACCCGTGTCCCCTGCATCGGCAGGCGGACCCTCAACCACTGTGCCACCAGGGAAGCCCTGTTTCTTCTTCTTGCTAGTGTGGAATAGGAGGACCCAGAGTAGAAGCGATGCCTCACTCCGAGACCAACAAGTGCATAATGACGGTAGATAAAGCAGTACGCATTTCCTTAGAATGTTGCTGAAGCTTCCATATCTATCTTTATCCCTTATACAGAACAATTAACTGATTTTTTAAAAATCAGAAAGCAATGTTTTTACTGTTAGGTAATGAACTAGGAGCAAAAGGCCTAGTTTCTAGTCCTGGATCTAGGTCTAGACTTGAGCAAGTTACTTAACTTTGTTGAGTTTTATTTATTTTTTTCATCTATAAAATGGAAACAATATCCACCCACTTGCAGGCACTCTATGTAAAAACACATAGAAACCATTTAAACATTAAACAGTAATTAAGCTGCATTGTGGCAGGCTCTGGTCTAGTCACTGAGGGTGCATCAGTGAACAAAAACAGATAAAAATCTCTGTCCTTGTGGGGTTCACTGACTAATATAATTGGCCAGGTCACATTTTAGTTTTTCACACTGCTCAGTTATCCACCTCTTTCTTTTTTTATGAAACAAGTGTTTGCTGAATAACTGTTATCCTCTGGGGGTGTTTACAAGTGAATCAAATCTATAGATTGATTATGGGTCCTTATGATGGAACAGAAATAAGGAGGCTGAATTCCAGGCAAGACTTTGCTGCAAGCTAGCTAGCTCTATTTTTTAGTTATAAAAAATAACTTTGTCACATATTTGCACTTCAGTATTCTAAAATTATCTATATTTTTTCTCCTGGAGTAGGTCAAATTCTGCCCCTACTGACTTACATGCTTTACTTATTTCTTTGATCGATTAACCCCTTTTAAAAAAAAATTATTTATTTTATTTATTTATTTTTGGCTGCGTTGGGTCTTCATCGCTGAATGCAGGCTTTCTCTAGTTGCGGTGAGCGGGGGCTACTCTTTGTTGCAGTGCGTGGGCTTCTCTTGTTGTGGAGCACGGGCTCTAGGCGCACGGGCTTCGGTAGTTGTGGCATATGGGCTCAGCAGTTGCGGCTCACGGGCTTAGTTGCTCTGCAGCATGTGAGATCTTCCCGGACCAGGACTCGAACCCGTGTCCCCTGCATTGGCAGGCAGATTCTTAACCACTGCGCCACCAGGAAAGTCCCCAATTAACCCCTTTTTATACATCATGAAAATACAACATTTAGTTCAGCCCTCATCAGAACGATTTGTTCATTCCAAATTAATGAAGTTTCATTATACTTGTATAAAAAGAGGACAATCTTGTAAATATTAGATCTTAGTATGCAGCATAGCTGTATCTAGCTCAAGTACTACAATACCAGAGATGATAGTAAATTCCAAAGTTTCCAAGAGACTAGTTTTACTGTCACTGGGATGAAATCCAATTATAGAGGAAATGTAGAACGTAGTTAGCATGTATTCTGGAACCAGACTGTCTGCCTTTGAATCCAAGCTCTGCCACTTACCTGTGGGTGATCCTGGACAAGTTATTTTACCTTCTTTTCCTCAGTTTCCTGGAGAGAAGATAGTAGTGCAAACTTCAAAGAATAAACACTTGTCAAATGTTTAGAACAGTGTCCGACAAAGGGAAAGAACTTTATAATTTGGGGCTGTCTTTTAGGAGGGAGTTGAAGGGAGAGGAAATAAGAGTAGTGGATATATCATGTAGAGAAGCTGGTGGTAAAGGGAGCGAGAGATTGGACCACACTTACAGAAAGGGGAAGGGACAAGCATTCAAGAACAGGTGTTTGTGTGTATTTTATTTCCCAAGATAAGGGAAGCCTATGACTTTTGAAGGCAGTGGAATAGAGCCAGTGAACAGAAAGTTGGAAGAGGGAGGGTTAGCTATAGGTTCAGGGTGATCTATAACAAGGACACAGGTAGTTAGAGATGATGGAAGGTAAGTAATCATCAAATAGTTTTCTCTGTGTTCCTCAGGAATTCAGCTAGCCTTTATAATATATTACACATCTGGCATTGAAATTCTGAAGACAATAGATCAGACCATACACCTCAGCTGTTCAGGATCAAACAGTGGATGGGGAGAAATTAGTGAGATGATGCGAAGTAAACAGAGAGAACTTTAGCAACAGGCTGAAGAGTAGTCTGAATTCTGTGGTGCAGCTGGGTCATTCTGAAAGGAACCTCACAGACAGACTAATGCAGGGTTCACTAGACAGAGGCAGGGTGGCTCCAGGAGCACAGGCATACGGCATCCTCAGCCAAACCACTAACAGCCAGGGTCCACCCACAAGCCATGGCAGCAGACCCAACAACTGGGTTGTGTTCAGGTGACTGGAGTGGCCACTCATACATCAATCTTTTTATCGCAATTGCCACGGGAAAATAATTTGGTCCAAGAGCCAAATTCAAAGTGAAGATCACACACACACACACACACACACACACACACACACACACACACACACACAGATAGTCTTTTCTATCTTAACAGGAAGCTTTAAAAATATCCTGTAATAAGGCTGAGTAAATAAAGCTGCTTTAACTGAAAATTTTTGGGTTCTCATATCCAGAGAGAGGACCAGCTATGCTAGCAGCTTGGGTATTATACATATTTGGTAATTTGGGAAGAAGACACAAAGCTATAAGCTTAGCTAAAACAAGAGGAAGAGGACTTATTTTGAGCTGGACAGTATCTTCATGGTGGTAAGAACTAAGATGTCTAAGAGAGGCCCATTAACGCCTGTAAATCATACGCTCTCAGGAAAGACTCATACTTTGATGTGGATGAAATTCAGTGTCTTAAAGGGGTAAAGCATTAAATGGATTAAACGTAAAAGAGTTTGGCATTGCCTGACATAAATATTTCTACCTTTTCTTCCTTCCACCCAAGGTAATTCCCTTTTAAGTATTGCTTCTCAATATAGATTAAGAAGTTTTATCCCTAGCTAAAGGGAGTCCAGGCATCAGTAGCAGGAGTGAAGAAGATTATTTTCAACAGGACACCCCGCTGAACAGAGCTCCCCAGTCTACACACATGGACAGTCTCCTCCACTACCAGCTAAACTTAACTTGCCAAATATTTGCTTGGAGTGTATCCCACATGACTGGATCCCTATGCAGAACCTGTCGGATCCCATACACCAGTTCTATACCCAACCCCAGCCTCTGCTTGTTTTGCTGTTAACTGTTCACACCAGTACCTTCAGAGGCTCACCCACAGGCAGAACCAGCATAACCTATGAGTTTTACTCCTCCCCAAAGTAGCAATGACTTATAGGTATGGGAGTAGGAAAGCCCAGACCCTTTGTCTAGAGATGGGATAAACGCTGAAGTGTAGTTTACACTCCAGTTTCCCAAAGCTTCAGACTGAGACTGGAATTACCTAAAATCTCACCACATCGTGGCTTCTTCTCCTTCTCTGTCCTACTTTCCCACTCCCTTACTGTTTCTCCTGGGAGTACATCCTTAATAAGTCACTTGCATACAAGCCCTTGGCTCAGGCTCTGCTTCTGGGAATGCTCAGCACAAGACAGTCCTTACTTATTATTCATTGATTCATTCAAAAAAGTGCACTGAGTGTCTAAGTGCTTTCATCCCAGTCCAGTGAATTAGAGTGATATATAGTTAGGTGAAATGTAACCATGGATATTCTCAAGTATTATATGGGACATACAGAGACTACACATTTCTAGAGTCAAAAGAAACTTAAAATATGAACATATCATCATGCCTGACAAGGTGATTTCTACCTAGTAGTTTCTTATGTGTGCCAAAAGATTTGCTTAGCCCTTGGCCTCATAATGTTGACCACTGAGGAGAGCCAATCATTTCTTAGAATGCTGTTTTACTCACGAACATTTATTGGGCTCCTGCTATGAATCAGAAAGTGAGAAACCGACACACTCATAAGCATCGGGTTTGCCAAAATTTTCTGTAAGATGTTAAGGAAAAACCCAAACGAACGTTTTGGCCAATTCAGTACAATATAATGAGATAATTACATCTTGAATAATGTATACAATGCCATGTTGTTTCCAAGAAAACAAAAGACTGGATCTTGGAGGAAAAGTACAATTGATTCTGGACAAAAGTAGAGAGAGGCATTTTAGAAAGGGAATAGCAAACTCCAGAGTAATTAGGTGTAAAAGAGCATTGGCAGGTTTCTGCAAGTGTGAGTAGTTTACAGGATTGAATCAAGGGTCACACGAAGAGGAGAAGCAGGAGATAAACCCAGAAGTGGAGGTTGGAACCACTCAGTGGTACACCTTAGGTACTTCAGAACTTTATCCTGTAGCAGTGGGGAACCTTCAAAGATGTTTAGGATTTGCCAAGGTTTGCCTTGGAAACAATACAAAGGATGTGTTAGAGAAAAGAAAGACTCCGGTCAGAAACACTAGTTAGTTAGAAGGCTGTTATTAAGTTAAATCAGGTATAATTTCCAATATACAACCATTTTTGATCCAACAATAATGTGAATTTCATATAGTTCAGATTGATACACTGGACAAGAAGAATGAGGGTGAGAACCTGAACAATGACGTGAAGACTGGAGAGAAGGAGTGAAATAAAACAGACACACAGGAGAGAAAATTGGCATGAAATGCAGGGGCAGAGTAAGCTGCAGAATTAGGTGTGACCGTGAAGCAAAATTTTGTAATGTGAATGACAGAGTGAATCACGGAGAATGTCCATAAGGGAGATGGGTTCTACCAGGGGAGTGGATTAGGGAGTGGAACAGGGCACCATACCATGCTTCAGAACTCACAGCTCTTCACCTATTACCTTGCAGCGCCTCATTTCTCTTTAATTCCTTCTTTTCCTGCTACTTGACATTGGACAGGCATATGATACCCAAATGCCTACTGTTATATTTGCTCTTAAAGTTGGGCCAACAAATAATGCAATCCCAAGTGTATTTACTTAGTTAAAGCAGTCCTCTAAATGAGAACCTAAGCAGCATGACAGCAGGAAGAGAAACTTAGCGGTCCTCTAGTGAAGGGACCCAACCTAACCAGATTGCTCTTTAACATATGAAGGGTCTTCTCATACATAGGCACACAGGCGATTCTGAAAGTCTTAGAGAATGAAGGGGAAAGTCTGTTTTGTTTTTCTTTTCTATTTTGACCTCAACTCTGACCATTCTTCCAGATCCACAATGTTTCTATAAAAAGTGTCCCTAAACATCTTGTGTTTGCTCTGAAATAGATATTGGCCAAATTATATTTTTTTGTTGCAATGAAGACATGTCATTTTATTGTCCTTCAAGTAACACTGCCTTCCTAAAATAAAAAATTGTCTATTTGTTTAACACAGTCAAGAACTGGAGAACCACATGTTGTCTGGACATTTTATATAATGTCACGCCACCTGGGTTGGACATGCTATTTAAGATGAGCTTAACTATACTCTTGAGAAAAAAAGGACTCTAGCAATCTGATAAAAAAGACTGACTAAGGATACGTTGAATTCAATTTCTTTTTGTTCTTTCTTGTAACAATTTCTTATAAGAATTTCATTTCATTTTGCTAGTTGTTGTAAGAGAATTACTAAGAAATGTATAAAAAGGAAACATTTTTCAGGTATATTTTCTTTTTATGTATTTCAACTTTGTCAAAATGTGTATATTTCAATATTTTATTGCAACGAATGAATTTAAGCGATTATTTGTAGAATGCTGTTGAGGGATGGGCCTCAGGACAAATTATGCAGCATTGTTCATTCAGACCACAAATATTTACAGACCGTCACCTATGTGCTAGGCACTGTGGTAGCTGTTGGAGATGCAGTGATAAGCTAAACCAGGCATGGTTTCTGCTCTCAGGAAGCTTGTAGCCTAGAGATAATAACTCGTGTTAAACAAATAATCACATAAGTAACTAGTCGTTACAAACTACAATGAATTCTTGAAAAGAAAATAGTGGGTCACACAGTGGGAGACCAGTCCTGGTCAACGGGGTGTTCTCTGAGGAAGTGATTTTCCAAGTTAAGACCTGAAGGACAAGTAGTAGTCAGCCAGGTGATGAGGGAATGGGAGAGCACTCTGGGTAGGGGAAGCTTCAAGTGCAAAGGCCCTGAGGTAGGCAGGAGGATGACCCTGTTTGTGATGTTCCTGGATGGCTAGAGTGGCCTGAGCACATGGTAGCAAAAGGTTCAAAACAAAGCTGGAGTTGCAGCCGGAGGCTAGATCAAGCAGATAATGTTATGAATTTTGATCTGTACCCTAAGAGCAACAGTAAGCCACTGAAAGCTGGAGAGTGGTAGAATTAGATTTACCTATAAAGATCATTTGAAGTCCGTGAGCTTTCATTCGGCATTTAACAAATGCTGTGATAAATGCTCTCAGGTTCCCGAAGTCACATTAGAGCCGATTTCTGCTCTCAAGTAATGTCTGGTGTGTCAGTGTGGGAAGAAATAGAGTGTGGGTCAAAGCACAGAGGCAGGAATGAGACAGTCTCGGGGAGATAATATCTAAAACATCTTTGTTTTACTCGGTCATAACCGGTGGGCATTGATGTATGGATTGGGGCTCTGCTGTTTTTTTTTTAAATGTTCAGGGAAGTGTCATCTGATGAAAGGAGTCATAATCAATAATTCGTCCACTGAAACCCTCTGTCTGTTCACAGATCAGGCACCACACAAACAACTATGCATCCAGCTCCACCTCTTTACCCCACCAGTGCTCCTCAACCCTGATGTGGAGTGACCACTTGGAAAGGTGAGATGTAGAAGCGGTCTGGATCTACAGCTTAGTCCTCCCTGATCTCTCTGTTCTGATCCGAGTTCATGTTACAAAGGCAGAATACCTCTAAGAATTAAAATGCAAGCTAAGCACACACATCTGATTAAGGAGGACTAGATTCCCCAGAGGAGCTACTGTTGTTTTTTACAACTTCACTTACATTTCCTCCAATTAAGCTTTCTGAGACTGGCTCCAGGCTGCTCTTGGAACTGACCAACTCTCATGTAGTGAAAGAGCCTGCACATCACTTTTCATAGTAGGAACAGTCTCCAGGAATATTTCTTAATTTTTTTGAAAATTGAAGTATAGGTGATTTACAATGTCATGTTATTTTCAGGTCTACAGCACAGAAATTCAGTTATACATATATATATATAATATATAATATGTATATATAATATATATATAATATATATATTCTTTTTAAAATTCTTTTCCCTTATAGGTTATTAAAAAATACTGAGTATAGTTCCCTGTGCTATACAGTAGATCCTTATTGGTTATCTATTTTGTACGTAGTATTGTGTACATGTTAATCTCATCCTTCCAGGAGTATTTTAAAGCTAAGTGACCCCTGTTTTGCTTAGGCACCAGAACTCAGCATGTTCACCATATGTTTAGCACACTCTTACTTGCTCTTTCGATTATATCTGTTTTGTATAAAACATATATTTCAATGAATGAACATTGCAGAAAGCAGAACATAATGCCAAATGTGATGCACATTTGGTCAGACTAAATTTCGAGCATTAATTTCCTCCCTCAAACATTTTCTTTCAATATTCTTGTTACTGACTGTAGGGTTAACTGAATGAATAGTCTTCTGTGTGTCATCGCATTGTGTGATCTTTTTTGTTTTAATGAGAGCATGTAAAAAGTTTTAATTTATTTTCAAAGATAGCACATGTCTTTTCAAATAAATTGAACCCTTCATTTTTAATGGAAAGTCAGCATGTTCGTTTTATTTCATTCCCTGGGTACAGCTGGGTACAATAGCTCCTCTACTCAATATAAGTTGTTATGACAGATGTGGACATTCAAGCAGCTCAATTTCTTTGACCATTTGTTCTCCCATAGTGGCAGTAACTGAGAGGTAATCACTTCTGTTCTTCAGGGCAAGATCTAAATGTGTTTTTCAATAAATACTGTGTAACAATGCCCAAAGGATAAGAATAAGCTGGTTGCTTCTGGAACATACCTCAAAAATCACAAGGCCAATAAAGTTTTTACTCAACTCACTTTTATGATCTTATATCCTTCCCCTGGATATCTGCCTGTAATATTCATATTACAGGCACTGTTTTGCTATGAACACAGATCCCTTGGAAACCAAAAGAAGGGAGATACCCATCTCCCATCTCATTATTGGTAGGTTCATGCTAATCCCACCTTTAATTTTTTAAAGTAAATCTTATCGTACTTCCTATCATTATATAAATAAGCCAAGCTCTCTATAGGAACTTTGGAAAATAAAGAAAATTAGAAAGAAAGGCAACTTACTAAACTTTACTTCCACTACTCAAGAAAAACTCACCATCATTTTAGTGTATTTCTCTCTTCATTTTCCCCTACACTTTCCTTGATTTAGTTTTACATACTTATGATAATATATACTCATTATTGTGTCTTGTTTTTTTACTTCATTTAACATAAAATAAGCATTCCTCAGATTATTTACAAATTATTTTTAAACTAACTTTAATATTTACGTAATAGCCTATTAAAAGAATATACTATAGTTTACTTAATCATTATGTGTGTTCAAATTTGGCACCATGATGAATAGAGTTGTATCTATTACCCAAAGACTGAAATGCAGAATTAAAAAAAAAAATTGTGATTGTTTTTACCAAAAGTATACTTTAAGGAATAAATAATATATAAAATTTTAATATTCTTGAAAGATGCCTATAGTCTGACTGCTTTCAAAAAGAATTACTAGAGATTTAAAATTTCTTCAGCAATGTGTGAGAGTTTCTACTTTGCTTTATTCTAACCAGCACTGTATGTTATCTTAAAACACACACACAATACTTTGTTGGTTTGATAGGAGAAAAATTGTATTTCATGGCTCTTTTAATCAGTACTCTTCCTGATGTTTTTAGAGTGCGGTTATATACTGATTAGGGCTTGTTTTTAAGGCAAGATTATTTGACCATTCAATGTTTATACAATTGATATAGTTTTATAATTTGATTATTCTTCTGGATTACAATCTTGGAAACCAGAAAAATTGCTCAGAATGAAAGCATACACTTAGTGTAATTAAATGAGCCAGAGGCTTACATGATCCCAAATCCAGAATTATTTAAATTGCTTTTATTTACAAAACACAGATGTAATTACTTCAAACAAGAATGTTTTGATGTCTAAGACATTATATTTCACACTTACATCTTAGTCCTCACACCATAAAAAAACAAAAGTATTCCTATCCATGCTTACTATATCTTTTTCTCTTTATTCTAACAGATAATGAAAGAACGGAGTTGGACTTTTTATTGTAATTCCTGCTTCCCTGAGTTTGTGTATTTCTTCCTACTTGAGAAGGAGAATTTTATATTTTGATTTTTTCTTCTTTTTCATCTTTTAAAAAATTTTAATGTTTTTTCTTGTCAGTAATACCCACTGAGACCAAATTTATTACTGTAATATGTGTCTTTGAGTATTAAAAATTGGTTTCTGGGACTGGATTTTGAGTATATATTTAAGAAGCTGGGTACAATTGCACAGGTGGTGACTGACGAAAAAATGAGAAAAAGAAAACCCCATCCTTCATGAGTTTTACCCCAACTTCAAACCCTTATGTGAATCTCAACTGATGTGGATATCTTTACATTTTATGGTAGTTTTGATTTTACAATATGAGTTTGTAAAATCAGTAAAAGATTTTGTCAGTGAAAAGTCAACTTACTGAGAGCAAGAATTCAATTAATAAGACATAAGCTTCACGAGATAGAAAAGGATGCCAAATGAAGGCAGGAGGGTACCATGACCAAAGATATTTATGCAAAATGTGTGATTAATGTTTTGGAGATGTGTTCTTCTGGGCTAAGCTGGGAACTAAAAGTTCTTAAGTCTGTATTCTGGTTATATGTCATTTAGTAATTCAGGAATCAGCATAATTGTTATTTCTCTGTCTTTGAAGACTGAAATGTGTGATGCAATGAAGAGCTGTCTTGAAATGTCATAGAAAATAATGAAGCTAAGGGGTGAACTGTTGAGTTGGAGCATTAAAAAATCCAGGTGCAGCCTCTGATCCACCAGTATCAATTCAGCATTTCTTACAATTTCTTCTTGGGTGACATACAAAAGACAAAATTAATAAATGACATAGTTATCAACTATCAAGTTTTGTTACTTTTTTTTTTTTTTCGCGGTACGCAGGCCTCTCCCGCTGCGGAGCACAGGCTCAGCAGCCATGGCTCACGGGCCCAGCCGCTCTGCGGCATGTGGGATCTTCCCAGACCGGGGCACGAACCCGTGTTCCCTGCATCGGCAGGCGGACTCTCAACCACTGCGCCACCAGGGAAGCCCAAGTTGTGTTACTTTTTTATGAAATAAAAGGGTCTAGTTTGTCTGAAATAAGAAATTCTGTTAACTTTAAAAAAATACTTTGACCTTGAAGATGGCGGAAGAGTAAGACGCGGAGATCGCCTTCCTCCCCACGGATACACCAGAAATACATCCACACGTGGAACAACTCCTACAGAACTCCTACTGAAGGCTGGCAGAAGACCTCAGACCTCCCAAAAGGCAAGAAACTCCCCACGTAACTGGGTAGGGCAAAAGAAAAAACAGAGACAAAAGAATAAGGACGGCACCTGCACCAGTGGGAGGGAGCTGTGAAGGAGGAAAAGTTTCCACACACTAGGAAGCCCCTCCGCGGGCGGAGACTGCGGGAGGCAGAGGGGGGAGTTTCGGGACCGCGGAGTAGTGCACAGCGACGGGTGCGGAGGGCAAAGCGGGGAGATTCCTGCACAGACGATCGGTGCTGACCGGCACTCACCAGCCCGAGTGGCTTGTCTGCTCACCCGCCGGGGCGGGCGGGGCTGCGAGCTGAGGCTCGGGTTTTGGTTTTGGACGGAGCTCAGGGAGAGGACTGGGGTTGGCGGCTTGAACATAGCCTGAAGGGGTTAGTGCACCACGACTAGCCGGGAGGGAGTTCGGGGAAAAGCCTGCACCGGCCGAAGAGGCAAGAGACTTTTTCTTCCCTCTTTGTTTCCTGGTGCGCGAGGAGAGGGGTTTAAGAGCGCTGCTTAAAGGAACTCCAGAGACGGGCGCGAGCCGCGGCTAAAAGCGCGAACCCCAGAGACGGGCGCGAACCGCGGCTAAAACCGCGGACCCCAGAGACGGGCGGGAGACGCTAAGGCTGCTGCTGCTGCCACCAAGGGGCCTGTGTGCGAGCACAGGTCACTCTCCACACCCCTCTTCCGCGGAGCCTGTGCAGCCCGCCACTGCCAGGTTCCCGGGATCCAGGGACAACTTCCCCGGGAGTACGCACGGCGGGTCTCAGGCTGGTGCAACGTCACGCCGGCCTCTGCCGCAACGTCACGCTGCCTCTGCAGCCGCAGGCCCGCCCCGCACGTAGTGCCCCTCCTACCCCCATCCCCCAACCCCCGGCCTGAGTGAGCCGGAGGCCCCGAATCAGCGGCTCCTTTAACCCCGTCCTGTCTGAGCGAAAAAACAGACGCCCTCCAGCGACCTACACGCAGAGGCAGGGCCAAATCCAAAGCTGAGCTCCTGTGAGCTGTGAGAACAAAGAAGAGAAAGGGAAATCTCTCCCAGCAGCCACAGAAGCAGCGGATTAAAGCTCCACAATCAACTTGATATACCCTGCATCTGTGGAATACCTGAATAGACAAGGAATGATCCCAAATTGAAGAGGTGGAATTTAGGAGCGAGATCTATGATTTTTTCCCTTTTCCTCTTTTTGTGAATGTGTACGTGTATGCTTCTGTGTGAGATCCTGTCTGTATACTCTTGCTTCCACCATTTGTCCTAGGGCTCTATCCGTCCATGACTTTTTTTTTAAAATTCTTTTTCTTAATAATTAAGTTTAATTGTAATAACTTTATTATACTTTACCTTCGTTCTTTCTTTCTTTCCTTCCTTCCTTCCCTCCTTTAGACAACGAATCACCCCAAATTGAGGAGGTGGTCTCAGGGAGCAGGATTTATGATTTTTCCCCCTTTACCTCTTTTTGTGAAGGTGTATGTGTATGCTTCTGTGTAAGATTTTCTCTGTATAGCTTTGCTTCCAACATTTGTCCTAAGGTTCTATCCGTCCCTTTTTTATTTTTTTCTAAATATTTTTTAATTCAATAACTATATTATACTTTATTTTATTTTTACTGTATCATCTTTCTTTCTGTCTTTTTTCCTTCTTTCCCTCCTTCCTTCCTTCCTCCCTCCCTCCCTCCCTCCCTCCTTTCCTTCTTTGCTTCTTTCTTCCTTCCTTCCTTTCCTCCTTTCCTTCTTTCTTTACTCATACTTCTACTAATTCTCCCTACTTTTTCTCCCTTTTATTCTGAGCTGTGTGGATGAAAGGCTCTTGGTGCTCCAGCCAGGAGTCAAGGCTCTGCCTCTGAGGTAGGAGAGCCAACTTCAAGACACTGGTCAACAAGAGACCTCCCAGCTCCACATAATATTAAACGGTGGAAATATCCCAGAGACCTCCATCTTAACACCAGCACCCAGCTTCACTCAACGACCAGCAAGCCACAGTGCTGGACAACCTATGCCAAACAACTAGCAAAACAGGAACACAACCCCACCCATTAGCAGAGAGGCTGCCTAAAATCATAATAAGGCCACAGACACCCCAAAACACACCACCAGACGTGACCCTGCCCACTAGAGAGACAAGATCCAGCCTCATCCAGCACAACACAGGCACTAGTCCCCTCCACCAGGAAGCCTACACAACCCACTGAAACAACCTTAGCCACTGGAGACAGACATCAAAAACAACGGGAACTACGAACCTGCAGCCTGCAAAAAGGAGACCCCAAACACAGTAAGATAAGCAAAATGAGAAGACAGAAAAACACACAGCAGATGAAGGAGCAAGATAAAAACCCACCAGACCTAACAAATGAAGAGGAAATAGGCAATCTACCTGAAAAAGAATTCAGAATAATGATAGTAAGGATGATCCGAAATCTTGGAAGTAGAATGGACAAAATGCAAGAAACAGTTAACAAGGACCTACAAGAACTAAAGATGAAACAAGCAACGATGAACAATGCAATAAATGAAATTAAAATCACTCTAGATAGGATCAATAGCAGAATAACTGAGGCAGAAGAACGGATAAGTGACCTGGAAGATAAAGTAGTGGAAATAACTACTGCAGAGCAGAATAAAGAAAAAAGAATGAAAAGAACTGAGGACAGTCTCAGAGACCTCTGGGACAACATGAAACGCACCAACATTCGAATTATAGGGGTTCCAGAAGAAGAAGAAAGAAAGAAAGGGACTGAGAAAATATTTGAAGAGATTATAGTTGAAAACTTCCCTAATATGGGAAAGGAAATAGTTAATCAAGTCCAGGAAGCACAGAGGGTCCCATACAGGATAAATACAAGGAGAAACACGCCAAGACACATATTAATCAAACTGTCAAAAATTAAATACAAAGAAAGCATATTAAAAGCAGCAAGGGAAAAACAACAAATAACACACAAGGGAATCCCCATAAGGTTAACAGCTGATCTCTCAGCAGAAACCCTACAAGCCAGAAGGGAGTGGCAGGACATACTGAAAGTGCTGAAGGAGAATAGCCTGCACCCAAGACTACTCTACCCAGCAAGGATCTCATTCACATTTGATGGAGAAATTAAAACCTTTACAGACAAGCAAAAGCTGAGAGAGTTCAGCACCACCAAACCAGCTTTACAACAAATGCTAAAGGAACTTCTCTAGACACGAAACACAAGAGAAGGAAATGACCTATAGTAGCGAACCCAAAACAATATATAAAATGGAAATAGGAACATACATATCGATAATTACCTTAAATGTAAATGGACTAAATGCTCCCACCAAAAGACACAGATTGGCTGAATGGATACAAAAACAAGACCCTTATATATGCTATCTACAAGAGACCCACTTCAGAACTAGAGACACATACAGACTGAAAGTAAGGGGATGGAAAAAGATATTCCATGCAAATGGAAACCAAAAGAAAGCTGGAGTAGCAATTCTCATATCAGACAAAATAGACTTTAAAATAAGGACTATTAAAAGGGACAAAGAAGGACACTACATAATGATCAAGGGATCGATCCAAGAAGAAGATATAACAATTGTAAATATTTATGCACCCAACATAGGAGCACCTCAATACATAAGGCAAATACTAACAACCATAAAAGGGGAGATCAACAGTAACACATTCATAGTAGGGGACTTTAACACCCCACTTTCACCCATGGACAGATCATCCAAAATGAAAATAAATAAGGAAACACAAGCTTTAAATGATACATTAAACAAGATGGACTTAATTGATATTTATAGGACACTCCATCCAAAAACAACAGAATACACATTTTTCTCAAGTGCTCATGGAACATTCTCCAGGATAGATCATATCTTGGGTCACAAATCAAGCCTTGGTAAATTTAAGAAAACTGAAATTGTATCAAGTATCTTTTCCGACCACAACGCCATGAGACTAGATATCAATTACAGGAAAAGATCTGTAAAAAATACAAACACATGGAGGCTAAACAATACACTACTTAATAATGAAGTGATCACTGAAGAAATCAAAGAGGAAATAAAAAAATACCTAGAAACAAATGACAATGGAGACACAACGACCCAAAACCTATGGGATGCAGCAAAAGCAGTTCTAAGGGGGAAGTTTATAGCAATACAAGCCCACCTTAAGAAGCAGGAAACATCTCGAATAAACAGCCTAACCTTGCACCTCAAGCAATTAGAGAAAGAAGAACAAAAAAACCCCAAAGCTAGCAGAAGGAAAGAAATCATAAAAATCAGATCAGAAATAAATGAAAAAGAAATGAAGGAAACAATAGCAAAGATCAATAAAACTAAAAGCTGGTTCTTTGAGAAGATAAACAAAATAGATAAACCACTAGCCAGACTCATCAAGAAAAAAAGGGAGAAGACTCAAATCAATAGAATTAGAAATGAAAAAGGAGAAGTAACAACTGACACTGCAGAAATAAAAAAAATCATGAGAGATTACTACAAGCAACTCTATGCCAATAAAATGGACAATCTGGAAGAAATGGACAAATTCTTAGAAATGCACAACCTGCCAAGACTGAATCAGGAAGAAATAGAAAATATGAACAGACCAATCACAAGCACTGAAATTGAAACTGTGATTAAAAACCTTCCAACAAACAAAAGCCCAGGACCAGATGGCTTCACAGGTGAATTCTATCAAACGTTTAGAGAAGAGCTAACACCTATCCTTCTCAAACTCTTCCAAAATATAGCAGAGGGAGGAACACTCCCAAATTCCTTCTACGAAGCCACCATCACCTTGATACCAAAACCAGACAAGGATGTCACAAAGAAAGAAAACTACAGGCCAATATCACTGATGAACATAGATGCAAAAATCCTCAACAAAATACTAGCAAACAGAATCCAACAGCACATTAAAAGGATCATACACCATGATCAAGTGGGGTTTATTCCAGGAATGCAAGGATTCTTCAATATACGCAAATCTATCAATGTGATAAACCATATGAACAAATTGAAGGAGAAAAACCATATGATCATCTCAATAGATGCAGAGAAAGCTTTCGACAAAATTCAACACCCATTTATGATAAAAACCCTCCAGAAAGTAGGCATAGAGGGAACTTTCCTAAACATAATAAAAGCCATATATGACAAGCCCACAGCAAACATCATCCTCAATGGTGAAAAACTGAAAGCATTTCCACTAAGATCAGGAACAAGACAAGGTTGCCCACTCTCACCACTCTTATTCAACATAGTTTTGGAAGTTTTAGCCACAGCAATCAGAGAAGAAAAGGAAATAAAAGGAATCCAAATCGGAAAAGAAGAAGTAAAGCTGTCACTGTTTGCAGATGACATGATACTATACATAGAGAATCCTAAAGATGCTACCAGAAAACTACTAGAGCTAATCAATGAATTTGGTAAAGTAGCAGGATACAAAATTAATGCACAGAAATCTCTGGCATTCCTATATACTAATGATGAAAAATCTGAAAGTGAAATCAAGAAAACACTCCCATTTACCATTGCAACAAAAAGAATAAAATATCTAGGAATAAACCTACCTAAGGATACGAAAGACCTGTATGCAGAAAATTATAAGACACTGATGAAAGAAATTAAAGATGATACAAATAGATGGAGAGATATACCATGTTCTTGGATGGGAAGAATCAACATTGTGAAAATGACTCTACTACCCAAAGCAATCTACAGATTCAATGCAATCCCTATCAAACTACCACTGGCATTTTTCACAGAACTAGAACAAAAAATTTCGCAATTTGTATGGAAACACAAAAGACCCCGAATAGCCAAAGCAATCTTGAGAACGAAAAAAGGAGCTGGAGGAATAAGGCTCCCTGACTTCAGACTATATTACAAAGCAACAGTAATCAAGACAGTATGGTACTGGCACAAAAACAGAAAGATAGATTAGTGGAACAGGATAGAAAGCCCAGAGATAAACCCACGCACATATGGACACCTTATCTTTGATAAAGGAGGCAGGAATGTACAGTGGAGAAAGGACAGCCTCTTCAATAAATGGTGCTGGGAAAACTGGACAGGTACATGTAAAAGTATGAGGTTAGATCACTCCCTAACACCATACACAAAAATAAGCTCAAAATGGATTAAAGACCTAAATGTAAGGCCAGAAACTATCAAACTCTTAGAAGACAACATAGGAAGAACACTCTATGACATAAATCACAGCAAGATCCTTTCTGACCCACCTCCTAGAGTAATGGAAATAAAAACAAAAATAAACAAATGGGACCTAATGAAACTTCAAAGCTTTTGCACAGCAAAGGAAACCATAACCAAGACCAAAAGACAACCCTCAGAATGGGAGAAAACATTTGCAAATGAAGCAACTGACAAAGGATTAATCTCCAAAATTTACAAGCAGCTCATGCAGCTCAATAACAAAAAAACAAACAACCCCATCCAAAAATGGGCAGAAGACCTAAATAGACATTTCTCCAAAGAAGACATACAGAATGCCAACAAACACATGAAAGAATGCTCAACATCATTAATCATTAGAGAAATGCAAATCAAAACTACAATGAGATATCATCTCACACCAGTCAGAATGGCCATCATCAAAAAATCTAGAAACAATAAATGCTGGAGAGGGTGTGGAGAAAAGGGGACACTCTTGCACTGCTGGTGGGAATGTGAATTGGTTCAGCCACTGTGGAGAACAG
This sequence comes from Phocoena sinus, assembly GCF_008692025.1. Taxonomy (NCBI): domain Eukaryota; kingdom Metazoa; phylum Chordata; class Mammalia; order Artiodactyla; family Phocoenidae; genus Phocoena; species Phocoena sinus. The sequence goes on along the minus strand of NC_045763.1, from coordinate 61,783,256 downwards.
TATGGAGGTTCCTTAAAAAACTACAAATAGAATTACCATATGACCCAGCAATCCCACTACTTGGCATATACCCTGAGAAAACCAAAATTCAAAAAGAGTCATGTACCAAAATGTTCATTGCAGCTCTATTTACAATAGCCAGGACATGGAAACAACCTAAGCGCCCATCATCGGATGAATGGATAAAGAAGATGTGGCACATATACACAATGGAATATTACTCAGCCTTAAAAAGAAATGAAATTGAGCTATTTGTAATGAGATGGATAGACCTAGAGTCTGTCATACAGAGTGAAGTAAGTCAGAAAGAAAAAGACAAATACCGTATGCTAACACATATATATGGAATTTAAGGGAAAAAAATGTCATGAAGAACCTAGGGGTAAGATAGGAATAAATACGCAGACCTACTGGAGAACGGACTTGAGGGTATGGGGAGGGGGAGGGGTGAGTTTTGACAGGGCGAGAGAGAGTCATGGACATATACACACTAACAAACGTAGTAAGGTAGATAGCTGGGGGGAAGCAGCCGCAAGGCACAGGGATATTAGCTCGGTGCTTTGTGACAGCCTGGAAGGGTGGGATGGGGAGAGTGGGAGGGAGGGAGACCCAAGAGGGAAGACATATGGGAACATATGTATATGTATAGCTGATTCACTTTGTTATAAAGCAGAAACTAACACACCATTGTAAAGCAATTATACCCCAATAAAGATGTTTAATTAAAAAAAAAAAATACTTTGAGTCATCTACTATCTCTCAGCTAATGTACACTTAGCTGCTCATAAATTCAACCAACATTTCTTTCTCTTATCTTTCTTTCCCACTCCTTTCCTCCTTCTTTTCCCTCACCCCATTCACTTAATTCAACACATATTTATTGAGTGTCCCTTCTTTAGGCACCTAAGGGCCATGCTGTCACCTACGAGGATATCTTAGAAAGAGATGATAATATGGTATCAGTAGTTTTGCAATAGGAGCCTATACTGTGACTCTATTGTCATTTCTGTCAATGAGATGAAACCAAAATAGCTGAATCATTCCTTCTGGTTAGTTGAACCAGTGTGAAGTAGCTTCAAACTACAATTATTTTCATTAAATATGTATTGAAATGCAAGCACCATGTAACTGGCACGAAATTGATACTGTACACAATCCCTTTATTCAGGTTTAAATTCAACATATTTTATTGAGCAAGTAGAATTTGCAGACCATCAATAGGAATATCCATACTCCTGTTACCTATCTGTCCATCATCCAGCTATGTGGTTGTCTAGCTGTCATCTATTTACTATTTTATTTTTACAAAAGAGGATAAGGTTTACAGAGGGCTTGCCCAATGTCACTTAGCTAACATAAGTAGGAATTCAGATCCAAGTTTAAGTTTTTTGATTCCAGGTTTACTGTTCTCCCTACAGCACAGTGGGATGTGAGACTTATTACAATGATATTCCATTTATAAGACAATGTGATCTAGTAATAAAAGCATGGGCTTTGGAATCAAACTTGGATTTAAATCTGGCTGTGCCACTCATTAGCTCTGTGAACTTGAGAAAGTTAATTAATTTCATTGAGTCTCAATGAATTAAACTGTAAACTAAAGACAATAATACTTACCTGTGGGGTTATTGTGAAAAGGTACGTAAAATGAGTGTAACATAATAGGTAATCAATAAGTAACTTAGTAATTGACTGTGATTAATTCTTTATCTAGACTTACCTCCAACTGTATAATATGAGTTCTCACTTTCAACTATAAACTGGCTTCCTGACTGTAGGTTGAAATGTCATGGACAGAATCAACGTTATATAACAACAGATCCCTGGATGCTATTCTTCTTGATTCTAATACCTCATGGTTATTTTTGCCCACACAAAACCTACTCATCTCCCACATGTTAGAATCTCACTTTGTCCTTAGGCCTTGGACAATTTAAGTACAGAAGCTCCTCCTTATCTGTGATTTCAGTTACCAGTGGTCAAGCGCAACCTGAAAATATTAAGTGGAAAATTCCAGAAAAAAACAATTCGTAAGTGTTAAATTGCATGTCATTCTGAGTAGGCGTGATGAAATCTCCTAGGGTTCCGCTCTGTCTTACCTGGGATGTGAATCATCACTTTGTCCCCTGTATCCCACTCATTAGTCACATGGTAGCCCACTCAGTTATCAGATCCACTGTTGAGGTTTTGCAGTGCCTGGGTTCAAGCACTTAATATGCTTTTTACTTAATAATGGCCCCAGGGAATTCCCTGGTGCTCCAGTGGTTAGGACTCCGCGCTTTCTGCCACCAGCCTGGGGTTCAATCCCTGGTCGGGTATCTAAGATCCCCCAAGCTGTGAGATGTGGCCAAAAATAATAATAACAATAATAATAAAAGCCCCAAAGCCCAAGAGTAGTGATGCTTGGCCATTCGGATATGCCAAAGAGAAATTGTAAAGTGCTTCTTTAAGTGTAAAGTGCTTCCTTTAAGTGAAAGTTCTCAATTTAATAAGGAAAGAAAAAAAATATATGCTGAGGTTGCTAAAATCTACATAAGAAGAACTCTTCTGTTCTTGAAATTGTGAAGAAGGAAAAAAAGCTAGTACAATAACGATTGGTTATTATCGTTAATCTCTTACTGTACCTAATTTATAAATTAAACTTTAAAAGAGGTACTTATGTATAGGAAAAAACATACTATATATAGGATGCAGTACTATCTGTGGTTTCAGTCATCCACTAGGGTCTTGGAATGTATTCCCTGAAAATAAGAGAGGACTACTATGTCTTTGTTATCTGCTTACCTCTCTCCCCAGCTCTGAAGTTATATAGTGCTCATTTCGATAATTACTGTATTATTCCTTAAATATTTTCATTATGCCTATCTTTTTTCCCTTGACAAAATTCTATTTCATGGTTGACAGACACATTTCTTATATTTTCTTCATGGGTCTCATAGCTCTAGTACAGTATTTGACACCACAAAAAATGGGCTGTATAGACCTGGTTCCTGACTACATATAGACCTATGACTTTTGCATTGGAAGAAATAAACTCCTGCCTACTTCTACCAACATTCTATTGCAGAGCCAGTGATTTCATTCAGTACCACTGCAACCCAGTGTGAAACAAAATAAGCAAAAGCAAAAAAAAATCCAGCTATGCTGTTCCCAAACGAGGTTGGGACAGGGTAATGTGAAGAGGCATGCCAAGCCATGCTGAGATCTCAGAGCCAGGGCAAGGAAAGGAAACAGGGAATATTAGAGTTAGAAGACTGAGCTTCCATCAGAAGTTATATCTATCCAAATTCTCCCAAGGAAGGAGGAGTTAAAGTCATTATCTTTTGTATGTAAATGTGTATATGTATCTTATAAGGGGACCTTGGTCCACGAAATATATGAAAATTCAGACAGTGTTGAATTGGTCTACATTTTTAGTGTCTACAAGAACGACTTTTAAAAATTAAATAAATAATGAAAACTAGGTTATAAGGAAACCATATAAGCTACTTAAGAGAACAAAATTTTTTTTCAACATCTTCAGTAGTTGGAAGCACATTTAAAAGAAGTCTATTGTTAAGATAATTGTAATTATTCAGATACCTTAAGGATCTGAATAAAATATACCTTGCTTGATATGCTTTTAATTAATTACTATGAATACTTAAATGTTTAACAGCTGTCTTAAAAAATATTTGTACTTATGTGTTTCATTAATCCAGGCTTTTACTAAATATTTTAATTCAAAATATGTCTAGGCTTACCCCATGGATTAAAATGTTTCTCTCTTTATTCATGTTCTAAGACTTTATTTTATTGTCATTATCTGAAATGTTTTTTTATATAAAAATAATTTGTACAATATGCATTTTTAAGAGCTTTTGTAGTTTTTTTTTTTTTTTTAATACTCAACCATATTGTAAGCCCCTTGTAAGCAGGACCTCTGCTTTTGTACCTACAGAGCCTAGCACTGTGGTAAGCACATAGAAATTGCTCAATAAAAACTTGATGGCAAATCTAAGTGACCAGACTGCAATCTACATGAGTGATGACTAAGACACTAGGTATGCACAATATGGGGAAAGGCAGCATTTAGTTGACAGTTGATTCTTTATTTACTTTTCCTCTTTGATGTGCTGCTTTGGTCAGTCTTTAAATCTGAGTGGTGCAGAAAGTCTTCTTTAGACTTCTTGAAGAAAACAACTGCAAATATTTGTTGAATATGGGGTGATTGCTGTTAGAAAAAAAATAAGTGAGATAGAAACTACATATAAAACTAACTTGTCTTTTGGTTAGCTAAGTTATTTCTTACATTGGTATATGAGCTGAATTTTACTACACTTAGAAGTAAATGAAGGTATTGCTGAAGATATATAGGCTGTGGAATAAAATGAACATAATTTGCACATATGAGGGCAGTAGAAAATTTTCATTTTATTACTTTTTTGAGCAAAGTATAGTGTTTTCCTTTTTGAAATAAGTATACCAGAGCCATAGTAAATGAATAAGAGTCATTAGCTGTTTTCTTAAAGAAAGTTAGTGGTTGCTGATCATGTTTTTTTATCAGTGTATTTAACTTATAATTGAAATATGAAATCTTTTTAAATGCTTTGGAAATAGACAAGAAGGACTTATTCAGAATTACTTAGAGAAAATAATAAAGAATAAAATTGCAGGTATACATAGAAAACATGAGAACTTAAGTAATAAGCACTAAAATACTATGGCACAGGAAGGGAAGAAGAGATTATACACTAAAAAACCACAATGCCATGTAAAATACAGGGTTAAACCAAACAGAGACTACCAATAGAAATTCAGGATTAAAACAAAGGGATGTAAATTTGTTATAAGACCAGACAAAGTATGATTTAGTAATAAGTGCTCCATAACTACTTTCTGATTGTTGTGGTGTTGGTGGGAGAGGCTCCTGCTTCTTCTGGTAAAGAATAGAAATAGATATTCGGGCCTCGTCCCTGAAGGGGCTGGATGGGCGAGTTGGGCGCGATGGCTCGATCCTGGGCGGCGGCGGCGGCTGGAGGCGTTGGCGCGTCGTCCTCCTTGCCCCGGCGCCGGCGGTGATCCGAGCAAGTGGCCGCGGCCCCCGATGAGGCTGCTCGCGGGCTGGCTGTGTCTGAGCCTGGCGTCCGTGTGGCTGGCGCAAAGGATGTGGACCCTGCGGAGCCCGCTCACCCGCTCCCTGACGTGAACATGACGAGCGGCCCCGGCGGGCCGGCCGGCGGCCGCCGCGAGCGGCAGGAAGGAGAACCACCAGTAGTATGAGAGCAACAGAGAGAAATTATGTGAATCACTCCAGGCTGTCTTTGTTCAGAGTTACCTTGATCAAGGAACACAGATCTTCTTAAACAACAGCACTGAGAAACTGGGCTGGGTATTTATCCAATTATATCACTCTTTTGTGTCATCTGTTTTTAGCCTGTTTATGTCTAGAACATCTATCAGTGGGTTGCTAGTAAGAGGCTCAATGTTTGTCTTTTCACCAGATCAGTTTCAGAGACTGCTTAAAATTAATCCAGACTGGAAAACGCATAGACTTCTTGATTTAGGTGCTGGAGATGGAGAAGTCACAAAAACAATGAGCCCTGATTTTGAAGAAATTTACGCCACTGAGCTGTCTGAAACTATGATATGGCAGCTTCAGAAGAAGAAATACAGAGTACTTGGTATAAATGAATGGAAGAATACAGGGTTCCAGTATGATGTCATCAGCTGCTTGAATTTGCTGGACTGCTGTGATCAGCCCCTGACTTTGTTAAAAGATATCAGAAGTGTCTTGGAGCCAACTAGAGGCAGGGTCATCCTTGCTCTGGTCTTACCTTTTCATCCCTATGTGGAAAACGGTGGCAAGTGAGATAAACCATCAGAAATTTTGGAAATCAAGGGACAGAACTGGGAAGAACAAGTGAATAGTCTGCCTGAAGTTTTCAGAAAAGCTGGTTTTATTATCGAAGCTTTCACTAGACTGCCATACCTGTGTGAAGGTGACATGTATAATGACTACTACATTCTGGATGATGTTGTCTTTGTTCTCAAACCAGTATAAACATGTGGAGGTTGAAGTCTTCAGAGTCCACCCCAAGAATGTATGCTCCGGAAGAGGGTCTGTGTTCTGAATTATGTGAAGGGAGGACCTTTGGGGACTGCCATTCTAAATATCATGTAGGAATTTTAAAAGCCAAAATACTAATTATTTCTTTGTAGTGTGTAAAAGGAATGTTTTTAAAAAACAAAAACCCAACTCTTTGAGGATATTTATAAACTCTTTACTCAGTAATGCAGGTCACACTCTGATTATGGAAGATAATTTTTATACTTAATTGCAGTAGGGACTCATTCTCAGACAAAGTAATAGTCATGACTTCACATGGAACCAATAAATATGGATTGTTTTTAATAAAATGAAGACTGGCAATAAAGCTGTCCATCCAGTTGCAAATATTGGTTATAGGATATAGCCACTGATACTCTTTCATGTTTAGAAATTCTATCATTATTCAAGAAAATGTTTTTAATCATGCTAATAAACTTTTTTGGAGATGAAAAAAAAATAGATGTTCAAGCAAAATTAAGTAAATGTCATACTAAGAGAATTTGGAGGGAATAGGGAAAACAGTAATATTTTTAAATATGACTTTGGAAAAAAATTAAAGATTGAGTTAATCTTCTTTCTATATATCTAACCTTCCTTTAAGTTCTGTTAATCCTACCAGTATTTCTCAGTTCTCTTCATTATCACTGCCATGTTTTAAATCTATGCCTCCATCATTTCCCATCTGAATTACCCCAGTAACCCATGTCCTGATTCCGGTCTTGGCCCTTTAATCATCCTACATATCTGCTGTCAGAGTAATATTTTGTTAATAAAATGAAAATCTGTTTATGCTATTTTCCTTCACAACATCTTTAATATTTTCCTATAACCTTAGGGATAAAGTTAAAACAACTTAGTCTATGGGGCTTTCTACAATCTAGTCTCTGCTGAGCCTCTGGTCTCCTCTTCCACATCCACATTGTTTTCCAGCAATGCCAAACTGCTGTCCAACCCTTTTGTACTTTCCTCATAATGTACCTTCTTGGCTGGATACTCCCTTCTCCTCTTCTGTACATGATTAATCCTAACTCATCTTTCATGAGTTTCAACTCAAGTACCACTTCTATCAGGAAACCTTCTTCTTGATAAAATGTCCATCTGTGTTGTAATTTGTTGGTGTATTTGCCCATCTTCTCTGCTAGCCAAGGCAGGGATATGTTTTTCATCCCTGAGTCTGGTGTATGGCATAGAACTGGTATTCAATAAGTCCCTGCTGGTGAAAGAAAGAACAGAAAGAAGATGTGAAACAATCAGCAATGCGACTTTGAGCAAAAGCAAAAGTTCAAGATAATTCAAAGTCCAAACTGTCTTTATGTTACTTAAAGCAGGTAATTAGCCACACTTTCTGAATAACCATCCAGTTGTTGACTTTCCAGTCACAGAACTAGGTTTGTATTTACACTTGAAGTTGGCAGAGATTCTGTGGAAGTAACTGACAAAACTGAGAAAGAATGCCACAACCTTATCTCACTTGACTGCAGTTTAGATGCACTCTTAGAAACTCAAGAAAAAAATAACAAATTGAAATATTGCTCTCCAACTTGATCCTGAATTTCTTCAAAGGCAGAATACTGTAGTCTTGCAGAGATAGCTCAGGCTTTGAAGTTGTATAGTTGGCCTTGAATCCTGACTGACACTAGCTAGTCATGTGACCTTGAAGATTCTATATTTAATCTCATTTAGCCTCAGTTTCTTTGTTTGTAAAAGAGTAACAAACACATTTTAGGGTTGCTGAAAAGATTAGATATGATATGTTTGAGACCACTATTCTTAAGATCACTTTAAATCCCCAGAGGTAAAAGATGGTCCAAAGAAAGCCATTTGCAGGATGCCTCACTTTTGAGTAAGTGGTTGGAATTTGGATCTAAGGAATTATATGTGTACCAAAGCAGCACATAGGCATAGTTGGGCCCCAATCAATTTTACTACAAGCTCTTTGCAAATATCCAACCACCCTTTAATCAGTTAACTTGAATTACCATCAACCAGCTGCTGAGCCAGCGAGATTTCCTCTGCAGGTGCCAGCAAGAATATTCCTGCCAAAAAAAAAGAGAAAGTGGTTTTGAAATAAAACTCCTAGAGTATAGCTCACACTAAGTACTTGTGAAGTTAAAGAGGAAACAACCTGAGGCTAGAGACCCCATTAATATTGGGAGCAAGACATGGTTATGGGATAATAAGGAGCAAAAGAGAAGTATTAGAGTTGCCAGCAAAAGCTACATCACCTGGGCCTATTTCAGTGTGGGCTCTGGACTACATCACAGTACCAGGGCCAGTTGGTATTAAGAAAGACTTCTCCCAGGGCATCTGTCCGTGAAGAGAAGTGCAGTTCTATGGTTGGCCTATAGACAGTATCAACAGATTAGGATTAACAGAACTCAGTGATTGTGCTATTCTTAACTTCTTGTACAACTATTGCCATATTGCAAAACCCACCCGTTGGTACCATGTGGGAAAATGACAGATGCAAAAAGGGAATTCATGAATACTTGGTTCAGTGTTTCTCAAGCTTGCCTAATCATACTAATCACTCAAAGTTTATTAAAATAGAAAATATTGGTCCCTTCCCTGGAGGTTATGAGTCAGAAAGTTTGGCATGGGACCTAGGATTTTGTATTTTTAAAACAAGCTTCTCCTAGGTGATTCTTCTCAACAAGCAGATGCAACAACATTGATGTAGTCCAGTGGTTCTCAAAGTACATTGCTAGACCAGTGCATTAGCGTCACCTGGGAATTTATGAGAAATGCAAATTATTTGGCTGCATCTGACCTACTGAATCAGAAACCCCAGGGCTGGAACCCAGCAATCTGTGTTTTAGAAGCCCTCTGAGTGATTCTCACATGCACTAAAATTTGAGAACTCCATATGTCAAATGTGGTCCAGAGAGCTGGAAGTTGGGAGTGTAGCTGCAGTTTAGGAAACTCACTTGATCCAGATTCTCCTAGGACTATGAAAGTCATGACTTCAATCCAGGTGCTGACTGCTGCTTTTCCCTTGACATCAGTCCTCCTTTTCTATTTTCTAAAGAGTAGCTTGATTTTGTGGATTCCTTGGTTTTCCAAATGATCAGGGTAGTGCTCCTCTCTCTTTTCCTACTTGAAATCCTCCTGTTGCTTAGCTCCCCTCTTAAAAACACTGGCTGAAAGCCCAGTTGGCTCTAACTATTTATGACTGAGGCTCACACTTCTATCAAAATGCTTTTCAATGTTAGTATGTACCCAGCCAGGGGCTACGATATTTTTTTGGAGTAAGGTGTAAGCAGATAACAAACTGTCTTCTTCTCTCTTCTAAGTCTCATCTTTTATCACCTTATGGAAGGCCAAGGCAATGCTGAAAGACATTGTCCTTTTTTCAAACATGTCCATCATTTTGAAGGCTAACTGAGAACACCACTAATATGCAAAATATTCTCATTTAATGTATAGGAACAGAGATAAAAAGGGAATCACTAATCAGCCAAGGAGACTATTTGCTGCCGCAGCAGTGAAAAATGTGTATTAGTTTGCTAGGGTTGCCATAACAAAGTACCACAAACTGGAAGACTTAAATAACAGGATTTATTTCTCACAGTTCTGGAGGCTGATAGCCCAAGATCAAGGAGTTGGCAGTGTTGGTTCCCTCCATGGACTGTGAGGGAGATTCTGTTCCATGCTACTCTCCTAGTTTCTGGTGGTTTGCTGGCAATCTTTGAATCCCTTGGCTTGTAGACACATCGCCCCACGTAGCATTCTCCTTGTGTGTGTGTCTCATGTCCAAATTTCTCTTTTTTATAAGAACACCAGTCATATTGGATTAGGGGCCCGTTCTATTCTAGCAGGACCTCATCTTAACTAATTGCATCTGCAATGACCCCATTTTCAAATAAGGTCACATTGTGAGGTGCTGGGGGTTAGGACTTCAACATATGGATTTGATTAGGGCAGGGGAAAAATTCAACCATAACAGAATGGTTGGTTGATTCAGGGAGGAAGCCAAATCTAAACTTCAAGATCACAAGACCTAAATCATGATGCTTTGGGGATTTAATGGGTTAGGAATAAATATCTCAATGACACATGCCAGCCCTGGCTCCAATTAGGAAAGACAATTCAAACGTGATCATATTTCTGGCACTGAAATGTCTGGAAGTTTTTCCAGATATGAATAAAAAAAACAGTAAAAACTCATAAAACAAGTGTTGGGAAAGATATTTGTGTTTGTACCAGGTTTTAAATGAACAAATTAGATGAAAGTCAAATTGCTCTATTTATTTTGGGAAGAGTGGGAGCTTGTAAGAATTCCTGCACTTATGTTATCAACTCAGATTGATTCCACTGCTTTGAATAGTCACATTTTTACTCTGGTAAGTTCCAAATCAGAGCAATATACTTATCTAGAGGTTGAAGTTTGAAGGGAAACCAAATGTTACTCATTTAAAAGAGGATAATTAAGGATTTACAAAGTCATTTGAACAAGTGGGCATTCAAACAGGTATATGATATTATTACTGAGCCCAGAGGGTAATGGTGGTCCAGCTACTGCCTTCTTGAGTCAGCTTGCTTATTTGGAGATTTTTATTTATGATTGCATGCCTGTGCAGAGATAAATCTTCAAAAGAGCATCACAAGCAGTGGTACCTCTGTTTTATCTGCTAATTGAAGTCTCATCTTGGGTAGACGGTCAAGTGCCTGTCCTAGTCTCTTTGATGTGTAGGTCTGACTGTTGACACCAGGTCATGTGGGTGCTCTGGAGGTGTCTAAAAGCTATTCATGATCATACAGAACATTGTTCAGTGTTAATCTAATCCTGATTTACAGGTTGTTCCAGTAAAATTCCATTGACTGTACTTTTTCATTTCATCGCTGTATTTATGTATGCCCCAAATAGTTTAAAAAAAGAAAAATAGTGGTTGAAAAGATGTGGACTTATGTTTCTGGGAAGTGATGCAATAGTTTTTGGAAAAATAATGAAACTTTCAGCATATTTCTAAAGTTCTTTTTTGTATCAACACTTCTTGCTGTGTTTTCACAGTCACAGTGGAAGATTCTGCCAACACCCAAGTGTGTTACTAATCTAGTACACAGCTGAGCAAATCATTTTCTTGAAATGGTTCCCCAGTAAAACCTAATTGTAAATGCCTGTAATTACCTAGGGTATCTGTCTATATACCAATGATTGTTGGAAATAGAGGGAACACATTGATATGATCCATTTGACAACACTCACCACGTACTTAACTATTTCACATTTCAGACTCTGAAACTGTATGAGAAACTAAGCCTTCTTTATGGTGGAGATAACTGCCCAAACCCATAGAGGTTCTCCTATTAGGTGAAGATGGAAATAGCTACCTGAGGTGGCATAAACAGCAAAATTTCAGCTAAGACCAGTCCTAGACTGGGTACTGGGAAATTCCTCTGTCTCATAGGTTTACGTTAGGTATCTGGTCAGTTGTCTGAAAGACAAATGTATAATTGTGTATAGTGATGAGGTTAGCAGCCCTAAAATATATTTCTGAGAAAATTTCATCCATTAATAAATGAAAAACTCAAACAGGGATAAAAGTCTTTCAAGAAGGAGGCTCCGCTTTTGGAACAAATGACCAGTTTCTAGTGATATTGTCAGAAATGTTATAAAGAGGTTATATATCTCTTATGTCTCTTCTGGGGAAAGAGGCCAAGGGCAGAATAACTCCAGGGTCTTCCAATCTCTGCTGATAGAACAATATCAGATCATTCAGAGAAGGAAAAGTATCTCTACCCTATTTTTGAATTGTTTTTCTTAATAGGGATTTTTCTTTCATTCCCTCCCTCTCTCCCTCCCTTCCTCTTTCCTTCCTATATTTATTAAGTTAATAAAATCTTGACTGTGTGTTACTTCAGAATAGGAATCAGAGAACAATGTGAATCTATATGATGCAAAGGGAAAAGAGAAGTAACATTTTCTAAAATTTACAAAATGTTTCTATTCACTATCTCATACAACACTCACTACCATCCTATGAGAATGTTAATGTAAACTTCCATTTTAAAGATGAAAAACTTGAGGCCCATCTCTAAATTAGGATTTAATTACCTTGCTTTCCCAACATATTAGATGATCAAACCAGTGTTCAAACCCAGGCTTGCCTGGCTACAAATCTTTTATTTTCATTGTATCTTTCAAGATGTTTCCAGTGTTTAAAATTGATTGGGAAGAGATAGAATATTAGAAATTATATTAGCCACAAGAAAATAATTATAGTTTCTTTTTTTAATATAAATTTATTGATTTTATTTATTTATTTTTGGCTGCATTGGGTCTTTGTTGCTGTACACAGGCTTTCTCTAGTTGCGGTGAGCGGGGGCTACTCTTCATTGTGGTGCGGGGGCTTCTCACTGCATTGGCTTCCTTGTTGTAGAGCACGGGCTCTAGAGCACAGGCTCAGTAGTTGTGGCACACAGGCTTAGTTGCTCCACTGCATGTGGGATCGTCCCTGACTAGGGATCGAACCCATATCCCTTGCATTGGCAGACAATTTTTAACCTCTGCACCACCAGGGAAGTCCCTATAGTTTCTTAAAGAAATGACAGGACTTAAAAATTTTGCATCTTTCCCCATTTCCTTCTCCTTTCATTAATGTAGGAAGAGATGAAAATTCTCTGAAACTATGGGTATTATTCTCAGCCAGAACAAATTGCTATACAGGATACCTCACTTTAATTTTATTTTCAAGAGAATGTTTATAGTTTTTTTAACCCTGATGTATCTTCTTTCAGTTACTTTATAAATGTAGAAAGCATAATTTCACATTCCCAAATATATGACTAAAAAGAAAGATCTTCATTTTATAATAGCATGTGCTCTTAAAGTCAAGAGACATCAAATTTGCTCCTCCAGGGACAGAAAAAAAAAAAATCCGTGATAGTAAAAAGGAGAAAGTGTGTTAGAATTGAAATCAGAGGTACTGGTTTTGGATATATACTCCTCTGCTTCCCATCTATGTGAATTTGGTAAATGATTGAAAAGCTTTAAGCTTTAGTTCTATCATCTGCAATGAGGCTTAATGTGGAGATAGGGTGTAAAGTCACTGTGAATTTTCAATTCATGCAAATACACAGTACTAGTCCTGCCAGTCCCACTCCTGAGACCATGGAAGACCCTGCCAAACTATCATGGGACTTTTTCCAGCAGATTCCAGACTCATAAATGGAAGCCTTATCAAAGTCTTCTCTAAAGTCTACCCAGGAGACCTACCTGGCTTAGTGGATCTAACAAGTGTGGGGAATCCTCTTTGCCATCCTGGGTTTGGGTGAAAGGTAGTACCCCACTGCTTTTCACCTGAATACCATGAGATGAATACCGTGTTGGAGCTTTAGTTTATTAACTCAAGTTAAAATGCAGTTATTTTAATGAATGATTTAATGAGTGATACATGACTTCCTGGGAGCAGTTTGTAACAGCAGAGTTGGAAGAGGGCAAAGAAAGCATCAGGGTACACAGAGGGAGAGAAAGGCATGCTCATGACTAGGAAGAAACTTGCAGGGGGAGAAGAAAGGGGAAGCGAGGGGATAAATGGCAATTTTCCCCCTATTTCTGAAGTCTCTTCAGATTCAGTCCTGCCTACATGGATATATCCTTCTAGACCGTTAGTCTATTTACCATTACTCCTCCCAAAAATAGCTATTTTCATTGAACATCATCTATGGTTTGGCAACCTGCTAGGCACTTGACATATTAAGTTGTCATAGCACAACTATGCTATTATCTCTTTTTTACAGCTGAGAAAAAGAAGGCTCAAAGAGCAAGTAAGGTACAGAGACTGGATTAAAACCAGGTCCATTTCAATCAAACCTCCTCATTTTCTGCCAACTGAACTGTCTGTCATGCTTTTCTAATTTGGAAATTTGTATTTTCCTTCATGTCAAGAATGTGAGGAAACCTATAGCAGTCAAAGAGATGAGGTTATGCAGCAGCAACAACAACAACAATACACCTCTAAATCTTAGTGTCTTAAAACAGCAAAGTTCTTTTCCCCTCATACAACATGTCTGTTGAGGGTTAGTTGGGGAGACTCTCTGCAGGTCATCCTCATCAGGGACTCGGGCTAACAAAGGCTCTGAACATCACTAGACCCTGCAGTGAGGGAGGGGAGAAGTGTATAGCAGCTCCTAGCTACTTCCAGAGCAAGGACTACGTCATGCCAACCCAAGAGGATGAGGAAGTACAAGCCTATCATGCACAGAGAAAAAGAAGAAATGGAAGTACTGGTGAGCAGAATCTCAACAGTAAAGATAGAATAATAATAAAAAACAAAACTGCAGAAGTACTGAGCTTATGAGAGCAAGGTCCTTTCCAGCTTAGCTTTTGCACCCAAACCTGCTTATTTCAAGCCTTATTCACGTGTTGATTTACTTGGTGAGGTGAGAGATTATCAGCAATCAGTCATTTTAAATATGGGCAGAGACAGGCCTATTTTTAGCAAAGCTAAAAAAACAGTTTGGTCACTCAAATTACCCAATTAAGACTTATGGTAAGAACAGCATATGGTTCAGAATTGCTACAGATTGCTGCTTTAGTCAATAGAAAATTTTCCACATGTATGGGGATAACTCAGCACATCCTTGGAAGAAATGCAAGAGTATTTTCACATTTTGTACAGAAAATATATATTGGAGTGCTCGTAGAATGTGGTGCCCCTTTCAGATGAAATGAAGTTTTGGATTTGCAAACTGAAAACCTGTAGACTGTCCAGGTAATTAAAGAATATTCTAATCCAAAATCATTTGACTGGCAAATGTTTCTACTTTTAGGACTCTATAAAACCTACATTGACCTTGAATTAATAAAGCAAAGAAGTGTGATGTAGTGGAAAGGGCTTTAAAGAAAGCAGGGTTCATAACCCCATCCTGAAGTTATTATAAGAGTTTAGTTAATCTCCTATTCTTTTAGGCTATTTATCATCTGTTATGTGGCATATGTGTTATTAATAAATAAACGTGGCAAGTACTACCACAAAATATATCTCTACCTCCAAAATACATCTTGATACTGTCCACTTCTTTTCATCTTTAATACTCCTAATTCAGGAGAAACTCATCTCTCAGCTAAATCACCACCAATAGCCTCCTAATGATTTTTCCATTTCTGCTTTTGCCTCCAACTCAGTAGACATAAGAATCTTTCTTATCCCAGGGCCTTTGCACATGCTACCCCACTCTTTTTGCTATTTCCTATCTGGACAGCTCTATTTCTTCCTTTGATTAGCAATTAAATCCTTTCTTAAAGCAGTCTTTCTTGATCTTCCTATCTGTTGTTTCCTCTTATTACTTGTTACTTCTGCTCATTTGCTTCCTTCATGGTGTGCCCGTCCTAATTTGTCATTTGTTTTTGTCTGTTTACTTCCTTGTTTTCTGTACTAGAATGTGAGTTTCACAAGGGCAGAGACTAGCTTGTTCTTGTTCAGCCTTGTCTCTACCAAGCACAGTGCCTGCCACATTGCAGGTGTTCAAGAAATATACGTGCAATGATATAAGGGGCTGTTGTGAAGAGTAAGTGAGATAATTAAGTGCATAATTAAGTACCTAGGTGACGCTCAGTAAGTATTGGTATTCCCTCCCTTTTCTTTACTAGTGCTGTCCAATCAATCTCCACCTTTTCTAACCTATACATTTCCCTGCTGAAGGTACACTAGCATGTCTCCCCATCACCTATGAATGTCCTAGAACTCTAACTAAATGCAAATGATACTGAAGTACAGAGAACAGAAAAGGTTACTCTTGGCTTTGATACAGTTTTCTTTAAATACATCTGTGTTTCTGTGAATTATGCCTTACATCCTTACATGACCTTTTCTATACCAAATTTGGAGATTAGTAATCAGCTAGCAAACATTTATTCCTTACTATCTCTTCCTATAGATGCTACAGTATCTCTAAATTTGTCTTGATCAATGGTAAGGCAAAATTATTTGAATCTTTTATTGCCATTTTCTCTTATCTAAAAGTGGAAATAAAAATATAAACATGCATAAACTACTGACTAAAAAGTCAGGGTAAGAATACTATTAAGACAAAGGTGAAAAAAAAGGACAAAGGTGAAAATAATTAAACATAATGAATGGTTAACATTTAGATTTTATTGGACACATTGAAATTAAAATGATTAATACTGCATTTTAAAAGGAAAAGAATAAATTTAAAGAACAGCATGAAATGCTAGAATTTATTATCAGATATTTTGTCTGAAAGGTGAGGCATAATTATGAAATTTAAATCAGTTTAGCTCTGTGTGGAACAGAATCTCACTCTAAAATACACTTCTTGCATGTTTGGCTTTCATTTATGTTTTTAGTCTGGTTTTGCCTGAAAGTAGTAGTTTGCTAATGGAGCATGCTCCCTTTTCTCCCTGAAAGATGGACGAACCCACTCCCTCAGTTTACTTATGAGGAATTTATGACTCAGTGAGGTGAAGGAATTAGTCCTACAGGCCTGTCTTAATTCTTCTTGATCAGTTGCCTGAATTACTTTAGAGTCGAGTTCTGCAGGTAGAGAGACCAGTATTTATTTAAAAGAAACTCCTCATATTTCTGGACTAATATTCATTTATAAATGGTGTCCATGCACAGCAAAGGGAACCATAAACAAGATCAAAAGACAACCTTCAGAATGGGAGAAAATATTTGCAACTGACAAAGGATTAATCTCCAAATTTAACAAGCAGCTCATGCAGCTCAATAACAAAAAAACAAACAGCCCAATCCCAAAATGGGCAGAAGACCTAAATAGACATTTCTCCAAAGAAGATATACAGATGGCCAACAAACACATGAAAGAATGCTCAACATCACTAATCATTAGAGAAATGCAAATCAAAACTACAATGAGATATCATCTCACACTGGTCAGAATGGCCATCATCAAAAAATCTAGAAACAATAAATGTTGGAGAGGGTGTGGAAAAAAGGGAACCCTCTTGCCCTGCTGGTGGGAATGTGAATTGGCACAGCCACTATGGAGAACAGTATGGAGGTTCCTTAAAAAACTAGAAATAGAACTACCATACGACCCAGCAATCCCACTACTGGGCATATACCCTGAGAAAACCAAAATTCAAAAAGAGTCATGTACCAAAATGTTCATTGCAGCTCTATTTACAATAGCAAGGAGATGGAAGCAACCTAAGTGTCCATCATTGGATGAATGGATAAAGAAGATGTGGCACATATATACAGTGGAATATTACTCAGCCATAAAAAGAAACGAAATTAAGTTATCTGTAGTGAGGTGAATGGACCTAGAGACTGTCATACAGAGTGAAGTAAGTCAGAAAGAGAAAGACAAATACCATATGCTAACACATATATATGGGATCTAAGAGAAAAAAACAAAAATGTCATGAAGAACCTAGGGGTGAGATGGGAATAAACACACAGACCTACTAGAGAATGGACTTGAGGATATGGGGAGGGGGAAGGGTAATCTGGGACAAAGTGAGAGAGTGGCATGGACATGTTTGCACTACCAAACGTAAAATAGCTAGCTAGTGGGAAGAAGCTGCATAGCACAGGGAGATCAGCTCGGTGCTTCGTGACCACCTAGAGGGGTGGGATAGGAAGTGTGGGAGGGAGGGAGACACAAGAGGGAAGAGATATGGGAACATATGTATATGTATAACTGATTCACTTTGTTATAAAGCAGAAACTAACGCACCATTGTAAAGCAATTATACTCCAATAAAGATGTAAAAAGAAAAAATGGTGTCCATTTTGGAGTGGGAAATATTTACCAGTGTACAGCCAACTCTTCTAGATGCACAAAACAAAAGACCCTCAAGGTATCTTCTTCACTTGTTTTCTTCTTGGTTGATCGCTTCATAGGCAATAGGATGTTTACTTCCATCTGTTCTCCTTTAAGATTGATGAAGGTCAACCTGTGGGGACCACATCTTGTGTTTCTAAAACAATTCTTCTTCAATGAATCAGGTCTAGAAGAATGTTTGTGACTTTCCTACAAGCCTGCTGTGCTCCCTAGCTTTTGCCAGATTCTGCGGGAATCTGCTTCTTGACTGTGACTCATTCACTCTCTAGATTTGGCTTGTCCTGCAGTCACCAAAACTGGCCATGTTCTTAATATTACTCTGGATATGCAGAATGGGTTTTGGAATTATGCCCATATTTCCTAGCATTTGATCCCCAACAAGCCTATCTATTTTTCCTTCACTGAAATTACCATCCTCATTGCACTAGCCTCATTTCAAGTTCTCAATGGATTTGTGAACTGCTAGAATTTATTATCAGGTATTGTGTCTAAAAGGTACAGAAATCTGTACTGAACAGATCTGCTCTGGAGTACACAGAGCTTCACTTATCTGTGCCATGTGTGTCTCTTAACAATGCAACCTGACCAAAATGTGAGCAGCCCCGACTGGAATGCATCAGTGACCACACAACTCTTAGCAAGCTAAATCTCAGTACAAATGTCCTTGACATTTTTCTCTTTTCAGTTAATGATGCATATCAGTGCTTTCCAAACACTTTCACAAAGCTTACAAAATCCATCCTGACCTTTACCATTTGTCTAACTTTACCATCCCTCTTTCCCCTAAAGCATACTCTTCTGAACTACTTTACAATCCTTGACTCCAATTTTAAACATGCCATTCTTTTTGTTTGGACTGTTCTTCCGTTCCCACTCAGTATCTCAAGTATACTCTGGTGTTGTGGGACACCTGAAGAGGAGGTCCTCCATCTCTCTGGACAGTTTAGAGATGTAGGGTTAATTTGTTGTTGCTTGACTATTCATTTCATTAAACATCAGAAAGCGATTTAGGGCTTAGGGAGAAAATGGAACTGTATTTCACACATAGAAAATGATGAAATACTAAACTTCTTAAGGGAAAATATCTTAACTCTAGGGACTTAAACTGTTCTAAGCATTTTGCACAGAAACAAACATTTTGTGTCTTTATACCTGTAGGCATGTCCATGCGTGTACATGTGTTTATGTGTGTGTGTGTGTGTGTGTGTGTGTGTGTGTGACTCCCTCCCCATCACTAAAAACTTTTCTCTCAAACCCTTTACTCCACACATGAAGAGACATGTGGAGTTCTGTGGATAAGGTATAAATTATGTCTGAATCTATTCCAATATTTAACTCTAAGAACATATTCTAATACTGGCAGAGCCTTTGAGAAACACGCTGTATTTCATCTTTTTTTTTTTTTTTTTTTCTTTACGATAGCTATAGATAGAGAAAACATTTCAGCAGGAGAACCATCCACAACAAGAGCAGAATTGTCAGGAGTAGCTCAGCTCCCATCTGGGCTCTGGTCCTTCCTTTAATTCACACCTGACCTCTATCTAGTTAGCAGCATTTAAAGATGAGGTTAAATTGTAGCAAAGGATGCAGAGAGTTATAATACCCCCACTGAAGATACTTTCTGATTAGTAATATAAAATAGATTAGTACTGGCAGAGGAGACACCGCCGCAGTTGCCGCCACCTCCGGGATTTCTGGCTCTTTTCTCTTCACCTTAAATTCGTGTGTCTTTTATGAGTAATCAAAAGCAGCAAAAGCCAACGCTATCAGGCCAGCATTCTAAAACCAGAAAAAGAGATGAAAAAGAGAGGTTTGGCCCTACTCAGTTTCAAGACTGCATTATTCAAAGCTTAACTGAAACTGGTACTGATTTAGAAGCAGTAGCAAAGTTTCTTGATCCTTCTGGAGCAAAACTTGATTACTGCCGATATACAGAAACACTCTGACATTCTGGTGGCCGGTGGAATGCTGGCCCCAGGTGGTACACTGGCAGATGACATGATGCATACAGATGTCTGTGTGTTCACAGCACAAGAAGACCTAGAGACCATGCAAGCATTTGCTCAGGTTTTTAACAAGTTAATCAGGCGCTACAAATACCTGGAGAAGGGTTTTGAAGATGAAGTTAAAAAGCTGCTGCTGTTCTTAAAGGGTTTTTCAGTGTCGGAGAGGAACAAGCTGGCTATGTTGACTGGTGTTCTTCTGGCTAATGGAACACTTAACGCATCCATTCTTAATAGCCTTTATAATGAGAATTTGGTTAAAGAAGGTGTTTCAGCAGCTTTTGCTGTAAAGCTCTTTAAATCATGGGTAAATGAAAAAGATATCAATGCAGTAGCTTCAAGTCTTCGGAAAGTGAGCATGGATAACAGACTGATGGAACTGTTTCCTGCCAATAAGCAAAGTGTTGAACGCTTCACAAAGTATTTTACTGAGGCAGGCTTGAAAGAGTTTTCACAGTATGTTTGGAATCAGCAAACCATGGGAACTCATAAGGAACTCCAGAAAGAACTTCAAGAACAGATGTCCCGTGGTGATCCATTTAAGGATATAATTTTGTATGTCAAGGAGGAGATGAAAACAAACATCCCAGAACCAGTTGTCATCAGAATAGTATGGTCCAGTGCAATGAGCACTGTGGAATGGAACAAAAAAGAGGAGCTTGTAGCAGAGCAAGCCATCAAGCACTTGAAGCAATACAGCCCTCTACTTGCTGCCTTTACAACTCAAGGTCAGTCTGAGATGACTGTTACTGAAGACTCAGGAGTATTGCTATGACAACATTCATTTCATGAAAGCCTTCCAGAAAATAGTGGTGCTTTTTTATAAAGCTGAATTTCTGAGTGAAGAACCCATTCTGAAGTGGTATAAAGATACACATGTTGCCAAGGGGAAAAGTGTCTTCCTTGAGCAAATGAAAAATTTTGTAGAGTGGCTCAAAAATGCTGAAGAAGAATCTGCGTGTGAAGCTGAAGAAGGCGACTGAATTTGAAACTACACCCTCAGTAAAGCAAACAGGAATTGTAGATAAAATGTCATGTCTCATGTGTCCTGGTTCTTACATCTTCCTACCTCCCTATATCAAGCATGATATAAGGGCCTTCATGGCAAATTTTATTTTAACTGTTTCTATGGTTACTGGAAATGTTGAATTTAGTTTCTAAAACCATGTTTTAAGTAGCTACAGGAGCTATAGATTTGAATCTAATGTTGCATTAGTCTTTTCAGTTATCTTCTACCTCCTGTATTTTCTACTGTAATAATGTAATTTAAGGCCTTCCACAATGAACAGTTCACTTTTTCCCTGGGTTTTCTATATAAACAGTTTTCAAGATATGATTTGGTTAAAAATAATTTGTTATAAAAATTCTGTTTGCAAATTAAACTGTAAAAGTATCCAGAGTCTCAGAAGGCAGTGATTTGTGTGATAATTTGGTATGCCCAAAGCCCTGCTCATCAAAGAAAATCTCATATACAATAATTAGATTCATTAACATGAATCTTGAGTATTTGGACCACTGCTTGCATGTCGATATTTTCTTGCATTTTTAACCCCAGATGTACTTGAGCTCAATTGTTTGCTCTCTGATATTCATTCCTTAAAATGAAGCCATGGAGAACAAACTTGAAAGTGAGGTGTTTGGGAAATTGTATGTGGCGGTGGTGGGAAGAAAAAAGTTGAGCTTCTACCCAATGAGAAACCTTTGCATTCAGTTTGCTTCTTTCTAGACAAAACAAATGAATATTCTTTTCATACTGCCATTTTTCAAACATACCTTGGAAAAACCTTGTCATTTAAAGTATTTTACAGTTGTCATACACTTAGATTGGTAAGAAAGGACTCATAAAACAGTATAAGTAAAGCAAATGACTGTACTAAACCCAGAAAATTGTTGAAAGAAAAGTGGTTAGCATGTTCTAATTGGGATTCTAAATATAACTCATATTTCCTGTTGGCTTAGAGTATTTGTGGCAAACAATGAAGTGCAGTGATAATGATTATTCTACCTGGTCATACTGGGACAGCTTCATTCTCTTCACAGATTCATATATGACTCAAGCATCTGCCTGTTAATTTACCCCAGTTGCCAATATTTTAAATTGCCATGAGCCAAATATCTCTTCTGTACAGTTGATCCATTTATTTTAATGGCTGCCTTTTAATTTCCATCTTAATTTTCTTGCTGCTATCCAGCTTTATATGTAGTCATTAGAAAACAAAATGTGGCCATACTTTTTGGTGGAAAGATTTCATGTTAAAAGTGAACATTTTGAAAGCTTTTTTGATTGGTGAAAGAAATGAGCTTGGAATAATGCTGCCAGAGACTGAGTGGGAATTGCCCCTTTCAGAGGTGCCATTCTTAGGAGCTAAAAATTAGGCGTTTAAAAGTTTATCTTGAGGGAATAACATGTAATATAGTTTGAAATAAAGGTACAATAGCCTTATGAGGAAGAGCATTATAACTGATGCCGTTGTGAAGGGGGTGATATTGTTAAGTGAATGACTTTGATAAAACTTTCATGCACAGACAAAATGTAT
Source organism: Phocoena sinus (assembly GCF_008692025.1). Lineage (NCBI taxonomy): Eukaryota > Metazoa > Chordata > Mammalia > Artiodactyla > Phocoenidae > Phocoena > Phocoena sinus. The sequence continues at coordinate 61,760,847 of NC_045763.1, read as the reverse complement.
TCATTAAGTTTCTACATAGTGATCTGCTTTTACTTTGTAATTTGTAGTCCTTAAAAGACTTTAAAAAAAAAAAATAAAGTCCATCCTTACACTTAAAAAAAATAAAATAAAATAGATTAGTACTAATATATTTGAGTGGATATTAAACATGAGCTGGCACCTCACCCACACTGCTTCTTCACTGGCTTTCCCTGGTCACCCTGTCTCCAACTTTGAGGTACAGAGACTGAGGACAAAGGTCTCTGCAGGAAAGGTCTCTGCAGGAAATGTGTTTACTTTGTGACAAACATACAAGACATTTTTACTCAAGACTTGAGAATTGAACCTGATGTGCATGTCTCAGGTTGGTAAGAAAATGGAGAGAAAACTTAGATTTTATAACACATCTGTAGTTGCAATATCATCCTGAAAATGCAGTAACTATAACAAAGATTTTACAAATCCCCATTCAAAGGATCCCAATTTGACCAAGATCAGAACATTCACCTCAATTTTCAGGCACTTGGACCAGGAACTCATAATCTTGATTAAGCCAAGCATGTGGATCGACTTGAGAAATTATTTAAAATTCAAGTTAAATGCAGCTGATCATTCTTTTTTCTCAGCTCATGCAAGGCCCATTTCAGAAAAGCATGCTTATCTGTTTCTATATAATTAAAAAATATCTTGTTTAAGAAATGAAGTATATAAAAGAATAATCAGACACACTTGCTAAACTAATTGCATGTGGAACTGTGCCCGTCTCCAGTCTCCGTGATTAGATTGTGTCCCTCCACTTTCTTTAAATATTACAAAAACTAGTATAAATTAGTATGCAGCTATTTTCAGATTAATGGCAACATGTAAAGCTCAAAGGTTCATGTTCTGTTTTGCAGGGAGTGTTGGTTTTGTATGATAGCATTTACTTGTTCCCCCCAGCAGAGAGGGGTCATCAGGATCTTTCTCAGGCATTACAGGAAAACTCTACTGTTCCATTACACTCACTACATCTTTAGCCCCAGTGAAACCCATGATTGTGTTCTCTGGTACTTAGGTTATGTTTTGATTACTATAGACATTAAAAAATAATAATTTGGTTCTTAGGATTCCCAAGCACAATCATGCATCCTATCAAAACAAGACAAAGCACAGCCTGTAAAAGTATAAATTTTTAGAACACTTATACACAGATAATTAAACAAAAGTGTATGGAGTGTGACTGTTTCTAAATGATATCATGCTGCTTATTTGAGGTGCAAGTACTCAACACTAACGAAGCCATGCGTGATCCCATCAGCTTTGGTAAGTCCCAGCAATGCAAACTGAAGCTCGATAATCCCAGTCTACAGCAGTGTGAGAACCTGAGTTTGTGTGTGGTCTGATGCAAAAGTTAACTTGTGTTAATTTTCTAGACATATGGAGCTCCCCTTTACTTTTGAAAGCTGAGAGAAAGTAAGTTTGTTGAGCACCTACTTTAGCCTAAACATGGTGCTAGATATATTCACATATGATATCATGTTTAATTCTAACAATCACCCTAACAGTACAAATTCATATCCCTATTTTACCAGTGAGAACTAAGTCACTCAGCAGATAACTGACTTCTCAAGAACATGCCACTGAGGCTAAGATTTAAACCCAGGTCTCAGCCCCTCGAGTTTATTCCTGTTCTAATTTATCATGCTACTTCACATCACCAAAAACCTTCTTACGTAGTTATACCTGGAATGATATAAACCTGCCCAAGGACATACAGGAGCAAATCAACAGTAAAGTGTAGCAGTACATGAAACATAAGAGCTGTGACCAGGCACACATGATTCCTGGAGCAAAACTAGTCAGGACCCCAGCCAAACGATCTGGGGGTCAGATTTGGGCCACAGTCACATTGCAAACAGGAATGTCAAACAGGAAACTACAGCAGAAGTCCAGGTATGCAGACTGTGCAAGCAGGGTGGGCTGTTGGGGAGAGCTCATGAACACTCAGGGCCTTCCAGACATACCAGCTTTATAGCAACAGGCTAGTTTCAGAACCCACAGACTGACTGTGGATCTATGCCTGCTATTGTATGATGTTTTGTGTGGATTATCTTAATTAAACCTCACCACAGCCATGAAGAAGAAAAATTATTTGCCACAGTTTAGCCTGGCCAGTTGAGTAGAGGTAAAGAACATGGACTCTGGAACCAAACTGCCTGGGTCTGATTTCTGGCTCTTAACTGGCCTGTACTCTCTAGCTGGGGAAACTTACTTTTTCTGTTACCTAGTTTCTTCATTTGTAAACTAGGACTGATAACGGTGCTCACCTTTTTGGGTTAAGAGTCTAAAAAGCCTCAAATAGTGCCGGGCTCAGTGTAATTGCTAGACAAGTGTTTGGTAAATAAAGGAGGGGACTGAGTAACTTGCATATATTCATAAAAGTAATTTGTGGTAGAGCAGCGACTCAAGTCCAGATGGCATGAGCCCAGAGCCCAGGTCATAGTCCATGGTATCAGAGTATGGGTTCTGATGGGGTCTGCTTATGCAAATGTGGGACCTCAGCAACTTCACCTGTGAGGGTCTAGGGAAAGCAGATGCCAGCACGATCCTAAGATTACTTCTCATTTCTCTCTCATCCCATATTGGCTACCATCTCTATGGAAATCATGACATATCTGAAAGTCATTTCAAAATCTCCTTTACCTAAGACCCTTTCTGGTGTTGGATGTACACTTGAGATATTTAACTTTGCCTTACTGAATCCATCTTATCTAAATTCAACAATATTTAGTACTCTCTACCTTCTGAGTCCACAATGGTGGACTCTGGAGAGAGTTTCAGGGCAAAATATAAAGAATCTTACTGAATCTGTGTACACCAGTAATTCCTTCTCCACGATAAGAAACATGCCAGATGTTTACATCATGCAATGAGGTTTTCAAAGGGCCATTAGGTGTTTTTTTTCATGCACTTCTATGAATCATGTATTTTAAAAGATAAATATGGCTTTTTCTGTAAGGAAGGAATGGCTGTTTTGTGAATATTTTCTTGTTAATGTGACATGAAGCAAACAATAGCAATACATAGCTACATCTGTACAGTCTCAGCACTACATGAGAATGTAAACTTTTGGTAAAAAAACATTTGTACCTATGCCAAATCAAGTCAGATTAGGTTGTATAAGATCTATTGTCCTATGACTCCAAGTCCTTGGACAACATCCCAATTTACTCTATTGGAGTCCTTTAATCTGGATTTCATATGCATAGACACACACCTGGTAGGCAGAGACACAGTCTGAATTTGAGAGCAAGCATTTTGTAGTAAAGACCACGTCCCACAGTTCTAAGTGATAGCAAAATCTCTCATGTGTTGCTTTTCATAAAACTGCAAAGCTATAAGGACAACATTAAGTGAAGGGTCTGCAGTAGGGTGTTGGGGTACATTTTCTTGGACCAGATTTTGTGTCTCGCTGTTGTCAGTTTCTCTGAGTTAGAAGGGGCCATGTTTAGTTTGTTTACCAGCTCAGAAAATATAAGAATTACAGAAAGGACCTTCAAGATGGCGGAGGAGTAAGACGTGGAGATCCCCTTCCTCCCCACAAATACATCAGAAATACATTTACATGTGGAACAACTCCTAGAGAACACCTACTGAATGCTGGTAGAAGACCTCAGACCTCCCAAAAGGCAAGAAACTACCCACGTACCTGGGTAGGGCAAAAGAAAAAAGAAAAAACAGAGACAAAAGAATGGAGACGGGCCCTGCACCAGTGGGAGGGAGCTGTGAAGGAGGAAAAGTTTCCTCACATTAGGAAGCCCCTTTGCAGGTGGAGACGAGGAGTGGCGGCAGGGAAGCTTCAGAGCCAGGGAGGAGAGCACAGCAACAGGGGTGCAGAGGGCAAAGCGGAGAGAGAGATTCCCGCACAGAGGATCGGTGCCGACTGGCACTCACCAGCCCGAGAGGCTTGTCTGCTCACCCGCCGGGGCGGGCGGGGCTGGGAGCTGAGGTTCATGCTTCGGTCGGAGGGCAGGGAGGGGTTGGCTGCATGAACACAGCCTGAAGGGGTTAGTGCGCCACGGCTAGTCGGGAGGGGGTCTGGGAGAAGGTCTGGAGCTACCGAAGAGGCAAGAGACCATTGTTTTGTGGTGCGGGAGGAGACGGGATTCAGAGCACCGCCTAAATGAGCTTTAGAGACGTGCGTGAGCCGCAACTATCAGCGCGGACCCCAGAGACGGGCATGGGACGCTAAGGCTGCTGCTGCTGCCCCCAAGAAGCCTGTGTGTGAGCACAGGTCACTATCCACACCTCCCCTCCTGGCAGCCTGTGCAGCCCGCCACTGCCAGGGTCCCGTGATCCAGGGACAACTTCCCCAGGAGAACACACGGCGCGCCTCAGGCTGGTGCAACGTCACGCTGGCCTCTGCTGCTGCAGGCTCGCCCCGCACACAGTACACCTCGCTCCCCATGGCCTGAGGGAGCCAGAGACCCCGAATCAAATGCTCCTTTAACCCCGTCCTGTCTGAGCGAAGAACAGATGCTCTCAGACAACCTACATGCAGAGGCGGGGCCAAATCCAAAGCTGAACCCCGGGAGCTGTGTGAACAAAGAAGAGAAAGGGAAATCTCTCCCAGCAGCCTCAGGAGCAGTGGATTAAATCTCCGCAATCAGCGTGATGTACCCTGCATCTGTGGAATACCTGAATAGACAACGAATCACACCAAAATTGAGGCAGTGAACTTTGAGACCAGATATAGACTTGGGGTTTGCTTTCTGCATCTAACTTGTTTCTGGTTTTATGTTTATCTTAATTTAGTATTTAGAGTTTATTATCATTGGTAGATTTGTTTATTGATTTGGTTGCTCTCTTTCTTTATATATATATATATATATTTTTTTTTCCTTTTTCTCTTTTTGTGAGTGTGTATGTGTATGCTTCTTTGTGTGATTTTGTCTGATAGCTTTGCTTTTACCATTTGTCCTAGGGTTCTGTCTTTCCGTTTTTTTTAATTACTTTTTAATTTTTTATAATTTTTTATTTTAATGACTATTTTATTTTATTTTATTTTTTTCTTCTTTTCTCCCTTTCCTTCTGAGCCATGTGACTGACAGGATCTTGGTGCTATGGCCAGGTGCCAGGCCTGTGCCTCTGAGGTGGGAGAGCCAAGTTCAGGACATTGGTCCACCAGACACCTCCCAGCTCCATGTAATATCAAATGGCGAAAGCTCTCACAGAGACCTCCATCTCAACACTAAGACCCAGCTGCACTCAACAACGAGCAAGCTACAGTGCTGGACACCCTATGCCAAACAACTAGCAAGACAAGAACACAACCCCACCCATTAGCAGACAGGCTGCCTAAAATCATAAGGTCACAGACACCCCACAACACACCACTGGACACGGTCCTGCCCACCAGAAAGACAAGCTCCAGCCTCATCTACCAAAACAAAGGCACCAGTCCCCTCCACGAGGAAGCCTACACAACACACAGAACCAACCTTAGCCACTGGGGGCAGACAACAAAAACAACAAGAACGACTAACCTGCAGCCTGCGAAAAGGAGACCCCAAACACACTAAGTTAAGCAAAATGAGAAGACAGAGAAACACACAGCAGATGAAGGAGCAAGGTAAAAACCCACCAGATGAAACAAATGAAGAGGAAATAGGCAGTCTACCTGAAAAAGATTTCAGAGTAATGATAGTATAGACGAAGATGATCCAAAATCTTGGAAATAGAGTAGAGAAAACACAATAAATGTTTAACAAGGGCCTAGAAGAACAAAAGAGCAAACAAACAATGATAAACAACAAAATAATTGAAATTAAAAATTCTCTAGAAGGAATCAATAGCAGAATAACTGAGGCAAAAGAACAGATAATGACCTGAAAGATAAAATAGTGGAAATAACTACCACAGAGCAGAATAAAGAAAAAGAAAATAATTGAGGACAATCTCAGAGACATCTGGGACAGCGTTAAATGCAGCAACATTCGAATTATAGGGGCCCCAGAAGAAGAAGAGAAAAAGAAAAGGATTGAGAAAATATTTGAAGAGATTATAGTTGAAAACTTCCTTAATATGGGAAAGGGAATAACCAATCAAGTTCAGGAAGCGCAGAGGGTCCCATACAGGATAAATCCAAGGAGAAATATGCCAAGACACATATTAATAAAACTAAAGAAAATTAAATACAAAGAAAAAATATTGAAAGCAGCAAGGGAAAAACAAAAATTAACACACAAGGGAATCCACATAAGGTTACCAGCTGATGTTTCAGCAGAAACTCTGCAAGCCAGAAGGGAGTGGCAGGACATAATTAAAGTGGTGAAAGGGAAAAACGTACAGTCAAGATTACTCTACCAAGCAAAGATCTCATTCAGATTTGATGGAGAAATCAAAACCTTTACAGACAAGCAAAAGCTAAGAGAATTCAGCACCACCAAACCAGCTTTATAACAAATGCTAAAGGAAATTCTCTAGTCAGGAAACACAAGAGAAGGAAAAGACCTACAATAAAAAAACCCAAACAATTAAGAAAATGGTAATAGGAACATACATATCAATAACTACCTTAAATGTAAATGGATTAAATGCTCCAACCAAAAGACATAGACTGGCTGAATGGATACAAAAACAAGACCCATATATATGCTGTCTACAAGAGACCCACTTCAGACCTAGGGACACATACAGACTGAGAGTGAGGGAATGGAAAAAGATATTTCATGCAAATGGAAATGAAAAGAAAGCTGGAGTAGCAATTCTCATATCAGACAAAATAGACTTTAAAATAAAGACTATTATAAGAGACAAAGAAGGACACTACATAATGATCAAGGGATCAATCCAAGAAGAAGGTATAACAATTGTAAATATTTATGCACCCAACATACGAGCACCTCATAAGCTACATTTACATAAGGCAAATGCTAACAACCATAAAAGGAGAAATCGACAGTAGCACAATCATAGTAGGGGATTTTAACATCCCACTTTCACCAATGAACAGATAATCGAAAGGGAAAATAAATAAGGAAACACAAGCTTTAAATGATACATTAAACAAGATGGACTTAATTGATACATATAGGACATTCAATCCAAATATAACAGAATACACTTTCTTCTCAAGTGTTCATGGAATATTCTCCAGGACAGATCATATCTTGGGTTGCAAATCAAGCCTTGGTAAATATAAGAAAATTGAAATTATATCAACTATCTTTTCTGCCCACAACACCCTTAGACTAGATATCAATTACAGGAAAAAATCTTTAAAAACTACAACACATGGAGGCTAAACAATATGTTACTAAATAACCAAGAGATCACTGAAGAAATCAAGAAGAAATCAAAAAATATCTAGAAACAAATGACAACGAAAACACGATGATCCAAAACCTATGGGATGCAGCAAAAGCAGTTCTAGGAAGGAAGTTTATAGCAATACAATCCTACCTCAAGAATTAAGAAAAAGCTCAAATAAACAACCTAATTTAACACCTAAAGCACTTAGAGAAAGAAGAACAGAAAACACTCAAAGTTAGCAGAAGGAAAGAAATCATAAAGAGCAGATCAGAAATAAATGAAAAAGAAATGAAGGAAACAATAGCAAAGATCAATAAAACTAAAAGCTGCTTCTTTGATAAGATAAACAAAATTGATAAACCATTAGCCAGACTCATCAAGAAAAAAAACCGAGAAGACTCAGATCAACAGAATTAGAAATGAAAAGGAGAAGTAACAATTGACACTGCAGAAATACAAAGGATCATGAGAGGTTACTACAAGCAACTCTATGCCAATAAAATGGACAACCTGGAAGAAATGGACAAATTCTTAGAAAAGCACAACCTTCTGTGACTGAACCAGGAAGAAATAGAAAATATAAACAGACCAATCAGAAGCACTGACATTGAGACTGTGATTAAAAATCTTCCAAAAGAAAAAAAAAGCCCAAGACCAGATGGCTTCACAGGCGAATTCTATCAAACATTTATAGAAGACCTAACACCTATCCTTCTCAAACTCTTCCAAAATAGAGCAGAGGGAAGAATACTCCCAAACTCATTGTATGAGGCCGCCATCACCCTGATACCAAAACCAGACAAGGATGTCACAAAGAAAGAAAACTACAGGCTAATATCACTGATGAACATAGATGCAAAAATCCTCAACAAAATACTAGCAAACAGAATTCAACAACATATTAAAAGGACATTACACCATGATCAAATGGGGTTTATCCCAGGAATGCAAGAATTCTTCAATATATGCAAATCAACCAATGTGATACACCATCCTAACAAATTGAAGGAGAAAAACCATATGATCATCTCAATAGGTGCAGAAAAAATTTTTGACAAACTTCAACACCCATTTATGATAAAAAACCCTCCAGAAAGTAGGCATAGAGGTAACTTTCCTCAACATAATAAATGCTGTTTATGACAAATGCACAGCCAACATCGTTCTCGATGTTGAAGAACTGAAATCATTTCCTCTAAGATCAGGAACAAGACAAGGTTGCCCACTCTCACCACTCTTATTCAACATAGTTTTGGAAGTTTTAGCCACAGCAATCAGAGAAGAAAAAGAAATAAAAGGAATCCAAGCTGGAAAAGAAGAAGTAAAGCTGTCACTGTTTGCAGATGACATGATACTATACGTAGAGAATCCTAAAGATGCTACCAGAAAACTACTAGGGCTAATCAGTGAATTTGGTAAAGTAGCAGGATACAAAATTAATGCACAGAAATCTCTGGCATTCTTATACATTAATGATGAAAAATCTGAAAGAGAAATTAAGGAAACACTCCCATTTACCACTGCAACAAAAATAATAAAATGCCTAGGAATAAACCACCTAAGGAGACAAAAGACCTGTATGCAGAAAACTATAAGACACTGATGAAAGAAATTAAAGACGGTACAAACAGATGGAGAGATATACCATGTTCTTGGATTGGAAGAATCAACATTGTGAAAATGACTGTACTACCCAAAGCAATCTACAGATTCAATGCAATCCCTATCAAACTACCAATGACATTTTCCACAGAACTAGAACAAAAAATTTCACATTTTGTATGGAAACACAAAAGACCCCAAATAGCCAAAGCAATCTTGGGAAAGAAAAACAGAGCTGGAGGAATCAGGCTCCCTGACTTTAGACAATAATACAAAGCTACAGTAATCAAGACAGTATGGTACTGGCACAAAAACAGAAATATAGATTAATGGAACAGAATAGAAAGCCCAGAGATAAATGCATGCAAATATAGCCACCTTATCTTTGATAAAGGAGGTTAGAATATACAATGGAGAAAAGACAGCCTCTTCAGTAAGTAGTGCTGGGCAAACTAGACAGATACATGTAAAAGAATGAAATTAGAACACTCCCTAACACCATACACAAAAATAAGCTCAAAATGATTAAAGATACAAATGTAAAGCCAGACACTATCAAACTCTTAGAGGAAAACATAGGCATAACACTCTATGACATAAATCACAGCAAGATCCTTTTTGACCCACCTCGTAGAGAAATGGAAATAAAAACAAAAATAAACAGATGGGACCTAATGAAACTTAAAAGCTTTTACACGCAAAGGAAACCATAAATAAGACGAAAAGACAACCCTCAGAATGGGAGAAAACATTTGCAAATGAAGCAAGTGACAAAGGATTAATCTCCAAAATTTACAAGCAGCTCATGCAGCTCAACATCAGAAAAACAAACAACCGAATTCAAAAATTAGCAGAAGACCTAAATAGACATTTCTCCAAAGAAGATACACAGATTGCCATCAAACATATGAAAGGTTCCTCAACGTCACTAATTAGAGAAACGTAAATCAAATCTACAATGAGTTATCACCTCACACCAGTCAGAATGGCCATCATTAAAAAATCTACAAACAGTAAATTCTGGAGAGGGTGTAGAGAAAAGGGAACCCTCTTGCACTGTTGGTGGGAATGTAAATTGATACAGCCACTGTGGATAACAGTATGGAGGTTCCTTAAAAAACCAAAACTAGAATTACCATACGACCCAGCAATCCCACTACTGGGCATATACCCTGAGAAAACCCTAATTCAAAAAGAGTTATGTACCACAATGTTCATTGCAGCTCTATTTACAAAAGCCAGGACATAGAAGCAACCCAATTGTCCATCAACAGATGAATGGATAAAGATGTGGCACATATATACAATGGAATATTACTGAGCCATAAAAAGAAATGAAATCGAGTTATTTGTAGTGAAGTGGATGGGCCTAGAGTCTGTCATACAGAGTGAAGTATGTCAGAAAGAGAAAAACAAATACCGTATACTAACACATATATATGGAATCTAAAATAAAAATGGTTCTGAAGGACCTAGGGACAGGAAAGGAATAAAGACGCAGACAGAGAATTGACTTCAGGACATGGGGAGAGGGAAGGGTAAGTTGGGACAAAGTGAGAGAGTGTTATGGACATATATACACTACCAAATGTAAAATAGCTAGTGGGAGGCAGCCGAATAGCACAGGGAGATCAGCTTGGTGCTTTGTGACCACCTACAGGGGTGGGATAGTGAGGATGGGAGGGAGATGCAAGACGAAGGAGATATGGAGATATATGTATATGTATATGTGATTCACTTTGTTATACAGCAGAAACTAACACACCATTGTAAAGCAATTATACTCCAATTAAGATGTTAAAAAAAAAAAGTGATACATCAGCCCTTTCACATCCTCGCTGGCACTTGCATTCTCCCTAACTCTCTTTGTGTTGCAAGAATGACTGTGCCTGTTCATAAGCCTACAAAACGGATATTTGTTTTGATTTAGATGGAGAGTCACTGCACTAATTTATTTATGGTTAACTGAGTTTTGTACTTTTTGTGGTTCTGGACCAGCCACATCAACAGGTCTTTTTTTTTTTTTTTTTTTTTTTTTTTTTTTTGCGGTATACAGGCCTCTCACTGTTGTGGCCTCTCCCATTGCGGAGTACAGGCTCCGGACGTGCAGGCTCAGCGGCCATGGCTCACGGGCCCACCCGCTCCGTGGCATGTGGGATCTCCCTGAACCGGGGCACGAACTTGTGTCCCTTGCATCGGCAGGCAGACTCTCAACCACTGCGCCACTAGGGAAGCTCCCAACAGGTCATTTTTGATAAGGAAGGTAAAGAAAAATTTGCTCCAGGCACACTTGTATGCCTACTCTGCACACAACAGTACCAGGGATAGAAATATGAGAAAGATATGGCCTTCTCCATTAAGAAGGTCCCCATTCTATGGACTTCCCTGGTGGCACAGTAGTTAAGAATCTGCCTGCCAGTGTAGGGGACATGGGTTTGATCCCTGGTCCGGGAAGATCCCACATGCTGTGGAGCAACTAAGCCCATGTGCCATAACTACTGAGCCTGCTCTCTAGAGCCTGTGAGCTACAACTACTGAGCCCCCGCATCACAACTACTGAAGCTCACGCGCCCAGAGCCCGTGCTCCACAACAAGAGAAGGCATCACAATGAGAAGCCCGTGCACTGCGATGAAGAGTAGCTCCCACTCACTGCAAATAGAAAAAGCCTGCATGCATCAACGAAGACACAACGGAGCCAAAAATAAATAAAAATAAATAAATTAATTGGAAAAAAAAAAAGCTCTCCATTCTAAAAGGAAGACTGTAGTCGAAGATAATGTGTACATCAATAGTATGAATAAGGATTCACAGAGAAGAAATTCATTCATTCATTCATTTGTTCATTCAATAAATATTTCATGAGGGCTAGCTATGTGTCAAACAAAATGATGTTTTGCCCAGATGTGGGATCAGGAAAGATTTTGAAGACAGAAGTGCAACTGAGCAGCGTTTTAAAGGGTGAAGAGAAATTTACTAGTTGGACTCTGTGGTAGATAATTGGCAAAGATGTCTGCAGTTGTTCCTTTCTTTGTATCTGAGACTCTTTGAAATGAATTCTGTATCTCTTCTCATGAAGAAGTAAAGTCTACATTTTTTCCTACCTTGTTCTTCCCTCCATGGATCTGAGATGGCCACCTGATCTTGCTTTGGCCAAGCGACTTTACATTACAAAAGAAGTACATACATTACAGAAGAAGTAATGTATCAGTTCTAAGTTTCAACCTCAAGAGGACTTGCATGCTTCCACTCTCTCTTTGGAATCCTGAGACAACCGTACAAACAAGTGTAGGCTTGTCTGCTGGATGATAAAAGACATGTAGCTCAACCACTCCAGATAATAGCCATCCACCTCCAGAAGCAGAGAGCCTAGCTGCAGAACTGCATCAATGATCCCAGCCGAGACCAGAGAGCCATCCAGGTTAGCTCATTCCAAATTTCTACCACATAGAATCATGAAGCAAATAAATGAGTGCTGTTTCAAGCTGAAAATTTTTGGAAGGTGTTGTTATGCAGCAAAAACTTAATAATAAAACATCATCTTCTAGAGGGTAGAAATAACATATGCAAGGGCACTGAGGCAAGAATCATCAAGAGAGCTTCAAGGGTCTATGAGAGATTCAATGCCCCATTAGCACTGTTCAAGTTACAAATGCTGGGAATCCAATTCAAGCCAGTTTGAGCCAATAAATGAAATTTATTGGTTCTCATAGCTGGGAATTGCAAGGGGTGGATCCAGCTTTCAGCAATAATTGGGTATAGGTTTCTAAGTAATGCCATCAAGACCTTGTTCTTCTACACTCGATGCTGTTTTCATCTTGTCAACTAAATGATTATTAGATTCTCTTTTTGTAGTAAGATGACCATAGAGAAGTTTCAGGCTTCCATTGTCTTCACTGTTAGTTAGTTCCAGGATGACCCTCTCACCTTCAGTGTTCATCTAGGACTTCTAAAAGGGCTCTGATTGTGAAGAGGTGGGGCAAAATTCACAAGGCCACAGGGAGAAGGAAGAGTTTCCAAAATGAAAACAGATATTCTATCACCAGAAAGAATAGTTCGGAAGAATGACTGCAAGGAATTACAAATAATAGCCTTCCTCCATTAGTTAATAATTTTTCATGTCAAGCAATAGAATGCTCATCTCCATCTGATTTATTTAATAAGTAAATTAAAGTAATTTTTTAAATCATGTAACTTAATACAGGCATTTCTAGTTTTATTGTGCTTATTAGCTTTATTGTGCTTCACGGATACTATATTTTTTTACAAATAAAAATTTTGTGGCAACCCTGTTTTTAGCAAGTCTATCAGCACCATGTTTCCAACAGCATTTCCTCATTTCCTTTCTCTGTGTCATCTTTTGGTAATTCTTACAGTATTTCAAACATTTTCATCATTATTATATTTGTATGGTGATCTGTGATCAGCAATCTTTAGTGTTACTACTACGATGCACTGAAGCCTCAGATGACGGTTAGCATTTTTCAGCAATAAAGTATTTTTAATTAAAAAAAAAGAATTATAGACAGATGCAATAGATAATAGCAGGGAAATTAAGCAAAGATTTTGAAGTCAGGAACCCTGGTTTTGAATATAAACGCAGCAACTAGCTAATTACATGACTATAGTCAAGTTATTTAAACTCTCAGAGCTTTGGGTTCTTCACCTGTAATAGTTCCTCAAACAGTTAATGTAAAGGTAAATTAGCTAGAGTAAAGCACCAAATATATAGTCAGTACTTTTAAAAAAATTCCCCATTAACATTCCTGTGCTATCTTCATAGTTGTGGAGATTTTAATATTAATTGACATGCCGTGCATAGTGTTAGTTCCCTTACATACATCATCTGTAATTTGCATGACAACCACAGCCAGAAACCATGGTTAGATAGAAGTCTCTCATTACATTGTGTTAAATTGGTTGGAGAAGAAAAGGTCTAGAGTCATGGGAATCCATCAAGAGGCTATCACACGTTCAGATGGGGAGTTCTCTTTAAGACGGTAGTAGTGAGATGGAGAAGGAAAAAACTACTTAGGATTTGGCATTTGGAGACAGATGTTGTAACTGATTGGCTATGGTGGCGAGGAGTAGTAAGGACTTAAATAATAACTCTTTTCATCTAATCCCTCTGACTAAAAACCACTCATGATAAAGCACTGATTTGGCAGAATATTCTAATGAAGAGGTAAGGCTGTAAAAAGACATACCCCAAAATGACATACTAGGCAGCATTTGACTTCACTCAGTACTAGCAGATATTCCTCAAGTATCTACTGTTTCAGAGTCAATGCTAGGCATTATGTAGATATACATAATAAAAGTTTACCAACTGAAAGATGTACAGAGGAATAATATTGGTGCTTATCTCGGCTTTTTGGTTGTAAATAACAATAACAACAAAAAACCCACCCCAAATTGCATTCAAAAAGGACTTTTATTGATGAAATAACTGAAGAGTATAGTGCTTTAGAAACAGATGAATCTTGGTACTCAAATGATGTATGAAAAACCTGGATTTTTATGTCTTTTGTCCAGCATCACTCTGCATTGGCTTCATTCTCAGAAAGGTTCTATTTTCATGATGGCAAGATGACCAGCAGCAGCTCCAGGCTGTCATCCTACTAGCTAAGCAACCTCAGTAGGAAAAAATGCTTCAACTTCTCATAACTTAATAGTTCCAGCAAATATTGCTGATGGAGATATTAGCCTAATGTGGATCATATTTCCCTTCTTGAACTAGTTACTATGGCCTGGGGTTGGCCCTAATGAACCTCATGAACTAGAATAAAGGAAAATGGCTCCAAAAAGGTTGATCAAAGTGTTATTTCAAGAATCAAGGGAGAATGTATTTTTTTTAAACATCTTTATTAGAGTATAATTGCTTTACAATGGTGTGTTAGTTTCTGCTTTATAACAAAGTGAATCAGCTTTACATATACATATATCCCCATATCTCCTCCCTCTTGCATCTCCCTCCCATCCTCCCTATCTCACCCCTCTAGGTGGTCACAAAACCCCAAGCTGATCTCCAAGGGAGAATGTACTGAGTGATCAAAAATTACAGATGTCAACTATACTATCAAATTGATTCAAGCAAGGACACTTTTTGCTACAAATAGCAGAAATTAATTCAAACTAGCTTAAACCAAAATGGAATTTGTTATAAGAATCTCATGGAATCCAAGAACAGGAAGTGCAAGAGGACCTTACAAGGAACTGATATGAGGAAATGAAAATTATTGGTATTACCGCTGCCTCTCTCTCTCTTTATCTTTATAGCTATGTGAAGTCTTTTTCTCTGCAAATCTTCTGTATTTTGAATATGTCCTGTCTCTGTTTCTCAAGGCACAAGACTGTCCCACAATTCTGGAGTTTATATCTCAACCACTTGAAAGAGACCAAGATTACCTTCTCTCACTCTCAATACAAAATTTAGGAGATAGCATCTTATTAGTCAAACATGGATCTAGGGACCACTTTGTTCCAAACAAATGTGGCATGCAGACTATGTTAAACCCACTCCTGCGTAAGGGGGTAGCTCTTGGAAGAAGGAGGCTATTATAATGTGGATAAAATACCAAAAATAGTCCACTTATGACAACCACACCAACTGTGAGAGAAGACCTTGTCCTTGCTATGAAACCCCATCATCATCTTCTGGACCCTAGTAAATACACAAAGATACAGAAACTTCATTTTTAAGTAATGCCCATACAACAATATAAAAAATTCAAGGCAGAGCCTCTTAACAATGAAATCCAATATCAAAATCAATACTGCATGTCTAGCACCCTGGTCAGATATGTCAGGAGGCTAGACAACAAGGGAAAACTCACACCACTTGCTTACTTACCTATTGGCAAGTTGTGAACAAGAAATTAATTCATTCTAAAGAACATTTATTCATTTCTTACAAATTTTCAAACGAATTGTCAGAGGTTAATGAAACAGATGAATAAAACAGAATGATTTGCCTCAAAGGTTTAGGGACTAGTTAGGGAGACAGACAACTAAACTGATGATTGGAAAGTAGCTATGATATGTGCTAAAATGGCACGTGCTCAGAATGCTACTGGATTTCAGAGGAGCAAACATCCTGTCTCAAGGAGCGTATCAGTTTGCTAGGTCTGCCATAACAAAATACCACAGACTGGGTGACTTAACAGAAATTTATTTTTTCACAGTTCTTGAGGCCAGAAGTCTAAGATCAAGGTGTTGGCAAGTTTGGTTTCTTCTGTGGCCTCTCTCTTTGGCTTGCAGATGGCTGTCTTCTTGCTTTGTCCTCACATGGTCTTTTCTCTGTGTGAGGGCAACCCTGATGCTCTCTAGGTGCCCAAATTTCCTCTTCCTATAATGACACTAGTTGAATTGGATTAAGGCCCACCCTAAAGACCTCATTTATCCTTAATCACTTCTTTAAAGTCCATATCTCCAAATACAGTCACATTCTAAGGTACTGGGGGGTAGGGCTTCAATGTGTTAATTTGGGGGAGAGGGGACACAGTTCAGCCCTTAACAAAGAGAAAGAGAAATTTTCCAGAAGGGTGATACCTGACTCAGCCTTACATGATAAGGCAGGAGAGGGTCTAACCTTGCAGTAACAAAGGCGTAAAAGCAAGAGTGAACAGCATGACTTATCTATGGAATCTCAAGTAGTTTGGTATGGCTGAAACATAAGATACATATGAGAGGTTGGAATTTGGTAAAAGATGAATTGGAGAGGTAATTAAGGATTGAATTATAAAAGGTTTGGTATTGGGGTGGGCTAAACCATGTTAACAAATATGCTTCAAAATGTAGTAGATAAAACACAACAGTTTTTTTTCCTTCCTCAAATAACAGTCCAGGGTGAGTGTTACTCATTCACCAGGAGCTCTCTTCCACACAGTGATTTAGGGACCAGATTTCCTTCATGTTAAGTCTCTCATCTCTGTGGTTAAGTTTGGGTTGCTATGTCCAGCACTTTCTCTTTAAGGTCTGAACCAGCAAGTGGCACACCTCATTCCTGCTATGTGTCCTTGGTGAGAACTAGTCATATGATATCTCCTGATTGCCTGGTTATGGATGTTGTAATATCATAAGAGGGGTTAGCTGAATAAGCCTTTCATGGATATAATTCTATTATGGAAAGCATTTTGTACATAGGAGCTGTCTCCATCAGTCTTGTAAGTCATACAAAAGAATTTAGACTTTTATACTGAGAAAGAGAGCATAACTCTGGGGATTTTAAAGCAAGAATGACATAATTAAATTTTAATTTTAAAATAAAAGAAAGAATTTGTGGGGCAATACTAGAAGCAAAGATATAACATTGAGGTTGTTTTGGAAATTCTGGCAGGTGGTTCTGAATTAAAGCAGTGCTGGTAGGTGAGGAGAAGATGAAACAGATTCCAGTGATATTTCAGAAATATACTCATCATGACTCCTGACTGATTTTGTATGAAGAAAGAGGAAGAGGAAAGCTCTAGATGTGTAGTGATTTCTGGCTTGGGTGAATGATGAAATTTTGGTAACATTAAATGAGGGGGAACAGGTTGAGAGAAAGTCTCACTTTGAAATGTACTGAGTTTGAGACTTTTGTGGGCTATCCAAATGACAGTATCCAATGGGTTGTTGTATATGTGAATTATATTTTCAAGAGAGAAGATGAAGCTTAAAAATTGATTTTATAATTATTACAATAATGGTAAGAGGTAATTGAAATCACATGTGGATGAGGTCATCCACAGTAATCATAGATTTACATAATGACAGAAAAATGTTGATTTCCAATTTCCTTTTTAAACCCCCAAGAAAGATTTAAGTAAAAGGGGAAAGTTTAAATAATGACAGATTATGAAAGCAGTGATTAGCTGTTTCATAAGTATTTAACGGCGAAAAGAAAACAAAAAATTCTCACCAAATATCAGAGATTCAAATACTTAAAGAAGATAATTATCATGAAACAGAAAATTGTTTCAATTAAGAGAGATTTTCTGAACTTGACAAGTCTTTACGCCTGAGTATTGCCATTATATATATTTAATCCATAACCCTATGCTCTTGCAAATATCTGTCAAGTATGTTCATAAAGCAAGAGGTGGCCAGTTTATTTTTCCATCCATCTTCCTGGCAAATAACCAGCCCCTTTATGGAAACCCTGAGTCACTTACATTTATATTTTCATTAACCTGTTCATTTAAGGATAGGCCCAGTGTAATTACTACTAGATTAAAGATGATCATGTGACCACTGAATTAGAAACATGAATCAAAGACGCCAATGAAAGTTCCTATTCGGTGATAAAAAATGCCAAATAAACAACTAAATAATATCCAGATGTTAGAAAAATGCTTGAAATTTCTTCAGATGATGCTACTAAATTCAGAAAATAAAAATGTAAAATGTTTTAAAAATATGACACCATCATGGAATACTTCCCCAAATACTATTTCCTTTCAACTAGGAAATTATGATAAATTTTATAAATCATCATTATAATTTTAATAAGGGTCACTTACAAAATATATTTGAGTTAATTCCACTGAAAAACTCTATAGTGATCTGATTTTTGCCTGTCTAACGTGGTGCTCAGGCTAAGTGTGATGTTTGGGCTCTGACGTATATTTGATTTCTTAGATTTTCATCCTCTTTTGAGTTCCGATTTTTATTTCTATGTCACAAAGTATTTTTAAGAAGTCTTCTGCTAAAATGCAGTATGATCTTCCCCTTCTTTTTTTAAAAAAAGGATATAAATAGTATTTTTAAATAGATATCTCTAATCCATACTGCAGTCGTTTAGCTATAGGATTTGAGTTTGCCTCCTAAGTGCCATCTTTTATTTCAAAGTTAAAGGTTGAATAAGAGTTAACTCTTACCCAATTTGATGAGTATGAAATTATAGAACAAACTTCCTATTCTCTGGGATATAAAAGTGAAATATACTTGAAAGCAAAACTAAACAATTGATTTAAATAATGCATAAATATAACGAAATATGATTAATTTTTATGTTCTTAAAAGTAACCTTCATTTTCATGTTTTATATTTAATTCACCATGTAAATGATAAAAGAAGCATCGTGGATTTCTTTAATGGGCATAGACAGTCTGAGGCTATCTAAATGGGTTTTTTGGGGGGAGACCAACTTCAAATTGGATTGAAGATACCTAAAAAGCAGTCTCAGGCATATCTACATTTGCAGGGTGCTCTTCACCTAAATATTCCTTTTGATGTTCCCCAGAGATTTAACTGATTCCCTTTGGATAGCATACTCTTCGTGGATTGTGTAGCTCAAATTCACATCCACATGCTAATGGCTCCCATCTCTCTCCTATTCGGATCTCCCACCTCTATAACTAATGGCTGGCTGGACATCACATTCAACTTAACGCCACTCAAAACCTGCTTCCCAAAGCCTGCTCCTTCCTCAGGACTCCCGTGCCCTGGCCACCATCCCTAGAATCAACCTGAATGACCTCTATTCCCTCCTGTTGTTATATCCATATATGTGCCAATTCTGTCTCTTTCATACCTGAATCTGTCCATTTGTCTCTTTCCCCACTGCAGCTAAATTGGTTCAAGCTGCCTGTGTTACTGCTTACACAAATGCTTTCTTGTTGCCCTCACCCAATCCTCAGTTTCCCTCACCAAAATCTATTTACTGTGTAGCCAAAGGACCTCTCTTCCACATCAATTCTCTGTGCGGCAGTCAGAGAGATATTTCTAAAGCATAAATATAACCTTGGCACTTTGTTGATCAGAAGTTTTAAGAGTTTCTCATTTCTCCCAGAATAAATTCCAAACTTATTAGCACCACATATATGGTCCTTAATAATTGGGGCCCTTTAAACTTCTATTCTTTGTTTAGTTCCTTAAATGTACCAGGCTTGTCTACAGCATCTTGAACTTGGATGAAGTTTTTCCTCACCTCAAATTCTAACTTCCCACCTTCACCCCCCCCAACCTGGTTGCTTTATTTCGTACTCTTTTCAAGACTTAGCTTTGATTTTACTCCCCTGGTGAAATTTTTTCTGACCAGCCAAGGTTGGTTTTATGTTCTTCTTGTGTATTTCTTCAGCACCCTGTCCTAACTCCAGCATTCCACTCATCATATCAAATTTCCTCTCTTTCTTCATAGATTGCAAATTTCTTGAAGTCCTCCTTGATGGCAGGGACTATTTTATTTTTTAACCCATGTCTCCTCAGTGTCTAGCACAGACCCTGAAATAAAGTAGGCACTCAGTTAATATTGGTTGATTAAATCAATGGATACCTATTAGATCCTCCTTACATAGATGTGACAGGTGTTTAAATTTGATTATTAAATGAAAATATCATCTTATCTCAGAAAGGATTCTCTTATCAGTTTGTAATTAGTACCTAAATTTTTTACATAAGGGGAGCATTCATTTTGGTAAAAATAAATAAATGTATAGATAAATGAAGAAACAAATAAATATATACACTTTTAGTAGGAGGTGTGGAAATACCTACCTCTGAAAGGAGGTGAGGAAACTGGTTTAATTCTTTTTTTTTTTTTTTTTTTTTTTTTTTTTTTTTAAACATCTTTATTGGGGTATAATTGCTTTACAATGGTGTGTTAGTTTCTGATTCACAACAAAGTGAATCAGCTATACATATACATATGTTCCCATATGTCTTCCCTCTTGCGTCTCCCTCCCTCCCACTCTCCCCATCCCACCCTTCCAGGCTGTCACAAAGCACCGAGCTAATATCCCTGTGCCTTGCGGCTGCTTCCCCCCAGCTATCTACCTTACTACGTTTGTTAGTGTGTATATGTCCATGACTCTCTCTCGCCCTGTCAAAACTCACCCTTCCCCCTCCCCATATCCTTAAGTCCGTTCTCCAGTAGGTCTGCGTCTTTATTCCTATCTTACCCCTAGGTTCTTCATGACATTTTTTTCCCTTAAATTCCATATATATGTGTTAGCATACGGTATTTGTCTTTTTCTTTCTGACTTACTTCACTCTGTATGACAGATTCTAGGTCTATCCATCTCATTACAAATAGCTCAATTTCATTTCTTTTTAAGGCTGAGTAATATTCCATTGTGTATATGTGCCACATCTTCTTTATCCATTCATCCGATGATGGGCGCTTAGGTTGTTTCCATGTCCTGGCTATTGTAAATAGAGCTGCAATGAACATTTTGGTACATGACTCTCTTTGAATTTTGGTTTTCTCAGGGTATATGCCAAGTAGTGGGATTGCTGGGTCATATGGTAATTCTATTTGTAGTTTTTTAAGGAACCTCCATACTGTTCTCCACAGTGGCTGAACCAATTCACATTCCCACCAGCAGTGCAAGAGTGTCCCCTTTTCTCCACACCCTCTCCAGCATTTATTGTTTCTTGATTTTTTGATGATGGCCATTCTGACTGGTGTGAGATGATATCTCATTGTAGTTTTGATTTGCATTTCTCTAATGATTAATGATGTTGAGCATTCTTTCATGTGTTTGTTGGCATTCTGTATATCTTCTTTGGAGAAATGTCTATTTAGGTCTTCTGCCCATTTTTGGATGGGGTTGTTTGTATTTTTGTTATTGAGCTGCATGAGCTGCTTGTAAATTTTGGAGATTAATCCTTTGTCAGTTGCTTCATTTGCAAATGTTTTCTCCCATTCTGAGGGTTGTCTTTTGGTCTTGGTTATGGTTTCCTTTGCTGTGCAAAAGCTTTGAAGTTTCATTAGGTCTCATTTGTTTATTTTTGTTTTTATTTCCATTACTCTAGGAGGTGGGTCAGAAAGGATCTTGCTGTGATTTATGTCATAGAGTGTTCTTCCTATGTTTTCTTCTAAGAGTTTGATAGTTTCTGGCCTTACATTTAGGTCTTTAATCCATTTTGAGCTTATTTTTGTGTATGGTGTTAGGGAGTGATCTAATCTCATACTTTTACATGTACCTGTCCAGTTTTCCCAGCACCATTTATTGAAGAGGCTGTCCTTTCTCCACTGTACATTCCTGCCTCCTTTATCAAAGATAAGGTGTCCATATGTGCGTGGGTTTATCTCTGGGCTTTCTATCCTGTTCCACTGATCTATCTTTCTGTTTTTGTGCCAGTACCATACTGTCTTGATTACTGTTGCTTTGTAATATAGTCTGAAGTCAGGGAGCCTTATTCCTCCAGCTCCTTTTTTCGTTCTAAAGATTGCTTTGGCTATTCGGGGTCTTTTGTGTTTCCATACAAATTGCAAAATTTTTTGTTCTAGTTCTGTGAAAAATGCCAGTGGTAGTTTGATAGGGATTGCATTGAATCTGTAGATTGCTTTGGGTAGTAGAGTCATTTTCACAATGTTGATTCTTCCCATCCAAGAACATGGTATATCTCTCCATCTATTTGTATCATCTTTAATTTCTTTCATCAGTGTCTTATAATTTTCTGCATACAGGTCTTTCGTATCCTTAGGTAGGTTTATTCCTAGATATTTTATTCTTTTTGTTGCAATGGTAAATGGGAGTGTTTTCTTGATTTCACTTTCAGATTTTTCATCATTAGTATATAGGAATGCCAGAGATTTCTGTGCATTAATTTTGTATCCTGCTACTTTACCAAATTCATTGATTAGCTCTAGTAGTTTTCTGGTAGCATCTTTAGGATTCTCTATGTATAGTATCATGTCATCTGCAAACAGTGACAGCTTTACTTCTTCTTTTCCAATTTGGATTCCTTTTATTTCCTTTTCTTCTCTGATTGCTGTGGCTAAAACTTCCAAAACTATGTTGAATAAGAGTGGTGAGAGTGGGCAACCTTGTCTTGTTCCTGATTTTAGTGGAAATGCTTTCAGTTTTTCACCATTGAGGATGATGTTTGCTGTGGGCTTGTCATATATGGCTTTTATTATGTTTAGGAAAGTTCCCTCTATGCCTACTTTCTGGAGGGTTTTTATCATAAATGGGTGTTGAATTTTGTCGAAAGCTTTCTCTGCATCTATTGAGATGATCATATGGTTTTTCTCCTTCAATTTGTTAATATAGTTTATCACATTGATAGATTTGCGTATATTGAAGAATCCTTGCATTCCTGGAATAAACCCCACTTGATCATGGTGTATGACCCTTTTAATGTGCTGTTGGATTCTGTTTGCTAGTATTTTGTTGAGGATTTTTGCATCTATGTTCATCAGTGATATTGGCCTGTAGTTTTCTTTCTTTGTGACATCCTTGTCTGGTTTTGGTATCAAGGTGATGGTGGCTTCGTAGAAGGAATTTGGGAGTGTTCCTCCCTCTGCTATATTTTGGAAGAGTTTGAGAAGGATAGGTGTTAGCTCTTCTCTAAACGTTTGATAGAATTCACCTGTGAAGCCATCTGGTCCTGGGCTTTTGTTTGTTGGAAGGTTTTTAATCACAGTTTCAATTTCAGTGCTTGTGATTGGTCTGTTCATATTTTCTATTTCTTCCTGATTCAGTCTTGGCAGGTTGTGCATTTCTAAGAATTTGTCCATTTCTTCCAGATTGTCCATTTTATTGGCATAGAGTTGCTTGTAGTAATCTCTCATGATTTTTTTTATTTCTGCAGTGTCAGTTGTTACTTCTCCTTTTTCATTTCTAATTCTATTGATTGAGTCTTCTCCCTTTTTTTCTTGATGAGTCTGGCTAGTGGTTTATCTATTTTGTTTATCTTCTCAAAGAACCAGCTTTTAGTTTTATTGATCTTTGCTATTGTTTCCTTCATTTCTTTTTCATTTATTTCTGATCTGATTTTTATGATTTCTTTCCTTCTGCTAGCTTTGGGGTTTTTTTGTTCTTCTTTCTCTAATTGCTTGAGGTGCAAGGTTAGGTTGTTTATTCGAGATGTTTCCTGCTTCTTAAGGTGGGCTTGTATTGCTATAAACTTCCCCCTTAGAACTGCTTTTGCTGCATCCCATAGGTTTTGGGTCGTTGTGTCTCCATTGTCATTTGTTTCTAGGTATTTTTTTATTTCCTCTTTGATTTCTTCAGTGATCACTTCATTATTAAGTAGTGTATTGTTTAGCCTCCATGTGTTTGTATTTTTTACAGATCTTTTCCTGTAATTGATATCTAGTCTCATGGCGTTGTGGTCGGAAAAGATACTTGATACAATTTCAGTTTTCTTAAATTTACCAAGGCTTGATTTGTGACCCAAGATATGATCTATCCTGGAGAATGTTCCATGAGCACTTGAGAAAAATGTGTATTCTGTTGTTTTTGGATGGAGTGTCCTATAAATATCAATTAAGTCCATCTTGTTTAATGTATCATTTAAAGCTTGTGTTTCCTTATTTATTTTCATTTTGGATGATCTGTCCATGGGTGAAAGTGGGGTGTTAAAGTCCCCTACTATGAATGTGTTACTGTTGATCTCCCCTTTTATGGTTGTTAGTATTTGCCTTATGTATTGAGGTGCTCCTATGTTGGGTGCATAAATATTTACAATTGTTATATCTTCTTCTTGGATCGATCCCTTGATCATTATGTAGTGTCCTTCTTCGTCCCTTTTAATAGTCCTTATTTTAAAGTCTATTTTGTCTGATATGAGAATTGCTACTCCAGCTTTCTTTTGGTTTCCATTTGCATGGAATATCTTTTTCCATCCCCTTACTTTCAGTCTGTATGTGTCTCTAGGTCTGAAGTGGGTCTCTTGTAGACAGCATATAGAAGGGTCTTGTTTTTGTATCCATTCAGCCAATCTGTGTCTTTTGGTGGGAGCATTTAGTCCATTTACATTTAAGGTAATTATCGATATGTATGTTCCTATTTCCATTTTATATATTGTTTTGGGTTCGCTACTATAGGTCATTTCCTTCTCTTGTGTTTCGTGTCTAGAGAAGTTCCTTTAGCATTTGTTGTAAAGCTGGTTTGGTGGTGCTGAACTCTCTCAGCTTTTGCTTGTCTGTAAAGGTTTTAATTTCTCCATCAAATGTGAATGAGATCCTTGCTGGGTAGAGTAGTCTTGGTTTCAGGCTATTCTCCTTCATCACTTTCAGTATGTCCTGCCACTCCCTTCTGGCTTGTAGGGTTTCTGCTGAGAGGTCCGCTGTTAACCTTATGGGGATTCCCTTGTGTGTTATTTGTTGTTTTTCCCTTGCTGCTTTTAATATGCTTTCTTTGTATTTAATTTTTGACAGTTTGATTAATATGTGTCTTGGCGTGTTTCTCCTTGTATTTATCCTGTATGGGACCCTCTGTGCTTCCTGGACTTGATTAACTATTTCCTTTCCCATATTAGGGAAGTTTTCAACTATAATCTCTTCAAATATTTTCTCAGTCCCTTTCTTTCTTTCTTCTTCTTCTGGAACCCCTATAATTCGAATGTTGGTGCGTTTCATGTTGTCCCAGAGGTCTCTGAGACTGTCTTCAGTTCTTTTCATTCTTTTTTCTTTATTCTGCTCTGCAGTAGTTATTTCCACTACTTTATCTTCCAGGTCACTTATCCGTTCTTCTGCCTCAGTTATTCTGCTATTGATCCTATCTAGAGTGATTTTAATTTCATTTATTGCATTGTTCATCGTTGCTTGTTTCATCTTTAGTTCTTGTAGGTCCTTGTTAACTGTTTCTTGCATTTTGTCCATTCTACTTCCAAGATTTCGGATCATCCTTACTATCATTATTCTGAATTCTTTTTCAGGTAGATTGCCTATTTCCTCTTCATTTGTTAGGTCTGGTGGGTTTTTATCTTGCTCCTTCATCTGCTGTGTGTTTTTCTGTCTTCTCATTTTGCTTATCTTACTGTGTTTGGGGTCTCCTTTTTGCAGGCTGCAGGTTCGTAGTTCCCGTTGTTTTTGATGTCTGTCTCCAGTGGCTAAGGTTGTTTCAGTGGGTTGTGTAGGCTTCCTGGTGGAGGGGACTAGTGCCTGTGTTGTGCTGGATGAGGCTGGATCTTGTCTCTCTAGTGGGCAGGTTCACGTCTGGTGGTGTGTTTTGGGGTGTCTGTGGCCTTATTATGATTTTAGGCAGCCTCTCTGCTAATGGGTGGGGTTGTGTTCCTGTTTTGCTAGTTGTTTGGCATAGGTTGTCCAGCACTGTGGCTTGCTGGTCGTTGAGTGAAGCTGGGTGCTGGTGTTAAGATGGAGGTCCCTCTGGGAGATTTCCGCTGTTTAATATTATGTGGAGCTGGGGAGGTCTCTTGTTGACCAGTGACCTGAAGTTGGCTCTCCTACCTCAGAGGCAGAGCCCTGACTCCTGGCTGGAGCACCAAGAGCCTTTCATCCACACGGCCTCAGAATAAAAGGGAGAAAAAGTAGAGAGAATTAGTAGAAGTATGAGGAAAGAAAGAAGGAAAGGAGGAAAGGAAGGAAGGAAGAAAGAAGCAAAGAAGGAAAGAAAGGGAGGGAGGGAGGGAGGGAGGAAGGAAGGAAGGAGGGAAAGAAGGAAAAAAGACAGAAAGAAAGATGATACAGTAAAAATAAAATAAAGTATAATATAGTTATTGAATTAAAAAATATTTAGAAAAAAAAAAAAAGGGACGGATAGAACCTTAGGACAAATGTTGGAAGCAAAGCTATACAGAGAAATCTTACACAGAAGCATACACATACACCTTCACAAAAAGAGGTAAAGGGGGAAAAATCATAAATCCTGCTCCCTGAGACCACCTCCTCAATTTGGGGTGATTCGTTGTCTAAAGGAGGGAGGGAAGGAAGGAAAGAAAGAAACCACGAAGGTAAAGTATAATAAAGTTATTACAATTAAACTTAATTATTAAGAAAAAGAATTTTTAAAAAAAAGTCATGGACGGATAGAGCCCTAGGACAAATGGTGGAAGCTAGAGTATACAGACTAGATGTCACACAGGAGCATACACGTACACCTTCACAAAAAGAGGAAAAGGGAAAAAAAATCATAGATTTCGCTCCTAAATTCCACCTCTTCAATTTGGGATCATTCCTTGTCTATTCAGGTATTCCACAGATGCAGGGTATATCAAGTTGATTGTGGAGCTTTAATCCGCTGCTTCTGTGGCTGCTGGGAGAGATTTCCCTTTCTCTTCTTTGTTTTCACAGCTCACAGGAGCTCAGCTTTGGATTTGGCCCTGCCTCTGCGTGTAGGTCGCTGGAGGGCGTCTGTTTTTTCGCTCAGCCAGGACGGGGTTAAAGGAGCCGCTGATTCGGGGCCTCCGGCTCACTCAGGCCGGGGGTTGGGGGATGGGGGTAGGAGGGGCACTACGTGCGGGGCGGGCCTGCAGCTGCAGAGGCAGCGTGACGTTGCGGCAGAGGCCGGCGTGACGTTGCACCAGCCTGAGACCCGCCGTGCGTACTCCCGGGATGTTGTCCCTGGATCCCGGGAACTTGGCAGTGGCGGGCTGCACAGGCTCCGCGGAAGAGGGGTGTGGAGAGTGACCTGTGCTCGCACACAGGCCCCTTGGTGGCGGCAGCAGCAGCCTTAGCGTCTCCCGCCCGTCTCTGGGGTCCGCGGTTTTAGCCGCGGCTCGCGCCCGTCTCTGGGGTTTGCGCTTTCAGCCGCGGCTTGGCGCCCGTCTCGGGGGCTCGCGCCCTCAGCCGCGGCTCGCGCCCGTCTCTGGGGTTTGCGCTTTCAGCCGCGGCTCGCGCCCGTCTCGGGGGCTCGCGCCCTCAGCCGCGGCTCGCGCCCGTCTCTGGGGTTCGCGCTTTTAGCTGCGGCTCGCGCCCGTCTCTGGAGTTCCTTTAAGCAGCGCTCTTAGACCCCTCTCCTCGCGCACCAGGAGACAAAGAGGGAAGAAAAAGTCTCTTGCCTCTTCGGCCGGGTGCAGGCTTTTCCCCGAACTCCCTCCCGGCTAGTCGTGGTGCACTAACCCCTTCAGGCTATGTTCAAGCCGCCAACACCCAGTCCTCTCCCTGAGCTCCGTCCAAAACCAAAACCTTAGCCTCAGCTCGCAGCCCCGCCCGCCCCGGTGGGTGAGCAGCAAGCCTCTCGGGTTTGGTGAGTGCTGGTCGGCACCGATCTTCTCTGTGCAGGAATCTCCCCGCTTTGCCCTCCGCACCCGTCGCTGTGCACTACTTCCGCGGTCCCGAAACTCCCCCCTCTGCCTCCCGCAGTCTCCGCCCGCGGAGGGGCTTCCTAGTGTGTGGAAACTTTTCCTCCTTCACAGCTCCCTCCCACTGGTGCAGGTGCCGTCCTTATTCTTTTGTCTCTGTTTTTTTCTTTTGCCCTACCCAGTTACGTGGGGAGTTTCTTGCCTTTTGGGAGGTCTGAGGTCTTCTGCCAGCCTTCAGTAGGAGTTCTGTAGGAGTTGTTCCACGTGTGGATGTATTTCTGGTGTATCCGTGGGGAGGAAGGCGATCTCCGCGTCTTACTCTTCCGCCATCTTCAAGGTCCCCCCCTGGTTTAATTCTTAAAACCTTTTGTTTAATATTGATATGAAGGAATAAACACCTGGGTTCCTTAAAAACTCAGTTTCTTCCAGTCCCACTTTCTTCCAATTCAAGTTATCACCTTTAAATAAATTAGGAATAAGTGGACTTTAAATAGAAACAATAACTGGGACAAACTAAGATAGGGATCAATACATTTAGTTTTTTACATTGTAGCAAATAGTGTGACTATTAGAAAATTGCTGGAGGGAGGAAGCAACTGGAGAATCTGACACCTAGGAAGTTTGAGAAAATAGAGGAAAAAAGGAAAGGCTTCCTCTGGTTCTTTTCAGTGCCAGTGTCTGGGAAAACAACAGCAGTGTTCTCCTGAGTACCCAGAGTAGAAGAAATGTGCAATGATGCATAGAAGCCAGCTCTCACATCAGAACGAGTTGGTTTTTCTTTGGGTTTTCAATGCGCATTTAGGAGTGTCTGGAAGTAAGCATGGCCTGTGCTTTCTATACTCTATGACCTAGTCTGAGCTTGTCTGAAATATAATGGCACAAATCATACTGTCCTAAACCCACTAGCAGTAAAGGACTCAGGGTATGGCCATTACACACAGAGCATTTATTAGCTGTGCTCTATTGCTTAAAAAATCTATTATGCTGAGAGAAGATACATGTTGCGCTACAAGCACTAACTTAAGTTACTGGAGTCAGGTACCTTACAATATAGTTCACAACCAAATAAGGTGATGTTCTTTTAATAGTTTATTGAGAATGTTACATGGTCAATCAAAAACACAGAGTTATAGGCATGTTTGGTGGCACTAAATAAAAACTACATCAGCTTGCATCAAGTCCTGTTCTGAATTTCCAATGGCCACAAGTGATTTTTATCTGCTGTATTTCCTCACCCCAAACTCACCATGTTTATGTTCATAACATTCCTATCTTACTCTGAGACCAGCTGCAGTCTCTAATACTAATTTTCTTTTGTTTTTAAATAGCATCCATCTTGTTTTGGGCCAAAGGAGCTCTCTTAAATGTGCAAAATGGGGAAAAATGTGTCTTGGGCAGGAACTCCTCCCCTTTTTGAGTATTTTTGTTGCTACTGCTCCTTCCCCTCTGACTGAAACATTGCTTTCAGCCAGCTGTCCATTTCCTCTTTTCCTAGATTTTAATTGATAAAGTATTTATTCTCCCAGAGGATTGATGAGAGAAAACCAAGTATAAAGTAGATATACTTGGGAGGTGAGGTCTTTCCTGACACTTTTAAATAATGCAGGTCTCGTCACAAACAAGCATGCCTTTCCAGTAAAGAACACTTAAAAAGAATCTAAACAACCTCTGTTCTCTTTCATTACTTCAACAAAAGAGCTCCAAGTTCCTTAAATCTTGGTTTATTTACGCTGCCATCCAAAGAACCTACGAATGCTCTTCCATTTTGCAGGCTATTAAAATTAAATATTCCTCTGTCAGATCCTCAATCTGATTTTACCTTCACAGTCAATTTTCTTCCAGACTTTAGATGTCTTGAATTCTGGTATTATATTACAAAATAAAATTCCTAGTGTAGGAGTACCATCTAACTTTGGTATGCTATATTTGTTAAATTTTCTGATTAAATAATGAATCAATAAATGAAACCATTACTGAATGAAACATTGCTGTGCCTGTTCTCTAGATTCCACTGTTCTCACTTCAACCTCTACACCTTTGCTTGTGCTAATCTTGCACCTAGCATGCACACTTTCTTCTTCTACATCAGTGGTTGTTGTGTGCACTAGAATCACCTGAGAGCTTGTCAAAACAAAGATTTCTTGTCTTCACCCTAGAGTTCCAAGGTGGGACCCAAGAACCTGCATGTCGAACAAGTTCTCCAGAGATATGAATGACACTGGTCTGGGGACCACACTTTGAGAACACTTACCTAGAGCTCAGGTAACTTCTGAGACATACCTTGTATCTCACATTTTTGGGGGTGCGGGGGTGATGTTCTCTCCTATGATTTGAATCTGTATTGTTCTCTACCACTTATAAGTCCTTTTCTTCAGTTTTTTATACTTTTAGAAACTTATCACACATGAGTCTGTTATCCAATAACTTGATGCTTTCACATCCTAACCCCAACCATGGTGAACTTCTCACTTCTCCTTGAAAAGACCATGAATCATTGTGACTTCATGTTATTTCCTTTCCCTAGCTTACCTTCAATCCTTTTCAACTTGGTAAACTCTGAGACCTAGTTCTAGTGTCCCCTCTTTTGTAAAGTCTTCTTTGAATTTCTTGGTAATTACCACTTGTACCCCAATTCTTTGCTCTCATGGATCACTGAACTTAATCAATACCATTGAAAGTATCTGTATATGTTTGTTCTGAACTCCTAAGAGACTGGAAGCAGATCATATTTATAGTGTAATCCCTAGTACCAAGCACAATACCTCACTAAAGGCATTTTTTTGAAAGAATACCAATTTTTGGTAAAAATACTGTGTGATATAAAAGCAAACACAATCAATAAAATAACAACAAAACAACCAAACAACAACAGCAAAAAGGAATGTGCTATAGATATAACTTCCCCATTGAATTGCCATGTCCAATATTGAAAAATCAGTAATTTAGGTGGACCCTCTTATTAAGGCAAAATTCCAGATTCTATTAATAATGTAGGCTGAAGACATGGGAACATCCTGAGTGCTCATCAACAGATGATTGGTTTAAGATGTGGTATATATATATATATATATATATATAATGGAATGTTACTCAGCCATAAAAATGAATGAAATATTGCCATTTGCAGCAACATGGATGGACATAGAGATTATCATACTAAGTGAAGTAAGTCAGACAGAGAAAGCAAATGTTATATGATATCACTTGTATGTGGAATCTAAAAAAATAAAACAAATGAATCTGTATACAAAACAGAAACAGACTCACAGACAGAAAACAACCTTATGGTTACCAGTGGAGAAAGAGAGGGAGAAAGGGATAAATTAGGAGCATGGGATTAACAGATACAAAGTACTATACATAAAACAGAAAAGCAACAAGGACTTACTATATAACACAGGAAGCTATATTCAATATCCTGTAATAGCCTATAATGGAAAATAATCTGAAAAAAATGTATATATATATATATATATAAAACTGGGTCACTTTGCTGTACACCTGAAACTAACACAATATTGTAAATCAGCTATATGGTCAGTAAAAAGAAAACAGTTTAGACTAAAAGCATGCCAAATAACAGAATGATATATTTATTTTTGTTTCTAAGTACTGAGCAGAAAGACTAGGTAAGAAGAAATGAGAAATATCTCCACTTAGTCTAAATTAAACTACCTAGATGAAAATTAGAGGAGGAAGTGAGGAAATATTTAGATTTGCTGGTATATTATAACTGTGTGAAAAAAAAAAAAAACCATCTCTAACATCATCCAAACTGAGAAATTTCTGAAAATTCGTTACCATGACCTCTTATTAACCATTTCCGCCTTTAATGTGCTCCCTCCCAAAGATTTGATTCTTTTCCTCAAATCTCTTGGATGCTTTATTACACATGACTTCAGGATCAAGCCATCTTGGTGGGCTCACTTTGGACATGAACTTCTCCCTTTATTTTTGGTTTAAAATATAAACCACCTGTAACCTCAATGATATTTTGTACAGGATGGTTACGTTTAGATCTGGTGATCAAAATGTACCTTAAAGAGTCAAGAAGAGAAAGTTTAGAGCTGCTAGGTTAGAGGAGGTCCATTTGAGGAAGAATCATTTTGACAGCTGACATTACAGCTTCTAATAAAATTGACCAACTGTTTCTTGTGGAAGTTTTGTTTCTGCTGTTATAGCTGCTTCTGTCAGGAAAAGAGATCTGGAGAGTGTTTTGGAAAGCATGCTTGTGATAATTCAAATGATAAAGTATCTTATATAACTATGACATTTATATCTTCACATTGATGTAGGCAAATTCTCTGGAATTTGTAATATTGCGTGTATTGCCTTTACTAACATATCAGTGGAGACCTCTAATTTTCCTTACCGTCGATTCATGAGCTTTTTTGAAGTTCAGTATCCCTAAAGCTATGCTGGTGTGGCAGGCCACTTTTGCTGATATGAAAACCAAACAGGGAGAGACTGACTTTCCCAAACATAAATACAGTTAATGTGAAGCTACAGAGTTAAAGGATGTAGAAGGTTAAAAGAAGTTCAGCTTGGCAAATTAAATTTACTCAGCAGAGGTAGCTGAATTCCTGAAGTGGAACCATTCACTTTGAGATAAGTGTTATATTTATGGTACAACATCTTCACAGTGATGTATATTACTCTTGTGTATGCTCAAAGACACATGACTGTGAAATAAAAGGAATAGAATTTAATAGGTCAATTTATTGGTTACTTCCATAAAAGTCTCAGCTGAAGTTGTTGGTTGAGATGATTTTGTCTTGTGGATAGGTTTGTGTGTGGTTTAATGTGTCCCCCTTTCCAGATAATTAAGAATTAAAGTTTCTAATTTTTATCTGTCCTTCTGATGAACTAGTGTAATAAAATTCTGTTCTTAAGTCACAGAGACAAGTATGGGTCACTTGCTAAACATAATAAGACCCTGAAAGAGAGCCAATAAAGATTTTTTTCCACCCTAATTTTCAGTCTGAAGTGAATTATATCCTGTGATAAAGTAGTATAGCTACATAATGTTGAGTAAATTTATAAATATTTATGAGCCTCAGTTTCTCCTCGGTAGTAAGTTGGTAATGCTACTTGGTCTGTAGGATGTCAGAGAATTACATGAGAATATAGGTGAAGAGATTAAAAACAAGATGGCATGCCAAAGTTTTCAATAAATTGAGCTATTATTATCATTGTAAGAACAATGGGATCTTTGAAGATTTTATTCTCAGTAACTAGATCCATTCTCTTCTTCCATGTGGTTATTGATTTCAGTGCTTAGAGCATCCTTTAACTTCTCAGTCAACTACCATGAAAGAGACTATCTCAAGACTGCTTGCAGTGTGGTCACCATCTGTGGGGATATGGCAGTAAATCAAAAAGTTAATGCTTCCCTAACTTCTGAGTTAAAAAACTACCATTACCCCTTCCAAAGTCATTATTTCCAGTGATACCTAAGCACTGAAAGTAAAAGAGTACAGTGAATTTAGCTATTAAAACTGTATGATTGTAACTGTTCTCACTCCCATTGTTTGCTCAAAGGACCAGATCATTGCCCACAGATGAACCAAGTAAAGGGTCTTGCTTCTCCAGTTATCATTCTCTTCTTTCCCAGCACCTGTTTATTTGGCACCTGCTATGTGCTGGGTCCTGGCAAATAAAAAATGAGTCTGAGATCATCTTTGCCCTGCAAAAAAAACCAAAACACATTGCATTGTTTGATAATGTATATTTGGGGAAAAACTGCAAATATGTAAATTTATATTGGCAAACATCAAGGAGAAACTGTTTTCCAAAACACAGTACTATGTGGGGAAAAAGATAATTGAAGAAGGCATGATTTTTTTCTGACAGGCTAGATGACAGGGTAGATGCAATTAAAATCCAGGAAAGTTAGTGATAACAGCCACAAGCAAAGAATTAATAAAGTGTGATGTGAACTCAGAGAAGACTGAATTTATTCCTATCTTAGATGAATCTGCACGGCTTCACAGTTTCTTCCAAACTGATGTGGGTCTTGAGAGATGAGAATAAATTTATTCACTCATCTATCAAGCATTTGTCAAACCATTCAGTTTATTTATCAAACCATTTCTAAGCATCAGGCACTATGGCAAGTATCTGAGATACAGAGAAGCTATAGCTTTGCCCTTCAGGAGCTAACAGTCTAGTCATGGAAGAGACAGATATGTAAAAAGTGATTAGACTATAACAGATTTATAATATTAAAATACAATTAATATATTATGTCATACTGATATAATATAATATAAAATAATGTAATGTAATTTCTGAAGGAATTCCTGATTCTAACTTGGGTCTTCAATCATGTGTATGTGTGTGTGTGTCTGTGTGTTTTTGTGTATGGAAGGGGAATCAGGAAAATCTTCCTAGAGAAGACATTTGAGCTAAGTCTTGAAGAAGAGAACTTCAGAAAGCTGCCCAGTGGGTTGGAGACACAGGAGCATTCCAAGTGAAGAAGGAAGGAAACTGAATATTCTCAGGAAACTGCCAAAAAGGGAGTGTCAGGAGTATAGTGTAAGGAAATGGGGAATGAGATCTGGGAGTAGGAATGAGCGTGTGAATTATGATGTAGACATGACGGAGAAGAAGCTAAAGATCGGGTAAGGGCCAGATCATAGAAACCTTTGTTCTAAGCACAGGGAGTCACTGAGATGGCTGCTGGGAGTCTGAGCCTGCCATGGAGGAGTCTGGGTCAACCCGATGCATCTAGTTCACCTCTGCCACCCCTCACCCACTCCCAGTCAGCTACGTTGAAATATATACCCTCAAATTCAGGAGCCAGGAAATCAGAACCTATTGGTATTATTTGAAAAACTTGGGAACGTGAAATAACACTTTACTTAGTTTGGAATTCTTAGCTTCATCTTTGGATACAGATGTTGCAATTTAGGTCTGAAAATCAAGAGACATAAAACAGTCTTGTATAGGTGCATACATTTTTTTAAACTGATAAGAGATTTTTTATTTTTCGAGTAATAGTTCAGGAGTGGTTTCTTCCACCTTGAATCGCTTAGAATCTTTACTTCCTTTGTTCTTGGAACATTAACATCTCCATATTTCATTTACTCATTCAGTTCACTAATCTCCCCTACTGGTAGAAGTATTGCAAGCACTTTTTTTTTTTTTCGGTACGTGGGCCTTTCACTGTTGTGGCCTCTCCCATTGCGGAGCACAGGCTCCGGACGCGCAGGCTCAGCGGCCATGGCTCACGGGCCCCGCCGCTCCGCGGCATGTGGGATCTTCCCGGACCGGGGCACGAACCCGTGTCCCCTGAATCGGCAGGCGGACGCTCAACCACTGCGCCACCAGGGAAGCCCTATTGCAAGCACTTTTAATTCTTTTTCTACTGGAGTTTTTGAAGATCAAATAAAGCCTTGGAGGCAACTGCAAGTTGAAAGTATTATTTATTTCTCCATCTAGTTAACAGTAACTTGAGCAGCAGAGATAAGAGCCTTTCCTTGTGAACTTCTGGGAATTTAGTAAAGGATTATCTTTCCACTTATTTCCCAGTCCACCACTCTGATATAAACACCACTCAGAGAAACTTGGTTTAGGGTGAAAGCAATGTCATTTTGTACAGAGTGATGTGTGTCACAAAGTAGTTGATTAACTAGGGTAGCCAAAGACAAAGTTAATTATTTGGTCAATATTTTACTAGGTTTTTCAGTTATTACCCATTTTAATTACTTTTCCCACTATTCTCCATCTGATGTTATGTAAAACATCTATATATCTACACATAATATCATATTTTATCAGAAACCTACAGCTGACCTCATTTTATAAAATCATGTTGTTTGCCATAAGAAAGAAAATCTTCAGAAAAAGCACCATGCTTTTTAAAAAACCCACATCAGGATGTGACAGCAGGATGATAGACAAGAACTACACAGCTTTTACAGTTTGGAGATAAATGGGAAAAATGCCTCTGAGAGTGGATTTCATGAAAAGTATGGGATCAAAGCACTACTGTGTCTGTTAGCCTTTACTGCTACTTTATTTCACTTTATTTCATAAATTCGGGTTAGTCATTAAAAATGTCAAAGGAGTCATATGTTTTCTACAACAGAACAGAACATTATACACAAGGCCAATTTACAAAGCTCCAGTCTGCAGCTTTACTGAGGAATGGAGTTTTAAAAAATCTGTGTTCTGGGAACTTTCTCAGTTCAAAGCAACTAGCAGGAATTTTGCTTAAATCAAATCTTAGAATTGAACTCCCCAGTTTCTAGGTTGTCACTGTGTGTGTTAAAAAAAAATACAGTATCTGTAAATTCCTAAGATAAAACAACAGGCCAATGAAGTAATATGAATTTCTGAACTTTTCTACTGAGTAGCTGTTTTTTCATGATAATTAATACAAGTTCATTCTAATATTAGCAAGCCAAGCAATACAGAAGCATATGAAGATAAATATTATAGTTTCTCCTGCTTCCCTTCCTTCCTTCCTTAAAACCACAAGTGTCTTGTATATGTTCCTCCATATCTTTTAAGACACATCTTATACATTAGGAATCAAAGTTAGGTACTTTTAACATGGCCAACATGATCTACAATTTGGAATTTCTATATAATGCAGTGGTTTTCAATCATTTTTACAGCAAACAGTTCTTTTTTTCCAAATTAAATCTTTCGTGAAAATTAGGGTACTTCCATGCTTAAAGGTTGATCTCAGCTTAAATGTCACTTCCCCTGGGAAGTCATTTTTATCCCATAAACTAGTTTCATAACAAATTCTTGAGGGATTTTTTGGGGGGTTTAATGCTGTAGGTTCCTTGAGGCAGAGTGAGTTAACTATCATTCTATTATTAGCAGTCTTGTGACATAATAGGGACTATTTGTAGTCCGTATTATGTAATATATATACAGATAAAGGTACAGATATAGATGAATGAGTTTCTTTACTATCAACAGAAAATATTCTTAAGCACTGTAACAGCAGAACCTTATATAGTGCCTGGGAGATATAAAGTTGCCCAGTATTTGTGGAATGAAGAATAATATTTCTCTAAACATTTCAAGTGGCTATAGCATTCTCTGGTACACAATTTGAAAATAATTAGCTTAGTGGATAGGGCTCCCACAAAGTAGTAAGATATCTGCTTTACAAGTTTGAGTTTTGCATAGCCTCTCTGTGTTTCAGCAGCAATTTCTATTTCACTTGACTTATCTGGAGGCACTTGGCATCATCGGCCACTTGGCTTTCCCATTCTTTCCTGGTTCTCCTCTACACCCTAGAAAATTTCTCCTCAGTGTCCTTTGTGGGGGACGATCTCTAGGAATCCAGTATAGCTCTCTTCACCTTTTTATTTGACATGCTCTTTTTTATATGATCTTACCTACTTTTGTGGTCTTAGTTGCTGGTGTGTTGGTAGCTTCTGGATCCTTATTTCCAAAGCTCACCATCCACCTGAGTTCCAGAAAGGATTTCTAACTGTTGCCAGAGAACCCCA
Organism: Phocoena sinus; assembly: GCF_008692025.1. Classification (NCBI taxonomy): domain Eukaryota; kingdom Metazoa; phylum Chordata; class Mammalia; order Artiodactyla; family Phocoenidae; genus Phocoena; species Phocoena sinus. Next base: position 61,723,584 of record NC_045763.1, on the reverse strand, counting down.
TTTTTATGTTATTTAGATGTTTCAAACTCTCAGGTATATAATGTTATATTTTCTGTCATAATCATGTGGGGTTTTTTTTCTCTTTTCTCTATCTTGGTTTATGACATTGGTTGTTGAATCTAGGAAAATGACTCATTTTAAATGATTGTCATATCCTTTACGTATCACCAATTCTTGTTAGTTCTACCTGTTAAATAGCTCTCAAATCAGCCTCATAAAATTTGTTTCCAAAGCCACTGTGTTGAGTCAGAACCTCAAGATCTCTCACATGAATTGTCCATCCTCTGCAATGCTGATAAAATATCTTTTTTAAAACAATCAGGGGTCTTCCCTGGAGGTCCAGTGGTTGGGACTCTGTGCTTCCAATGCAGGGAGTGAGGGTTTGATCCCTGTGGGGGGAACTATGATCCCACATGCTGCATGGCATGGCCAAAAAATTATTAAATAAATACACATTAAAAATAAATAAATAAATACAATCCACCCATTAAAAAGAAGCTTTAAAAAAATCAGGAATATGAACATTTAACTCCTCTACTTGAAAAATATCAGTGACTTCCATTGCCTAATTTTGTAGTCTCTGTGTAACCCCAGGGGGTACAGTTAGGTTCAGGAAGAAAATATTGGGACTTCTCTTTATATTCATTCATTCATATATATATTGATGGATATTTGGATTCTTTCCAAGTTTAGCTAATATGGACAAGCCCACTATGGATAATATTGTATATTCTCTGGGTGCACATGTAAAACTTTCAGGGATATACTTGGCAGTGGAATTGTTGTATTATAGAATAGGCAAATGTCTAAAACCTAATATATTAGCAGTTATACAGGCATATACTTTATTTTTAAATGTATTAAAGATATATTAAGAGTGAGTGTCCAAAACATTTTTTTTTTCTGAATAAGAGTATGTGATCAAAAAATGCACTGGTTTATAGAATAAAAACTCTCGCACCTAGCTCCAAATTCCCTCTTTCATTTCCATTTTTCCAAAATAAGCCTGTTAAGCTCTTGCTGCTACAAGCTTCCATTGCACGTATCACTATAATAGTATTTATCAGGTTGAGTAGTTGTTGTTTATTTCTTGTCCATCTCCTCACCTAGACTTAGTGGTCAAGGGCAGACTTCTAGTCAGAATTCTAGTCTCACTCATTTTTGTATCTCTGGTACCTGGCAGTGGTAGCATATGGTAAGCACAAATTTAAATATTTATTGAATGAATGAACTAAGGCAAATGGTAGGAATACCATTTTATATAGCTGAGAAATGAAGTATCACAGGAAAATCCTGTATACTCTGGGAAAAAAGCATTATATAAATTTAAGCACTAGTGCTTTATGATAGAATTTGATCTATGGTGTTCTGTAGCCTGAATATCAAAATGTGTGTTTTAGTTTAGAATTAACCAAGAAAGCCAACACTCTATTTGCTCTTTATCTTATGTTCTCTATATCAATATTCCTAGAAGAAGAAGGTTATGTTAGAACAGAAAGATAACTGGGCTAGGAATCAGACCAATATTTGTCTCGGTTCTGTTATTTGTGATTTTACACAAATCGCTCAATTTCTTTGACAATCCGTATAATAATTTAAAAGAGCTATTGCTTATTAGCATGTGTCAGGCAGAGTTATATGCACTTTCCATGAATCATCTCAATAATAAGCATAAATGTTACCCCATTTTACAGAAGGAGTAAATGAGGATCAGAGAGCTTATACAACTTCCTCCAGGTCCTAAGACACAAGTTACAAGTCACTTATCTAGTTTCTTTCCCAGGGTTTTAAAAGAATCAAATGAGGTAATCTATGTGAGAACATTTTATAGTTTTTAACACTTTTTCCATTCAACATATATTTATTTACTACTTAGCATGTACATTGTTCTGTACACACACACACACACACACACGCACACACACAAAGAATATGAATTATATAGTCAGCAGTTGGAGGGTCTTGAAATCTTGTACAGGAGATACAAAAATCTATAAATGACAGTAACACAGTAGTGACTACTTTTTCCCTGGGATGAAGATCAGAGAAAACCTCACAAAAGAGATACCATTGAAGTCTAATATGTTAAAAGATGATTGAGATTTCTAGGTAGATGCTGTGTTAAAGGACATACAAAGAAGGAAAGAGCAAGACCAAAGACAAAGTAGGTAAAACACATGCTATCTGGCAAATAATAAGTTAGTCATCGTGGAAGAAATACAGAATGTGGGGCAGCACGTAGCAGGAGATAAAGCCAGAAAGAAGGGTAAGTTAGAGCCGGAATATAAAGGACTTGGGGTTTGACTTATTATATTGAGCTAATGGGTATCACAGAAACATTTAACTAGGCAAGTACTATGATGTTGACAATAAGAATATCAATAATAACTTTTATAACAATAATAATAGATAATATTGGGCTTCCCTGGTGGCGCAGTGGTTGAGAGTCCGCCTGCCGATGCAGGGGACACGGGTTCGTGCCCCGGTCCGGGAAGATCCCACATGCCGCGGAGCGGCTGGGCACGTGAGCCATGGCCGCTGAGCCTGCGCATCCGGAGCCTGTGCTCCGCAACGGGAGAGGCCACAACAGTGTGAGGCCCGCGTACCGGAAAAAAAAAAAAAAAAAAAAAAATAGATAATATTTACTGAACACTTAATATGTGCCAATAACTACATTAATACATGACTGATTAACTTAATCTTCACAGTTACCCCATGAGATATGCATTGTTTTTCACTCCATACACTATGCTCTTAGCCTCATTCCCATACTGCCAAATAGTGGTGACTCCAGAATGCCAGCACAGTAAGAAATGAGGTGAGACAATCCTACCCATAGGGATGAGAGGCTAGGAGATCAGCTGGGTTTTTTTTTTTTTTTTTCTTTGTTTTGTTTTCTGAATTTGTATTTACATAGCAAACACATTATTACTTCTTAATTTATTTGGGATGGCTTGAGAGGACTCTGGTAGAGATAAGGAGGTTACAGCCTTCCTTTCCAAAGCTTTCTCAAGGTGTCAGCACTGGAGAGCAATTTGGAAGAAGAGGGTAGATTTACAGGGCATCGTTACCAATTGTTAGTACCTGCAGCAGCTCAACAAAGCTGATGGAGGACACCAAAGACAATGAAGTAGTAACAATAACATGGTTGGCCCTAACACAGCAAACTTTTAAGCATGGACAAGCTTATTTATCTGTGTGCCCTCATGTCGTGAAATCACTGCTGACTACAGCTTTGCAGGAGAACAGAAACAGGATGAAATTAGTCATGCCTTTCTCACATGCACAAGGAGTCAGCAGGTAGTTTTAACTCCTGATATTTTACTGCTATGCCAAAGCAAACTACACGTTATGGGCAAATCAGCCCTTGTTTTAGGTAGAAAAATATTCTGCCAGTGAGAAACTATGCATTACATATGCACTACAGGGATGCTGGGTGTGAGTTTGTTCCGTTGGAATTTCTAGCCTTACAGCCCCCCTTCTTTCTTCACATTGGGGTACAAGCTGTACTGGGCCCTCTAGTTAATGAATGTGCTTTTTGAAAGGCATGGGTTGTTCATCAGAGACCCAGAAACTACCTCAAGGAAAACCCTTCTATGTCCAAAGATTTACTTGGCTGGGGAAGAACCTAGACATTTGGACAATAACTTGAACTTCAAAACTAGGCTGATTCTATTACTTGGTCTGCACAGATACTGGTTGTTAGTAAGATACTAGTTGGAATAAATGATGACCCAGATTTGTTAGCAAGGAAATGATGCTCTGTGGGTGGGCAGCACACTGAGTGCCTGTGTAGACACATACTCATGACACCTCCTCCTTTGTACATTCAGAGATGCTTCCATGTTTTTCTGGGTATATTCCTATCTGCTACAAGACCTGAAGCTCCCTGAGGGCAAAGACTTTCTATTTTGTTAATTGCTGGTACTTAGAATAGTACTTAGGACATAATATGTTCCTAGTAAGTCTCTTTCGCTCATTATTCAAAGAAATATTGAGCATTTATCATGTTTATTTACAATTTAAATGAAAAAGTGAATGAGTGTATGAATAAAAAAATAAATGGAGGACTTTAATAATCATAGCAATGTATGTAACTAAATTTTACCAGCTTCGTGAAGAGTCTTATCTATAGCCAGTTTATTCATAAGAGTCAGCTTATACAGAATATGTGTAGCATCAACAATATACAAAAGTTGTCAGGATTCTTGATTTTTCCTTTAGTGCTTCTTGTCCTTCGACATCTGGCCACATTTGACGGTCAGTAATAAAATACGACCAAGAGCTGCCAAAGTCAGTATTCCCGCTTCAAAAGGGAGAACAGAAGCTAACATTTACTTTGTTACTAGGATGTGCTACATTCTTTCACAAGTTATTTCATTTAATTCTTTTTTTTTTTTTTTTTTTTTTGCCATATGCGGGCCTCTCACTGTTGTGGCCTCTCCCATTGTGGAGCACAGGCTCCGGACGCACAGGCTCAGCGGCCATGGCTCACGGGCCCAGCCGCTCCGTGGCATGTGGGATCTTCTCAGACCGGGGCACGAACCAGTGTCCCCTGCATCGGCAGGCGGACTCTCAACCACTGCGCCACCAGCGAAGCCCTATTTCATTTAATTCTTAAAATAACTACCTGAAATGGTGCTATTATCCCTATTTCATATCTATGAAGAAACTAAATTCATGCTTCTATTTAGACACAGAAGCAGCATTTTTTCTCTTTTCCTATATAATTATTATTTCATATATGTGTCTTCCCCTCTCGACTAGGGTTGTTGAAAAATGTTTTTTTTAACCAAGAACAATCCTTGGCTTTGTATCTATATCTAAAATTCCCATATTACTTATACTTTGGGCTATGGACATCGATATTATATGTCCACGTGCAAACATAATCTGGGGGAGAAACAAAGTAAACCATAATTAATCATTAACACCTTGGTTCAATTTTGTTTCTATGAGATTTCTTTTAGCATGTAGACCCTAAGAAAGTGAAAGCCTGGTCAAAATTATTTTGAAGCCCTGCCCAGTCACAGCGAGACTTTGAAATGCAGTCTGAGCAGCTAAATTACAGAAAGGGTAGGAATCTGCCAGTCCCCCATTTTCTTAAGCCCACTGAGAAGACTGTCACTCAAAACATGAAATTAACCAAAAGGCTGGAAAGACATGGATGATGAGCTTGGTGTGGAGTAGAAAAATGGATCCTCAACCTCTAAAATTTCTCCAGAGACTCTTAATCTGTTTCCTGAACATTCACTTTGTATTGTCACTCATATTCTTTTGAAAAACTCACAGTAGTTTCTACAGACAACAAAGAAATTGAAACAGTTGTCAAGATTAATCAGGCTCCCAACTCTTAGCCCCAGAATTTGCCACAATCGATAGAGCCTCTGTAGAGGGCAAGGAAGTCGCTGTGAGCCAGTCCTGCCCCAGTAAGACCTATGGCTCCTTCCTCTTTCGTGAAGACACTTATCACCTTAGGCTGGTGGGACATAAAACTTGGTAAGATGTTTAATGATGGCTCTGTGCCTGTGATCAATGGGAGTTCACCCTAATCCTCTATGACTCTTTTTCTTGGACACTATAGATGGAACTTTCCCTGGCTTCTAATTATTTTCCTCTCTACTGTACAGAGTATAAAATAGTATTTCCAATAAAAGCAGGTTCAGTAGGCAATAGCCATAGTCAATGTTCGTCTTCTTTTGTACCCCAGATATAGTAAAACTCGAAATGAAAAATAAATAAATAAAGGCATTTTTCAATAGAAGCAGAAATTTAAAATGCCTATTTAACAGCCTGAATTTTAGTCCCCGTGAATGATATGCTGGCCGAATGGTTTGCTGCCTTAATTAAAATGATATCTAGCCATTTAAATACGTACAATCAGACATACCAGAGAGGTGTTTGAAATCTAAATGCATTCTACCTGGGTAAATATGCTCTGGAAGATATGTTTTCCACTCTCTTTGTTTACTGACCAGCTGTGTTCCCAGATTTCTCAGCTCCTCTCAGGTTACTGGAAACAAAAGGTATTTCGTGATGGGTTCTGAGAATTAGAAAAAAAATCAAGGAATGGACTCTTGATCACACCAGCCAAAAGGTACTGTACACACCATCACCTAAATGTACTGACTAGTAAAATTTCCTTTAAGTAAAGGGAAGAATCATGTGGCAAAATTACTTCTTTGTCGCCATTTCAGAATTCAGGACCTCTTTGGTTTGGGTTAGTTCCCTGCAGACAAACTGCAGGGCAGAGTTGAGTCTCTGGGTCAGACTATCAGAGGAATAAATTTCTATGACTCTAGCAGGAGTCGGGGAATGGGAAGAAGGATGTAGAACCCAGGCTTTACAGATGGCCTGCTTGAACAGAATGCAGTGTCATTCCAAATGAGCCCAGGGCACTGTCTCTGGCTCTGTGCTGTTTGTGATTCTACTTCTTACTGAAAACCAGAGCTTCAGTTTGTACCTCTGAATAAGTGTCTAAGAAAATATGCCTATTTCACCAATATGGATATTTTAGGCTTAAATGTAATTGCAAATTGTTTTAATTCTTTGCTTCATTTTGCTTGGGCATTTGTATCTCATGTATGTGGTATATAGGGAGTTCTACCTACATATTAGCTATCATCATTTGCTGTGGGAACTTCAACATGAAGTATAACACAAATTGGAAGCCTATCTGTTCATGTTCAAAACCCAACCATAGAATCAGCATGCTAGTGCTGTCAGAAGCCACGGGATAGTTTATTCTAATGGTTTCCTGTTCTTGATGAGAAGAGAGAGGCCCAGGGTTTTGAAGGGACTTGCCCAAAACTATACCTAGACTTTAAGTACAACCAGCTCTGGGGTTGAGACTTCTGATGCCTAGTTCCTATGGCTCAGATACAGAGTGATCATTGCTTAATCAAAGTACTCGAGATGCTCTAGAGAAAAGGTAAATTTTTGTTTGGGAACAAAGTGAACAGCTTCCAAATTTGAATTCTGACAGAAATTGGTGAGATGAACAATTATATTAGAGGCTCTTAATAATTGCTAACACATTTGAGGACTCAACAACTGTTAAGTTTGTTCTGACTTTCAGAGATTGTTAACAAGTTGGCAGAAGATAATCAGGCTCTCCAAACTATCTAAATGGATACAATTTGACCTCATATTCTCTGTTTTTAACCAGTATACTAGATTTGTATCCTCATCACTTCCTTCTTGGTTATTTTATAGGAATAATCATCTCTTTTAAGGTTTTTGTAATTCTTAACCAGTATACTTCCTTTCCAAACTCTCCATTCATCCATTTGCTCATTAAATCATTTATTCAACATGCACATAGACATTATCACATGCCAGGACACAAAGATGTATAAGACAGTTTCTCTTCTCAGAGTTCGTAGCCCGGGAAGGGGAACATAGATTGTAACAGAAAATGGCAATTCAAAGATCTGAGATTGAAGTTGATATACACATGAAAATCACCTGCACAGTTCTGTGATTTTCTCTAGTAAGGTAGATTACAATGTGCTTTTATGTAAATGCTTCTTACACTAAGCTTGTGAGGTAGGCAGAATAAACAGAGGTCCCAAAGACGTTAAAATGTTATCAGTAAATCTCAGAGACCATATCTGTCCTGTTCTCCCTGTGACTTGTGCACAAGCTCCTGGCATACACAGGGAGCTCAATAAATACTTTTTGACTGAAAGACTGAACATAGCCAGTTAATATGAAACTGAGCTTTAAACTCAAGTGTCCAAATCTTGAGACCAGCGTTTATTCTGTTGGATCCACATTCAGTGTCAGCTGTGACCATTCCCTCTCTTTGCTCTTCAGAACAATGGTTCTCATCTACCTTGAGTCCCATCTACTTGAGATAAAGCATTCCAATTAATTAATGCTTCTGAAGCTGCTGCCCATATATTAACAAACTTAACAATGGTATCAGATGAGGCAGAAGATGACTGTTTCTCTAGGCATTGCACCTCAGTTGAGTAGCTAATTTTTATCAGAGGGTCCATCAGATCACATCAGAGAGGTGTTCATACTGCTCCCTTGCAGAATGCCAGCCTTGGGAATTATGTGGCAAGTTTATGAGAATAGTGCAGAGCCAGAGATGTGACATTTTCTAATGACAAATGACTATATTTGTTTCTGAAATGCCCATATTTTTCATCATTAAATGATGGACATTATAAAACTAGGGCTATGATGATGTCAATTATGACAATAATGAAGTGAATAATAAAAAGAAAAATGGGTACCACTTATTTAGACCCAATTACGTTCCAGCAATGTGCCAAATGATTTGTACATGTTATCTTAAACAAATCCTAACAATTCCATGACATTGATAATATCAATTCCAGTTTGCAGGTAATGGAGGTACATTGTCTTTAATTAAATCCAAATATTCAATAAGTACAATTTATTCTTAAAAGATTGTGTTTTTCTCTCTTTTACTTACAGCCACATTCATCTATTTCTCTTTCCACACACACATAATATTAGATAAAGTACATGTGTATCACCTGTAACAAAGGGCAAACCAGCAGCTGGTTAAGCAAAATATTGAACACCATGGAATACTTCCCAATTCATTCTATGAAGCTGGCATTATTCTGACACTAAAACCAGAAAAAGACATTACAAGAAAATAAACTGTAGTCCAATATCTTTAAGGAACACAGACACAAAAATTATTTTACAAGTGTTAATCAAATCCAATGACATAAAAAATCATAACACATCATGACTAAGTACAGTTGTCCTAGAAAAACCAGGTGGCTTAACATTCAAAGATCAATATAGTTCATATCAAAGGACTAAAGAAGAATAACCATATGATTATCTCAATTCATGCAGAAAAAGCATTTGAAAAAAATCTAACATTCAATCCTGATTAAATCTCTCAGCAAACCTGAGGTTAAATGTAACTTTCTTAATCTGATAAATGGCATCAATGAAATTCTGTAGCTTAATATCATACTTAGTATTTAAAAACTGAACGCTTTCCTCCCAAGATAGAGAATGAGACAAAGACGTCTGCTCTGTATTTCACATTGTACTGGAGACCCAGCCAGGGAAATAAGGCAAGAACAAGAAATAAAAGAAATATGGATCAGAAATAAAGAAATAAAACTTTCGAGTTGAATAAATCAAATTCTCTTCCCCCCCAAAAAACTTTTTTTTAAAAAATTAAAAAAAAAAGAAATAAAACTTTCTTTATTCATAGATGACTTCATTGTCTATGTAGAAAATCCTAAAGAATTTTTAATAAGCTATTGAAACTAACCAGTGAGTTTAGCAAGATTGTGGGATACAATGTTAAATTTTGAAAATAAATAACATTTCTGTACACTAGCGATGAACAATCAAAAATGGAAATTAGGGCTTCCCTGGTGGCGCAGTGGTTGAGAGTCCGCCTGCTGATGTAGGGGACACGAATTCGTGCCTTGGTCCAGGAGGATCCCACATGCTGTGGAGCGGCCAAGTCCGTGAGCCATGGCCGCTGAGCCTGCGCGTCCGGAGCCTGTGCTCCGCAACAGGAGAGGCCGCAACAGTGAGAGGCCCGCGTACCGCAAAAAAAAAAAAAAAAAAAAAAGGAAATTAAAAGACAATACAACTTACAATATCATCAAAAATATGAAATAGGGATAAAGTTGATAAAATATGCACAAATTTGTACGCTGAAAACTCTAAAACATTGTTGAGAGAAATTTTAAAAGACCTAAACAAATGGAGAGATATATTGTGTTCACAGAAGACTCAATATTGTTTAGATGGCAATCCTTTCCAAATTTACCTATATATTCAAGGCAATTCCAATCAAAATTTCAGCAGGTAGTTTCTATAAAATGATAAACTGATCATAAAATTTGTAAGAAAATGCCAAGAATAGCCAGAAAAACTTTGAAAAAGAAGCAAAATTGGAGAATTTAAACTACCTAATTTCAAAACTTATTATAAAGCTAAAGTAATCAGAGTATGATATTGACATAAGGAAAAACATAGATCAGTGGAACAGAATAAGAATTCAGAAATGGTCCTACACATATATAATCAGTTGATTGATTTTTACAAAGGTGCCAAAGTAATTCAATGGTGAAAATAATCTTTTCAACAATGATGCTGGAACAATTAAATACCCATATGCAAAACAAAATAAAACAAAAATAAATGAAAACTCTCCACTCTTACCTCATACCGTTTATAAAAATTAACTCAAAATGGGTCATAGACTTAAATATTTAAGAGTTAAAACTATAAAACTCTAGGAGAAAACATAGCATAACATCTTGGTCACTCTGGGTTTGGCAAAGGTTTTTTAAAAATAGCACCCAAAAAGTTCATGCTATTAAATTTTAAAAATTGCACCTTACCAAAATTAATATCTTTCACTTTTCCAAAGACTCTGATAAATAAAAAGGTAAGTCACAGCATGTGAGAAAAGATATGTGAACATATAACTGACAAAGTGTTTGGGTCTATAATATACAAAAAACTCTTACAACTCAGTAAGAAGACTAACATTCTAATAAACAATGGCAAAAATTTTGAAAAAACACTTCACCTAAGAAGTTCTATGAATGGAAAATAAGCACCTGAAAAGATGTACAACCTTATTAGTCATTAGGGAAATGAAAATTAACTACACACCCACTAGAACAGCTGAAATGAAGACTGATCATACTATCTGTTGCTGAGGATGTGAAGCAACTAGAACTCTCTCTTTCACTATTGATGGAAATGGAAATTAGGACAACCACTTTGGAAAACAGTTTGGCAGTGTCTTAAAATGTTAAACATAACACATACCATATGACCAGCTATTCTATTTCTAGTTATTTACCCAAGAGAAATAAAAGCATGTCTTGACCCAAGACTTGTACACAAATATTCATAGCAGCTTTGTTTGTAATAGCTCAAAGCTAAACTGGAAACAATTCACAAGTCCATAATGGATAAGCAAAGCAAATTGTGGCATATACATCCAATAGAATACTACTAGTAAAAAGAAACAAACTATTGATATATGGAAAAGCATAAATAAGTCTCAAAATAATTACAAATGAAACAGCCAGGCAAAAAATGCATACTTCATAATAATATTTGTACAAAATTCTAGAAAATGCAATCTACAGTGACAAAAAGAAGATTGCTGGTTGATTGGGCTTGGTGGTAGTCATGGAGGGATATGTTACAAAGGGGCACAAAAAAACTTTTGTGATGGAAGTGTGTGTTCTGTTTTCTGATTGTATGGTTTCATGTGTGTATACATATGCCCCTAGTTATCAAATTGTATACATAAATATGTGCAATTTGTTTTATGTTGATTATACCTCAATGTAACTATAAACATAAAGACAAAAAGAAGATAAAATAGAAGGCTTCTTCTCTCTCATGTTTCAGAGTGAGTGTAACTATGACACGGCTGATATGGTAGTTTTGTGGTATCTGGTACTCAGCCTCCTACAGTCTTTGTGCTCTGAAATTCTCTACATGCAACTTTCATCTTGTGGTTTAAAATAGCTGTTCCAGGGCTTCCCTGGTGGCACAGTGGTTGAGAGTATGCCTGCCAATGCAGTGGACACAGGTTCATACACCGGTCTGGGAAGATCCCACGTGCCGCGGAGCGGCTAAGCCCGTGAGCCATGGCCGCTGAGCCTGCGCGTCTGGAGCCTGTGCTCCAAAACGGAAGAGGCCACAACAGTGAGAGGCCCGTGTACCGCAAAAAAAAAAAAAAAAAAAAAAAAAAAGCCGTTCCAGCTCATTCCATTATATTCATATGATAGCCAGTGGAAAAGAGTGGAAAGTAGTGGAAGACAAATCCTTTCTTTTAAGGGCATAAACTGGACTTTGAACACATCACTTATGCCAACATCCCATTGAACTGTGCTACATGACCACAACTTACCAAGGGAGGCCAGGAGATCTAGTCTTTAAACTGAGCTATCATGTACCTAGCTAAAACTCAGTTACCATTACTAAGAGGTAAGAGAAATCTCTACTCACCCACCCCTGCAAATATAAACATCTTATATGAAATTTCACTTGAACCAAAGCAATAAATAGGCTATTGATTATGTTACAGTTTTTAAAGTTCACAGATCAGAAATATTCTCTTTTTCTAAGGTGGAAAGAGCTAGGTACTACATTGAGGAAGAAAAGAATGGTCTCCTGGATTCTATAATCAGAGTTCAAAGCTGTGTTGGATGTTGAGAAGATGTGACAATTGCCTATGATTTTGCAGCATCTTGTAATTATGTTATCTTCTCAAAAACACCCAAAGTCATTAAAACTTTGAATTCTTTGATCTATGGCCAGCCAGGTCCACCAATATTTCTTTGAGTCTGCATAATGTGTTTAGATCTCAATGAAACATTAGAGAAATATTTGATGTTATTATCATCTATTTTTTAAGAAATGATTTTTTCCCAACATGATTGTGAATATTTAAGATTATGAAAGTACTAAGAAATGTTATAGCTCTGCTACAAAAAGCAGGGGTCTCTTTTTCTTCCTGAAGATTCATTAGTAGAAGATGAAGGCTATCTGCTGAAAGTGAGTAATAATAGCTATAAACGTTATTCATCTGGAGCCCTTTTATTCATTGTGGAATCAAAAACAAACAAATTTTTATTTCCACTTAAGCTACAATACTATTTACCCTCTGAATTTCAGAGAATTTTATTTAATCTAACCTCATTTTAAACTTTGGATAAAATGGTCTTAAAAACTCCATGATAACGGGATTCTATCTCCCTCTTTTCCCTCTTATTTACAGTGCAGTCTGTTTCTGCCATTCTATATTTTTTGTCTTCCCCCAGTTTATTTTTTCTTCTCCTTTCATAGAACTCACACTTTCAAAGTATTTTGAATTCAAAGCTTAATACTAACCATTTTAAAGGAAAGAAGATTAGAATGAAGAGAAGAAAGATGTATCTATAAGTGTCACATGGGTACTACCAGATTTCCAGAACTTAGGGAAAAAACATTCTTTGAAGATAACCCTCTCCCTTGGTCCTGTGAGAGTATTTGATGTTATCAAAACATGTGCTCTAATTTTTAATTTGGAAAACAAGAATCATCACTGTAATTATGGGGAGGGAAATTTATAGATGAATATGACTGAGCATAAATGCCAGAAAACAGATGTTAAAAAGGGAGTATATTGAGTTAGGAAAAGTTAGATACAAGTGTCTCTAATCTAGCTTGTTTGATTGTCTCGCTATAGTTCTACCAGTCTGATATTTTGTTCAGGTTAAGCACGTTTGAGTTTCAATCTAGAATGATAAAGTTTACACCTTTGACATCCTTGTTTTCGTGGCTTTTGTGATAGCGAATTAGGATCCTACTGCCAGTACACTGTTCATGACATTTTTTAAAACCAGTGCTTGTTTGATTTGTTTCTTCTATTTTGTAAATGTCACCCCTTTGTGGGCATTCTCAGCAGAAAGGAAGATTGAAATATTTTTTTAAACAAAAAATTAGGTCTCCTGGTTTTTAGATCATTGTTTTTCCCTGGACAAAACAAACATTCTGAGTTTTTAAGGTATTTGTTTAAAGTCAGTAAGCCTCTTGGGTATAACTGGTTAGACAGGAGGACATGTATTGGGGATGAGCTGACAGATCCCACAGCTGTGACCCTGTCAACCAGCATGTGGCTTTATGTAGAACACAAGTGTCATTTAGGGTTTGGCAGCAGAAAAGGCAAATGAGTTCATTTTGAGCATGGGGATATTCTTTTGGACTAAAACTGCAGACCAGCAGTTTTCTAGAGAAGTGCTTTCCTTTCACTGTTTTCAGTTCCTTGCAATTTCAATAAAGTTGTGATCATGTTGAAATTGTTATTTATTAACACTTATTGATAACAATAATAGGTAACAATTATTGAGTGCCTGCTAAAGTGCCAGGCAATATACTAATTTCTTTGCATGAAATATCTCAAATGATCCTCACATTCATTCTATGAAGCTTGTACTACTGTAATGTGTGTTTACAGATGGGGACATTGAGCCCACAGTTGCTAAGTGGTGAAGTGCACACAGCAGTTCAGTCTTCTGATTCTTAATGGATACATTTCCTCATCAAACTCCCTGCAATAAGAGAGAATGAAGAAAACTAATGCTCCTTATAGGCACCCATCATTAACTTGAGATATATTCCTTTTCCTTCCTTGTAATACCCTATATGACACACATTCAAGGATATTTTTTAAAAGCTACAATAAAAACATCCTTGTCAAGTAGCTCTTGATAGACCTGAATATTTTACTTCACTTGTGGGTTAATGTTTCTACAGATCATCTGATCTCAATCTCTTCCTAGCTTCATTTCCTGCCAACTCCATACGTCAAACTGTGTGCAGTTACCCCACATCCTGTGAGCTCTCATACTTCTGGACCTTCAAATATGCTTCTGCCAGGAGTGACCTTCTTCTGTGTTTAACCATCCATGAGACTCTTTCGTGGGGTCTTCTGAGACTCCTCCAGGCAGGATGACTTGCTCCTTCCTCTGATCCCAAGTCAATTCATATAAATCTTGATTATACAATATTTTCAGTATAGCTTTTTGAAAGAATAATATATACTTACGTTAAATAATTAAAACAGTAAAAAATGGTTTACAATGTAAAGTATGTCTCCCTCTCATGCTTGACATACAGGCAGGCCTCTCTTAAGGCAGCAATTATTCCCATGATAGCTACACACAGAAACACATATGCACACATAGCTCTGGGTTGTAAAAGATTGGAAGCCTGTCTAAGAAACATAGTGTTCTGAATCTTGCTTTCTTCTCTTGACAATATCTTAGACTTCTTTCTATATTAGTATATAAGCTTTATTATTTTTAATAGCTCTAAATATTTTAATATGGCATACCGTACTTTACTTACCCATCTTTTTATGATGGACATTTGTACTGTTTCTAGCTCTTACAAACAATGCTGCAATAAGTACCCTTGCTTGTATGTTTATAAAGAAACCAAATGTATACAAGAATGGGACTTGAAGTCAGATTTCCAGGGTTTGAACCCTGGATCTGTACTAGTAGCTCTCTTAATTAAGTTATTTAACCTCTGTATGCTCCAATTTCCACTTATATAAATAGGGATTTAATAGTAATTTCATAGGATTTTTCTGAGGATTAAGTGAGTTACTACATGGAAAGAGCTTTAATGTCCAATATACAGTAAGCACTTGATGATGTTTACTGCTATTAATACAAAGGTCATACGTCTTTGGGCACTTGTGTGAGTATGTCTTTAGGATAAATTCCTGGGAGTGGAATTCTTGGGTACAGACATTTATAATTTTTATAGCTACCCATCTTAATTGGGTTCCTTTAGAAGCAGACCCTAAGACAAGGATCTAAATACAAATATAGTTTATTTTGATGCTGAAGGAAAATCTAAGAAGAGTGGGGAAGTGAAACAGGAAGAAAATGTAGCTAATAAAGGGTGTACTATCAAGCCAATCACCACTTTGGGTACTTGGAGCTCAGTCCTGCTGAGGAAACTCAGAACCAGTATTGACACAAGCCTCAGAATTATCTTGAGGGAGCTGGCTTCTTGGCACACTAAATCTTGTCCTGTCAGGTCAGTCATTGTCCGAAGGCCATTGCATGATCCATGGAGCAGTGGCTTCCAAAAGCAGAGTGATGGGAAAGCTCTGCCGTGATTCTGGCAATAATGGGTTCATCTGGAGAGAATTTTTTTTTTTTTTTTTTTTTTTTACAGTACGCGGGCCTCTCACTGCTGTGGCCTCTCCCATTGTGGAGCACAGGCTCCGAACGCGCAGGCTCAGCGGCCATGGCTCACGGGCCCAGCCGCTCCGCGGCATGTGGGATCTTCCCGGACCGGGGCACAAACCCGTGTCCCCTACATCGGCAGGCGGACTCTCAACCACTGCGCCACCAGGGAAGCCCTGGAGATAATCTTGAAAGAGTAACAAAATTGACTAAAAATTATTCTGATTTTTATCATCATGTTATGCTGGGAATGCTCTATAACCTTAATTATAAATTACTCCTCCCCTCAGGGGCACTCCCCACCTTGATTCCCTGTAGTCCACTGCCTGTAAGATATTAATTCCCCAACAATTTTGGCCTATTTCACAGGCAGGTAAAGTGGGTTTTATTGGCCAGAGAAGGAAAGAAATGCAGGCGCTGGCAGTTGGAAGCCTGACCAGCATGAACTGAAGGGGAAGGGATAGATGATAAGGTCAGAATACCAATAACATCCACCACAGGTGAACCTGTCCCACACTGACCATCTACACAAATTCATTACCATCTGTACTGCTTGAAGTTTTGCCCACAGTAGTGATAATTTTTCCTCACTACTGTCTTTCATGACCACCCCTGAGTAGAACTGTGTTGTATAAGAGTCTATTTTCAGCTCACATGATATACTGAGCCAACGCCACTATGAATCAGACCTGGGTTTTATTGTCCTCTGACAACTGGTTATAGGATCTCTCTGTGAAGTCATAGGTGTGACCTGAGGGAGAGAAATTCATTTAACAAGTTAAGAAATATGGGGGCTGGACTGCCAGCTCATGTGATTTAGTTGTTTCTGCCGGACATGCTCACATCTGATCGTAAATGTACTCTTGTATGATGGGTTACTGCTGTGCCTGCCCAACCTAATGAGTTGGAGAGTCTGACAATAACCGGCTCCAGTCAATCACTTGATATCCCATAATGAGGCCCAGTTTCTACTAGGTCCAGTAGCAAACGAAGAGCTGTTTTCTGAATGTTAAACAGTTCTTTTGAAGACTTCTGGCTTTCATATTGTATCCTGATTGATAGATGAGTCTCTCACTTTTTTTCCTCAGCATACCTATGACACTAACAGCAGCCAGCCAACTCCACTGTCCTTACAATTCCCGTTATCCCCTTATCTCTTATACTCTAGAAATATTGCACAAGCCGGTGTATACCCTTCATCCCATATCCCAACCTATTTCAGCAGGTGATGATGGAATTTGGAAATCAGGCCTGCAAATGCTGAAACTTAGGGGCATGGGGATACAGGCAGGGAGCCAACAGCTTCTGCTACGATATTACTAAATTATCTTCCAGAGAAGGCATTCATTTTACATTTCCACTAACAAAATGCAAGATGGCTGTTTTTATGCATCCTTACCATCTCAATATATTATCAAATAGCAAAGCCTAATCTGATAAGCTTTTAAAAATAGTACTTCATTCTTTTATGTGCATTTCTTTATTATGAAGTTACATCTATTTTCACACATATGAAAACCACTGATATGTCTTTCACTATGAAAAAATCCACTGACAATCCCTTTTTACATGCTTTGCCATTTTGTCTATCTGGTTGTTGGCCTTTTTTTCTAATGATTTGTCAAAATTCTCTCTATACTAAGGAAATTAGCCTTTTGTCAAATGTCCAATAAATTCTTTCCCACTCATATTTGTCTTCTTTTGTTGTTTATAATATTTGTTGTTTTCCTGAAAATCTTTTTATATAGCTATGTGTTTTAATCTTTTCTTTAATGCTTCTTGCTTATAAAGATATCCCTATTACTAAAATTATAAAAACAACTCTCCTCTGGTTTTCTCTACTTATTTTAATTGTTGTATTTTAATTATTTATGTTCTGATCTCTCTTGCTGGTCTTTAACAACCTGAAAAGCACATTTCCAGTACATAGAAAACATTAAATTAATGATGATTCCCTCTCTTCCTTCCCCTCTTCTTCCTTTCTATCTTATATATTTTTTCTAACCTCAATAACTATCAAGGTACCTGGTATATAGTAAGTGCTCAATCAGTTCTTTTTTACTGAAATATAGTTGACATACATTATGTTAGTTTCATGTGTACTACGTAATTATTTGACATTTGCATATATTACGAAATGACCACCATGATAAGTCTAGTAACCATCTGTCCCCCTACAAAGTTATTACAATATAAGTAATCACATTTCTTATGCTGTGTATTACATCCCCATGACTTATTTATTATAGAACTGGAGGCTTGTACCTCTTAATCCTCTTCACTATTTCACCCACATCCCATCCCTTTCCTTCTGGCAACCACCATTTTGTTCTCTGTATCTATGACTCTGTTTTCATTTTGTTTTGTTTGTTTTGTTTTCTAGATTCCATATATAAGTGAGATCATATAGTACTTGTCTTCCTCTATCTGAATTCTTTCACTTAGCATAACACTCTCTAGGCCAATCTATATTGTCACAAATGGAAAAATTATTGATACTTTTTTTTTAACATTTTTATTGGAGTATAATTGTTTTAAAATGGTGTGTTAGTTTCTGCTTTATAACAAAGGGAATCGGCTATATGCATACATATATACCAATATCCCCTCCCTCTTGTGTCTCGCTCCCACCCTCCCTATCCCACCCCTCTAGGTGGACACAAAGCACCGAGCTGATCTCCCTGTGTTATGCGGCTGCTTCCCACTAGCTATCTATTTTACATTTGGTAGTGTATATATGTCCATGACACTCCCTCACTTCATCCCAGCTTACACTCCCCCCTCCTCATGTCCTCAAGTCCATTCTCTACGTCTGCGTTTTTATACCTCTCCTGCCCCTAGGTTCTTTAGAAACTTATTATTTTTTTAAGATTCCATATATATGTGTTAGCATATGATATTTGTTTTTCTCTTTCTCACTTACTTCACTCTATATGACAGACTCTAGGTCCATCCACCTCAATACAAATAACTCAATTTCGTTTCTTTTTATGGCTGAGTAATATTCCATTGTATATATATGCCACATCTTCTTTATCCATTCATCTGTCAATGGACATTTAGGTTGCTTCCATGTCCTGGCTATTGTAAAAAAAGCTGCAATGAACATTGTGGTACATGACTCTTTTTGAATTATGGTTTTCTCAGGGTATATGCCCAGTACTGGCATTGCTGGGTTGTATGGTAGCTCTATTTTTAGTTTTATAAGGAACCTCCATACTGTTCTCCATAGTGGCTGTATCAATTTACATTCCCACCAACAGTGTATGAGGGTTGCATTTTCTCCACAACTTCTCCAGCATTTATTGTTTGTAGATTTTTTGATGATGGCCATTCTGACTGGTGTGAGATGATATCACATTGTAGTTTTTTTTAAAATAAATTTATTCATCTATTTATTGGCTGTGTTTGGTCCTTGCTGTGCGCAGGCTTTCTCTAGTTGCAGCGAGCAGGGGTTACTCTTCATTGTGGTGCGTGGGCTTCTCATTGTGATGGCCTCTCCTGTTGCAGAGCATGGGCTCTATGCATGCAGGCTTCAGTAGTTGTGGCATGTGAGCTCAGTAGTTGTGGCTCATGGGCTCTAGAGCACAGGTTCAGTAGTTGTGGTGCACTGGCTTAGTTGCTCTGCACATGTGGGATCTTCCCAGAGCACGGCTTGAACCTGTGTCCCCTACATTGGCAGGCAGGTTCTTAACTACTGTGCCACCAGGGAAGCCCTGCATTGTAGTTTTGAGTTGCATTCCTCTAATGATTAATGATGTTGAGCATTCTTTCATGTTTTTGTTGGCAATCTATATATCTTCTTTGGAGAGATGTCTGTTTAGGTCTTCTGCCCATTTTTGGATTGCATTGTTTGTTTTTTTGGTATTGAGTTGCATGAGCTGCTTATAAATTTTGGAGATTAATCCTTTGTCAGTTGCCTCATTTGCAAATATTTTCTCCTATTCTGAGGGTTGTCTTTTTGTCTTGTTTATGGTTTCCTCTGCTGTACAAAGGCTTTTAAGTTTCATTAGGTCCCATTTGTTTATTTTTGTTTTTTTTCCATTTCTCTAGGAGGTGGTTCAAAAAGGATCTTGCGATTTATGTCATAGACTGCTCTGCCTGTGTTTTCCTCTAAGAGTTTTATAGTGTCTTGCCTTACATTTAGGTCTTTAATCCACTTTTAGCTTATTTTTGTGTATGGTGTTAGGGAGTGTTCTAATTTCATTCTTTTACATGTAGCTGTCCAGTTTTCCTAGCACCACTTATTGAAAAGGCTGTCTTTTCTCCACTGTTTATTCTTGCCTCCTTTATCAAAGATAATGTGACCATAGGTGCGTGGGTTTATCTCTGGGCTTTCTATCCTGTTCCATTGATCTATATTACTGTTTTTGTGCCAGTACCATATTGTCTTGATTACTGTAGCTTTGGAGTATAGTCTGAAGTCTGGGAGCCTCATTCCTCCAGCTCCGTTTTTCTTTCTCAAGTTTGCTTTGACTATTCAGGGTCTTTTGTGTTTCCATACAAATTGTGAAATATTTTGTTCTAGTTCTATGAAAAATGCCAGTGGTAGCATGATAGGGATTGCATTGAATCTGTAGATTGCTTTGGGTAGTATAGTCATTTTAACAATGTTGATTCTTCCAATCCAAGAACATGGTACATATCTCCATCTATTTGTATCATCTTTAATTTCTTTCATCAGTGTCTTATAATTTTCTGCATACAGGTCTTTTGTCTCCTTAGGTAGGTTTATTCCTAGGTATTACATTCTTTTTGTTGCAATGGCAAACGTGAGTGTGTTCTTAACTTCATTTTCAGATTTTTCTTCATTAGTGTATAGGAATGCAAGAGATTTCTGTGCATTAATTTTGTATCCTGAAACTTTACCAAATTCATTGATTAGCTCTAGTAGTTTTGTGGTAGCATCTTTAGGATTCTCTATGTATAGTATCATGTCTTCTGCAAACAGTGACAGCTTTACTTCTTCTTTTCCTATTTGTATTCCTTTTATTTCTTTTTCTTCTCTGATTGCTGTGGCAAAAACTTCCTAAAACTATGTTGAATAATAGTGATGGGAGTGGGCAACCTTGTCTTGTTCCTGATCTTAGTGGAAATGCTTTCAGTTTTTCACCATCGGGATGATGTTGGCTGTGCGTTTGTCATATATGGTCTTTATTATGTTGAGGTAAGTTCCCTCTATGCCTACTTTCTGGAGGGTTTTATCATAAATGGGTGTTGAATTTGGTCAAAAGATTTCTCTGCATCTATTGAGATGATCATATGCTTTTTCTCCTTCAATTTGTTAATTATGGTGTACCACATTGATTGATTTGCATATATTGAAGAATCCTTGCATTCCTGGGATAAACCCCACTTGATCCTGGTGTATGATTCTTTTAATGTGCCGTTGGATTCTGTTTGCTAGTATTTTGTTGAGGATTCTTGCATCTTTGTTTATCAGTGATATTGCTCTGTAGTTTTTTTTTTTTTGACATCTTTGTCTGGTTTTGGTATCAGGGTGATGGTGGCCTCGTACAATGAGTTTAGGAGTGTTCCTCCTTCTGCTCTATTTTGGAAGAGTTTGAGAAGGATAGGTGCTAGCTCTTCTCTAAAGGTTTGATAGAATTCGCCTGTGAAGCCATCTGGTCCTGGACTTCTGTTTGTTAGAATATTTTTAATCACAGTCTCAATGTCAGTGCTTGTGATTGGTCTGTTTATATTTTCTATTTCTTCCTGGTTCAGTCTCAGAAGGTTGTGCTTTTCTAAGAATTTGTCCATTTCTTCCAGGTTGTCTATTTCATTGGCATATGGTTGCTTGTAGTAATCTCTCATGATCCTTTGTATTTCTGCAGTGTCAATTGTTACTTCCCCTTTTTCATATCTAATTCTACTGACTTGAGTTTTCTTCCTTTTTTTCTTGATGAGTCTGACTAATGGTTTATCAATTTTGTTTATCTTATCAAAGAACCAGCTTTTAGTTTTACTTATCTTTGCTATCGTTTTCTTCATTTCTTTTTCATTAATTTCTGATCAGATATTTATGATTTCTTTCCTTCTGCTAACTTTGGGGTTTTTCTTGTTCTTCTTTCTCTAATTGTTTTAGGTGTAGGGTTAGGTTGTTTATTTGAGATGTTTCGTGTTTCTTAAGGTAGCATTGTATTGCTATAAACTTCCCTCTTAGAACTGCTTTTGCTGCATCCCATAGGTTTTGGGCCATCGTGTTTTCATTGTCATTTGTTTCTAGGTATTTTTTGATTTCCTCTTTGATTTCTTCACAGATCTCTTGGTTATTAGGTAGTGTATTGTTCAGCCTCCATGTGTTTTTATTTTTTACAGATTTTTTTCCTGTAGTTGACATCTAGTCTCATAGTGTTGTAGTCGGATAAGATACTTGATACGTTTTCAATTTTCTTAAATTTACCAAGGCTTGATTTGTGACCCAAGATATGATCTATCCTGGAGAATGTTCCCTGAGCACTTGAGAAGAAAGTGTATTCTGTTGTTTTTAGATGGAATGTCCTATAAACATCAATTAAGTCCATCTTGCTTAATGTGTCATTTAAAGCTTGTGTTTCCGTATTTATTTTCATTTTGGATGATCTGTTCATTGGTGGATGTGGGGTGTTAAAGTCCTCTACTATGATTGTGTTACTATCAATTTCCCCCTTTATGGCTGTTAGCATTTGTCTTATGTATTGCAGTGCTCCTATGTTGGGTGCATAAATATTTACAATTGTAATATTTTCTTTTTGGATTGATCCCTTGATCATTATGTAGTGTCCTTCTTTGTCTCTTGTGATAGCCTTTGTTTTAAAGTCTATTTTGTCTGATATGAGAATTGCTACTCCAGCTTTCTTTTCATTTCCATTTGCATGAAATATCTTTTTCCATCCCCTCACTTTCAGTCTGTGTATGTCCCTAGGTCTGAAGTGTGTCTCTTGTAGACAACATATATACGGGTCTTGTTTTTGTATCCATTCAACCAGTCTATGTATTTTGGTTGGAGCATTTATTCCATTTACATTTAAGGTAGTTATCAATATGTATGTCCCTATTACCATTCTCTTAATTGTTTTGTGTTTGTAATTGTAGGTCTTTTCCTTCTCTTGTGTTTCCTGCCTAGAGAAGTTCCTTTAGCATTTGTTGTAAAGGTGATTTTGTTGTGCTGAATTCTCTTAACTTTTGCTTGTCTGTAAAGGTTTTAATTTCTCCGTGAAATCTGAATGAGATCCTGGCTGGCTAGAGTACTCTTGGTTGTAGGTTTTTCCCTTTCACTACTTAAAATATGTCCTCCCAGTCCCTTCTGGCTTGCAGAGTTTCTGCTGAAACATCAGCTGGTAACCTTATGGGGATTCCCTTGTCTGTTATTTGTTGTTTTTCCCTTGCTGCTTTTAATATTTTTTCTTTGTATTTAATTTTCGTTAGTTTGATTAATATGTGTCTTGGCATGTTTTTCCTTGGCTTTATCCTGTATGGGACTCTCTGTGCTTCCTGGACTTGATTCACTATTTCCTTTCCCATATTAGGGAAGTTTTCAACTATAATCTCTTCAAATATTTTCTCAGTCCCTTTCTTTTTCTCCTTTTCTTCTGGAACCCCTATAATTCGAATATTGGTGCATTTATTATTGTCCCAAAAGTATCTGAGACTGTCCTCAATTCTTTTCATTCTTTATTCCTTATTCTGCTCTGCAGTAGCTATTTCCACTATTTTATCTTCGAGGTCACTTATCTGTTCTTCTGCCTAGGTTATTCTGCTATTGATCCCTTCTAGAGAATTTTTAATTTCATTTATTGTGTTGTTCATGATTGTTTGTTTACTCTTTAGTTCTTCTAGCTCCTTGTTAAACGCTTCTTGTATTTTCTCCATTCTATTTCCAAGATTTTGGATCATCTTTACTATCATTATTCTGGATTCTTTTTCAGGTAGACTGCCTATTTCCTCTTTATTTGTTAGGTCTGGTAGGTTTTTTCCTTGCTCCTTCTTCTGCTGTGTGTTTCTTTGTCTTCTCATTTTGCTTAACTTACTGTGTTTTGGGTCTCCTTTTGCAGGCTGCAGGTTCGTATTTCCCAATGTGTTTGGTGTCTGCCCCCGGTTGCTATGGTTGTTTCAGTGGGTTGTGTAGGCTTCCTGGTGGAGGGGACTAGTGCCTGTGTTCTGGTGGATGAGGCTGGATCTTGTCTTTCTGGTGGGCAGATCCACGTCTGGTTGTGTGTTTTGGGGTGTCTGGACCTTATTATGATTTTAGGCCGCCTCTCTTCTAATGGGTGAGGTTGTATTCCTGTCTTGCTAGTTGTTTGGCATAGGGTGTCCAGCACTCTAACTTGCTGGTTGTTGAGTGGAGCTGGGTCTTGGCCTTGAGATGGAGATCTCTAGGAGATTTTCACCATTTGATATTATGTGGAGCTGGGAGGTCTCTGGTAGACAAATGTCCTGAACTTGGGTCTCCCATTCAGAGGCACAGCCCTGATGCCTGGCTGGAGCACCAAGAGCCTGTCATCCAGACAGCTCAGAATAAAAGGGAGAAAAAAAGAAAGAAAAAGATAAAATAAAATAAAATAAGTTATTAAAATAAAAAACAAAAAATAATTATTAAAAAATATTTTTTTAAGTAGTTTTAAAAAAAGAAAGAAGGAAAGAAGAGAACAGCCAAACCAAGAAACATATCCACCAATGATAACAAATGCTGGAAACTATAGTTTTAAAAAAAAAGGGAAAAAACGGACAGACAGAACCCTAGGACAAATGCTAAAAGCAAAGCTATACAGAGAAAATCACACACAGAAGCATACTCATACATACTCACAAAAGGAGAAAAAGGGGGGGGGGGGGAAATATATATATATATACATAGTTTCTCCCGAAGTCCACCTCCTCAATTTGGGATGATTCATTGTCTATCCAGGTACCCACAGATGCAGGGTACATCAAGTTGACTGGAGATTTAATCCACTGCTCCTGAGGCTGCTGGGAGAGATTTCCCTTTCTCTTCTTTATTCACGCAGCTCCTTGGATTCAGCTTTGGATTTGGCCCTGCCTCTGTGTGTAGGTCACCTGAGGGCGTCTTTTCTTCGCTCAGATAGGACGGAGTTAAATAAGCAGCTGATTCGGGGGCTCTGGCTCCCTCAGGCCGGGGGGAGGGAGGGGTACGGAATGCGGGGCGAGCCTGCAGCTGCAGAGGCCAGCGTGAAGTTGCACCAGCCTGAAGCGCGCCGTTTGTTCTCCTGGGGAAGTTGGCCCTGGATCACAGGACCCTGGCAGTGGCGGGCTGCACAGACTCCCAGGAGGGAAGGTGTGGATAGTGACCTGTGTTTGCACACAGGCTTCTTGGTGGCTGCAGTAGCAGCAGCCTTAGCGTGTCATGTCCGTCTCTGGGGTCCGCGCTTTTAGCCGCGGCTGGCGCCCGTCTCTGGAGCTCCTTTAAGCAGCGCTCTTAATCCCCTCTCCTCGCGCACCAGGAAACAAAGAGGTAGGAAAAAGTCTCTTGTCTCTTCGGCAGCTCCAGACTTTTTCCTGGTCTCCCTCCCAACTAGCTGTTGTGCATTAGCCCCCTTCAGGCTGTGTTCATGCAGCCAATCCCAGTCCTCTCCCTGGGATATGACCTCTGAAGCCCGAGCCTCAGCTCCCGGCCCCCGCCCGCCCCGGCGGGTGAACAGACAAGCCTCTCGGGCTGGTGAGTGCCGGTCGGCACCAATCCTCTGTGTGGGAATCTCTCCGCTTTTCCCTCCGCATCCCGGTTGCTGTGCTCTGCTCCGTGGGTCCGAAGCTTCCCCCCTCCGCCTCCCGCAGTCTCCGCCCGCGAAGGGGCTTCCTAGTGTGGAAACGTTTCCTCCTTCACAGCTCCCTCCTACTAGTGCAGGTCCCGTCCCTATTCTTTTGTCTCTGTTTTTTCTTTTGCCCTACCCAGGTACGTGGGGAGTTTCTTGCCTTTTGGGAGGTCTGAGGTCTTCTGACAGTATTCAGTATGTGTTCTGTAGGAGTTGTTCCACGTGTAGATGTATTTCTGATGTATTTGTGGGGAGGAAGGTGATCTCCTCATCTTACTCGTCTGCCATCTTGAAGCTCCTCTTGATACTTTTTTTATGACTAAAGTATTTCATTATACATATACACCACATCTTCTTTATCCATTCATCTATCATTGAATGCTTGGGTTGCTTCCATATCTTTGCTATTGTAAATAATGCTGCAATGAACATTGAGTGCATATATCTTTCCAAATTAATGTTTTTGATTTTTTCAGGTGAATACAATACATAGAAGTGAAATTGCTAGGTTACATGGTACTCCTATTGTTAATTTTTTGAGGAACCTCCACACTGTTTTCCATAGTGACTGCACCAATTGACAATCCCACCAACAATGTTTGAAAGTTCTCTATTCTCCACATCCTCGCCATCACTTTTTATTTGTTATCTTTTTGATGATAGCCATTCTGACAGGTGTGAGGTGGTATTTCATTGTGGTTTTGATTTGCATTTCCCTGATAACTAGTGATGTTGAGCATTTTTTTATGTGTCTGTTGGCCGTCTATATGCCTTCTTTGAAAAAGTCTCTATTATGGTCCTCTGCACATTTTTTAAATCAAGTTGTTTGGTTTTTTGATATTGATTTGTATGAGTTCTTTTTTTTTTTTTTAACATCTTTTCTGGGGTATAATTGCTTTACAATGGTGTGTTAGTTTCCGCTTTATAACAAAATGAATCAGTTATACATATACATATGTTCCCATATCTCTTCCCTCTTTCATCTCCCTCCCTCCCACCCTCCCTATCCCATCCCTCCAGGTAGTCACAAAGCACCGAGCCGATATCCCTGTGCCATGCGGCTGCTTCCCACTAGCTATCTGTATGAATTCTTTAGTATAGTTGGGATGTTAACCCCAATATCATTTGCAAATATCTTCTCCCATTCATTAGGAAGCCTTTTTATTTTGTTGATAGCTTCCTTTTCTATGTAAATACTTTTTAGTTTTATATAGTCCCATTTTTTTATTTTTGTTTTTGTTCTCCTTGCCTGAGGAGACAGATCAAAAAAAAATATTGATAGACCAAAGTCAAAGAGCACACTGCCTGTGTTTTCTTCTAGGAGTTTAATGGTTTCAGGTCTTATATTCAAGACTTTAATCCATTTTGAGTTTATTTTTGTGCATATGAGAAAGTAGTCCATTTTGATTCTTTTGCACGTAGTTGTCCAGTATTTCAACACCATTTATTGAAGAGAATGTTTTTTTTCCTCATTGTATATTCTTGCTTCCTTTGTCATAGGTTAATTAACCATAAAGGTGTGGGTTTATTTATGGGCTCTCTATTCTGTTCCATAGATCCATGGGTCTGTTTTTGTGCCAGTACCATACTGTTTTGATTACTATACTTTGTAGTATAGTTTGAAATCAGGGAGCATGATACCTACAGTTTTATTCTACTTTCTCAAGATTGGTTGGGCTATTCAGGATCTTTTGTACTTCCACACAAATTTTAGAATTATTTGTTCTACTTCTGTGAAAGACGTCATGGTATTTTGATAGGGATTGCATTGAATCTGTAGATTGTCTTGGGGAGTATGGTCATTTTAACAATGTTAATTCTTCCAATCCATGAGCATGATATATCTTTCCATTTGTTTGTATCATCTTAAATTTCTTTTCTTTTTCTGAATTTTGCTTTATTTATTTTTTATACAGCAGGTTCTTATTAGTTATGTATTTTATATATATTAGTGTACATATGTAAATCCTAATCTCCCAAATCATCCCAGCACCACCCCCGTCCCCACCACTTTCCCCCCTTGGTGTCCATACATTTGTTCTCTACATCTGTGTCTCTATTTCAGCCTTGCAAACCAGTTGATCGGTACCATTTTTCTAGATTCCGCATATATGCATTAATATACGATATTTGTTTTTCTCTTTCTGACTTATTTCACTCTGTATGACAGTCTCTAGGTCCATCCACATCTCTACAAATGACCCAATTTTATTTATATGCTGAGTAATATTCCACTGCATATATGTACCACATCCTCTTCATTCATCTGTCAATGGGCATTTAGGTTGCTTCCATGTCCTGGCTATTGTAAATACAGCTGCAATGAACATTGCAGTACATGACTCTTTTTGAAGTATGATTTTCTCAGGGTATATGTCCAATAGTGGGATTGCTGAGTCATATGGTAGTTCTAGTTTTGGTTTCTTAAGGAACCTGCATACTGTTCTCCATAGTGGCTGTATCAATTTACATTCCCACAAACAGTGCAAGAGGGTTCCCTTTCCTCCACACCCTCTCCAGCATTTGTTCTTTGTAGATTTTCTGATGATGCCCATTCTAACCAGTGTGAGGTGATACCTCCTTGTAGTTTGATTAGCATTTCTCCAATGATTAGTGATGTTGAGCAGCTTTTCATGTGCTTCTTGGCCATCTTTGGAGAGATGTCCATTTAAGTCTTCTGCCCATTTTTTGATTGGGTTGTATGTTTTTTTTAATATTGGACTGCATGAGCTGTTTATATATTTTGGAGATTAATCCTTTGTCCGTTGATTCATTTGCAAATATTTTCTCCCATTCTGAGGGTTGTCTTTTTGTTTTGTTTATAGTTTCCTTTGCTGTGCAAAAGCTTTTACGTTTCATTAGTTCCCATTTATTTATTTTTGTTTTTATTTCCATTTCTCTAGGAGGTGGGACTAAAAGGATCTTGCTGTGATTTATGTCAAAGAGTGTGCTTCCTATGTTTTCCTCTAAGATTTTTATAGTGTCCGGTCTTACATTTAGGTCCTTAATCCATTTTGAGTTTATTTTTGTGTATGGTGTTAGGGAGTGTTCTCATTTTATTCTTTTACATGTAGCTGTCCCATTTTCCCAGCATCACTATTGAAGAGACTGCCTTTTCCCATTGTATATCCTTGCCTCCTTTGTCATAGATTAGTTGACCATAGGTGTGTGGGTTTATCTCTGGGCTTTCTATCCTGTTCCATTGATCTATATTTCTGTTTTTGTGCCAATACCATATTGTCTTGATTACTGTAACTTTGTAGTATAGTTTCAAGTCAGGGAGTGTGATTCCTCCAGCTCTTTTTTTCCCTCCAGATTGCTTTAGCTATTCAGTGTCTTTTGTGTCTGCATACAAATTTTAAGATTTTTTTGTTCTAGGTCTGTAAAAAAATGCCATTGGTAATTTGCCAGGGAGTGCATTGAATCTGTAGGTTGTTTTTGGTAGTATAGTCATTTTCACAATATTGATTCTTCCAACCCAAGAACATGGTATATCTCTCCATCTGTTTGTGTCATCTTTGATTTCTTTTGTCAGTGTCTTATAGCTTTCTGAGTACAGGTCTTTTACCTCCTTAGGTAGGTTTATTCCTAGGTTTTTTATTCTTTTTGTTGCAATGGTGAATGAGATTGTTTCCTTAATTTCTCTTTCTGGTCTTTCATTGTTAGTGTC
This sequence comes from Phocoena sinus, assembly GCF_008692025.1. Classification (NCBI taxonomy): domain Eukaryota; kingdom Metazoa; phylum Chordata; class Mammalia; order Artiodactyla; family Phocoenidae; genus Phocoena; species Phocoena sinus. Next base: position 61,694,431 of record NC_045763.1, on the reverse strand, counting down.
TAGGAATGCATGAGATTTCTGTGCATTAATTTTGTGTCCTGCAAATTTACCAAATTCATTGATTCTCTCTAGTAGTTTTCTGGTGGCATCTTTAGGATTCTCTACGTATAGTTTTATGTCATCTGCAAGCAGTGACAGTTTTACTTCTTCTTTTCCAATTTATTTTCCTTTTATTTCTTTTGCTTCTCTGATTGCTGGGGCTAGGGCTTCCAAAACTATGTTGAATAATAATGGCGAGAGTGGACATCCTTTTCTTGTTCCTGATCTTAGAGGAAATGCTTTCAGTTTTTCGCTATGAGAATTATGTTTGCTGTGGTTTTGTTGTATATGCCCTTTATTATGGTGAGGTAGGTTCGCTCTATGTCCACTTTTGGGAGAGTTTTTATCATAAATGGGTGTTGAAGTTTGTGAAAAACTGTTTCTGCATCTATTGAGATGATCATATGGTTTTTATTCTTCAGTTTGTTAATATGGTGTATCACACTGATTGATTTTCATATATTGAAGAATCCTTGTGTCCTTGGGATAAATCCCACTTGATCATGGTGTTATGATCCTTTTAATGTGCTGTTGGATTCTGTTTGCTAGTATTTTGTTGAGGATTTTTGCATCTATGTTCATCAGTAATATTGGTCTATAATTTTCTTTTTTTAAGTATCTTTGTCTGGTTTTGGTATCAGGGTGATGGTGGCCTCGTAAAATGAGTTTGGGAGTGTTGCTTCCTCTGCAATTTTTTAGAAGATTTTCAGAAGTTTGGGTGTTAGCTCTTCTCTAAATGTTTGATAGAATTCGCCTGTGAAGCCATCTGGTCCTGGACTTTGTTTGTTGAAAGATTCTTAATCACAGTTTCAATTTCATTACTTGTAATTGGTCTGTTAACTTTTTTTTTTTTTTTTTTTTTTTTGCGGTACGCGGGCCTCTCACTGCTGTGGCCTCTCCCGTTGCGGAGCACAGGCTCCAGACGCGCAGGCTCAGTGGACATGGCTCAGGAGCCTAGCTGCTCCACGGCATGAGGGAACTTCCCGGACCGGGGCACGAACCCATGTCCCTTGCATCGGCAGGCAGACTCTCAACCACTGCACCACCAGGGAAGCCTTGTTAACATTTTCTACTTCTTCCTGGTTCAGTCTTGGAAGGTTATTCCTTTCTAAGAATTCGTACACTTCTTCCAGGTTGTCCATTTTATTGGCACAGAGTTTCTTGTAGTCTCTTACGATGCTTTGTATTTCTGTGGTGTCTGTTGTAACTTCTCCTTTTCCATTTCTAATTTTACTGATTTGAGTCCTCTCCCTCTTTTTCCTGATGAGTCTGGCTATTGGTTTTTCAATTTTGTTTATCTTCTCAAAGAACCAGCTTTTAGTTTTATTGATCTTTGCTATTGTTTCCTTCATTTCTTTTTCATTTGTTTCTGACCTGATCTTTATTATTCTTTCCTTCTGCTAACTTTGGGCTTTTTTTGTTCCTCTTTCTCTAAACGCTTTATGTGTAAGGTTAGACTGTTGATATTTTTCTTGTTTCTTGAGGCAGGCTTGTATAGCTATAAACTTCCTTCTTAGAACTGCTTTTGCTGCATTCCATAGGTTTTCAATCATCGTGTTTTCATTGTATTTTGTCTCTAGGTATATTTTGATTTCCTCTTTGATTTCTTCAGTGATTTCTTGGTTATTTAGTAACATATTGTTTAGCCCCCATGTGTTTGTGTCTTTTGCGGGTTTTTTTGCTGTAGTTGATTTCTAATTTCATAGTGCTGTGGTCAGAAAAGATAGTTGATATGATTTCAGTTTTCTTAAATTCTAGAGGCTTGATCTGTGACCTAAGATGTGATATATCCTGGAGAATGTTCTGTGTGCCCTTGAGAAGAAAGTGTAATCTGCTGTTTTCAGATGGAATGTCCTATAAATATCAATTAAATCTATCTGGTCTATTGTGTCATTTAAAGCTTGTGTTTCCTTATTAATTTTCTGTCTAGATGATCTGTTCATTGCTGTAAGTGAGGTGCTAAAGCCTCCCACTATTATTGTGTTACTGTAGATTTCCTCTTTTATAGCTCTTAGTATTTGCCTTATGTACTGAGGTGCTCCTATGTTGAGTGCATATATATTTATAATTGTTATATCTTTTTCTTGGATTAATCCCTTGATCATTATGTAGTGTGTTGCTCTGGTAGGCATAGCTCAGTAAAACTTTAATCTGCTTGTCTGCTGATGGATTGGGCTGGTTCCCTCCCTGTTAGTTGTTTGGCCTGAGACGACCCAGCACTGGAGCCTACCCAGCTCTGTGGTGTGGCTACTGGTGGACTCTTGGAGGGTTCATGCCAAGTAGTACTTCCCAGAACTTCTGCTGCCAGTGTCCTTGTCCCTGCGGTGAGCCAGAGACACACCCTGCCTCTGCAGGAGACCCTCCAACAGTAGCAGGTAGGTCTGGTTCAGTCTCCTATGGGGTCACTGCTCCTTCTCCTGGGTCCCAATGCACACACTACTTTGTGTGTGCCCTCCAAGTGTGGAGTCTCTTTTCCCCCCGTCTTGTTGAAGTCCTGCAATCAAATCCCACTAGGCTTCAAAGTCTGATTCTCTAGGAATTCCTCCTCATGTTGCTGGACCCCCAGGTTGGCAAGCCTGACGTGGGGCTCAGAACCTTCACGCCAGTGAGTGAACTTCTGTGGTTGAAGTGTTCTCCAGTTTGTGAGTCACCCACCCAGTGGTTATTGGATTTGATTTTATTGTGATTGCACCCTTCTTACCATCTCATTGCAGCTTCTCCTTTGTCTTTGGTAGTGGGCTATCTTTTTTGGTGACTTCCAGTGTCTTCCTGTTGATGATTGTTCAGCAGTTAGTTATGATTCCGGTGCTCTCGCAAGAAGGAGTGAGTGCACACATTCTTCTACTCCATCATCTTGAACCAATCTGATCTTCAATTTCTTTCATCAATGTCTAATAGTTTTCTGTACAAGTCTCTTACCTCCTTGGTTAAATTTATTCCTAGGTATTTTATTCTTTTTGATATGATTATAAATGGGCTTGTTTTTCTTAATTTCTCTTTCTAATAGCTTATTACCAGTGTATAGAAGCACAACAGATTTTTGTGCGTTAATTTGGTATCCTGCAACTTTAGTGAATTCATTTATTAGTTCTAATAGTTTTTTGGTGGCATATTTAGGATTTTCTACATATAGTATCATGTCATCTGTAAATAGTGACAGTTTAACTTCTTCCTTTCCAATTTGGCTTCCTTTTGTTTCTTTTCCCTTTCTGATTGTTGTGGCTAGGTCTTCCAATACTATATTGAGTAAAAGTGGCAAGAGTGGGCATCCTTGTCTTGTTCCTGATCCTAGAGGAAATGCTGGCAGCTTTTCACCATTGAGTGTGATGTTGAATGTGAGTTTGTCATAAATGTATTTTACTATGTTGAGGTATGTTTCCTCTATACACACTTTGTTGAAAAGTTTTCCTTTATCAAAATCGGATGTTGAATTTTGTCAGTTTTTTCTGCATCTATTGAGATGATCATATGATTTTTATTCTTCAATTTGTTCTTGTGGTATATTGAGTTGTCAATCAATTCTTGCTTACTCCGAGAGTGAACAAATGACATAGACGTTTTTATATTTTAATAAATTTTATTTTTTAGAACAGTTTTAGATTTACCGAAAAATTGTGAAGAGAGTACACTTTCCGTAGACCTCATATTCATTTCCCCCTGTTATTAATATCTTCAGTTAGTATGTACTTGGGCCTTGATCACCCAATTACAATGTGGGGATTGGGGCGGGGGGGGTTCCATACCAACAAGCAATTCTCCAAAACCTTCTAGTTGTCCTACAATTTAACTCAATTCTGACACTACCTACCCAGAGATAATATCTGATTCCACAGGTAAAACACTCACTCCCACAAGATCACCCTCCACTTCAGACACCCATTACAAGCCCAGGTTGTTATCTGTGCTTTTGACCGACCAGCTATGAATTAGAGGTTCCTATGACCCCATCTTTGGGTTTGATTAATTTGCTAGAGTGACTTATAGAACTCAGGAAACCCATTTACTCACCAGATTACCAGTTTATTACAAAGGATATTAAAGAGTATGAATCAACAGCCAGATGAAGAGATACATAGGGTGAGGTCTCAACAAAGGAGCTTCTGTCTTCATGGAGATTGGGGCCCAGCATGTGGAAGCATTCTGGTTTCCCAGCCTGGAAGCTCTCTGAGCCCTCTCCTTTTGGGTTTTTATGAAGGCATCATTACATAGACATGGTTGATTAAATCATTGACCATTGGTGATTGGTTCAGACTCCAGACCCTCTCCCCTCCTCAGAAGTCAGGGAGTGTGACTGAAAGCTCCACTCCACAATTCTGGTTGGTTTCCCTGACACACAGCCCCCACTCTTAGGTACTTTCCAAAAGTCACCTCATTAACATCAACCCAGCTGTGGTTGAAAGGGGTTTGTTATAAATAACAAGATACCCATTTCAGCTTTCTGGTTCTGAAGTATTTTCAGGAACTGAGGATAAGAGAACAATTTTATAACAAAAGATGCTCCCACTGCTCTTATCTCTCAGTAGGTTCCAAGGGTTTGGGGAGCTGTGAGCCAAGAAATGTGGATGAAGATCAAATATATATGAAAAATATACTTTGGTCAACAGAATGACCAAATATATATATATATATATATATATATCTTATAAATCACAATACTGCAGTATGGTTCATTTGTTGCAATTAATGAACCAATATTGATATATTATATTAATTGAAGTTCATACTTTATTCAGATTTCCTTAGTTTTGTTTGGTTTTGTTTTGTTTTTTGCGGTATGCGGGCCTCTCACTGTTGTGGCCTCTCCCGTTGGGGAGCACAGGCTCTGGACGCGCAGGCTTAGCGGCCATGGCTCACGGGCCCAGCTGCTCCATGGCATATGGGATCTTCCCGGACCGGGGCACGAACCCGTGTCCCCTGCATCGGCAGGCGGACTCCCAACTACTGCGCCACCAGGGAAGCCCAGATTTCCTTAGTTTTTAATCTAATGCCTTTTTTTTTGTTCTAGGGTCCCATCCAGGATACCACTTTATATTTAGCTATCATGCATCCTTTTAAGCTCCTTTTGACTGTGACGGTTTCTCAGATGTTCCTGGTCAGGAATTTTGTAGAATGTCCCTGTATTGGGGATTGTCTGATATTTTTCTCATGCTTTGACTGGGATTATGGGTTTCTGGGAGAAGAATCACAGATGTAAAATACCATTTTCATTGCATCATATCAAGAGCACATATTATCAACATGATTTATCACTGTTGATGTTGGCCTAGATCAGCTGGCTTGCATTTGTCAAACTTCTCCACTGTAAAGTTAATCTTTGTGGTGGCTAATTATATGTATCAAGTTGACTGGGCTAAGAGATGCCCAGATAGCTGGTAAACATTATTTGTGGTGTGTCTATGTGGGTGTTTGTGGAAGAGATCATCATTTGAATCAGTAGACTGAGTAAAGATCCACCCTCACCAATGTGGGTGGGTAGCATCCAATCTGTTGAAAGACCAAATAGAACAAAAAGGCAGAGGAAGTGTGAATTTACTCTCTCTCTTCTTGAGCTGGGACATTCATCTTCTTTTTACCTCGGGCATCATACCTTCTGGTTATCAAGCCTTTGGACTTCAAGATTTACACCAGCAGCCCCTTGGTTCTCAGGCTTCTGGCCTTAGACTGGGAATTATACCATTAGCTCTCCTGGTTCTTAGGCCTCCAGCCTTGGATTGATTATTCCACTGCCTTTCCTAGTTCTCCAGCTTGCATTGCAGATGGCAGATCATGGGACTTCCCAACCTCCATAGCCACATAAGCCAATTCATATAATAAATCTCTTTCTCTCTCCATGTACATGTGTATGAAATACATAAATTATTTGGAATTCTTCTGCTGAGAGATTTGTCTGTTCTTCCCCATTTATTTATTTATTCAATCACTTATTTTATATCAGTATGGACTCACAGATATATATTTTATACTTTGGATTATAATCTAAAATGACTTTATTTTGTTGCTCAAAATGTTTCTTCCTTGGCCAGTGGGAGTTCTTTCAGTTGGCTTCTGTGTTCCTTTGACCTATCCCCATGATTGTGTGTTTTGTTTTGTTTTTTACACTTTACTTTTTAACACTCCAAGATTTTCTAGGCTTATCTTGTATATTTTCTGCCCTAGTCCTAGAATTAGCTATTTCTCTGCAGAGGCCTTTTTCCCTTTATTGGAGAACAGTATTAGAAACCAAGATCTGGGCTCCCAATACGCCTGTTACTACTGGGCTTTGACTTGGTAAACCAACACAATATAGCTTATTTAATAAACAAGTTCCTAAAGTAATTCACAATATGTTGACTTGTGCTTGAATTATGAGTTTAGAACAACAGAAATAACCTCTGACAATCAATATTTCGTGAATGATTTTTTCCCAAATTCAAGTATTCTCTTTTAGCTACAATTACAAATTTAAAGCATATTCCTAAGGTTGTTACAGCATGTCCAATTATGTGCATGGTGTAGAACTTTATAAGTGTGTGCAGAAACAGACTGTGCATTTCTAAGAGAAAAGAAGCACCTTTCTGAGATTCAGCTGCTCTAGTTCTTTCAGACTAGAGAATAAGGATAAAAATGTCAGTATGGACCCTGAAATGCCTTGCAGTGTGGAGAAGCTTTTCCATAACTAAAATAACAACAAAAGCTGTGACTATCACCCCATCTTGTTACCAATTTTTGAACAACCCTACTATTGGTGAGCAGAGTGACATTTGGTTATTGCAGGTGACCTAACATTCAATGACCATAAATTTCCTTGACAGTAAAAGTGCTGTCTTGTGACTCTAATCTAATCTGATTTGCTAAGCACAGGAAACACTTGGCACTTTCCTAGGGCATTGATTAATGAGGAAACACTTGGTTTCACAATTAATGTGAACTATCATAACCCCTGGGAAACTATTTGTTTTATAAGAAACCCATTCTGTATGCTGTTTGCATTTATTGATTTGCAAACATAACACTAATTTTTGGAAATACATGTCATGTGCTCAATGCAACTCCCTCCTTCTGTCCTTTCTTTGTTTTCCATTGACTTTATTGATGTAAAAGGGAAGGGGGAAATCAAAGCTGAACAGACTGTACATATTAAAGGCATTTGTACATACATTTAATTCAATTCTTACAACAGCATTAAGAGCTAAGTATTATTGTACCTATTTTAAAGTTGAAGAAACAGAGACTTAGAGAGGTTAAGTAACTTGCTCAAGGTCACACAATTTATAAAGTAGCAACTTATAAAGTAATCCTATAAAATTTAAGCCCAGAACAATCTGGCCCTAGAGCTCACCTTTTCCCACTCCAGCAGGAGTTCTCAAAACTGGCAGCATGTATAAGAATAATTTAAGATGATTTTTAAATATAATGATGCTTGAGGCCTACTTTAAGAGATTCTGATTTAATAATTCTGTGGCAGAATCTAGACATCAGCAAGTCTTAAAAGTTTCCCAGGAGATACTACTGTGCAATCTGGTCTGAACCAGAGCACTATTCCGCTTTCACTTTCATAACTATAGCTAACATTCATGCAGTGTCCTTACAGTTTTCAAAGTTTTTTTTTAAATGCATAATTCATTTAATCATTAAACCAAACCAGTTAGGGATTATCATGTCCATTTTATAGAATAGGAAGCAAAGAGGCAAAAAAAATTTTAAATCTTACTCAATATTATTATCAGTAGCTGAAATCCAATAAAATTTGAAGAGGACCACTCTAATGTTTTTATTATTTTTTAGAATCTCTTAATCTTGCTCCCTTTTGGATCCTTTCTTTTCTTTCCCTCCTGCTACCGTCTGCTCCCCAGCCCAGGATTGCAAGAGCTCCTTGGATGCCATTGGAAGCTCTCAGCTCTGTGTGGATAGGAGGGAGTGGTGGCTGTGAGGATGGTGATTCATTACTGAAGCAACATAGGTTAGTAGTGAAAACAGAGTTAGGGGTAGAAGTTTGACACCTTGAGAAAGTGGTTTTATTTCTTTGAAGCTCACACTCAACAATAAAATAGGGAAAATAATAGTACCACCTCACAGTTTCATCATGAAAATAAGAATAGATAATGTATATAATAGGGATTTGTAAATTGAAAGGCATTATTCTTATTCTAGTAATTACTATTTCATTTGTAATGATTAGTTTTGAAGTGTTGTATTAGTGTCCCAGGGCTAGTATAACAAATTATCACAATCTTGGTGACTTAAAACTACAGAAAATTATTCACTCTCAGTTCTGGAGATAAGAAGTCTGAAATTAAGGTGTCAGCAGGGCCAACCCTCCTCTGAAAGCTCTAGGAAAGAATCCTCTTCCAGCTACTAGTGGCTATTGGTGTTGCTTGGCTAATTGTAGCCACATTAATCCAGTCTCTGCCTGTGTCTTTCCATCCCCTTCTCCTCTGTGTCTTTCTCAAATATATCTCTCCCTTTCTCTTATAAAGATATTTGTCATTGGATTTAGGACCCACACTGATAATACAGGATGATCTTCTCATCCCAAAATTCTTAACAATGACATCTGCAAATAACCTTTTCCCAAATAAGGTAACATTCATAGGTTTCAGGAGTTATGCCATGGACTCTTTTTTTGGCGGGGGCGGGGGAACCTTTCAAACCACTGTAGATATTATAAGTACTTCTCTTTCTTTAAACTCAATATTCCACTCTCTAACTCATTAACTGCCACTTACCAATAAATATAAGTTCCAAATTCTTTTTATGGTCCACAAGTCAGCCCTGCTTCATTCCCCAAATAACTACACAGAACTTTCTGCCGTTTCCCAAATATCCTCACACTTTGCTACTCCTGTGCCTTTTACATGTGCCATTTCTGTTGTGTACCTTCCCTCTCTTTCTGGACCTCATCACTATTTTTCATCCTCTTTCGTGAAGTCTTTACTGATCATCAAAGATGACTGCTCCTTCTTCTCTTTCCAAAGCTTCTAGATTCTTGGCTTCCTACCTTTGGTTCTAGCACATACTGCAGGCTGACCTTTACTGTTGTAGTTGAGCGCTTACTGGCTTTCCCACTAGACTGAGCTTCGGTTTTATTATGTCCTCAGGATACAGATGGTGACTCATTCATCTTTGTACTGCCCTCTGCATGAGGCCCAGAACCAGGGACCTGGTAGGTTCTCAACAGAGCTCAGTGACCACAGGGAATGATTGACAGCACTTCCCCCAGGTTCCTCCAGTCCACTCCATGTGGAGCAACTGCAATAAGGACACTGGAGTCTCATTCTCTTTTCAGTGGTGCAAATTCTACTGACACATTTGTCTTATTCTCTTTATATGGACATTTAAAAATTATTATTATTATTTAGAAAAGTTGACTTATGGGTCCCTTTAATTCTTTTTCTCACTTGGTAGTTTATTTTGTGGTAATTAATTTCTTTCCATTCTGGGTTTTCTTCTATGAAAGTATTTTTATTTGATGGAAAGTCTATAGCTTTACTATTAGTGATAGCTGATATTTCTTATATCATTTTACTTTAGTAAACACTGCACGAGGGAGAGGAAAGCACATATAGAGACTGTGTGAGTCTCCCTTCTCTCCTCAGATCTTAACTCTGTGCGTTGATTTAGGTTCTGTCTTTTTGATGTTCAACGTATGTGTTTTTCTGTTTATTTTCCCTCATCCCTTTAGTGGTTAAATCCCTTTTCAGTCTTATATTCAAAATCCAAAATTAAGCTTGGGAAAAAGTAAACAGAAGATTGGATGTTGTCCCATTTCCTGAATATTGCCAATGCTGTATGTTGTGGGTACACCCTTGCCTTCAGGATTTCTTAAAATATTTTTTTTAAGTGAACACTACTCAGCTCCTCCTAGATGGAATAGCCATACTCACATGAGTACTGGACTGTAAATTCTCTGAAGATTAAACTGTCTGTTGCCCATATCTGTAATCTAGATGCCAGCACAGTGCCTGGCACATAGTAAGTAGTCAAAAAGAGTTTGATAAATCAATGAATGCAAGTGCTTGTCTTGGGAGCTGGCAGGACATCAGTAGACAATGGGTGCTTCTGATTTCTCCTTCCTACTATAATACCTACCCAATTTTGTGATGGTATTTAATTGAAATAATCTGTCCTTTTTTCAACAAAACATCTAGAGCAGCCCAAGCAAACTCTTGGATGAAACCAATGCACTTCACAATTCTTGTTCTGCATGACATGCCTCCATATGATAGCAATGCTGATGATTATGCATTTTCTTAAGCTCTTCCAGTCCTGCTTTGGGAATTTAAAGTCCGCTTAGGTCTATGGAGATTTGAGTAACAAAACAGAAGGCTACCTACCACACTGTAAAAGCAGTCTTCTCCAAAAGTCAACATCTGTCAGTGTCCCAAGTTTCAGCTCTATCACTTAAGCCTCTAAACTCAGGGTGAGATTTCCAGGGATTGCCCAAGAGATTATAGGGTCTTTTCCCTCTGTTTTGTTTGTAAATGGAGAGAAACAGGGGCTTGGGCATCAGTCTCATCACACATGTCAGTGCTTCTCCCAAGAGGAGTCCATTCGAGTTTCACTAGACTATTAATTCCTGGCATATACCCTTATCGTGTGTCTAAGCTCTCTTACCTGTTTCCTCCCACTTGTCTAACATATATACTTGCAATAAATAGTCAGATATCAAGATAATCAAGTCCAGACCATCACTACTTTGTCACTTGGGCTTGGAGAAGTTTATCCAAGATAAATTGCTTCATGCATTATGTTCATCTCCTAGTACAAGCTGGACCCTTGTACAAGCAGTGGTCCAAGTACAAGCAGTGGTCCAAGTGGTCCAAGTACACAAGGCTGTACTTGGAGTACAAGTACAAGTACTTGTACTCCAAGTACAAGCAGTGGTCCCTACACAAGGCTGTGCTTTCATCTCTCACTCCTCTACTGCCTTAAATTGGAAATACAGAGCTGAAAGGCAATTCCCATGTTAATGTATGCATCAAACCGAATGCATCACATTTCATGTCTCACTTCAGACATGAAACAAATAGGATCTTAAAAGAAAAATGCTTAACACGTTGCATTCACATTCTTTCTCCCCCTCAGTTCATAACTTATCTACAATTACAATATAAAATTGTCAACAAAAAAGATATGAGTATATTCAAGCAGTCTCTGGTGGTTCAATCTATATTTCCCATCACTCAGAACTGTTGGCCAGTTAGAGTCATTGGTTCCTGCACAGTAAATGAGGCTGACACGCAGAATGAGACTACAAAGCAGCCATCATTTATGGTCCAGCCATGTTGTATATACAGCAGAGAACATGGCCTTTCCCCCTCCACTCTAGCAACTTGTTCACCCACAGAGAAGGAAATGTTTACTGTCCGTAATAGGAGCCTGGGTTTTGGCAGTGATCCAGCAGAAAAATAGGGACAGAGGTCTGTAAGATAAAAGAAAAAAATTAAAGTTAATCTGAAACAGGCTTTGTATCTAGAAAAAAACATGCTAAAGGAAATTAAGGAGAAAATCGATAGCTTTAGGGGTTCTTTTGCAACACAAGGCTGCACCTCCGTGGGTAAGGCTGCAGCCACTGAGACACAGGTGAGGTGTCCTCACAGTCCTTCCTACTCAAAGATCACTTCAGATGCACTCAAAATGCCTGCCATCACAGTCACAGCATCTAGAAATTCTGCTGAATGCTGAGGAGTCTAGTATCGAATCACTGAAGGACATGGTACAATTATACCCCCGAAACAACTGGTGGGAACTTTATGTATTTCCTCTCCTAGCTTATTTTTTCAACTTGTCTTCTCTTTTCTAGTCTTTTCATCTTCATCCCTTAGTTCAAGTTTTTAGCATATTTTTTTACAGGAGTTATTGCAATAACCCTGTAAAATGCTTTCTGTTTCTGCTGCAGTCCAACTTATCCTTCACACTAGTACTAGTATAAACCCGGATTTGGCCCTGCTAGTTTCCTGACTAAAGTTCTTGAAGATCTCCCCATTGCCTGCAGCATAAAATCCAGGCCAGAGCATAAAAACCCTTCATAATCTGGCCTGTGCTTATCTCTTCCCACCCCTCAACCTCTCAGATTTTGCAGTGGCTCTGAGCACAATTGCTCCAGGCCTCTGTGTCTTTTCCCATGTGATTATTCTTTAGCTTGGGACACTCTTCTCCTGAGACTCAGCCTGGGTGCCATTTCCTTTAGGAAGCTTTCTCCTACATTTGGAGTAATATGTACCGTGTGTTGCCATGGCATCTGGTTCCCTCCCTTTATCACAACTAATCACATTGCATCCCAACTGTAAACATAATTGTCTGTATCCACCACTAAACAGTAAACATGTGAAGGCAAGGACTATATCCCCAGCATCTGGAAGCACATGCTAGGTATAGGGCAGGTGTTTAACAAATATTCTTTGAATGATTCCACATGCTCTTACTAGGCCAAATTCTTCCTTGGGAATTTTCACATATTTCATGTCTTTAATTTTTCCAGTAACAAATTTAACCCTGTTCTTTTACACAGGATTTGTCCAATTCTTGGAGCATTCTTCAAGTGTAAGGCTGAGGTATAGGTGAACATTATTACATCAGACAATTCAAGGAGAGAGAGTAAGCTGAGATGGGAAGTGGGAGATAGTTAAGAGACAGATAAAAAGGGAGATCTTAAGACTTTACTACTCTGATGTCATAACGACATAGTTCCCTCCTTATTTGACATCCTAGAGGAAAAAAAGAAACATGACATGGTACTATTGTATAGTGTTAACCCTATAATATGTTTACTATTCTACATGTTTTCATGCATTAACTCATTCCATCCTCAAAAACTCTCAAGGAGATCACTACCATCACTATCCTCACTTGACAGATGAGGAAACAGAGGCACAGAGAAATAATTTGTCTAAGGCACCTAGCTAGTAAATGGCACAGTGATCATTATAAACCTAGGCAGTCTGAAACCAAGACACTATGTTCATAACCACTATACTATGTTCTTTTTACATGATGCAGTTCATATGTAGAAGGACAAATATTGGAGCAAGCTATAGCAGTTGCACAGACTCTGATGGCAGATTAGTAGTCAGGGAAGGCTTCACCGAGGAGGTGAGGAATGACCAAGTCTTAGAAGAGCAGGAATTGACCAAGGGGGCAGGAAGTGTAAAAGTATTTTATAAAGAGAGAATGGCATCTGTAAAAGTGAGGAGGATGTGAAGAAGACTCTACCTTCTTGGTATGGAACCATATTTATGGCTATATATCAAGTGAAAGGGAGAGGAGAGAAATAGGAAGACCAAGTTGGGCAGCAGTGTGGGTTGCCTGAATCTACACTCAGTGGGGTTGGCCTAGCTTGCCCAGCAGGAATATGGGGAGAGTCTGCTTTGATAAGACCAGAGTAACCTTGACATGAGTAAGCCTCACCACAAACCTCATCTGGGCACTTCCCAGAGCTTGGGATGCTTGGGAGACACTAAATATAAACTATTAGGGTAAGAAATGTTCATAGACAGCATTTTCCCACTGTGCCCTTTTTATATCAATGAAGACAATGGGGGTCCAAATAGACTAAATGACATAACCAAGGTTGTACAGCTCCTTAGCAGCAGGGTTAAGACTAGAAGCTAAGAGACACAGTATCTTTATTTGAAGAGCTGCTGATCTTGCAGGGAGATAAAGATCAAGTACAGAAACATACTGATATCAAAAAACAGACAAACGAACAGAAGTTATACAACTTAAAATCTAACTGTTGAAGGGTTGACTGAGTAAAAATGGGAACAAGGGAGTCTGGACATCTCCTGGATCACGTTAGTTTTTAAGCAGGTTTTGGTGAGGTGATGGACTTTGGCTGGAGACAAAGAGGGACTGGGAGAGATGAGTTTCTGAATGGAGGAATGTCTTACATACTGTGGTGTGTATATACCCTTTGGGTGGGTTTTATGGGCAGGCAGCTTAATATGGAGGAAAGAGCAGAGCCATGAGAGTCATACAGAAGATCAAGCAGGTAGATTCATCAGCTATGGGAACATGGACAAGTTCCATTATTTGAGTCCAAGTGTTCTCATCTATAAAATGAGGGTAGAAGTTCTTGACACATAGTAGTTATTATAATTTATAGAGTCATTTTGTGACAATGGGTCCCTGGGTCTCCTCTTTTTTTTTTTTTAAATATTCATTGAATAAATTCATGAATGAATAAATGAGTGGGTGAGATTTGTTTCAAGTCCATCTAAGGAATGGAAATGTAGCGCTCACCAGTGGATTCAAGCATGGTCTGCTAAAAGATAACTCACTGTCCCTAATCTCCTCTTGTGTACCTTGCTTAGGAGGAGAAAGGAAAAGAGAAAGAGTTCCCAAGATCCATGAGGGATACAAACTGTCTGATGAACCAAACAGAACAAGGAAGAAGTGTTCCACAGACTTTGGGCACCGATACTTAGCCTTCTGAGAAACACCAGATCCGTGGATGGAAGAGCATTTGATCCTTATATTCTATACCAGGAGCACCTAGAGTTTTACTTCTACTCCAACTACAGGGAAAGAAATCCAGAATCCATGTGTAGAATTTCAAGCCATGCAGTGAGATATTTTCTCTGGTTTAGCTCTGAAACATCTAAATATTGCTCCTGTTATCTGGAAGGCTCCAATCCTAGGTAACCTGATGACTAACCAGAAAACTTGGAAAAGAGATTTCACAGTATAAGATATCATAAAAATCTCAGGGTAGGACAGGACATAATTTCATCCAGTTTAAGGGTTCTAAGACTTGGGGCTTTTAAAACCTAGCAAAATTTCATAAAGCAAAACAAAATAGAAACAAAAATAGGGAATTGACCTAGGGTGGCTGTATTAGTTTGCTAGGGCTACTGTAACAAATTACCACAAACTAGGAGGTTTAAACAACAGAAATTTATTGTCTCAGAGTTCTGTAAGCTAAAAGTCTGAGATCAAGATGTCAGCACATTTGGTTCCTTACGAGGTCTGTGAGACAGAATCTGTTCCATGTCTCTCTCTCAGCTTCTGGTGGTTTGATGGCAATCTTTGGCATTCATTGGCTTATAGGTGACATTCTCTTAGTGTCTTCACCTCATCTTCCCTTTGTATGCATCTGTCTCTGTGTCCAAATTTCCTCCTTTTATAAGGACGCAGTCATTTGGATGACACCGCCCCCCCCCCATGCCTTCAATTTAACTCAGTCATCTGCAAAGCCTCTATTTCCAAATAAGATCCCATTCACAGGTGCTGGGGATTAGGACTTCAACATCTTTTGCAGGGACTAAATTCAACCTACAACAATGGCCAACTAATAATTTACTTAACTAAGGACATTCGGAAAAAAACCCTGCAGTCTACTATCTTCATTACTTCAAAAAGAAGAAAATTTAACACCAAAAATTTTAGGAATGTTATCATCTCACTGCAAAGGGCAGCCTTTCCCAGAAAGAGCAGCTGCAACCTTACATCAGCCAACAAGAGTGCATGGACTGCGTAGCTCCTACTTCCTAATCGTTCTCTGGGTTAATGGGGACTTCGACACAGGTCAGCAGAGATCTGTGGAAGGGTTTCTTTGGCGCATTTGGTCTATTACAACTGCTTGACCACTGCTGAAACTGCCCTGCAACCACCTTAGCCTGAGTTTTGAAACTGTAGTTCTCACATGCAAATGACACAGACTATCAAAATGTACACTGCTCACACTTCTGCACCTGAGATTATATGAGACCTGGTTCCTTTCCTGTTCTCTGTATTTTCTTCCACAAGTATGCTATGGTCTGTTTCTCTGAAACAGAAATTTGTCTTTGTGAAATCTCACTGCCCCTGCAGAGCATTCTAAAACATCTCTGTAGCGTCTGGAATCCATATTTCTTTCAGCTTTGAGTCTCCCTGCCTGGTTTACAAAGTGATGTTGATTTAATCAACCCTTTCATTGGATTTTGGGTGAATGATCTTGAAGTTTTATAGGAGGAGCAGTAACCTTTATTCAAAGGCAATGATTGATCAAAAGCAACCACTTGAATTCTGGGACCGCCCTTCTCTTATGTGGGAGCAGTGACAAGCTTGCTTGAACCTTCAGAATACTAACCACATTAACCTTGGATTGTTAGAGCTGCTATTCATGACTAGCAATTGACCTGCTCAGAAAGCCCTATACATACACAGAGGGTAGACTGTGGACCCTCAAGTAGTTTTCAGAAAAAAGGAAAGGATGGGTAAAGATCATGGCTTATATGTTTTGATCATTTCTCCTATTTGTTATTTCTTTTTCAGGATTCTATCCCCTCACTCTTAGTGCTGTACAAATACTCAAATTTGAAGTGTGAAGAGAAAACCTTTAAAGAGAGGAAAAATAAGGAAATGTTAAAAGTCATGATGTAGGTGAAAAGACTGGACTAGGTGTTTTGACCCCTGTCTCTGCCACTTTATAGCTGCATAATCTAGGGCACAATATTTACTCTCCTTGAGTCTCAGTTTCATCATTTATAAAATGGAATTAATAACATCTACTTCTTAAGGCTGTTGTAAAGATTAATGTATCTCTGTTGGGAAGGGGACTGGGATACAGGGAGGGCTTTCAAGAAGCCAAGAGTAAGTTTAATGTACTTTTGCCTAAAGGTGAGGCTTGACTGACCCAAATGTCACAGAAATTGTGATTCATGATAGCACTCCAAAAAATCTAATACTTTTTTATGAATAGAGCAATTATGGAAGAGATCTTTTGAAAGAAATGATGAGCTTGCCTTCAACAAGAGTAGAAAATAATCAAATATTCTTCATATCAAACAACCAGACGGATACTGTAATGAGTCTAGCTATTCAAGGTCACATAAGAAACTGGGAATTAAAAGTAGTTTTCTGACAGACTTCCAGGATCAAAATGCCATTTGGTATTTAACAGAGTTAAGCTGATGATTATTGCAAAACTACATAAGAAATAAAATTTATCAGGCCCTTCAAAAGGTTACTTTCCATTCTAACCAGAAGCAAAATGCGCTTCTTGGCATTTGTAGTTTCTTTTTGAATAGGGCAAAAGATGTGCATTGGTTTTACTGTTACAAGTGAATTAAAATTTTTTGTTTGAAGAATAAAATTGTTGGGTTGAAGAAACTGTTAAATAGGATTTGGAGAATGTAGAAGATATAATTAAAATATCAGGGAAGCTACCAACAAATGAACTTCTCTGTTGCTTTTATTCCTAGCACCAAATGCACTTTTGACTAGAACATTTGGAGAATTTCACCTTGGCAGCAGTTTTCAAAGGAATTTTCCCTGACTTATTTGAAAAAGTTGTATAATAAAATCTTTTCCATTCACAGAAAAGTCCTGACTCTTCAGGGAAGAGTTCTTAGTCATGTAAAAGCATTTCACGTTCCTTCATGAACACTGACATATGAGCTCAGAGAACTGGGTTCTAATTAAAATAATGGTTTCTCTCTATGATCTTGTCACCTAACTGGGTAAGTCAGATGTTGGCGAAAGTCCTGGTGAGGTAACCTCATCAGGAAATCACAATATCACAGGGAAAGATGTACACTTAACAGAGCAATCAAGACACTACACTACGATTCCCAGCACATTCCCAGACCCTACACCACAATTCCCAGATGTTACTGTCCTGATATCTTTCTCCACACCACTGTCCCACAGCTGAAACAAGAGGCAGTGGCTGAGGGAGAACGCATCATCAGCCTGTTCTAGATTTAAACCACAGCGCTGCCACTTATTCAGCTGCATGACTTTAGAAAGGTCTGCCCTGCTCTGAGCCTCAGCCTCCTCCATACTGTGGGGAAACCAGTATCTACCTCACAAGGATTATTCTAAAATTAAGTTTGGTGACAAGTGTAAGGTGCCTGGCACATAAAAGAGTACCTACGCTCAAACTACGTGAAGAAGACGATGATGTGAGAAGCTGTGGATTTGGAGCTAATAAACTAGATCCAATTAGAGCTGTTTTGTTTTTAGTTTAATTCAAGGTTGTAGCCATCAAGCATAAAAACAAACAAACAAACAGTGGACCTTGTTTGTGCTTTCCAGGAGCCAATCTCCTAACCACAGAAAGCACATAGATGAAATATTATTTAATATATACTGTGGGTATGGTATTAAGTTATCTGAATGTTCTTGCTTCAATGCATGTTGTAATTAGTGGTGGAGGAAGACAGAAGGCAGGGTTACGTTTATCCTTGGAGGGCCTGGTGTAATTTCTATGAGTACATGCACATGATAGACGTACTTTCTCTTGTAGTAGTTTTTCTCTGTGTACTTCTCATTTGAGATGAATGGTACTCGGTGCCAGCCTCGTTAAATAGATGTCAGCAGATAACAGCCACCATTTGCTAAGCTCTCACTCTGTGCCAGGCACTATGAATACACTATCTTGTTTAAACCTCAGAACAAACCTGTGAGGTAGGGTTATTATCAGCATTTTACAGATGAGGAAACACAGGCTTAGAGCAGTTCACTGATATGCCTCAACACTACAACTAATAAGTGACAGAAATGAGATTGAAATGCAGATCTGTCTGCTTCCAGTCTTTTTTCTCCTGAAATTCCGTGTTCTACTATCTCACCTCTATGTACTTCACACTAGAGGCCATAGAGTAAGTGTTCCAAAATATTTATTCGTGATTGATTATAAAGAAATAAGTTGCTAGCCTAAAGGAAGCCCTTTCAAAATTGACTCAGGCCTATTTTGGATTTCCTTTTCCCAGTTAGCTGGGATTTCATAGCGAAAATTTTGTTGATTTGCTGCATTCCCACTTTTAAATGCAGCTTCAAATTTCTTTGTCTAAGACTCACAGAACATGGCCCTTTTACCCGATTCTCCATACTATATAAAGCATTTGCTAAGCTTGTTAGGACCTTCTGGGATCTCCCCTAATGATCTGACATTGGCATAATTTTGCAATCTTCCCTTCCTTAGGTTATGAGTAAGGTTGCAAGAAAGACCACGCTATTTTTATGATTTTTGTTGTTAGAGAAAAAGAATGTTATGCAAGTCTGCAAGCTCTAAAAGCCAAATATCCCTGGTGGCACAGTGGTTAAGAGTCCACCTGCCAATGCAGGTGACACGGGTTTGAGCCCTGGTCCAGGAAGATCCTACATGCCACGGAGCAACTAAGCCCATGCACCCCAACTACTGAGCCTGCTCTCTAGAGCCCGCGAGAGCCACAACTACTGAAACCCGTGCGCCTAGAGCCCGTGCTCTGCAGCAAGAGAAGCCATTGCAATGAGAAGCCCGCGCACCACAACGAAGAGTAGCCACCGCTTGCTGCAACTAGAGAAAGCCTGCACACAGCAACGAAGACCCATCGCAGCCAAAAAATAAATAAGTAAATAAATTTATTTTTAAAAAAAGAAACCAAGCCAAATAGATCAAGAACACAGTTCCAGCCCTAAAGGGCATCTGATCTAAAACCACAAATGGATGTAACATGGCACTGACTTGCTTTCCTCAAGCGGTTGCAGACATCATTTGACATCACCATATTTTAAAACTGGAGGGGCTTTTTTCTTTCTTTTTTTTTTCAATGTATTTTATTTTATATTTCATTTTATGGCTGTACTGCTTGGCATGCAGTATCTTAGTTCCCCGACCAGGAATCGAACCTGGGACCCCTGTACTGGAAGCATGGAGTCCTAACCACTGGACTGCCAGGGAAGATTCACTTTTATCAGTTAGAATAAGCGAGAGAGAAAAAAGAATCTCTACAAAGGGTAGCAAGGAGGGAGGGAAGGAGCAGTGTTTGAAGTGTTAAGCCTTTAAAATTTATTGAAATATTTCTGGCTGTTTTATCAATATTTAACTGTCAGTCTGAGGTCGACATCTCCATTCATGGCTGAGTGTGTTTATATCAAATGGGAATACAGGAAATGCATACCAAAATCAAATAGAAATAATTTTGGATTATTGTTCCTTTATTCTTTCATTAAGCAATCATTGATCGAGTGCCTGTGTGATGAATGATAGTCCCTGCCTGCTAGAAACTCATGGTCTAGGGTCAGAAGTAGACAAAGATGGAGTGGGGTAAGTGGGATATGATAGTGGCATTGCCGGTTGTACGTGAATTCCAGAGTGTCACCTAATCCTACCTGGTAGGAAGTGTGTCAGGGAAGCCCCTCCCGGAGAAGATAAAGGGGAATTTTGCAAGATGAGAAGTCACTGCGGCAAAGAAGCAGGTTCCAGAGAGAATAGCTTGCAGATGTGTTTGAAGAAAGTAAGAGGGCTTTAAGTTTGAACTTTGCCTTAAGAAGAATGATTGAGAGATTATTACTCGGAACATGATAAAACCATTTTCTCTTGTAGCAACATGGAGATTAGGTCAGGGAAGGCTATGTGTGAGAAGGAGAGCCGGCAGTTAAAGTAAGAAAAAAATATTTGTCAGGGAGGATGGATATTTAAGTGATGCAATTGGTAAAATGGCATAAATGGCTGGGAAATGATTAGATGGACCTGACAGCTAAGTAGATGATAGTGCCATTTACCAAGATACCATGTATAAGAGAGAGTTTGCAAGGGATGGCACTCAAGATGGATTGTAGCATGAATTAATAGGCCAATATTTGTGTTACAGTGTTATGTCTACTTCTTTCATCCTTAAGTATATTGTAGAGGTTAGAAGCATGATTTGGGGGATCTTTTCAGATCTCAAATCTACCACTTACTGGCTTCTGATCCTAAGAAGACCACTTACATTCTATAAGCCTCAGTGTTCTCATTGGTAAAATGATGATAAGAATACTTATGTCACAGGGATGTCATAAGAAACGGTTAAAAGAGAAAATTCACACAGAGTGCCTTCAAGTGAGTGTTGAAGAATAATAATGCCAGTTATTATTACTACTCTTGCTATTTATTGTCCATGAATGTTCACTGAATGCAGGGTCTACATTTGTTTCCTTTGACTTTGTGCCCCCCAAGTGCCTTCTCTAGTGGTCTGTATGTAATTGTCCATCAGGAAATAATTGCTGAATTGAAATGGTGGAACATGGAAGCACCAAATGAAGTTTCTGAAAGAGATGGAGAAGGATTCATGCGTGTTTAATGCACAACAAATTCAGGTAAATGTCACACAGTAAAGGTCAAGAGTGACATTTGGGGATGAAGGACAGGAAAAGAGCAATGGTATTAATGAAGTGAAATGGAAGGTGGCTCCTAACAGTAAAGAAAGCAAACTGATCCAAGGGAAGGGGCCTCAGAAGGAGTCCTCCCAGACTAACTCAAGAGGAGTTAGTGACTTGATGTTTTTCTTTCTCAGCTCAAGGATCTACCAAGACATCACATCAGAAATCATCTAACATATTACTTCTAGAAGAAAACCACAAGGCATAAACCTTATAAAAAGAATCATATGCCAGCCTAGAATAGAAACCTATTCTGAACACTGATATATTGTTCAGTTGGCATCATGACTCTTGTTTTATTTTTCTTTTAGTAATTTAATCTTTTCTGAATGTGAGCCATTTTAAACTTTATATATAAATTAAAAAATTAAAATAATTGCTTTTGCATCTTCAAACTAAACTTATCCAGAAGAGAAATAAAATAATTATATTTATTATTAACAGAACATAAATAAAGTATAAACCAACAAGGTGGAGCACAACCTTAAGTGGAAATTCTCTTGGTGCACTGGATTTAGATTTGGGGGGTTAAGGTGCATGTTGCAGAGGGGCGATTTAGCATAGATCTAGCTATAATAGGTCAGCAGTATGTAAATCTAAGACAAGGTGGCCTGAAAAGGGGGGAAAACTTCTTTAACACCAGATGAATTCAGCAGCTTTCAAACACTTTATCTTCTAACAAACCTCCCAAACTCTTGCAGTGCATGACCACCCACTCTAACCCAGGGCAGCTGCAAATTGTCACACTGTTCATAGCACAAGGTTGCCAGGCAGAAGAGAGGGAAGGGATCCCTAAGAAAGAAGGATCTTTGCCTCCTTTGCACAAATGCATGGGTAAATAACAGCCTGGCTATATCTCATGCTCCACATTGTCTTTCCATAAAAAAAAAAAAAAAAAATCCCCCAATACACAAATCAAGGCCTCGTTTCTCACTACAGAATGGCACACTCTATGATGAATTTTAAAAGCCTCTCAGATGCGTTTAAAAGCCTGGTCGGATGACTGGAAAATGAGGATCGATGTAGGTACATTTGGTGTTCCTGAGCCTCCCTGTCCCTCTCTGTGGTTCTCTATAGCATATATTATTTATCCTTTACAGAGTGGGTTTTCAGAGTCTTTAGATCTGCCTGAGACTATAAAAGTCTATCTCCTTGGTGCCTTTCATGCCCGTCAGCTGTCTCCCGCAATATGACCATCCCTGCTGCTTTTCCTGCTTGGTCGGTGGGCTTGTTGGGACTGTTCTCTGTCTCCCAGAAACTCAGCTTGGAGAAAGGCCAGGGTACTGCTTGCCAGCGTACATGGTACAGCTCTGCTGATTTTCAAAGCGTCAACACCCGCAGCTTTGCATGCTTTGATTACCACCAGAAAGAAAGAGAGACGGAGACAGTGTTGTTGCTTCATTGCTTTCCAACCAGAATTAAATCCCATGAAACTGTCTGTTCCCACCCTTATTTTGAGTTCCTCAGAGAGTTCTAAATAGAATCTTATATCCAAACATAATGGAAGAAAGAAAATATTTCTTTGCTCTTGTTTACATAATCGTCTATAGTTCGTGTTTGAATATGAGTTTTGGCGTATTATGAAACCCAGCAAAGAAACCACCCAACTAGGAAATAGTAGCTGATGTAAATCAGGCAACTCATATGTAAAACAGATTTTTAAAATATGCTTTATTTTCTCTAATGCACCGTAGAGAAGATACCAAGGATTTGGAAATTTTAAAACAGAGAGAAATTATTTAGAGGCTTCATTGAAAAATAAGTATCAAGTTTCAACAAACAAAATCTCATATAGAGAACCTCGAACTGAACCGAAAGGAAGCCAACTTGTTACTTCCACAGCATAAGAAATATCAAGAGGTATGGATTTAGAAATGTAAGACTCACCTTCCCCCTCATCTACCCCACCACCAAAGGGGGAAAAAAAAAAAGATGCTGCTTAACAATGACAAAATATATATTTGGGTTAAAAGAATTATAATAATTATGATACACAGAATGATCAGCAAAAGGGCTTGGAGATCAAAGCCAACCACAACCTGGAGCTTTAGCAATTAAACATCTATACCAAGTCATGTGTGACAAACCAGGAAGGAATATATTTACTAAATTCTCCACTTTTAGATTGCAGTGCTCTGTAGAATTCTAACAGAAATGAAGAAAGATCTGAAGGTTATTAGAGTTTATATAAATGCCCTTTCCCCATTTCAGGTGGTCTTGAGCTCTCA
Organism: Phocoena sinus; assembly: GCF_008692025.1. NCBI lineage: Eukaryota > Metazoa > Chordata > Mammalia > Artiodactyla > Phocoenidae > Phocoena > Phocoena sinus. The sequence continues at coordinate 61,671,077 of NC_045763.1, read as the reverse complement.
CCATTAGCATTTTAGAGGGACTCTTAACACCATGTTGCAAGCCTTCTCTTCGTGTCCATGGAGAAAATAGTAAGCTACTTTTCCAAGACTTTCAGATTCCTCATTATCTGTCCCAAACTATCTTCCTAGTTTCATCTTCAGGACCCTCATTCTCACACCCTTATGCTCCAGCTTTCCCCCTTGTTAACGTATTCTTCCTCTTCCACCTCAGTAGCAAGAAGTATTTAAGAAATTGGATTCTGGGGTTAGACAAACCAGGATCCAAGGGTCAGCTCTGCCATATGCTCAGAGTATGACTGTGGAAGTCATTTCAGTCATTAATGAATTCATAAATTCAGCAATATTTATTGAGCCTCTAGTGTGTGCCAGGCTTTGTGCTCCACACTGGGGAAAGAGTAAAAAAATAGTGCACAATCCCTGTCCTCATGAGGTCTTTATTCTAGTTGGGAGAGACAGAAAATGTGTGATACATGTCATGATGAAAAACAAAGCTGGGTCCGGATGGGTGTGGAGAAGAGAGAGGCTTGTGTTGTCCACAGGCTGGTCAAGGAAGGCTTTTCTGATAAGATGACCTTTGAACAGAAACCTGAATGAAGGAGGAAGTGAGGCTTGCGGATATCTGAAAGACAGTGTTCCAGGCAGAGGGATGAGCAAGGAGCATTCTTACTGTATTTGAGGAGCAGCAAAGAGGGGGAAAGATGGCTGTCGGGTGGTGGATCCAGGAGACAGTGGTAGGAAATGATGTCACAGAGGAGTGAGGGCAAAAAAACGTAGGATCTTGAAAGCCGTGATAAAAAACCTTGTGTTTTAATGCATGTGAGGTGGGAAGTTGTTGGAAAGTTTGTTCAGAGCACTGACATTATCTGATTCATGTTTTTAAAAGATCACAAAATGACTGGGTATAAAGCAATGGCAGAAGCAGACAGACCAGTTAAAAGACTTCTGCAAGAGTTTGAGAGAGAGAGATGAGAAGGGCTTTGATTGGAATAGTAGTGGAGGAAGTGATGCTCTATGGTAGGATGACTCCAGTATCCTCTTCAGGGATTACTCGTCACTGTCATCATATCGCCCATCAAATGAAGTTGCTGTGACGATTATATGAGGTTCATTAGTGTAAAGTGCTTAGGGCAGTTCTTGGCACATAGGAAACGGTTAACAAAAAGACAGTGTTATTTTTACTATCAGGCTCAGCAGAAATGTCACCTCTTTGAAGGCTCCCTCACTACTTACTTCCACCCACCCTCATTGCCAGTACAATCCTTCTCTTGGTTTGCCCTGCATATTGTATACACCATTGCAAGAGTATTTATCATAGCATGTACCCTTGTATTTATGCTTTTCTTTCTCACTAGAATGTGGGCTTGAGGAAGAGGGTGACTATGCCTTATTCTTGGGCCCTCAGAGTCTAACACACCAAAGTTTCTAAATACAAGATTGTTGAATAGGTGAGTTTAAATCCTACCTGCTCCGTGAAGTTTTCTCAACTTACCCTCACCTGTACCTCCACTTATTACTTGGACCAGTCATATCACTTAACATGTATCACTTAACCTATATTATTTTGTACACAAAATTATTAAATATTTTACATTTATACCTTGATTCCAACTAAATCATAAAGTCTTATCGAACAGAAATTGTATCTTTTATTCTTTGTATGTCTCGGGGTACTATGTACATTCATGGATCAATTATTATTGTGTTAAAAGAAAAGCTTAGTAAGTAAAGACACAGATTGACTTAAGAATGATTTGATAGAAAGGGTATTACATATTTTTGATGTACTGAGTGAGTGATGTTGTTAGAATATAACTATTATTGGTTCAGAGAAACCAGAGTTTACCCCAGAAGCACAAGCTAGAGAAATTTTAGAATGCTTTCAGAGTCACAGGGAAAATAGAGGGACATTTCAGCACTCAAGACTTTTCATAAAAGCTTAGCTTTTTCCTGGTTGTTAAAGATACCAATAGAAAGAGTCTGACTCTAGAATCAGATAGATTTGGGCTCTGGTATTTTCAGAAGGAAAATGATGTTGAAACAGACAAAATAATGAAAGATACACAGAATTCAATGGAATGCCATTGTAATATCTAGAAGAGTTGTGTAAGAATATAACAAGAACGGTAAGAATACAACAAATAAGAGGGGATCTTCCTCAAGTTCCTACCTACAGGAACTTAGAAACTTGATGGAGTTTCTGTAGGTAGTAAGACATATAAGTACCTCAGCTGGCAAATTCTGTGCAAAATTCTATCAAGGGATGTAGCAGCTTGAGGGGGTCGGGCGCCGAATCTCTGTGACTGGACAGAAGAATCAGGTATGTAGAGCTTGAACTTGAAGGACACAGGTGGTAAGACCATCCCAGTTGGAGGGTGTATTAGTTTTTTAATCACTGCAAACTTAGCAACTTAAAACAGCACAAATTTATTACCTCATCGTTCCTGGGCAGGGAATCTCGGTATGGTAGCTGGATCCTCTGCTCAGGATCACGAGGATCATCACGATGATCTGAAACCGAAATCACGATGTCATCCAGGGCTGTGATCTCATCTGAGGCTTGAGCATACTGAGGCTTGGCCTCTTCCAAGGACAGCAGGAGGGTACCCTCACTGCTTCTTGTCTCCTTTGAGGCTCACCTGGAAAGGTCAGGCCCACTCAGGAAATTTTTTTCCCATTTGATAAACTCAAATTCATTACATCTGGAAATTAATTACATCTGGGAAATTCCTTTTGCCATATAACATAACAATCACAGAAGTGATAGCCCATCATATTCACATGTTCTACCCATACTCAAGGAGAGAGGATTATATAGGTCGTGTACACCAGGGGGCTGAAATTCTTTTTTTTTTTTTTTTTTTTTGCGGTATGCGGGCCTCTCTCTGTTGTGGCCTCTCCGTTGCGGAGCCCAGGCTCCAGACGCGCAGGCTCAGCGGCCATGGCTCACGGGCGCAGCCGCTCTGCGGCATGTGGGATCTTCCCGGACCGGGGCACGAACCCGTGTCCCCTGCATCGGCAGGCGGACTCTCAACCACTGCGCCACCAGGGAAGCCCGGGGGGCTGAAATCTTGGAACCCATCTCAGAAGGCTGTCTACCTACCACAGAGAACAGTGACTGAGGGAAATGGAACTCAGTATGTCCCAACGACATTGCTGATAAGGGTCCAGTCATGTCGAGTTAGTAATTCTGTTTTTTTAAGAAACCCCAGCAAACTAGAAGGCAACCCCAAGAATTACTTAGGAAAGTAACATCAAAATTATTGGGGATGATAGAATTGTGTCCTTATCTTTTAATAATGGCATAGTTTAGTATTATGTATAAAAATACCAAAATATAAAAATCAGTGGTAAAATATCTGAATTTAAGAATCTGTGCTTATTCTGAATTTTAATTATTTATACTATTTACAAAAATTAGGCCTATTAGAGGAACAAGTCAACCTTGCAATTTCAAATAAAATAAGTAATTGAGTCATTGCTTTAGACCTGAAATTTCAGGTTGAAATCTTACTTGGAACATTTAAGAGAATTTAAAGTTCACCAGATCTATAAATTTAATTTATTAGATTTATAAGAATTACTTAAGTTCTTGGGAAGTTTGTTAAGTCATGTGATTAATGTACTTTAAAAAAAAGGAAATAAAGATATATTACTTTAATAAATGAGGCTAAATATTCAAGAAATTTAATTAGGTTATGAAATCTTCCTTCAAAATAATTATAAAATTTGTTAGATTTATGAATGGATTCATAAAATTTATAAACATACAAGCTTAAGAAAGACAAGGGTTTCAAATGAATTGAATACCAATTTTGCACCAAAATAACCTTGAATAGTTCTTTTCTAGGCATAAAAATTGCCCTCAAGAACATAAAAATACTCATGTGTAACAAGTTTCAACCCTGCTATTTTGTATGACCTTTGTCAAGTCACCTAACTTCTCTTAGCTTCACTTTCTCATTTGCAACATGGGGTCAGAATATTAACTTGCAGGGCGGTCCTAAAGAGTGAAAGAGATATTTTGCACAAAGTGCTTGACACATTTAGGATCTCAATAATGAGAACTTAAAGAAAAGAAAAAAAAAAAATCCAGTTCTTTTCCTAAACATAAGGGCAGAGGCTTTGTTTATCGTCCATCCAGGCCACCTTCACTTTGAAGTTCAATCCTCCAAAACCCTCTTAGATAACAATTTGTTTCGTTTCCAGGCACAAATTATGCTTAAAAGATTAATTTTAATGCCAGAGGCAGTATAGTTGCTTAACCACAGGGGAGGCTGACCACACCCATTAGATCCTCCCCAGAAAGCGGCTGCAGGAAAGCAGCAGCAAACCAGTGTCCCATTTCAGTCCTTAACACTCGAGGCACAGAGGACACAGAGTAAGCATCAGGCTTTATGCAGCCAGCGTTTCTGTGCCAGTATCTGGGGCCAAATACCGGAATGGGATTTAAAACACTAGGGGAAGGGAGAATTTAGTATTCCCTCTAGGCTAATAGTCGCCTGGTGAAATGTCACTGTATTTGTGTCAGAGGGAGCAGAGGAATGCATTCCTGTCTGGGCTGAGTGCACACAGAAAACCCAGAGGAGAGCAGACCCAATCATTCCACAAGACTTAAGAGTGTATTGTGGTTAATATAGATCAATCCACTTTTCCCGAGTGCTTATATTTGGAAAATGGAAATGTGGTTTCCAAGAAAAAAAGTGTAAAATGAACTATTCTGAGCGCTTATACAAATCTTTAAATGTGTCTAACTTTTTGAAAAACTGCAATGAATTTTGATGGTAATTCTGGAGGGGAGCAAACTCAAATATAGAAAAGTATGTGTGAAAGACAGAGAGAGACGGAGACAGAGATGGAAAGGAGGAATGGAGAAATAGAGAGTCTCAGAGAAAGAAAACAGAGGGACAGATTCCCAGAGAAGCTGTTAGATAAGACCCAGACACAGAGAAAACAAACAAGAAGACATGATATTGAAACACAGAGAGGCCTAACACTGAAAACTGAAGGGACAATAAGGCAAGACTCGGAAGAAAAGATATTTTGTCAACAAAAAATTAATTAGTCGTAGATTGAAAAAATGGAAAATTTTGTTCAAGCCAAGTTGAAGATTATAACCCAGGAACAGACTCTCAGAAAACTCCGAGAACTGTTCCACCCATTAGATGTCAAAGCAGGGTCATACAATGTTTTGAAACAGAGGACTATACGTTAACTGACATATTATTGACAGTTGACACAATCCAGGTCTCCACGTACAACACGAGTAGTGAGTGCGTCATGGGTCATTGTGGCCCCTTACAAGATTATGCAGGAAGGTTATCTCCTCAGGAGTTATCTTGTGATGCTAGGAGAATACTGCTCTTTATGGTTGAGCAGGTATTTCTGCCTATGGGGAGGTTTGGTCGATGCATGATGGAGATACACAATGCACAGTAGAGGGGAGAGAGGAGGCCAAAGGGCAGAGAAAATTTTTTTATGTTCAAATTTTCTTTGACTTGCCTTAGAATACGAATTTTTATTTCATCAATATATAATTTTCAAGGATCCAAGGAAGCAGCCAGAGGACCAGGGGAGAAAAAAGAGAGAGGAAGATACCACAGGGCAACATTCAATTAGGTCAATATTTATTGTATGCCCACAGGGAACATGGCAACCTCCTGGAACTAAAGTGGAAATGAATTTAATTCTCCCCTGTTCTGAAGGGTGGGCAAGTTCAAGTCTGTGGAGCCACCTGGGGCTGAGGAGAGAGTACGTGCAGATCCATACTGTGCTCTGCTTCCAGCTGGCTGGCCTGCAATTCTCTGCCTCCAGGGCGGTCCTGCAACCTGCTCTTCCCTCAACTCCATGTGCTTTGTGTCCCCCTAGAGGGGTGGGATAAGGAGGGTGGGAGGGAGACACAAGAGGGAGGGGATATGGGGATATACGTAGGCATAGAGCTGATTCACTTTGTTATACAGCAGAAACTAACACAACACTGTAAAGCAATTATACTCCAATAAAGATGTTTAAAAAATAAATAAATAACCCCCCCCAAAAAAATCTAAAGAGAGACAAAGATGAAAGCGTTATATACTTTTTGTTGTTGTTGTTGTCCTTGTAATATCAGGTCTAAAACAAGTGTTACTTAGTAGTGACACCATATTTCTCAAACATAAAAATTTGCAATCTAGATATTTAAAAATAAAAAAATCTTTAAAAATTTTTAAAAGACTGAATCAGAGACCACTTTCATTAGGCTCCCCTCCAAACACACAAAATGTTCTGACATATAATGTGCAGTATTTTTAAAACAAATCTCTCTTTATTTCAAAAAATTCAGCCAAGAAATATTTCTTAGGAATGTCAGAGTACACAGACACATATCTGATCAAAATGTCTCTGAAAGACCTGCAGAAAGGGAAATGTAGTTTGTTATATGACTCATGGTGTCCGTAAGACAAAAAGAAACCAGAGGTTTAGAAGAAATACAACTATTCCTACCAGGGGGATCTATAAAATAGACTGGCAAGGGAAGGATGCAATCATCAAAACTCACTATACCTCACCAGGGAATCCACACACGTTCAACCACCTCATCTGATAAATCCAAAAGAAAGAATATGCATGGCAAAATAATTTATGGGAATACTAGCTTACCTTTATTCTTCTTATACTTTCCTACCTTACAGCCAGACCTCTGTGATTGTTGCAGAGTGGAAAATAGAAGATGCTTAAAATAAATGGTTCTTTGTGTCATGTAAAAGTGAGAACTATTAAAGTTGAAGAAACTATGCTACTGGAGGATAAGAGTAGAGAGAGTAACTTTGAGGAACTCAGGAAGAGGGAGCTATGTCTCCCAGACCAAAAAATGGGTCAAAGTCAGGACCCATGCGTTGTTCCAATAGCAAAAGTAGGATTCTAAGGAGGTGGCACATGATGGTGGGAATGTCCTCTTGATGTGCCAGGAGAGTGGCACCCTGGGCACCAGAGTTCCAAACTTTACCAAAGATCCTGCACCTTGAATGTGAGATGGAGCATGAGAGTGGCCTCGTCAGAAGGATCAGATCACAGAGTCTGGAGCACTGGGAATCTCAATGGTACCCAGTGGACCAACAGCCAATGACTGCTTGTCACATGATGTGATGCTACCTACCACTAACTCTAGGACCTCAGCACAATGCCATGGTGCGATGAGTCCCAATAGTGACTGCAATTGAATTTTCTACCACCCTGACAAAATAGGCTTAGAGAACAATTTTAATTGATGTTATAAAAATAAATAAATGAGATACTTTATATGTACCTGTGTTCATGGTCTGAATGTCATAACTGCCACACAAACTTTGAAATCACATAGAACTAGGACTGAACAATCCTTGGGCACCTTACTTAATTTCTCCAAGTCTCTATTCTCACCATCTGCAGAAAGGAGATAAAAGTAGAACTTAATTCATAAGGTACTATAAGTAGTGAAGATGTAAAGTTCAGTGCCTGGAACATAGTGTTCAATAATGGTTGTTACTTATATTCAGTTTGAAAAATGAATCTATGAGAAGTGAGACACAAAGCTTTCAGCCATTCACAAACACAACCATTGCAAAGACAGAAACATCACCAGTTATGCACACTGTTTGCCAGATAAAAATAAATTATTTATAGTTCTTCAAGAGATATACCACTATCCCTTGCAGGAAGGATGTGAGAATATGGCCAAGAAAAACACAAACCATCTCCCACAATATGGGGCCACTCAGATCAACATGTCTAATAAACCTCAAACCCAAGGGGAAGAACAATAGAGAAGCAATTCAAAGTACTTAACACAGCGATGGCTTTTAACAAGTCAACTGCCACCCTTATCCTCCTTTTTCCCCTCCCTTCCTTCAACACAACCACATCTGGGCTAAAGATATTTATAATTCTCTGGTGACTAACTGTAACAAAACTTTAACAAACAGGCTGGTAAACTTGATAAAAGTACCTTAATATGACAGATACACTGCTCAAATGGAATGTGGGAGGGGAGAGCATACTTTAATTTTTGGTAAGCTAAAATAGCACCTTAAAAATGGATGACTCCACACAGGCATTTAACAGTAGAGCTAATTTCAGGTCAGGTACGCCACCTGCCTATCAGGTAAGCGGGTTCGCATTCGCATTAGATTTCTTTTTTTTTTAAGTAATTAATTAATTAATTTATTTTTGGCTGTGTTGGGTCTTTGTTGCATTGTGCGGGCTTCTCATTGTCGTGGCTTCTCTTGTTGCGGAGCACGGGCTCTAGGCGCACAGGCTTCAGTGGTTGTGGCATGTGGGCTCAGTAGTTGTGGCTTGCGGGTTCTAGAGATCAGGCTCAGTAGTTGTGACGCACGGACTTTGTTGCTCCGCGGCATGTGGGATCTTCCCAGGCCAGGGCTCAAACCTGTGTCCCTTGCATTGGCAGGCAGATTGTTAACCACTGCGCCACCAGGGAAGCCCCTCACATTAGATTTCTCATTAGAAATCTTAGCATGATTTTAGGGTCTCTTGGTTCTTGCTTTCCTCTATCTTGCCAAATCATTTGGAACTAATCACCGGTCTCAGGTCTGTTGCTCAGTGGCCCATGATGGAAAAAATCATGATTTAACAATTCAGCAAACATTTCTTGAGCCTTTGCTATAAACCTGGTAGCAATGACACAGAGATGGACCAGAGTCCCTGCTGCAGCCCCATCTCAAAACCACGGCACAGCCTTTGCCAGTTTCTAACAAGGCCACTTAGTCCTGCCCACCACCTGAGCCACTTCCTGTGGCTCCAGCCACCTCCAAGTATGGCTTGGTATTTTTGCCTTCCTGTGTGACTACAAGGCAGCTATGACTCAAGGTTTCTGCACTCGTGAGGATCAGCCTTCTCCAGAAAAGAGAAACTCAAGCGTGAGTCTCCTCCAGTGATTCTATTTTGTAGAATAAGGCTTTCACTTTAGCTCCGATTTCAGTTCTTGTTCTAAAAGTCCTCATGTTTCTCTAGACTGTTCTTAGGAGGAGTCTGCCTAACTGACAGTTCTGTTTCCCTGGGGATGGAAATTATTATCCAGAACACAACCTTGGGGGCTGTGATCCTGTGACCTACAGACAGACTTCCCTATGGACACCCTTTGGGATTTCTGAAGTCCACTTATCCATTACCTTGTGCCCAACTCCAGGGAACTGAGCTGCAAAAAGTTAAGCCATCCAAACCCCAAGGATAGATACTTAGGCAGCTAGTATTCATTGCGTAAGGGAATAAAACATTCATTCATTCATGCATTGAGTATTTAATAAGTGCACGTTTGGGTCAGACACTATGTCAGATGCTGGAGCTATGGAGACAGGAGGAAGTAAACCCTATTATCGGGGGGACATAGTCTCAAAGGGAAAACAAAGAGAAAGCAAACAATTATAAAGATGCAAAGGCCTAGTATATCCACGGTACAAGAACCTTATATGTTTTGCGTAGGAGTTTGACCTTTCTCTTACAGGCCCCAAATGGCAAATGGAATTCATCTTGAGGGCTTGCTGGCTCTTGCCTGTCATGGTATTCAGTAAAGTCTATTACAGACAAGGAGGAGAGGACTGTGACACAAATGCTGCCTATTTACAGTATAAGCATAGACGAGCCACTGAGGAGTTTTGTTAATTTGGAGAATAATGTGTCTAAAAGTTTCTTTCTGGGACTTCCCTGGTGGTCCAGTAGTTAAGACTCCGACATTCCACTGCAGGGGTCATGGGTTTGATCCCTGGTCAGGGAACTAAGATCCCACATGCAGCCTAAAAATAAATAACTATGTAAATAAAATTTAAAAAATAAAAAAAAGTTTCTTTCTTGCCACCCCAGTTGGGAAACCTTCTTTAGGACCTAGCCTGGCCTCATGAGCATATCTTGTGACCATGAAAGTTCCTTTATCTTTCCAGCCATTTTTTATTACAAGCAAACAGCCTGTAGGTTCTGAATTGTGATACCTGCCCTTGAGGAGAAAGTATAAACTGGAAGAGAGGAAAAAGAGAACAAATAAATATGAATAGTATAATAAATGCCAGTAAAGTTACAGTCTTCAAATATAGAGAAGGAAGAACAGCAAAATCTACCTGATGGTAGGAAAACTTTTCATGGAGGAGATTATAAAAGATCCTTACCTGACAAGTGGGAGTCTGAGAGGTGGGGAAGTCTACTTACAGATGAAGAAACAGCCTGAGCTAATAGCATGTGATGTGTGAGTCAACAGTCTATTCAGTGAACAGCAAAACGGCTTGGTACTGCCAGGGTGGTGGAGGACCACGGCCAGTGGCAGACATACAACAACAAGGGCAGTTTGGGCAATAGTGCAGGGCCTTCTATAATGTGCTAAGAAGAGTTGACTGGAATAGAGCTGTTTCTTAGACACACCTGAGGAGGTAAGGAGAATACATTGCAAGTTAGAGAAACTAGATAGAAACCTAGTGAGGCATTCAGCACAAAGAAATCGAGGCAGAAATAAGGGCTAAAAAGAGCATCGACCCTCTGTCCTCCTGCCTGGGTGAAATACAGAAGTCCAGGTTTGAGTCCTGGTGCCTTCACAAACAGCCCCGATCCTTTGTCTCAGGCTGTGGAAACACCTCCAGCACCTCCAGTCTGATCGAGCTGCCAGTGCCCTCTAGCGGTAGCCCATTTGATGGCCAGATGACAAAAACCATCCAATTCCTCACCCAAGTACCTGCCATGTACTGGCTTCTGTGATAGCTGCTGGAGCCACAGATCCTTAAGACATTGATTTTTCACTCAGGCTCACAGTTCAGGATGTGAGACACAGAGATGAACACATCCGAATAATAGTGTGTGGTCAGTGCAAAAAAGTGTGCAATCAGGAATATGCTTAAGACAGTTTGTATAGAAGAGGGATAATTAACTTTGGGGTATGGGGACTTTGATGGTAGCTTGATGTTTGGCCTGGCAGTAAAAAAGGCCTTCTGGAAAATGTGCCTGGGCTATGAAGGAAGATTAGGACTTCACAAGGCAATTAGTAGGAGATGAGCTTTCCAGGAACAGAGATCAACATGGGTTAATTTGGAGAATGGAAGTAACTTCCTATTATAGAAGGATTAAGTGGGAATCAGGTAGATTTTGTAGTGACCCTTTCTGAGGCAGTCTAAATGGTACCAAGTGTTTCCCAAAGTGTTCCAGTCAACCGACAGTTATTGTGCGCATCTTCTGTAGACAATGTGATATGGAATTAAATAATGTTCTATCCTCAAGATGCTTTAGTGTTAAGACATGTTCAGACAGAGATGTGAAGGAATACTTTCTATTAAATGCAAGTTATACACAAGTAGCATTTGGCAGCAAAGGAAAAGAAGCATTTACTTTGAAAGGGGCAGTCAGGAAAGCCTTTCCAAAGTAGGAAAGACTTGAACATTGACTAACAAATGAGTAGGAATTTGCCGTACTGCGGTCGGGGGAGGGTGTGTATCCATTGTTTCTATGATTTGTGATGTAAAGCTGGTTGAATGTCTTCCTGCCTCTCTGGTCACATTTTACTTTCTTCCTCTGGCTCCTTTTCTTCTTCCCACTCCTGCTGTGATCAGTCCCCCAAGGTTCTATGCTCAGCCCTCAGATCTTTGCTTTATTCCCTCTCAGTGACTTCATTCATATCCATGGCCTCCACTTGCAAACCTCAAACATTTTGCTTTGCAGAGACACCATATTACCGAGTACATTACTTTTCACCCAGAAAGTCAACCTGTCCCTAATGAAACCTGCTCCAAACAGAACCCACCATCTTTAACCTCTGAAATCCTCCCCTCCCTTGGTTGGTTGTCCCCACCAACTTTTAATAGCCTGATTTTATAAGTCAAGAACCTTGAAAAGACCCTTATCTTCTCCTTTTCTTTCCCCAACATCCAGTGCCTCTCCAAGTTCTGCAGCATTTGTAAATCCTTTTCTTTCTGTGTCCACTATTACTGCCTTAAATTGGTCCCTCATAATGTCTTGCATGGTTGATTACAGTGGCCTCCTAATCTGTCTCTCTGCTTCTAGCTCACCCCCTCAGTCCATCCTGCTTCATGTCTGCTAAGGTGGTGTTTCCAATAAGCAAGTCTGACCTTCTGTGATAAGCCACCGCACCCTTCCTTCTTAAGTGCTTCCATGCTCCCTATAACCTGCAGAATCAGGTCTCAGCAAATTAGGGTGGTAGACAAACCTCCCCTTCTAACCCTTCTAGCCACGTGTGTTGCTGTCTTCTTCTAGGAATTCTCCAGAAATTCCAAACTCATGTAGATCCCCTAAACATCACATTGTTTAATACTTTCCTGCCTCAAACTGCTGTTACCTAGAATGCTCTCCCCAGCACTCTTCCCACATGGCAACCTCCAATTCATCCCTCAGAACTCAGTTTCATGTCACTTCCCCCCAGTGAGTCTTCATTGACCCTCCCTTTCAGATAGATAATCAATTTCTTCTCTGAGCTACTTCTGGACTATTTATGTATATCTATTCTTATGTCATTTTGTGATGATCTGCGTACCTGTCTGTGTCCCTTGCTCCAGGGTGGAGCAGCAATATAGCAGAGTAATTAAGAAAATGGAACCCAGTCCCAGCTCTGCCGCTTATCACAGTGAACTCAGGCAAGTTTTTAAATCTCTCTTTGTCTTAGTTTCCTCATCTACAAAATGGGGATGATAATAGTACCTGGCTTATAAAGTTGTTGTCAGGTTAATGTATATCAAGTGCTTTCAACAGTGTTACATAAAAATTTTCTTTGATTTTTAACTGTGAGCGTCTTGACGTTAGGAAATTATGTCTTATTCACTTCCATTTTCCCAGGGTCCAGCAGAGTACTACCTGACACAGAAAGTATTGTATGTGGAACAAATATTTGTTGAGGGCTTCCCTGGTGGCGCAGTGGTTGAGAGTCCGCCTGCCGATGCAGGGGACACGGGTTCGTGCCCTGGTCCGGGAGGATCCCACATGCCGCGGAGCGGCTGGGCCCGTGAGCCATGGCCGCTGAGCCTGCGGGTCCGGAGCCTGTGCTCCGCAACGGGAGAGGCCACAGCAGTGAGAGGCCCACGTACCGCAAAAAAAAAAAAAAAAAAAAAAATATTTGTTGAAAGGAGGAATGAAAATCTTTGGCTTTTCCCTGTTTCTTCTCCAATATGTCATAAATCCCGGAGTCCTGCTGGGTTTTCCTTTCCAATATCCCCTGCATTTAGTTTTCTTTCTGTAGTAACTGTCACTACTCCTTCATTTATTCAACAAAAAGTTATCAATAGTCAACAGTGTACAAGGCACAACTCTAACTGCTGAGGATACTGCTCTGATCAAGACAAATTCCCTTCATTATGGACCTTGCATTCTAACAGATGACACAGACACTAAATAATAGCATTTAGTTATCTGATCATAAATATGATATATACAACCAGAGAAATTTAACCTAGCCTTAAAGGTCAGGAATTTTGCCTAGAGAAGAAATTTCACTGATATGTGAAAGACTAAAAGTAAATAACTAGCATAAGGTGGTACAAGCTGTGGTGGAGAGCATCCAGGCAGAGGGAACAGCATGTGCAAAGCCCAGAGTCAGGAAGAAATTTAGCACATGCAGATTTTGCATTCCCTGTGTCTGAATTATTGCTACAAATGCTACCCAATCTCTTTACAAGATGACCCTCCACACAGCTCTAAGATTAAATTTTCTATCATGTTAATTTCCTGTTCAGAAACCTTCCGTGGTTCTCTACTGCTTGCTGAACGACATACTAACTCCCTAGTTGTTTTTCATGATCCAGTGAACACAGGCTCCAGTAATGGTCCAGTTTTATCTCCCACAAATCATCTGCATCTATACGCAAAAACAACCATCTTGTACTATTTGATATTCCCCAGACATTCCTTACTTTTTTTTTTACTTTTCCATATTTACTCAGGTTGTTGTTGTCACCAAAATGCTTTTCTTTATTTCTGTCCATGCTTGCTGTTCTGCAAAACAATATTTACTTGTTTGATGCACGATGTGCTTTGATATTTTCTATTCTAGTCTATTTTACTCTATTTCAGTTTTTAAAACAAGCAAGTGGTAACCTACAGAAGTGATTTCATAACCCACTGATGGATCTTGACTCATAATTGAAAATGTTGCCCCAAATAACCTTAAAGATTTTTCCAAGATATATGATTCTTGGCTTTGGTGGATTCTAAGTTTTCTTCAAGTAGTAGAATCCTCTAATTCAGTTACATCTTGATTATTGGACATCTGTATTCTCTGATGATAGAATGGTAAAATTCTGCTTAAGCACATGATCAGTGGGGGAGCTAATCATACAGAGTCAAGTCACCCTGAGGATACTTAGCAATGCATATTTTTGCATTTGTAGGAGTTGTCACACTTTGCTGCTTCAGTTCTGGCAATGTTCTGAACTGAAGTGGCTAATTGTATTGAGCTATTCCAGATCACATATTGGGCAAAGATGAACATGGGAAAGTACTTCTTCTATCTATAACTGAGGGGAAAATACCCCTCCACTAGCAAATAATCCATGGCACTTAACTGTAACTCATATTAGGTAATAAGTGTACCTTTGCAGATAGATTTGCTTTATAATTGCCCAAGGGGAATATTTGAATCTTTTGTAGTAACCACTCTACAAAGGATCTGTTTTTCAGAATATCTTTACATCTTGGGTTAAGTTTCAGTGGAATACTTCAGTGTTTCAGTATTTCTTCCATTTTAGATTTTGCAATGTCAACACCTGGATCAACTTACCATCTTGTTAATGTTTTTCAAATCTTTATCTCCAGCCCAGATTACATTCCTATATTTCATTTTTCTGTATCTCCTATGGCCACACCATCTCTCCACTTAAACCAGAGAACACCAGCATCAGGCTTGACTCCCCTTTTTTCAACTCACCTGCCATTAATTCCTCTTGATGTTACATCTTATATGCTTCTCAAATCTGTCTACTTCTCTCCAACCTCCCTGCATCTACTGATGTTCAAGCCTCCCAAATGGTCCTCTTGTCATCTTTCTTAGTGCATTTCACAAAGTGGCCAATCTACCATATATTATTCTCCAGCTGGAAGCCATTCAGTTAACTACTGTTCCCTTTAAGAGAGAGTCCAATAGAAAGTACCTAAAATTGCTTGCAAAGACCTTCTTAATCTGTCCTCTGCTAAACTCTCCTGCCTCATTTTCATTCTCTCCTTTCCTTCATATCTTACCCTCCAATCATTAAAATATGTTCTTTATGCCTCAAACACTCCATTCCTTGTCTAAAACACTCTCCTTTCTACTGGAGAACTTTCACTTTTCCTTCGAGCCACATCTTGGATAGTTCATGGGAATAATTCCTGGAGCCTCCTAAGTCCAGGCTTGGGGCTCCTCCCTTGTCCTCTTTAGTGCCCTGGAGCTCACCATTATGCTGTATTGAAACCATCTCTTCAGTTCAATAGTGTTAGCACAGGAATTATTCAATATCGTATCTATACTACCTAGCATATAATATACGATTAACATTTTTAGAATGAACAAATAATATCTGATTTGCTCTCTGCCAAATGGTAAGGGGACTCCCCTGTGGAAGGGCCCTCAGTTCCCAGCTATGCTGATGACCTGGGAGAGAGGTCTATCTAACACTGGGTGAAGTATCAGAAAACTATTTTGACTGTAGATTTAAGTTACGATCTCCAAACAGCTTATCAGTAATACAACTTACTTTAAAAAAAATCTCCAACTGTTTTATGTGTCACAATTTAGGAAACTTAGGAAAAGGTAAAAAGGGTATTTTTGGCTCCTTAAAATCCGAATATTTCAGATAATCTCTTCTCTTAGACAATTAAGTTTTATTTCTTACCAGACTCACCCTGGCCAATATCTAGATACTCAGATGGGTGCAGCTTTCACCAGTTCCATTCACTTATTCTCATTCATCTATTTTTCATTGATTAAACACTTACTAAGTGCCAGATACCAGGAATACTAGGTGAATAAGATGTCATTCCCCACCCACAGCCTCAACACCCAATCTATTCAGGGTTAGGAGGAAGGAAGAAAACAAACACTTAAACTCATGATATAGATTCCCTCCAAACTCATGCAAACTTGAACTTAACCAAAGAATTCCAAAAGGGTATAAAAAATGTTAAGGAACAAGAAAGTTTTTGCTTTATATATGAAAAAACAAAATAAGCTTTAAGAGCGATAAATAGTCTGAGGAAAGAATGTGCAACGAACAGCAGAGACCATAAGAGGAAGATTTTTTGCTTATGGAACTGTAAAGATTGTCATTGCATTAGTTCATATGTAGTCAGTGCTATTTGCATTAGTTACCTTTTTATTGAATTCTATTCATGACTGAGAAGCAAATAGTCTGGCAAGTCCAGACATTTCTCCAAAGACATACAGGTAAAATACAGCCAAAGTTATGAAAGTCTGTGGTTCTTCACAGGTAGTCAATACATACAGCTTGTGACAATTTTTCAAATGAGCATGTCATTGGTGAGGCTGCTAATGCTGATACCAGTGGAGTAAAAATGTATTCTAAAGGATTTTTGATTTGAGCAAGATTTGAAACGAGCAAGACCTTTTTGAACAGAATGATTTTGGAATTTTCATAAGCTAAGAACTCTTCAAAATGCCTCTCTGAGGCTCTTGCATAAATATTTAGAGCCTCGTTGAATTCCTTGCTATTCCTTTAACACACTTTGCTCTATGTATGATACCTGATACCTTTGCTGTTCTTTCTGAGTGGAATAGCCTCCAGTCCCAGATGCCTGTCAAACTCAAATATCATCTCTTCTGTGGAGCACTGCAACAGGATCAACAGAAATCTTTCAGGCTGAATTAATTCTTCCCCACTCTGAGTGCCCATAGCGTTTTGCCTTTCAAATTGCACTTATTACATTATATTATCCTTATTGGTTGATATATCTCTGTTCCCCACAGGACCCAACAGTACCTGATACACATTAAAGCCTCCATATAGACAGGTTTAATGTTTGAATCATCCTATTCTTTTCTCCACCTCTCTGCGTCACTATAGTAGTGCCAAGTTCATGTTCTCCAGTTTCGGCTAACTTCATGATGTACATTATTAAAAAGTTCTGATCTGACAATTAAGATATAAATTATTTTTAATTAGTCACAAATCTATCTTGGAAAAAGCAAGGGGTTATAGTTTTAAGAGATTACGTGGTTTGGGGCAATCAATGTACCTGCCATGGCTTCAGTTTCCTCATCTAGAAAATGAGGACATTACTAAATAATCTCTACATTCCCCATCTTCTCTTAGGCTATGAATCAATGTCCTTTCCTGAATTCATGCAAAATTAATGGTCTAGATTTTTTTTAAATCTTAACTTGTTTCCTGTTCCCCTGCTTTTTCTTAAAAACACATAATCAAATTGAAGTTCTTTATGGTTTACTATGATGTCATTAGAGCTCTGAAAGTCACAGATCCAGGGTTTAATCCCTGACTCTGCCACTTATAAAACTAACTTGATAATCTTGGCAATTTCAGCATGGTTAAGCCTCAGTTTCCTCATGTGTGAAATGAGAATAATAGTAATAATGCTGGTTTCATAGAGTTATGGGTAATCTTCTTCTATATTTCTTATGATTCCCTGCAGTTGCAGGCTGTGTAGGGATACAAAAGTCTTAACAACACAAACACGTTCACTCATAAATTAATCACTAGTCTATTTTCTCCCATTACGTAAAGTGTTTTATCTATTTTTTGCTGATTGCCAGATATTGTAAACATCTGATAATATAGTGCAAATATAGTACCAAGTAAGTACAATGCCAAGTACAACTGCAAATTTGACAACAGATGCAAAGCTTTATGAAATTGCTGAAAATAAAGTCAAATAATTTTAAAACACCCAGGTAAAGCCATGGACAAATAAACTGAAGAAGAAAAACGTAATAAAAATATAGCAGACTAGGCACCTTAAAGATACTGAATAGAATATGGGAATAAATAGATAAATCCCTGCAATATTTATCACAAAAAGCAACCATATTTATGATCATACTGCAAAAAGTTTTAAAAGGGTGTTATTTTGTATTGTGATACAGCTTTTAAATGCTCAAAATTAAGTATTTAACTTCTTTGCTTTTACTAAGAAGTATTTAGGAAGCTATGAGCAAGAGGATGAAAGTCAGCATGAAAACAGGAATACCTCACCCAGTGGGCATCTTGGGGAAGGCCAGAGACAGTGGGAGGCAGCAAAGACAACCTTCACCTAGTTCTCAGCTCTGCCTCTGGCCAACTCTGGTGGTTACCCTTATCAGCAATGTGAGATAGCAAGGGAGAAAAACACAAAGACTGATGGTCTGTGTATTTTTGACACCTAGTAATTTATTAAAGTATCAACCTAAGCACCTCTATTCAAATATGAAAAACAAATAAACTAATTTCAAAACTTCAATAGAACTTTGGTAAACATTAATTTCATTTATTTCTATAGCAGTTTGTAATAAATAAAGGTAATTTCATTACCTTTTTGTGTTATTATTACTGCAAAGTAGCTGAAACAGATATTATTTTTCTTTTACTGTTGAAAAAGCAAAAATTGGTCAAGTCTGCTCAGATAGTCAGAGATCAGACACAGGCTCCCTGAGTCTAAGATATAGTGATAAGGATGTTTAATGTCTCTTCTTTATCACCAGTAATATTAAATATTTTACATGTTAGTTCTAATTCTCATTAAAATCTTTTCAGGATAGATTTTGTTGCCCCAGTTTACAGTTAAGAAATTTGAGGTTCAAAGAGATTAAATAAATATCACCAAAGTCACTAGTAAACATTGTCTTCCTAACTCCACAGCCCCTTTCACTATGTCCAACTCCTTTCTTTGCTAAAATTCAGGTTTGAACATATTTACTAATAATAGAAGAACTACACCTGCAGAGAAGAAACTTTATAAGTTTTTCTTAGGAAAAAGTGATTATTTTAAACAATTTCATTTTACATCTCAATTGTAATTACTGGTAAATTTAAGAAATCAAGTTTAAAAGTGATGCATTTATTTCACTGTTGTTCTCTTTTTCTACAGAATTTCTGGAGGTAATACTAAAGAGCAATGAAGTGAGCAAAAACCATGTTGCACCAAAAACAAAATAGAAAAAAGAAAAGCAAAGAAAGAAAATCTGTAATTTATATAAATCCCTAAACTCTCTCACCCCATTTTACCAATTGAAATGTGAACTATAAAGAGATTCAGTGAACTTTCTAGGGTCATAGAGTTGAAAGTCGGCTAGGAAAACATAACAACTGTTCTTGCCCCACTTGTGGGTTTTGATAGCTATCTTCAATCCAAGCATATTGTAGTGAAAATATAAAATTTTATTTAATAAGGCAATAAAGACAATACATCAGCTGAAATTATCACCAATAAACTCCGGATTGAATTTGTGTGTTTTGAGTGACCATTTACTTTTATTTATAGCAGCTCTGGTCATTGATTATTTGTGAAGGCTTTTTCATATGGGTGATATAAATTACATAAATGAAACAAAGACTATGAATATGTACATATTTTAGCTTATATTAAAGTTGCAGCAAAACAAACATTTCTTGTTAGCTGAAGACTGAAAATAAACTTTGTGGAAATTTTAGAATTGAATCTATTGGCTTTATAAAGAGATCTTGACTTATCTCTTTTTTTCTCTTTAAATTAGAAAATAGAAAAACTAACACCGTTAAAGGTGTGCTAACACCTTTTAGCAATGCAGTAGAAAGTGTAGTTACATTTCACACTACATTCTTGGAGGGATTTTTGTAACTTACTAAAACTGCTTCAGAATACAAAGGTTAAAAAGGACCTTATGATGTTTCAGTTTTGCTTCAGGACCCAAAAGTCTCCCTTTAGAAGGTGATTGCATTTCTTCATTAAAATTGTAAAGCTGAAAGGCATCTATCTAGAAGAGTTGCTGAATTGCCATCTAAACTAAATAATAACTATAAAACAAGTTTTGTGTTCTCTTTTATTTTTCACTCTTATATTTACATTATCAGATGTGAGAAGCAATTTATAAATGCATACACCAATCAAGAAAGAAAGAAAGCATTTCCCAAGGAAAAGAAACCTTTAGGATTATTCCAAATCAAATAAACTCTCAATATATTTTCATATTTTGACAATAAACATCTATCATGTCAGTAAGTATGCTGTCACAGAGATATGACAGTTCATAAGAAAATGTCCCATATTATCCTTCAGCCCCACATGAATCTCAAATCTACTGATTCTATCTCCTTTTCATTGTCCCTCCCCTTCCTCCCCCACCACCGATGCCCTTACTTCCCTCCTTGCCTCACTAAAATTCTCTGGTCAATCCTTACAATCATCTCCTTGCATATACCCTTGACTTCTTTTGCCTGACTGGTTAAGGGAACTGGAGGGATTGCAGGTTACATAAGTGTATGCATGTGTCAGAAAATCATCGAACTTTACACAATAGTTATGCATTTCTTTGCATGTAATTTACCTTTAAGAAAACTTTAAACAAATATTGAACTCTAGTAAATAGGTTTGCTTTTTGAAATGGTATGGGTTAGCAATTTTAAAACTTGCTTACACAAATGAGTAAATATACTGAAGGTAATGGGAGTAGCATCTTAAGGGGGAGTTATAAATATGGAAAGAAGGAATATTAGTATTGGATTGAAAAGGAAAGTATTATCATAAACTCATAATTTTTTAAATAGCTACCTATCTAGCTAAATATAGAAATTATTATATTTATATGGACATATAGTGTATATGTGCACATACATATGTACATATACTAGATGTATTCACTGAGATTGTCTAAAAGTTATGACATAGCATTAGCAATGAGCACACCTAATACCCAGAGCTTGATTTCTATTTAGCTTTTTGCATTAAAAAGAACTTAGACTTCCTAAAGAAGAAATGGTTCCAGGGCTGTATCAGAGGGCAAAATATAACTATAAAGGATATTATTGGGAAAAGTGACAAAATTTGAATATGGACTGTGGAGTTGATAACAGTGCTTATCAATATCAAATTTCCTGATTTTATTAATTGTACTGTGGTTATATAAGAGAATGCCCTTGTTTTTAGAAAATATTCACTGAAATATTTAGTGGTAAACAGTCATGAATCTCTCCAATTTACTGTCAAATAGTTTAGAAAAAATTATCTATTTAAAGGGAGAGACAGAGAGAGAAACAAAAAGAAAGAAAGAGGGGGTAATGAGAGAGAGAGAGAGAGAATGATAAAAGTCAGTGGAAGAAAATATAAACAACCAGTTAATGTGAGTAGAGGTATTCCTTTTACTTTTCTCATTGCTGTCAGTTTGAAATTATATCAAAGTAAAAGGTTACATAAAAGAATATCCTCATTGGCTTCTTGTGTCAGTCAATATAAGACCCAACGTTCTTACAAAGTCTCCACATCATCATGTGTACTCTCATTACCTCTCTAATAGCATCTTCTCCATATCTCCCTTTTACAATGCTTTGTCCTCAGATGTCCTTGTTACATGCAGAGAATCCTCGTCTCCTTTGAATATGTGCAGGATCTCACCTCCTCAGTTGTACCATCCTGTTTTCCATTACACCCTCCCCCTCCACTCCCACACTCTTGATCCCCTTCACTCTGCTTTACTTTTTCTTTTCTGTGGCATGTGTTACTTTCTAACATCTGTATGACTTACATGTCTTCTTTCTGTCTTGTCTCCACTCTCTAGAATGTAAGTTCCACAGGACATGAGTTTGTCTGCTGCCTTTCCTGACCTATCTTAAGCACCTGGGATAGTACCAAAGACACTATTTGTTGAATGGAAGAATGACTGTTATTAGACTGTCAGATTACCATCAGGAAACATTTACTCTTTTGGATATGAACCTTTAAGAATATTTATTTCTTTATGGTTCTTAGCTCACTGTAGTTAAATGTCTATTAGGTATTAATATTTATGTTCATGTTAAAGCAGTGTCATTTCTGAGTGCCTGGTTTTAAAGCATATAAGTAACAACTGGAATAATTTTAGGAGTTTAGAGATATTGCTTAAGGAGGTCAGCTGGGTCTCAGAAAAAGGCAGTAAGCTGCTCATGGCCCCTCTTTCCATTCTCTGCTCCTCAGCTCTGAAGGTCTGGAAATGAGGCACTGACACACCAATCAAACTCATGAGACACTGGTGAGAAGGCTGGTTAAAGGACTATAATGAGAAAGAGTTGCCACAGGTATCAGAAAGTTGAATCTTCTGTTCAACTATTCTCTCTCTATAAGGAGCTGATATGGAGTCCAACAGATAAGTGCAGTTACCTGTTTTTGTGGAATCAGAACAAAAGGAAGGAGTTAGTCAAATTATGGTAGCCCACTGCTTATATTTTTCTGCCTAAAGATGGAATGTCTAAGGATAAAGGATTGGAAAATCCACTTCCCTGTTCAGGGCATTTTCTTACTTTGTGGTGTTGAAATGAAAAGTATTACACTTGGCTTTGGAGAACTTCCCCTTTTCAGGTTTCACATTAATAATCAGTTCACATATTTCTTTCTTTAATTATGTTAGTACATACCTGAGCCACATTTAAGCCTTATTGCTATTGGTTTCCAAAGGAAATCATGTTGTTCTTTGAAAGATGACTTCCCAGATGGCTGACCTTAGCCGCTATGTGCTGAATTTATTACGTTAGCTGTTAGAGTTGGGCTGAGGTGGTTCTTCCACTGTAACTCATACATATATTTACTATAATTAAATGGTTTTAAAAGTTTAATAGAAGGTGCTTAATGCTTAAGTAAAAAAGTCTGAACAAGGTTAAACTTTATACAGTTCTAAAATCTTGTTGTCTGTTTATAGACCATGATGAAGTAGATGCATTTCCTTCTGCTAAGCACAGGTAAAAGTCCTGGACATTATATATAAAACAAACATAAGAAGACTGTGAAAGGTAGTGAGAAGAGAGAAGTCCAGCTACGGACCTTGGAACCCGAGAAAGACCATGGTGGCAAGCTCCTTGACTTTTTTTTTTGACTTCATATATCCTCACTGAGTGCTAGAAGCTATAACCTAAAAAAGCCAGTAGGAATTGACAAAAAAAAAAAAAAAAAAGAGCTCTCATAAAAGCCCTTTTTCTCTAGCAAAGAACAAAGAAAGGGACAGCTTGACAAGACAAAAAACCTTTAGACAATAACTACTCTACTGCAGAAATACATCATAGAACAAAATGAAGCTCTAGCTCCATCACTGTCAGCAAAAGCTGAGTTGGGAGACTAGACTTCTACCCTTGTCAGGCTGTAATAAGTCACTGCCAGTATGGTGTCAGAGAAGCCAAATGGGGAGATGGAACTTTCATCCTCACTCAGCAGTAACAAGCTTCTCCCCACAGTGTCACTGGAAGCCATTGAGGGATTCCCATCTGGCAGCAATGAGGTGGTATGATAGGAGGGTTATTGGGGAACTTTCACTACCAGCCAGTACTAAAACAGTTCCCCTCTTACAGTGTCAGTGGAGGTCAAAACCATGTGAAGGTCATGTGGGAAGCAGTGGCACCCCTTCCACGCCCAACCAGGAAATGTCATGGAGGCCTAGTGGGGATCCTGAAATCCTACCTCCATTCAGCAGTAATGGGGTAGCCCTTGGTCTCAAAAGAGACCAAGTGGGGAACCTGGATCTTTATCCCCGCCTGGCAGTATCTGCCTCCCCCACTGACATAGTATTATGGAGGGCAGATAAAACAGAAGATCTAGATAAGATCTAGAGTCTCACAACATAACACCCAAAATGTCCAGGATAGAATTTAAAAAATCACACATTATACTAAGAACCAGAAAAGTCTCAACTTGAATGAGAAAAGACATTCAACAAATGTCAACACTTATATGACCCAGATGGTGAAATTATGTGACAAGGATTTTAAAGGAGCCATTATAAAAATGTCTCAATGAGCAACTATAAATACACTTGAAACAAATGAAAAAGTGGAATATATCAGCTAAGAAATGGAAAATATAAAGCAAGGCCAAGTTGAAATTTTAAAGCTGAAAAATAAAATAGTTGAAAATAAAAAGCTCAGTGGATGTTTCAAAAGCAGAATGGAGAGGACAGAGAAAAAAGAACCAGTGAACTTGAAGATAGAATATTAGAAATTACCTAATCTGAACAACAGAGAGAAAATAGATTGAAAAACAAAAAGGAATAGAATCTCAGGTATCTGTAGTACTGTAGCAAAACGTTTGAGTCATAGGAGTCCCAAAAAGAGAAGAAAGAGAGTGGGGTTGAAAAGTACTCAAAGAAATGTCTCAAATTTGGTATAAAACCAACATGGAAAAAAAACAAAAACACAAAGCAACAGATTCAAGAAACTGAATAAACACCAAACAAGAAAAACCCAAAGAAATCCATGCCAATGCACATCAAAATAAAACTTTAGAAAACTAAAAACAAAGAAAACAATTTGAAAGCAACAAGAGAGAAATGACACGACCTATCGGGGGAAAGACCAGTTTGGATGATAATGGATTTCTCATCATGGAGGCCAGAAAGAAATGCCACATTTTTCAAGTACTGAAAGAAAAGAACCATCAACCCCAAATCCTGTATCTCGCCTCCACAAGTAAATTCTGTATCTTATTCTTCAGGAATGTCGAGGAAAATGACATTTTCAGATGAATGAAAACTGACAGAATTTGTCAACAGCAGAATATAGACAAAAATAATGGCTAAAGGAAGTCTTTGAATAAGAAAGGAAGTTATTGGGACTTCCCTGGTGGCAGAGTGGTTAAGAATCCGCCTGCCAATGCAGGGGACACGGGTTCGAGCCCTGGTCCGTGAAGATCCCACATGCTGTGGGGCAACTAAGCCTGTGCACCACAACTACTGAGCCTGAGCTCTAGAGCCCGCGTGCCACAACTACTGAAGCCCATGCACCTAGAGCCCATGATCCGCAACAAGAGAAGCCACCTCAGTGAGAAGCCTGCGCACTGCAATGAAGAGTAGCCCCTCCTGGGCTTCCCTGGTGGCGCAGTGGTTGGGAGTCCGCCTGCCGATGCAGGGGACATGGGTTCATACCCCAGTGCGGAAAGATCCCACATGCCACGGAGCGGCTGGGCCCGTGAGCCATGGCTACTGAGCCTGCGCGTCCTGAGCCTGTGCTCCGCAACGGGAGAGGCCACACCAGTGAGAGGCCCGTGTACCGCAAAAAAAAAAAAAAAAAAAAAAGAGTAGCCCCTCCTCACTGCAACTAGAGAAAGCCCGCCCGTAGCAATGAAGACCCAGCACAGCCAATAAATAAATAAATACAAATTTTATAAAAGGAAATTATTAAAGAAGAAATTGTAAAACATAAGAAGGAAGAAAGAACAACTATGGGTGAATACAAAAGAGTCTCCTTCTCTTAAATGTTCTAAATTTTGTTTAAACAGTTGAAGCAAAAAGTACAATATTCTCTGATGTGAATCTCACTGTTTGTAGAGGAACTAATTAAGAAAGAAAATTAAAAGACCTAAAGGGAGGCAAGTTTTCTATATTTGATTTTGATATCAGTAAATTTTGTGGTGATGGAAGAACTCTGTATTTTGATTGCAGTGGTGGTTATAGGAATCTACACATATAATAAAATAACATAGAACTCTATACAACATTGTACTAATATAAATTTCCTGGTTTTGATGTACTGTAGTTAATGAAAGATGTAAGCACTGGGAGAAAGCGGATGAAGTGAATTTTCCATTATTGCAACTTTTATAAATTTCTAATTATTTCAAAATAAACAATAAGTAATAAGCTTCAACATGTCTTTAATAAGCCATATTCAGAAACTTCTAACTGTGAGAAAACATAAAAAACACACAATAGAGTGGGTGTGAAATATAGAGCAGATTTCCTCAGTAACTGGTAGGGTTTTGTTTTGTTTCGTTTTTTATTTTTTGATAGCTATTTATGACCTGTTTGATTTGGGGAATGCGGTTCTGTTTTGATGTTAATGTTATTATCAGTTTCTGCTCTTTTATGTCTTCAATAATAAAACTGTGTAAAAGCTCATGAGTCATCTTGGCTGGGTCATGACTATAACTGACACCTTTTTAGCATTTCCTAAAGAAAAAATCATGTATTATCTTCAGCCATCAGGGCATAGCAGCAGATACCTTGGAATTCTGCAAGCACTTTTTTGTCTTTCAGCAAAGTGAAAAAGAACTAGCTTAGGAGTCTCAGGATCTATTACTGGCACAACTAGATAGTGGCATCTAATTGTGACAACCAAATATATCCAGGCCTTATTTCCCACCTGTGTCTCATTTTCTTATCTACAGTGAAAATCTATCCTGCACTTCTGACCTATAATAAATATTTTCAGAGTTTCTACAAAGCGCAGATCACTCCCTTGGATCTGACCTCATCTTCCCCACATAGCCCTGTTTGAGCTATGTGGTCTTCTCTACTGGTCTTCTCTACAATAGATTAATCTAGTATAGGAGTCTCTTTCTTATACTAATTTGAAATTGGGACCCATAGACTCAAATTGGGTAAACTTAAGGTCCAATATTGCCAATTTTCTATATCTATTACTTTTTTCCAGTTATGAAATATTCCAAACATACAAAAACACGCAATTACTCCTTGCCCTGAATGAATAAGTATTAATAATTTGCTATATTTATTTCAATTTTTTTCTAAAAAAAGTACTAAAATTTGATATGGATACAAAATTAAAGAGTCTAGTACAAGAAATACCAATCATAAGACAATTACCAAAATTTTGTCACATTCACTGAATCTGTTTTTTATTTATTTTTTTAATTGTGGCAAAAACACACAACATAACATTTACCATCTTAACCATTCTTTTTTTAAAAATAAATCTATTTATTATTTTTGGCTGCATTGGGTCTTCATTGCTGCACACGGGCTTTCTGTAGTTGCGGTGAGTGGGGGCTGCTCTTCGTTGTGGGGCGCGTGCTTCTCATTGTGGTGGCTTCTCTCGTTGCAGAGCACGGGCCCTAGGCGTGCAGGCTTCAGTAGGTGTGGAGAGTGGGCTTCAGTAGTTGTGGCACACGGGCTTAGTTGCTCCGCAGCATGTGGGATCTCCCCGGACCAGGGCTCAAACCCGTGTCCCCTCCACTGGCAGGTGGATTCTTAACCACTGTGCCACCAGGGAAGTCCCATCTTAATCATTCTTGAGTGTACAATTTAGTAGTGTTAACTATATTCATTCTATTATGCAACAAATCTCTAGAAGTTTTTCATCTTGCAAAACTGAAACTCTATGCTCTTTGAACAACTTCTCATTTCTTGCTTCCCCTAATCCCTGGAAACCACAATTCAACTTTCTGTTTCTATGAATTTTTCTATTATAGATACCATATGTAGGTGGAACCATACAGTATTTGTCTTTTTATGACTGGCTTATTTCATTTAGCATAATGTCCTGAAGTTGCATCCATATTTTGGCACGTGACAGGATTTCCTTCCTGAATAACGTACAATGTATGTATTTACCACATTTTCTTTATATATTCATTGGCTGATGGACATCTGGGTTACTTCCATTTCTTAGATGTTATGAGTACTGCTTCAATGAACATGGGTGTGCAAATATCTCTTTGAAATTGTGTTTTCAATTCTTTTGAATACATATGCAGAAGTGGGACTGTTGGATCATATGGTAACTATATTTTTATTTTTTTGAGGAACTTCTATACTGTTTTCCATAGTGGCTGCACCATTTTACATTCCCATTAACAGTGTACAAGGCTTCTAATATCTCCACATTCTCACCAACCCTTGTTATTTTCTGTATTTTTTGTGATAGTGGCCATCTTAATGGATGTGAGGTAATATTTTATTGAAGTTTGATTTCCATTTTTCTAATAATTAGTTATGCTGAAGCATTTTTTCATGTACCTGTGAGCCATATGTATGTCTTTTTTTTTTTTGAGAAATGTCCATTCAAGTCTTTAGCCCATTTTTAAATTTTGTTGTTCTTGTTGTCATTGAGTTGTTAGAGTCCTTTATACATTCTGGATATAACTCCTTATCAGATATATGATTTGCAAATATTTTCTCCTATCTGAAGTTTGCCTTTCACTCTGTTGGCCATTTCTTTCATGCACAGAAGTTTTAAAATTTAATATAGTTTCATTTGTCTAATTTTGCTCCTGTGCTCTTGGTGTCATACCAAGAAATCATTGCCAAATCCAGTGTCATGGAACTTTTGCCCTATGTTTTTTTCTAGTAGTTTTATGGTTTCAGGTCTTACTTTTAGGACTTTAATCTATTTTGAGTTAATTTTTGGTAAATAATGTACGGTAAGGGTCCAAATTAATTCTTTTGCATGTGGATATTCAGTTTTCTCAACACCATTTGCTGAAAAAACTGTTCTTTCTCCCATTGTGTGGTCTTGCCACTTTTGTTGAAGATCATTTGACCATATACACAAGGGTTTCTTTCTGGGTTCTCTATTCTATTCCATTAGCCGTTTTTATGCCAGTACCACACTGTTTTTATTACCATGGCTTTGTATAACTGACTTATTTTTTAAAACTCCTTTTCGTTTTTCCTTCTTGATGCATTTTACAGCAAATATCACACAGCAAAATTTTATCCCTACATGATTCAGTATGGTTCTCTAAAATTTATGGACATTTTCTAACAAAATCAGAATATTATTCTCACTCATAATAAAATTGGCAATGTTTCTTTGGTATCATCTCATACCTAGCCCAAAGTCAAATGTACAAATTGTCTCCAAAATGTGTTTATTGGTTTGTTTGAATCAAGATTTAAACAAGGTCCCCACTTTAATTTGATTATGTCTCTAAGTTGCTTTTCATTCAGAGAAGTTTCTCCCCTCCCCACTTTTCCCTCCAGATGCTAACTTGTAGAAATTGGATTAGTTGTCTTATAGAATGTCTCACATTCTGGATTTCTCTGTTTACTTCCTTGTTCTGTCATTTAACTTATAAATGGAAGTTAACTGGTGACTTAATTTTATGGTCATTTAATTATAAATTGAAATTAGCTCAGAACTTTGATGTTTTTTGCTTCCATGCAACTATTTAAATTCATTTGCAAATTGCAAACCCTGGGGCTTTTCCATTTCACTAGTCATTCTCAGATCTGCTTCCAGGTTTCTACCCAGAATATGCAATGTTCTCTTTCCTCAGAAATGGATATTTATTGACAATTTTTTTGAACCCTGGGTTTGTGGGGTACCTAGGTTGTCCCTATTCATTTCTCACTATTCCTGCCACCCAACTTTGCTCATGTTCTTGTCCTATGGCTGTAGGTGATTTATCATTTGTATTCATAATCTGAAGTTTATGGAAATGTCTTGCCTTCTAGTTTTATTTTGATGCCTTCAATGGGTTTCTCATTTTCTATCCTAATTGATTTATTTTTCAGGAGGAATTTTTGGGAGATTAAAAACCAACCTTGCTGTCAAGATCACATCATTGGAATTTCTTCAACTTTCTTTTTGCTAAAGAAAGAAAATATTACAAAAACACCTCACCTCCCAACCCATTCCATTCACTTTCTCTCCTATACCTTTTCCAAGGGTAACCCCTAACCAGAAGTTAGTATGTCCTGTTTCCATGCATGTTTTTGTACTTTTACTACATGTATATGCATCCATTAAATTTGTATACTATTGTTCTGTGAGTTTACAATATCTACATATATGTTTTCATATTATATGTATGATTTGCTACTTGGTTTTCTTTACTCAAAGTTGTATTTTCTTGAGATTTATCCATTTTGAAGTATGAAGCTCTAAATTGTTAATTTTAACTGCTGTGGAGTATTCTATACTTTGGAGAAAATATAATTTGTCAGCCCTCTGCCAAGGGAAAATTATTTCATTTCACTGTAAAGAAAATCATCTGTATACATGTTTACTTGTGTACATTTGCATGAGTTCCTGTAAGATAAATATGTAGGAGTAGAAGTGCTGGGTCAAAGGGCATGTGCATCTTCTATGCCCACACATACAAGAACTTCCCTTGTGTAACCATACCAACGTTTGTGATGTTTTAACTTTTCACATCCTTGTAGGTATGAAATGGTGTCTCATTGTTAATTTATTTTATATTTTCCTGATTGAAATGTGAGGTTGAGAATCTTTCCAAGTCTTATTGATACTGGTTTCCTTCCATGGTGTCTGGAAATAAAATTGACAATTTCTCCTGAGTTATGTGTCAGTTTCTTAATGGTTTGTGAGGGTTTTTAAAATACGTTCTGGACAATAATGCTTTTTTTTGGTATTTATTAAATACAATGGATTATCATAGTCTTCTGTGTATCCTCTCTCTCTCTTTCTCTTCTCTCTTTCTTTGTATCTCTACCTCTGCCACTACCTCTATCTTTATCTCATTAACCCTTTCTCTCCCTGCAGCTCAGACTTCGTCCATGGAAACATCTTTGGAAACAGGGAGCATACTAAATTTTTCATTTTCCCAGATCTTCATCTCTAACCACCCCTCTCCATGATCACCACTCAAAGTTCTTAATGGAACATCCTGTCTTTCTGAAGCATTGACACTCATGCAAACAGATGTTAAGAATAGAAGTGCTCTGCCTTTATGACAACTTGATTGTCAGGATCATGTTCTGTATATTAATGTCAAGTGGTGTTTTTTTCTTTTTCCTGCATGCTTTTCCTTTTCCATATCTTTATCAGGATCTGGCAAGTCTGGTGAGTGCAGTAAACAAAATGTTAGGTGTGTGATAAATTCTGATATGGATGATAGGAAAAAGAAAAAGAAATTATAATTATTTTATAAACATAGACCATGCATTGATATGAGAATTTGATGTTACTGCAAATTGAACCAGTTGAGATGATAGTGTCAATTTATTGAAATGGATAGATGTCATAATGAATATGGAAAAAAAAAAGAAAAGTTTCTAGGACATACCAGATCATATTATCACATTGTCTCCAGATACAAAATTGATGATAATGCATAAATGCCTCTGGAAGATTCTATAAGTTTGTGAGTCTGAAGCTATGCTGTTTTAAATATTAACATCTAGTTAAATTAAAATATATAGATCAGAGATTTTCTTTGTTTTGTTTTGTTTTTCTATCTTTCTCTTTGGCTCTTCTCTTAGTATAGACTAGAAAAATAAAGGCACATGTAAATGCTTAGAGTTAATTATTTGGATTACAATTTAAATTTTCCAATATTTTTCATTTTATTTTTAAACACAGGCATCTGTTTGGTTTCATGAATAAAGCTCCCAATTTTGTTTTTTTTTTACTGAAGTTTTTTGTTTTGTTTTTATAAGTTTATTTATTTACTTTTGTTTGTGTTGGGTCTTTGTTGCTGCGTCTGGCGGGCTTTCTCTAGTTGTGGCGAGTGGGGGCTGCTCTTCGTTGCAGTGCACGGGGTTCTCATTGCGGTGGCTTCTCTGGTGGCTTCTCTTGTTGCAAAACATGGGCTCTAGGAGTGAAGGCTTCAGTAGCTGTGGCACGTGGGCTCAGTAGTTGTGGTGTACGGGCTTAGTTGCTCCACGGCATGTGGGATCTTCCCCCATCCAAGGCTAGACCAGGGCTTGAACCTGTGTGCCCTACATTAGCAGGCAGATTCTTAACCACTGCTCCACCAGGGAAGTCCCTGAAGTTCTTGAAGAAGTAATATTTTAACATTTGAGAATAATGGACCAAAGAAGATGATAACATTCAAGGGTAACTGTATTTCATAATCTAAAATAATTTTCTTTTCACAGGCAATTGCACTAGACAAAGAACAGTAAGGAACTTTAATTACAATAATAATTGTGGAAGAAACAACCAGCTTGGTATAACATATCCAGTCCAAGTTTGTATCCAATATAATTTTTTAATCTAAAGCAGAATTATAATCTAAAAACAATATTTAGATTCTGAATAAGATATGTACAGAAAAATATTAGCATGTAATATTTGATTGTCAAAAATGTGAGTGATTTTATTTGAAAAACGACCAACATTCTTCAGAGTTCCAGACCTCCCAGTTATTTTAATAGTATTATCTTGGAGGAAGGCTCATAAACTCTCGTGTTCATTAGTTCATACTTGCACCATGAGGGGATTTGCTTTGGAAATTGATAGACTCTTATTTGGCTCAAAAAGTGAGTGCCCCTGGATTAGGGATTTTCTCAATGCACAGTGCAAAAGGCTAATAATTTTATTTGAAAAAAAATAATTATTATTACTTTTCATTCTGTTCAGCCTATATCACACTCAAAAGCAATTAATTATCTTGGTGGCTTTGTGCTTCATCTGTCCCAAAGTTTTCTGTTTATTTTAATAATAAATGTAATTTTTATACTAACTTCAGGTTGTACCTTTTACTACAAATTCTCAATCTCTGATTTACTAAATAATAGAAATCATTCTCATGAATGTTCAATATAAGAAGGGGCTGGCAAGCTTCATGCTCCATAACTTTTTACAAAAGCTTTTATCTCCAAGTAAATTTGATCTACATTATTTTTTTAATTTTTTATTTTTTTGCAGTACGCGGGCCTCTCACTGTTGTGGCCTCTCCCATTGCGGAGCACAGGCTCCGGACGCGCAGGCTCAGCAGCCATGGCTCACGGGTGCAGCCGCTCCGCGGCATGTGGGATCTTCCCAGACCGGGGCACGAACCCGTGTCCCCTGCATTGGCAGGCAGACTCTCAACCACTGAGCCACCAGGGAAGCCCCTATTTTTAGTTTTTTAAGGAACCTCCATACTGTTCTCCATAGTGGCTGTATCAATTTAAATTCTCACCAACAGTGCAAGAGGGTTCCCTTTTCTCCACACCCTCTTCAGCATTTGTTGTTTGCAAATTTTCTGATGATGCCCATTCTAACTGGTGTGAGGTGATACCTCATTGTAGTTTTGATTTGCATTTCTCTAATAATTAGTGATGTTGAGCAGATTTTCATGTGCTTCTTGGCCATCTGTATGTCTTCTTTGGAGAAATGTCTATTTAGGTCTTCTGCCCATTTTTGGATTGGGTTGTTTGTTTCCTTAATACTGAGCAGCATGTGCTGTTTATATATTCTGGAGATTAATCCTTTGTCCATTGACTGATTGATTGATTCATTTGCAAATATTTTCTCCCATTCTGAGGATTGTCTTTTCATCTTGTTTATGGTTTCCTTTGCTGTGCAAAAGCTTTGAAGTTTCATTAGGTCACATTTCTTTATTTTTGTTTTTATTTCCATTACTCTAGGAGGTGGATCAAAAAAGATCTTGCTGTGATTTATGTCAATGAGTGTTCTTCCTATGGTTTCCTCTAAGAGTTTTATAGTGTCCAGTTTTACATTTAGGTCTCGAATCCATTTTGAGTTTATTTTTGTGTCTGGTGTTAGGGAGTGTTCTAATTTCATTCTTTTACATGTAGCTGTCCAGTTTTCCCAGCACCACTTATTGAAGAAACTGTCTTATCTCCATTGTATATCCTTGTCTCCTTTGTCATAGATTAGTTGATCATAGTTACATGGGTTTATCTCTGGGCTTTCTGTCTTGCTGCATTGATCTATGATTCTGTTTTTGTGCCAGTAGCATACTGTCTTGATTACTGTAGCTTTATAGTATAGTATGAAGTCAGGGAGTCTCATTCCTCCAGCTCCGTTTTTTTCCCTCAAGACTGCTTTGGCTACTCGGGGTCTTTTGTGTCTCCATAC
Organism: Phocoena sinus; assembly: GCF_008692025.1. Taxonomy (NCBI): domain Eukaryota; kingdom Metazoa; phylum Chordata; class Mammalia; order Artiodactyla; family Phocoenidae; genus Phocoena; species Phocoena sinus. Next base: position 61,637,481 of record NC_045763.1, on the reverse strand, counting down.
AAATTTTAAGATTTTTTGTTCTAGTTCTGTAAAAAAGTGCCATTGGTAATCTGATAGGGATTGCACTGAACCTGTATATTGCTTTGGGTAATATGGTCATTTTCACAATATTGATTCTTCCATCCATGAACATAGTATATCTCTCCATCTGTTGGTATCACCTTTAATTTCTTTCATCAGTGTCTTATAGTTTTCTGCATACAAGTCTTTTGTCTCCTTAGGTAGGTTTATTCCTAGGTATTTTATTCTTTTTGTTGCAATGGTAAATGGGAGTGTTTCCTTAATTTCTATTTTAGATTTTTCATCACTAGTGAATAGGAATGCAAGAGATTTCTGTGCATTAATTTTGTATCCTGCAACTTTACCAAATTCATTGATTAGCTCTAGTAGTTTTCTGGTGCATCTTTAGGATTCTCTATGTATAGTATCATGTCATTTGCAAACAGTGTCAGTTTTACTTCTTTTTCAATTTGTATCCTTTTTATTTCTTCTTTTTCTCTGATTGTCATGGCTAGGACTTCCAAAACTATGTTGAATAATAGTGGCAAGTGTGGACATCCTTGCCTTTTTCCTGATCTTAGAGGAAATGTTTTCAGTTTTTCACCATTGAGAATAATGTTTGCTGTGGGTTTGTCATATATGGCTTTATTATGTTGAGGTAGGTTCCCTCTATGCCCACTTTCTGGAGAGTTTATTTTTTTTTTTTTATCATAAATGGGTATTGAATTTTGTCAAAAGCTTTTTCTGCATCTCTTGAGATGATCACATGGTTTTTACTCTTCAACTTGTTAATATGGTGTATCACATTAATTGATTTGTGTATACTGAAGAATCCTTGCATCCCTGGGATAAATCCCACTTGATCATGGTGCATGATCCTTTTAATGTGTTGCTGGATTCTGTTTGCTAGTATTTTGTTGAGGATTTTTGCATCTATATTCATCAGTGATATTGGTCTGTAATTTTCATTTTTTGTGACACCTTTGTCTGGTTTTGATATCAGGGTGATGGTGGCCTCATAGAATGAGTTTGGGAGTGCTCGTTCCTCTGCAATTTTTTGGAAGAGTTTGAGAAGGATGGGTGTTAGCTCTTCTCTAAATGTTTGATAGAATTCACCTTTGAAGTTATCTGGTCCTGGACGTTTGTTTATTGGAAGATTTTTAATCACAGTTTCAATTTCATTACTTGTGATTGGTCTGTTCATATTTTCCATTTCTTCCTGCTTCAGTGTTGGAAGGTTATACCTTTCTACGAATGTGTCCATTTCTTCCAGGTTGTCCATTTTATTGGCATAGAGTTGCTTGTAGTAGTCTTTTAGGATGCTTTGTATTTCTGCAGTTTCTGTTGTAACTTCTCCTTTTTCATTTCTAATTTTAGTGATTGGAGTCCTCTCCCTCTTATTTTTTATGAGTCTTGCTAATGGTTTATCAATTTTGGTTATATTCTCAAAGAACCAGCTTTTAGTTTTATTGATCTTTGCTATTGTTTTCTTTGTTTCTATTTCATTTATTTATGCTCTGATCTTTATGATTTCTTTCCTTCTTCTAACTTTGGGTTTTGCTTGTGCTTTCTCTAGTTCCTTAGGTGTAAGGTTAGATTGTTTATTTGAGATTTTTCTTGTTTCTTGAGGTAAGCTTGTATAGCTATAAACTTCCCTCTTAGAACTGCTTTTGCTGCATCCCATAGGTTTTGGATCATCGTGATTTCGTTGCCATTTGTCTCTAGGTATTTTTAAATTTCCTCTTTGATTTCTTCAGTGATCTCTTGATTATTTAGTACCATATTGTTTAGTCTCCATGTGTTTTTTTTTTTTTTTTTTCTTTTTTTTTCCCTGTAATTCATTTCTAATCTCATAGCGTTGTGGTCAGAAAAGATGCTGGATCTGAAAACAGGGCCTTTCAGATGCTCAGGAGTTTGAAAAGGGAACTTGATCTGTGGTCATCTTGAGATGCCAAAATGGGTATGCTTTCCTCCCAGAATGACTCATACCTCTACCTGGAGGCAGGGTTGTTAATGACCTTGACGACTTTAGCCCAGCTGACTGCTCCCAGAATACTCCAGCAGTTCCATGCTGGGAAGAGGAAGCAGCTGTTATCAGATGACTACTCAGGAATGTGACCTAAAGGGGACCTTAAGTGGGACATAGAGACTGGTCATATGGCTCTCTTTGGCAGGTTGTTTTTCATAGAGGCTGCAACTCTTGATGTCCACGAGCCATACGTAGGTCACCTTCAACTTCTCTTCCCGTAAACCAGGAAAGGAGTTCTGGGAAATAAGCAAGTGAGAGAAAACAAGTGGGAGTCACAGTCACTTCTGACCCCATTAGCCAATATGACACTATGTGCTAGCCCTGGGGCTGAGTTTTAGTAACCCTTAGATATTTTTGGCTGCTTTGTTTAGAAACTGAAACTCAAAGCCATAAGCACTAGTGAGGTTGGACGGTGTAGTTTGAGAGTTCAGGATTTGAAGGGACCAAATCTCAGCCCCATTTCTTAATAGCTTTGTAGTCTTGGTCTTATAACCTATCTATGTGTTACCACCACAATTTGTAAAATGGTGATTATAATAATGACCTCAATAGATTAATGTAAAGATGAAATAAGAAAGCATAAAGTGCTGGGTAAAAATGACGTGCTCAGTATTTACTGGTTCCTTTTTCATTATGTTGTAGGCTAATTGCACCCAAACCTTCCATCCAGGTTTGGGTTGGGCATTAAAAGACATGCACATATTCATACTGGTGTCAATTCACTCCATACACACTAACCATCCATGTTGCTCAAACATGGCAGACATTCTCCTGCCTTAGGTCAACGGATCTGGCTCTTCCCCCTCCCTGAATGTTTTTTCTCCCAATTATGCACATAAGCTTTTATCTTCTTCAACTCTGCTCAAATGTCTTCTCATTGTGGCTTATCCCAATCACCTTATCTAAAGTTGCAACCTGTACATTTTCCCTCACTGCTCCCTTATGACTGTATTACTGATTCTCCCTGCCAGGATCCTTTCCTTTTTAAAATACATTTATCACTTCTAGCACTCCATAAAATTTACCTTTATTATGTCTATTGTTCTATTTTCTGCCTTCCCCACCAGAACACATACCCCATAAAGGTGAAAATCTTTATTTAAACCACTGACATATCCCAACACCTGTTTCCAGGTGTATAGTTAAGGCACAATAAATATTTTTCATGAAGGCACACAAGCATTTCAGACTAATCAAACTATAGAACTTACTCAGGGATGGTCTGGGCCCTGAATTACTATGCTTTTTTTCACCTCCATATTCCCAAAGCCTGGAGTATAGAAAGTAGAAATGTATAATGAAATGGATGAAGAAGTTGGTTCAAGTACAATACAACTTCCCAAGAGGTCTGGGAATTACTCATGCTTAGGCAAAATCTGTTATCATTAATTCTCTTCTTTCTGAATCTGAAAACCAAACATACTGGCTTAGGATTTTTTTCTATATTTGACTTATGTCATGCATCCAGAAGGTCAAGAAAATGTGGAGAATATTAACTATAGCCCCAAAACTTTGATGTAATCATGGTGAACATTTATTCTCACTGAATCATTTAAAGTTTGAATGTTGATATTTTAATTAACACTAGAATAATGTACATCATTTTGCAATAAAGGAGCAATACAATGAAATTTAGTTGCACCTCATCAGTGGATAGTTCTATATTGCTAACTATGTCTTTTTGAGCATGGTTGAGCAGTATGTTGGCATCTGTTCTCACAGAGTGATCGATCTACCTCACCCAAGGGAAGAGACACAATTGATTAAACCCCTTCTCAGAATCTTTGTTCTTAGAATTTTCTGTTGTGCATAGTGTTAAGAAGGCATCATCTAATACAACCTTAAGAAAGTGTAACACCCTCTTAAGACTCAAGAGGTGAAAAAATGCTCAGAGAATTTCTACAGAGTCAAATCCAAAATGAAGAATAACTATAGTTGAGTTATTTGGAAGAATGCAAACCATGAGACATAAAATAAAGAGGAATGCATGTTATAAATACAAGAAAAGAAAGTTTACAGAAATCATAGTAAATTTTTGTCAAGAGAGCTGGAACTCAGATGTGCTCCATTATCACCTGACCTTTCTCTCCTTCTATTTCTAGCAGTTAAAATGATGGTCATCCCCCAAGGTCTCTCTATAATGGATAGTTTAGGACATATTAATCTGATTTTACACAAATGCTATACTCAACTGTGCTTAAAGTGTCATCATGGAAAGGTTTTATGTGATGCTAGTATCTGGTTTTCCCTCATAACAATGCATTTAACAATTAAGTATGCCTTTGTGTGGTCTCTGGACATTAACACTTTTAAGGATTTCACAGGCTGAACTGAAGAAACACACCATAGGAGAGCACTGAAGCTGTTTATATTCTACCTCATCATTAACACAGTCACTCACTTATCTGATCACACAGGGTAAAAGAAACATGCAAGAGGGGAGACCTTCAAGATGGTGGAAGAGTAAGACGTGGAGATCACCTTCATCCCCACAAACACATCAGAGATACATCTACATGTGGAACAACTCCTACAGAAAACCTACTGAATGCTGGCAGAAGACCTCAGACTTCCCAAAAGGCAAGAGAATCCTCACATAACTGGGTAGGGCAAAAGAAAAAACAGAGATAAAAGAATAGGGATGGAACCTGCACCTCTGGACGGGAGCTGTGAAAGAGGAACAGTTTCCATACACTAGGAAGCCCCTTCACTGGCGTAGACAGGGGGTGGAGGGGGGGAAGCTTTGGAGTCATGGAGGAGAGCACAGCAACAGGGGTGCGGAGGGCAAAGTGGAGAGATTCCTGCACAGAGGATAGGTGCCAATCAGCACTCACCAGACTGAGATGCTTGTCTGCTCGCCCACCAGGGTGGATGGGGGCTGGGAGCTGAGGCTCGGACTTTAGAGGTCAGATCCCAGGGACAGGACTGGGGTTGGTTGCATGAACACAGCCTGAAGGGGGCTAGTGCACCACAGCTAGCTGGGAGGGAGTCTGGGAAAAAGTCTGGATCTGCCTAGAAGGCAAGAGACCATTGTTTTGGGATGCACAAGGAGAAGGGATTCCTTCCTTGTCTGCCCACAGAAGGCAGGGCACTGCCTAAATGAGCTCCAAAGACAGGTGCAAGCTGTGGCTATCAGCTCTAACACCAGAGAGGGGCATGAAATGCTAACACTGCTGCTGCAGCCACCAAGAATCCTGTGTGCAAGCACAGGTCACTATCCACACCCCCCCGGGAGCCTGCACAGCCTGCCAGAGTCCTGTGATCCAGGAACAACATCCCCAGGAGAACACACGGCATGCCTCAGGCTGTTGCAATGTTACACCAGACTCTGCAGCTGCAGGCTCGCCCTCCCTCCCCATTGGCCTGAATGAGCAAGAGCACACTAATCAGCCACTGCTTTAACCCTGTCCAGTCTGGTCAGAAACAGAAGCCTGAGGGCAACATACATGCAGAGGTGGGCCAAAACCAAAGCTGAAACCCAGGAGCTGTGTGAACAAAGAGAAAGGGAAATTTCTCTGTGCAGCCTCAGGAGTAGCAGATTAAATCCCCACAATCAACTTGATGTACCTGTATCAGTGGAATGTCTGAATAGACAACGAATCAACCCAAAATTGAGGTGGTGGACTTTGGGAGCAACTATACAGTTGGGGTTTGCTGTCTGCAACTGATTTGTTTCTGATTTTTATGTTTATATTAGTATAGTTTTTAGCACTTGTATTCATTGGTGGATTTGTTTACTGGTTTGGTTGCTCTCTTTCTTTTATTACTCTTTATTTTTTTATTTTAATAATTATTTTATTTATTATTTTTTTCTCCTTTTTCTTCTGAGCCAAGTGGTTGACAGGGTCTTGGTGCTCTGGCTTGGTGTCAGGCCTGAGCCTCTGAGGTGGGAGAGCAGAGTTCAGGACACTGGACCACCAAAGACTTCCCGGCCCCACCTGATATCAATCCGTGACAGCTCTCCCAGAGCTCTCTGTCTCAACGCTAAGACATAGCTCCACTCAACGGCCAGCAAGCTCCAGTGCTGGATGTCACATGCCAAACTACTAGCAAAATAGGAACACAACCTCACCCATTAGCAGAGAGGCTATCTAAAGTCATACTAAGTTCACAAACACCCCCAAACACACCACCGGATGCAGCCCAGCCCACCAGAAAGATAAGATCCAGCTTCATCCACCAGAACACAGGTACCAGCCCCCTCTACCAGGAAGCCTACACAAGCCATGGAACCAACCTTACCCATGGGGGCAGCCACCAAAAACAAGAGGAACTACAAACCTGCAGCCTGAAAAAAGGAGACCCCAAACAGAGTAAGTTAAGCAAAATGAGAAGACAGAGAAATATGCAGTAGATGAAGCAGCAAGGTAAAAACCCACCAGACCAAAGAAATGAAGAGGAAGTAGGCAGTCTACCTGAAAAAGAATTCAAAGTAATGATAGTAAAAATTATCCAAAATCTTGGAAATAGAATGTAGAAAATATAAGAAATGTTTAAGAAGGAACTAGAAGAACTAAAGAGCAAACAAACAATGATGAACAGTGCAACAAATGAAATTAAAAACTCCCTAGAAAGAATCAGTAGCAGAATGACTGAGGCAGAACAACGGATAAGTGACCTGGAAGATAAAATAATGGAAAAAAACTACTGCAGACTGGAATAAAGAAAAAAGAATGAAAAGAATTGAGGACAGTCTCAGAGACCTCTGGGACAACATTAAATGCACCAACATTCAAATGATAGGGGTCCCAGAAGAAGAAGAGAAAAAGAAAGGGACTGAGAAAATATTTGAAGAGATTATAGTTGAAAACTTCCCTAATATGGGAAAGGAAATACTTAATCAAGACCAGGAAGGGCAGAGAGTCCCATACAGGATAAATCCAAGGAGAAACACGTCAAGACACATATTAATCAAACTATCAAAAATTAAATACAAAGAAAAAATATTAAAAGCAGCAAGGGCAAAGAAACAAATAATAACACGGGAATCCTCATAAGGTTAACAGCTGATCGTTCAGCAGAAATTCTGCAAGCTAGAAGGGAGTGGCAGCACATATTTAAAGTGATGAAAGGGAAAAACCTAGAGCCAAGATTATTCTACCCAGCAAGGATCTCACTCAGATTCGATGGAGAAAGTAAAAATTTTACAGACAAGCAGAAGTTAAGAGAATTCAGCACCACCAAACCAGCTTTAAAACAAATGCTAAAGGAACTTCTCTAGGCAGGAAATACAAGAGAAGGAAAAGACCTACAAAAATAAAACCCAAAACAATTAAGAAAATGGTCATAGGAACATACATATCGATAATTACCTTATATGTAAATGTACTAAATGCTCCAACCAAAAGATATAGACTGGCTGAATGGATACAAAAACAAGACCCATATATATGCTGTCTTGCTCTGAAGAGACCCACTTCAGACCTAGGGACACACACAGACTGCAAGTGAGGGGATGGAAAAGATACTCCATGCAAATGGGAATCAAAAGAAAGCTGGAGTGGCAATTCTCATATCAGACAAAATAGACTTTAAAACAAAAACTATTACAAGACACAAAGAAGGACACTACATAATGATCAAGGGATCAATCCAAGAAGATAGAACAATTGTAAGTATTTATTCACCCAACATAGGAGCACCTCAGTATATAAGGCAAATGCTAACAGCCATAAAAGGGAAAATTGACAGTAACACAACAATAGTAGGGGAATTTAACACCCCACTTCCACCAATGGACAGATCATGCAAAATGAAAATAAATAAGGAAACACAAGCTTTAAATGACACATTAAACAAGATGAACTTAATTGATATTTATAACACATTCCATCCAGAAACAACAGAATACACTTTCTTCTCCAGTGCTCGTGGAATATTCTCCAGGATAGATCATATCTTGGGTCACAAATCAAGCCTTGGTAAATTTAGAAAGTTGAAATATTATCAAGTATCTTTTCCGAACACAATGCTATAAGACTACATATCAATTACAAGAAAAAAAATCTGGAAAAAATACAAACACAAGGAGGCTAAACAATACACTACTAAATAAAAAACCAAGAGATCAGTGAAGAAATCGAAGAGGAAATCAAAAAATACCTAGACACAAATAACAATGAAAACACAATGACCCAAAATATATGGGTTGCAACAAAAGCAGTTCTAAGAGGGAAGTTTATAGCAAAACAATCCTACCTCAAGCAATAAGAAACATCTCGGGCATCCCTGGTGGTGCAGTGCTTAAGAGTCCGCATGCCAATGCAGGGGACACAGGTTCGTTCCCCGGTCTGGGAAGATCCCACATGCCACGGAGCAGCTCGGCCCGTGAGCCATGGCTGCTGAGCCTGCGCGCCCGGAGCCGGTGCTCCACAATGGGAGAGGCCACAACAGTGAGAGGCCCATGTACGGCAAAAAAAAAAAAGAAAAGAAATAAGAAACATCTCAAATAAACAATGTAACTTTACACCTAAAGCAATTAGAGAAAGAAGAACAAAAAAAAACCCCAAAGTTAGCAGAAGGAAAGAAATCATAAAGATCAGATCAGAAATAAATGAAAAATAAATGAAGAAAACAATAGCAAAGATCAATAAAACTAACAGCTGGTTCTTTGAGACGTTAAACAAAATTGATAAACCACTAGCCAGACTCATCAAGAAAAAAAGGGAGAAGACTCAAATCAACAGAATTAGAAATGAAAAAGAAGTAACAACTGACACTGCAAAAATACAAAGAATCATGAGAGATTACTACAAGCAACTATATGCCAATAAAATGGACAACCTGGAAGAAATAGAAAAAATTTTTTAAAAGCACAACCTTCTAAGACTGAACCAGGAAGAAATAGAAAAAGTAAACAGACCAATCACAAGCACTGACATTGAGACTGTGATTAAAAATCTTCAAACAAACAAAAGCCCAGGACCAGATGGCTTCACAAGGGAACTCTCAAACATTTAGAGAAGAGCTAACACATATCCTTCTCAAACTCTTCCAAAATATAGCAGAGGGAGGAACACTCCCAAACTCATTCTACGAGGCCACCATCACCCTGATACCAAACCAAAGATGCCACAAAGAAAGAAATTTACAGACCAATATCACTGATGAATATAGATGCAAAAACCCTCAAAAAATACTAGCAAACAGAATCCAGCAGCACATTAAAAGTAACATACACCATGATCAAGTGGTGTTTATCCCAGGAATGCAAGGGTTCTTCAATATACGCAAATCAATCAATGTGATACACCACACTAACAAAATGAAGGATAAAAACCGTATGATCATCTCAAGAGATGCAGAAAAAGCTTTCCACAAAATTCAACACCCATTTATGACAAAAATTCTCCAGAAAGTAGGCATAGAGGGAACTTACCTCAACATATTAAAGGCCATATATGAAAAACCCACAGCCAACATCATCCTCAATGGTGAAAAACTGAAATCATTTCCTCTAAAATCAGGAAAAAGACAAGGATACCCATGCTCACTACTATTTTTCAACGTAGTTTTGGAAGTTTTAGCCACAGCAATCAGAAACGTAAAGGAAATAAAAGGAATCCAAATCAGAAAAGAAGAAGTAAAACTGTCACTGTTTGCAGGTGAGATGATACTAAACATAGAGAATCCTAAAGATGCTACCAGAAAACTACTAGAGCTAATCAATGAATTTGGTAGAGTAGCAGGATACAAAATTAATGCACAAAAATCTCTTGCATTCTTATATACTAATGATGAAAAATCTGAAAAAGAAATTAAGGAAACACTCCCATTTACCACTGTAACAAAAAGAATAAAATAACTGGGAATAAACCTACCTAAGGAGACAAAAGACCTATATGCAGAAAAGTATAAGGCAGTGATGAAAGAAATTAAAGATGATACAAACAGATGGAGAGATATACCATGTTCTTAGGATGGAATAATCAACATTGTGAAAATGACTATATTACCCAAAGCAATCTACAGATTCAGTGCAATCCTTATCAAACTACCAATGGCATTTCTCACAGAACTAGAACAAAGAGTTTCACAATATGTATGGAAACACAAAAGACCCCAAATAGCCAAAACAATCTTCAGAAAGAAAAACGGAGCTGGAGGAATCAGGCTCCCTGACTTTAGACTATACTACAAAGCTACAGTAATCAAGACAGTATGGTACTTGCAGAAAAGCAGAAATATAGATCAATGGAACAGGATAGAAAGCACAGAGATAAACCCACACACACATGGCCAACTTATCTTTGATAAAGGAGGTAAGAATATACAGTGGAGAAAAGAGAGCCTCTTCAATAAGTGGTGCTGGGAAAACTGGACAGCTGCATGTTAAGGAATGAAATTAGAACACTCCGTAACATCATAGACAAAAATAAACTCAAAATGGATTAGAGACCTAAATGTAAGTCAGACACTATAAAACTCTTAGAGGAAAATATAGGCAGAACACTCTATGACATAAATCACAGCAAGATCCTTTTTGACCCACCTCCTAGAGAAATGGAAATAAAAACATAAACAAATGGGACCTAATGAAACTTAAAAGTTTTTGCACAGCAAAGGAAACTATAAACACTACCAAAAGACAACCCTCAGAATGGGAGAAAACATTTGCAAACGAAGCAACTGACAAAGGATTAATCTCCAAAATATACAAGCAGCTCATGCAGTTCAATATCAAAAAACAAACAACCCAATCCAAGAATGGGCAGAAGATCTAAATAGACATTTCTCCAAAGACGATATACAGATTGCCAACAAACACGTGAAAGGATGCTCATCATCACTAATCATTAGAGAAATGCTGATCAAAACTACAATGAGGTATCACCTCACACTGGTCAGAATGGCTATCTTAATAAAATCTTCAAACAATAGATGCTGGAGAGGGTGTGGAGAAAAGTGAATCCTCTTGCACTGTTGGTGGGAATGTAAATGGATACAGCCACTATGGAGAACAGTATGGAGGTTCCTTAAAAAACTAAAAATAGAACTACCCTATGACTCAGCAATCCCACTACAGGGCATACACGCTGTGAATACCATAATTCAAAAAGAGTCATGTACCACAATGTTCATTGCAGCACTATTTACAATAATCAGGACATGGAAGCAACCTAAGTGTCCACTGACAGATGAATGGATAAGGAAGATGTGGCACATATACACAATGGAATATTACTCAGCCATAAAAAGAAATGAAATTGAGTTATTTGTAGTAAAGTGGATGGACCTAGAGTCTGTCAGACAGAGTGAAGTCAGAAGGAGAAAAACAAATACCATATGCTAACACATATATATGTCATCTTAAAAAAAATATGGTTCTGATGAAGCTAGGGGCAGGACAGGAATAAAGATGCAGATATAGAGAATGGACGTGAGGAAACAGGACAGGGGGAGGTAAGCTGGGACGAAGTACAAGAGTAGCATTGACATATATACACTATCAAATGTAAAACAGATAGTGGGAAGCAGCCACATTAGCACAGGAAGATCAGCTTGGTGCTTTGTGGCCACCTAGAGGGGTGGTATAGGGAGGATTGGAGGGAGATACAAGAGGGAGGGATATGGGGATATATGCATGCATATAGCTGATTCACTTTGTTATACAGCAGAAACTAACACAACATTGTAAAGCAATTATACTCCAATAAAGATGTTTTAAAAAAGATGATGCATTACTTAAAGCAATGTCCTTGCATTTTACAGGGTTTAGTTTGCTGAAATCTGTAACTTGGGGAGATAGACTTTAAAACTTACATGACAGTAAATCTTCATAAAGATCTTGATAACCAGTAAATCAAAATCTTTATTTACCAACGTAAACAAAAAAGAAAAACGAAATATGCAAGAGTTATCTGAAATGATGTGAGGACAGAGGATTAAATCGAACATTATGGTGAATAATTTATTCCCTTAGAAATATGTTTTAACGTGCAACAGCTGTAAGTACTCAAAACTCAAATGTTGTACTTTAAAGTTAGGGCTCTCAGGTGACAGATAAAACCACCAACTTATTCATGATTTATTCTAATCCCTTTACATAAGACTGCAAATGGGAACACGAACATGGTATAAGAAAACTGACCCAGACTGTACCACTATAGATTAATTCAGATGACTGGTAATTTTACAAAAGATGTAAATGGGTTCAGAAAAGTTGGATAATGTGTTCTTAATCCACATTTAGTTGATACCAAAGAATATACCAGAAAAACAGAATATACCATCTTTGTCATTGTTATATCTGTCTTGTTAGGTTCATCTAACAATTTGGGCATCGGGTGGTATGATACCAAGTAATTTATAGGTAAATTTTTATTCTATTTTGTCATTGTCTTTGTTTGGAATAATATTAATTATGATGTCATTTTTATTTAAATCAGAGGATTACTGTTTCCAGGCATCTATTCTTCTGCCTAGGCTCAGGTCATTTGTATAAACAGCCTACAAAATGAAGTCCCCAGGGTCTGTTCCTGTTCAGCTACCCTGATTTCTGCCCTACAATTAACCACAGGAAGGTGAATATACAGCACTGAGAATGAAGCCAGCCAAGGGCTCACCGTCAGGTGATTTTAGACATTGAACTTTGGCACAGCAATTAAATTCAATCACCTGGATCCAGATTACCAGTCACCTATTCAGATTCATGGCTCTGTTTACACAGTGAAAACTCACAACTATAAGGCCACAATCGAGGTTGCTGTAGCAAATTTAGTCAACAACACACAGATAGTCACAGTGAAGAGTCATCCAGTAGTCAACTCTTGCCCAAGGCCTTAGAGGTCATTAATGGCTGACCCAGATAAGAACCAAGCTTTCCATACCTAAGTACAGGACTCTCTCCAGCCAATCTTTAATGATGAGAAGAGTGTAGCTCTGAAAGAGAATTTTTGCATATATTTTTATATATTTATATAAAAATATATATGATTACTTATTTTTAAATATTTGCATATATTTTTCTGAGTTCTAGGGCATATTTAAATAACCCTGCTTAATGAACCCTGGTTGAAATTTCAAGGATCTTGGTTCACTTTGAAACTGTAAGTTATTTATAAATCTTAAAAGTACTGAGCTAGACTAACATTCTTTTGTTTATTTAAGAAAAGGGAGGACAAATAGCCATAAACCTCAAGTTGTTAATGCCGAGGAACTGGGTCATATAAATCAAGGACACAAAATATATCAAATGCCCACAACTTCAGGCAGTAGCAAATTTTATATGCTGAAAAGCTTAAACGTATAAGGCAACAAAGACAGGATAAATAAGAAAAAAAGTGGAGGTGATAAATTTTTCCTATAAAACTCTTCTAAATTACCCTTTTTTATGACACATCTTGGCTTATTTAGATACAACAGGATGACTAAGTTATTCTTTCAAAAAGCTGTTTATGTATCCAAATACTATTTTCTACCCGCAAGAAAGCAGTTTGCAGCTCTTAGCACTCAGGGAATTAGTGACTGAACAATCCCCTTCAGAGTGCTGCTCACTGAACTTGTTAAAGGATCAAACCTTGTGGTACAAAGCAGCTTAATTACTAATGTTATCCATCTTACACTAGAAGGAAAAAAAGAACTCCCTCTTTAATGTCATTTTTTAGTGTTTATTCTATGTCACAAAATATTAGACCTTAAAGTCCCCATCTGGTTGCCAATAGCAGAGACCTCCTGCCAAGTGTATTATGTTGTCAAATAATCAAACAACAAACTTTTATTATGCTAAATCACTGGAATCTGGAGTAGTTTCCTATAGCCACTACTGTTACTTACCCTGACTTAACGCACAGAGGAACATTTCTTTTTTTTCAAATTGGCAGTTTTTTCCATGGGGTAGACATTATATATAATTTTTTTTACCAATACTCTATTCTCCTTCTGTACACCTAGAAGATATGATTATTGGCTTCCTTGAAATTGAGGAAACCTGACCAATAAATTGCGAGTAAAAGTTATGCGGGGTTGAGTCTGTGGAAATGTCATGTTCAATAATCCAAGCTCTGCTTTCCCATGCTGAGTGATGAGAGGGCTTGTGCTCTAGATGGTGCAACTGCAACATAGCACAGCCCCCACTGGCTTGGGCTCCTGAGTAACTGAGCGAGTGAGTCCCAAACCAGCAATGCATATATAATTGGAACAGGAAATAAGTTTTTACTGGGGTAAGCCACTGAGATTTTGAGTAAGCCACTGAGATTTTGAGTTTGTTTGTTAGTTCAGTACAACCTACCCTATTCTGACTAATGTATGACATACTGGCTAGAATATGTATATGATGGATATATATATGTGTATATATACACATATATATGTATATATAGATATATATGTATGTGTATATATACACATACATGCATGGCTATATGTATATGCATATATATACATATGCATGTATAAATTTCCACATATATGTATATACACACGTAAGAGATGTATTAGAATACGTGTGTGTATATATGTACATATACACACATAAACACATATGATTACTAAATTGTAGCTTGAGAAATTTTCATGACATAGTGGAACTTTATTTTAGAGAAAGTGTTCTTAATTATGCCTTTAAAAGAAAGTGATTTTTAGCAATTAAGTCATTTTTTTATAACACCATGCCAAAAAGCAAACCATATACTCGATGACCTTTGCTGGAGGTTCTGCAAGGTGCTAATCACAACACTTGTCCTCTCTTCATTCTAAACAGTATGAAAAATAAACACAGGAAATGGGCAGAATTATGGATCTCAAAATATTAGCTTTTTCACCCTACAAAATGATCAAAATGGATCTTCTACTCCATACCACCTAACATGAAGTGACTCGTCCATCTACTTGCAGGGAGAGCAGCTGAAGGACCGTGGGCTTCCCCATGCAGAGACGAAAAGCCCTGCTCCAGAGAGCTTAATGTATGGAACAGTAGCTTCATGAAGCTAAGCGCAATATGATATACTGAATTGGATCCTGGTACAGGAAAATGTCATTAGTGGGAAAACTGCTGAAATCTGAAAGAAGTCTGGAATTTAGTTGATTGTAATGTATAAGTATTAATTTCTTAGTTTTGATAAATATACCATTGTTATATAAAGTAAGAGACACTGGAATAAAAGGTTTATGAAGATTCTCTATCCCACCCTTGCAGCTCTTCTGTAAATCTAAAATTATTTCAAAATTTGGAAATTTAAAGGAAAAATATATTTCTTCTACAAGCTAGGGGACACAGTAGAAAAGAAATGGCTAATAGTTTTGAAACCAAAAAGCACTGGATTTAAATACCAAACATGCCACTTTCTACCCAGATTCTCTAAAGTAAAATATCTAAGTCTCACTTTGCTTATCTGTATAACTATGATAATAGAGCTTACATACAATATGGTTGAGATTTAAATGACATAAAATATACAAAATAGTTCCTGGGATGCAGTAGGGCATCTCTACAAACAGATTCTACATTCTCTAAAAAAGTGAGTTTGGTAAAAAGTAGGATAGCTTGAAACTATGACAATAAGGATGGAGACCGGAACAGGTATCATTGTGAGATGTAAAGACATACATCTGGGAGGGGTCTTTGCTGAAAGGTATGCACTTTCTTCACATTTGTATGCATACTGAATTGTGGTCACAGCTACAGTCCCAGAGTGCCTTTCACTCAGGGTATTTCTACCTTTCTGTCACTGCTCATGGCACCATAGAAACACTTAAAAGATGCACTCTCCTGGCAGTGTCAAGACTTATTGGAAGACACAATTCAGCTGATTGTAAATGGTAGCTTCTTTTTATGTTTTTGTTTACTTTCTGTTGTACAACCACAGGCAACTCACACAAAATGAGTTTGCTGGTCATTGCTTTAGGACTTTCAGCATCCCCATTTAAGACAGAACACATTCAAGAATAAGACTGCTAAAAAATTGTGCTCTTCTAGCAGGTTGAATAGAAGGCCTTTAATCTACCCAAATCAATGCACATCAGTGGCTTCTGAGCTCAAATTCCAAGTAACTGGCAAACGTATACACGACAACTCAGTGACCAGAACCAATTCTAGGAGCACTGATTACAGTGGTGATAGCTTGTAATAAATACAAGAGCTCTTAGGGAAAGGTTTCAAAACCTTATAAAACCAACTAATGATGTAATGATATTTTGTTTTGTTTAATTACCATTCATAATGCAATGTAATTAAACTCAGTGACAGGAGGATAAGAGTACCAAGATATAGACAATTAAGTTAATCACAACATATGTAAGATATATTCAGGCACCACATAAGTCCTCTGACAGGAAGGATCTAAGCATTTTTCTTACGTTTATACAGAATAAAAATTACAAAGTTTCCATATTCTAAGCAATAGGATAAACTGCCAAAGACAGTGTTTCTAAAACTTGTATACTAACATTAACTGACTTTACAGAATTGGATTTAAGAGTCCAAGCATTGGGGCTTCCCTGGTGGCGCAGTGGTTGAGAGTCCGCCTGCCGATGAAGGGGACACGGGTTCGTGCCCCGGTTCAGGAAGATACCACATGACGCAGAGCGGCTGGGCCCGTGAGCCATGGCCGCTGAGCCTGCGCGTCCGGAGCCTGTGCTCTGCAACGGGAGGGGCCACAACAGTGAGAGGCCCGCGTACCGCAAAAAAAAAAAAAAAAAAAAAAGAGTCCAAGCATTATTTCCTCTAGTTCAGATGCTTAGAGAAGACCTGGGTGAGAAAAAAGAAAGAATATTGAAGAGTAAGCATAATTATTTATTTTAAAAATTGATTTGCAGCTCATTATGTATTCAGGATAATAATCATTTATTGGGTATATAATGCAACTATCTATTCCCAAGTCTGCAGCATTTCTTTTACCTTTGTTATAATATTTTTGGACATGCAAATTTTAAAATTTTAATTTCAACACATTTATCAATCTTTTCATATGGCTTATGTTTTGTGCCATATTCAAGAATACCTTCCCTACCATGTTGCAACCATATATTCTTCTAATAAAGATTTATTTGTTCATATCTAAATCCTTAGTCTCTGAAGTTCATTTTTATGTTTTGGGTGAAGTTGGGACCTAATTTTGCTTTTCCAAGGAAATTCACTGACCCAACACCATTTTTTGAATAGATTATCCTTTTCTTACTGTTTTGAAACACTATATTTATCATTTATATATCTTTTATATATTTATATATATTTATATAGCATTTATACTTAATTATATAATTAGAAGCTGTATTGTATTATGTTACAAATTTATATTTCTATGTCATTTATATATCTATCATTTATATATCAACTATGTCATTGATATCAAGTCCTTATACATTCACATATGTACTTTACAATTCTCTTCTCCATTACATGTCTATTCTTTCATTAATACATAACTGTTTTAATTCCTATAACTGTATAATAAATCTTGGTATAGTGTAGCCCAACCATTCTTCAAATGTGTCTTGGCTTTTCATATTCTTTTGGTCTTCTGTATTAGTTTAGAATTAGACAGATTTCCTTGAATTTCCTGAAGGTTTCCAATCTTTCCTTAGGGGCTATTTTAGATGTTAGGATCCTCCTTCAACACTCTGGTAGTTTACAACTGTGCTGTAGCCTTGATTTCCAACTTATGTAGAACCTTAAGATCAGCCAGAGGGAGAATTAGAAACTTCTCAGGTCTTTCCTGGGGATGCACAAAACATTGCATGTGTGTTTGGCCTTCTAGATCCCCAGAAATATGTCAGAGCTTTTTAAAGCCCCTTATGGACTTCTCATTCCCCATATTTTCCTTAAATATTTTAGCCAAATTTTTGCTTGCCCCTACTAGAACCAATGTCTATGGCAGCTGGGACAGGCACTGCTGATTGTCCTGAGGATAGGGATCTCCTTACTGAGAGAGACTTGAGTCAGGTCAAACAATGATACGTTTTCTCGGGAAAGCTCATCGAATGCAGGCCATCTGATGAAAATTCTCTGGAGATGGAACTTTTGGCGGCAGTTCCAAACTCTTTCTGTTCCCTCCAGTAGCTGCTAGGCAGCTGGTTTTAACGGCAACCATGTTTCTGAGACTGCTGGTCTTCAAAGCTACTGAGAAGCTGAGGAGAGAGGAATGGAAAGAGGAAAGTTAAAACACCGCAAAGCTTGCTGTTCTTACCAAAAGTCAGCTGTTTTTCTTGCACAAATTCTCCCCACATTGTTACAAGCCTTTGGTTTATTAACAGAGTGTTTAAAAAGTTGATTTTGACAATTTTGGCCAATATTCTTGTTGTTTTCTGGAAGAATGGATTTTCAGAGGTCTTAACTCTGTATTATGGATGTTTGTGTTTCCCCCATCCACATGTTGAAGCCCTAGTCCCCGATGTAATAGTATTAAAATGTAAGGACTTTGGGAGGTAATTAGGTTTAGATGAGGTCATGAGGGTGGAACCCCCATTTTGGGATTAGTGCCCTCATAAGAAAAGACATAAGAGAGCTTGCTTCCTCTCTCTCCACTGTATGAGGATATAGCAAGAAGGTGGCCACCTACAAGAGAGTCCCCAGCAGAACCTGACCATGCTAGTATCTTGATCTTGGACTTCAAAGTCTCCAGAAGTGTGATAAATAGACGTCTGTTTTTTAAGCCACCCAGTCTATGGTATTTTGCTATAATAGCCCAATCTAATTAAGACATTATCATTCTGGAAGTTCTCTATTTTTCCATATATTTAACAGTCATAAGTGCTTCATTTTGGGGGAAATTTCTTCTCATGCTCTTTGCCCAATCTGCTATAATACTAGATTTTCTTATTGGACTGGAACTGATTTTTTATATTAAGTATATGTAAACTGTGCCATATTTTTTTTGCTGAAATTCTCTCAGTTTACCATTTGCTTATATTATAATTTTGGTACACACAGATTTTTTTTATGAAGTCCAATATATCAATACCTACCACTATATTTTTCATCATATTAGGAAGAGTTAGAATTCATTACATTTTTCTGGTTATTTAATGATTTCATTTTTTATATCAAACTTTTGCATTCATCTAGAATTAATTTTGGCATATGTTATAGTGGGAAAATCAACTTGGATTTTGTCCCAAAACATCAATTTTCCCAACAGAATTTACTAATAATCTATTTCACCCCTTGTTGGTTTGTGATACTCCATTTATAACACATTAAATCTCTAAATATAATTCTTATATATAATAAAAACATTTTCTCACTTATGTCTTCTGAACTCTGGTCATATTCCTACTCTTGATCCAACATTACATTATCTTGGTATTTTGCTGCTTGTTACTATATTTTAATATTTGGTTATTAACTTTAAATTAATATGCAATGTAAAGAGCTAACACTAGATGAAAAATAGTCTTTGGAGTACAGCCTTCCTCTCTTTGCTCCTGCAGTTCTTAAATCCTTATTCAACTTTCAACAGAGATATTGCCTCCTATAAGGAGACTTTCCTAAGTTCTTATTTTCCTCCTTCTGGGATGGGTTAGGTGTCTTCCTCTATGCTGTTTCTCCTTATTCTCATAATGTCCCATGCACATCTTTGTTATGGCATATTTGGGGTACACTGCACTGTGAGGGTTGAGTTTTCTGCTATTTATACCACTGGACTGTGGTAAACTCTTTGCGGGCAGAGACTGTGTTCTGTATCCATGATGCCAAATGGTTTCTGGCCATATTAAAAGATCAACAAATTTTCCTTGAAAAAAAATGAATAAATGACATCAACTGAACTTTCCCCTGATGTGGACAATAGGGAGACAGAAATCTGGCAAACAATTAAAGCATCATTATCATTCTAGGACTTATTACAAATAAATACACTATAGTAATTTTAAATACAAACACCTAGATATGATTCAATAATGTCTTGATTTTGAATATTCTTATTCTGCTTTAATACAAAATTTGACTATCATCATTGGATATTCAAAAGCTGTGGTTTGTATGCAGTTCTGTCATTAGCAGTTAAAATGCCCCTTGCAGTTTTTCCTACTGTCAACTCTATTTGCTTTTTTTTTTTTTGCGGTACGTGGGCCTCTCACTACTGTGGCCTCTCCCGCTGCGGAGCAGAGGCTCCGGAAGCGCAGGCCCAGCCGCCATGGCTCACGGGCCCAGCCGCTCCGCGGCACGCGGGATCTTCCCGGACCAGGGCACGAACCCACGTCCCCTGCATCGGCAGGCGGACTCCCAACCACTGCGCCACCAGGGAAGCCCTCTATTTGCTTTTTAAATCAAATCAATTTAAATCAAGCACCTACAGAATATCTGCTAATCCCAGGAGGTTCTGAAAGTCTCAACCCTTGTTATTTGCACTTGAAAAAATTGCTTTGCTGCACGCACCTAGCTTCAGCTGTCACAAGAGAGGTATGACCATTGGATATACATTAACAACCTCCACAGACCTTCTAGGACAGGGGTCCCCGACCCCCGGGCCACAGACCACTACTAGTCCATGGCCTGTTAGGAACCAGGCCCCACAGCAGGAGGTGAGCAGCGGGCAAGCGAGCAAAGCTTCCTCTGTATTTACAGCCGCTCCCCATCGCTGGCATTACCGCTTGAGCTCCGTCTCCTGTCAGATCAGTGGAAGCATTAGATTCTCATAGGAGCGCGAACCCTACTGTGAACTGTGCATGCGAGGGATCTAGGATGCATACTCCTTATGAGAATCTAATGCCTGATGATCTGAGGTGGAGCTGAGGCAGTGATGCTAGCTCTGGGGAGCGTCTGCAAATGCAGCTTATCATTAGCAGAGAGGTTTGACTGCTCAGAGAACATAATAAATCAATTGCTTGCAGACTCATGTCAAACCCTATCAGTGAGTGGCAAGTGAAAACAAGCTCAGGATTCCCACTGATTCTGCATTATGGTGAGTTGTATAATTATTTCATTATTTATTACAATGTAATAATAATAGAAATAAAGTGCACAATAAATGTAATGCGCTTGAATCATCCTTATACCATCCCCCCCCTCCCCTGGTCCGTGGAAAAACTATCTTCCAAGAAGCTGGTCCCTGGTGCCAAAAAGGTTGGGGACTGCTATTCTAGGACAAGGAGTTTCCAATTAGAGATTTCTCAGGAAGCTAAGTTGTACTCCACCAGAGTAGTTAACAAAAGAAACAGTTGGTTTCCTTGGTACAGCCTATAGACTTTTACATTTTGAATCAGAGTTGCATCTCAGCATCAGATGTAACAAGCTTATTAAATAGGCCACACCTTTTGTAAGAATTTAAAAAAATTTAAATATCTAGAGGGAATGTTTACTTTTTTCGAATAAAAATATTGAAAGATTTAAAATAGCCTCTGAGAAACCAAAAATAAAGCCAGCATTCAGCCTATCCAATCTATTGAACTGTGTCAAATAATTTTGGGAATAAGCCAAGGTATAAATAAACCTACAAATACATACACTGTAAGAAAGGCAGATAATTGTGGTAGAGCAAAAACAGTTGGATATACTGACATAAATAATAAGTGCCAGCTGACAGCCAGAATGGAGCTAGAATATCTGTAAAAATTTAGCTGTAAACTATGCACACAAAGACAATCATTTAAAGAAGACTCAACTTTGCAAAGCTAATTGAACTGGAACACTTATGAATATTTTATTAATCCGGTCTAAGACAACATGTACAATATGGACAAATGCTTCTGCAGTCCATGTTAATTTAACGAGCTCACCTTGAAGAACCCTCATTGATTACTTAGAGTACTCAAGGCTCCCTTAAACTTTTTGATCCTCAGCAATGTGGCTTTTGCACCATCTGTTTATGGTTAAACATGACATTGCAATATTTCAAACTTGTCATTCTCCCTCAGGAGCAAATGGAACTCACTGCAAGCATCAGAACTCCCTGCACTCACCAGCCACATGGGAGCTTGGAACAAAGAGGATAGGGCAACACAGCTGAGAAAGCAACTGATTTGGCTGGAAGATACGACTATAGGTTATAACACAGCTCAACAGTGAGGAAAAGAATAAAAAATCTGCTTTTGTACTCAGTGTAGTCAGGTCCTAAGGATTAAAATCTCTATTTATTCTCACTTTCCAAGTAGGATTTCAAAGTTTTGATTTTCGTAAAAAGGAAATGTTATAAATGTTTAATTGTGTTAACGAATAAGGAATGATTATATTCTAGCTAATGCTAAATCATAAAGTTCTTTATCTTATTATTAGTGCCAGCATGTGTGAGATAATCACATCTTTACCTTCAGATAACACGATTTTTATTGGGCATGAGTAATCTTGCCTCATCCCCCAACTCCCTAGAGAAAAAGAAATTCCTATTCAAAGGACTGAAATCCCCCTTTATGCAGAAGTCACTCTTTATGAAGTAAGCATTGGTATACCCAGAAATTTCTTGTTCAAATGCAATAGCCCTGAAAACAGAGCATATCAAGGTTTAGAGATCTTTAACACAAGTGTAGATTGGTTTATTGGTGTTTTGTTTGTTTTTTGCTTCAGGGGAATTGTGAAAAGAGAATTCTGAGGCTGTGGAAGGCCTAGGCAATTAAGATTTCACCAAATAACTACCTGTCAACTTAGAATGCTGGGATCAATGCAGAGGGGGAGTGGGACACACTGGCCATGAATACTTTGATGGGATCGAAAAGAGATTCACTTTGTTATAAAGCAGAAACTAACACACCATTGTAAAGCAATTATACTCTAATAAAGAAGTAAAAAAATAAAAAAAAAGACAGACACAAGCCCATAGCTTCTCAAACAGCCCTTATCTTTCCTGTAGGTCTCTGCACTTGCTACTCCCTTGAAACCTTCTACTCTTCTGTCCCAATTCCGTCCCCACCTCTCTACCTGGCTACTGCCTATTCAACATTTGGGTCTTAGCATAAATGCTACTTTTTCTGCGCAAGCCTTTTCTGGCTCCTAAGATTAGGATGCTCTCGTGGAATACTGAAATTTTCCATTCTTGCATATATCAAATGCTAATTAATTATTTGTCCAATTATATTTTAATGTCATCTTCCCAAATGGACTAAGGCATCATCATGGCAGGGCCATGATTCTCTTACTTACCGTTCTTTCCCAGCCCCTAACATACTATAAACACTTCAAAAGTATATGTGGACTGATTGGCTTTTTGGTGCAATGCATATGCATGCAGTAATCTTGGAAGTGGAGCATTACAGCAGCAAGTTCTCATGGCAGTAAGGGTAATGGATATCCAGGTGGTAGTGTAAGCCCGGGAAGGATATGGATAGGGATGAAAGGGAAAATAAAAGGAGAAGGAGACAGTCTTTTCAATTTCACAAGGCAAAATACATAGCCTTCTTGAGTTGCACGTTTATAATGTGAACAATGACGCCTACCTTGCAAGGCTGTTATGGGAAGGTGAAGATGCAGTGCAACACCTGGTATACAATAGACAGCCAATAAGTAATAACTCAATGTTAATTCTGCTAATATTCCCACTATTGTTTCTTAGTTCACATTCTCTCTCTTCCTAGACTATTATAATAACTTTCCAACAGTTCTTCTTGCCGCCAGTGTCCCCCTGTACACAGCAGCAAGAGGCTATGCGGGCATAGGAAATGATGGCAGGGAGTGAAGGGCGGGGATTAGGAGGCAGTCAATAAAAAGTTTGAGCTAACCCAGAGTGCCCACGTCAGGGAACCGAATCTGAATAATTCACATGTACTTATAAAAACAGGGTCAGAGGAAGAGTGACAATCAACAGAAGATTGTTCATATATCCAGTGAGGCAAAGGGACTTCAGAGAGACCCAGAGAAGCTCTTATATAATCTGATAAAGGAAGAGGAGTAAAAGCACAGACCACACCCTTCTGCCCCATGTAGTCAGCCCCGCAAGCTAAAAATCTGTCAGCGCTACAGGGAAAGGAAAATATGAGATCCACATGGGTCTCAGACTGCAGTTTTATACTGAATGAGACTATGTTTTGCACACAACCGAAAGGCATAGAATCGTCCTTATATGGTCTTAAGAGGTGGGAAAGGGAAGTTTAATTTAGTGCCACTGAAGGCAAAGAGTCTGAAAAACACTAAAACCATTTTAGGTTTATGGCCTCTCAAGTTTGGACTGTTCAAGAACCTAGTAAGAGGGATGATGCAGTCAAAGATGACATTCAGGTCTCTGGCCTGGGAAGTAAGAAGTGATGTCCGAGATGGGGATATAGCAGCTCAGGTATGGACATAGAGGTTTGGGAGTGCACTGCCTGAAAACAGGAGTTGAAGCTTTGTCAGAGGATGTGATGACTCAGGGAGACTAGAACAGAAGGGAGCCAAGAGCAGTCAAAGGAAGAAAAGTAAGTGTAAACAAAAGAAAAGAATGAGAAAGGAATTGTGTTTCTGAAGGAGGGAGAAATACACAAAAGGGAGGACTGTGGCTCCTGATTCCAATTTCACTTCCATCACAATTGTGCCCATAGCAGACCAGTTGAGCAAGCTGTGCTTTTCTCATTCCCTCCAGGGAGACACAGGATGTTTTTGTTTTTCAAGGAAGTTCTGCAATGTGTACTATAGGCAGGCAAAGTATAATTAACTTTTTTTTTTTTTTTTTTGGCTTAGAGCTTCAGAAGTGCCCACTGGTCAGTAAAACGAATGTCCAGGCAAGAAAATACATCATGCATTCCTCCCTTGATGATTCATTGGATGTTCCATGGTACTTAGGTACATCAAAAACTAAATACAGTAATATGCTGCCTCTTCATAAACTGCACTGACCCTAGAGTCATAACTTCACAAGCCAGGAAAAATGATAGCTAGTGTAAATAAAATGCAGTTCTCAAGAGTTCTAAAACATTTTTTCTCAATTTGACAACTCCCAAATGTGAGCTTGTAGGCAGATTTGGTGCTGTGTTCCAGGCCACATGCCCCTCTATCCAACTCACAGGGAAACTTAAATAAAATATATTCAAGATGTATTTGCTGTGAATGCAGAGTAGTTAGAGCTGACCCACTGGCATGAAGATGAGTGTCCAGGGGTCCCCACAGCAAGGGCCCTGCAACACAGGTCCTGGCCTTGGTGTAGTAGGTATGTGGTGGTAACCGCACCTGCCAGAGTCTGGAAATTGGCTCTGGTGGTCTCCTTTAATTCCTGCCGACCCCAGTTCTCCAGGCTTTCTATGCTTCTGTGAGCTATGAATTCTTTTTCTGCCTAAGTTAACAAGATCTGATTGTTGCATAAGAACCCAGACTAGTACAACCGCGGTTTAGCTTTATCTCCCTGGCCGTTGCCCTCAGGGAGCTAGTTCTATATAGTGCTTTAACATAAAATATGAGACTGAAAAGAGACTATATTGATAGGGAGCTCAATAAACACCCATGGTATTTGACCAGAATCCCCTTTCCTCTGCCTCTACTGATGTACAGTCTCATTATGGTTTGCAGATAGACATATGGCCTAAACTACATCAAACATAATATTTCACCATCACTGCATGTCACAGTGATGGAAAGAAAGGGTGGAGGTGTGATCCAAGCCTTGTCAATCAGACTTGAATCTGTGATTTTTTTTTTTTAATACCAAGACTGTTGAGAGAGGTGAGAGGAGGATAAGAAAAAGTGGTGGGAAAGGAGTGAAGATGGAGCAGATGCTGTTAATGCCTCACTCATGCTACGGATTTCATCACCATTTTCACACAGCTGCATCTCTTTGTTGAAGGACTGTCCTCAGGATGCCAAATTTGCATGTGTACACATATAGCTGAAAGAGCCTGGGAATTTACATATCCCAAGCAGCACCTGTTAATTGGGACAATGCTGAAGGAGATCAACTCCTTCTCCAGAGTCCCACTGAGGGATGGAGCCAAAGTCACCTTCTGTAGGGCTCTGCTTGGTTTCACAAGTTTTCACCTTTGCTTAACTCCCTTCCCTTCCCTGTCTCCAGTCTCCACCCCTTGATGAGATTCTTCCAGGAACACATCTTAATAAATCACTTTCAGGGTCTGCTTCTGGAGAATCTAATCTAAGACACCTGAAAAGCCAGCAGCTCTCTCTTGTTCCTCGTGGATAACAGTGCTTGAGATATAAAGTAAACAAGTGGGTGGATGGATCAAATCTCTGCTTCCAACCACTCCAGCCCCTCCAACAGATGAACTGATACTTTCCCATTCCTGCTAAAGTTAGGCTGAATTTGATTTCTGTTACTTGCAACTAAGAGACATAATTCACCAGGGTGAGGTACAGCGACTTCTTCCCTTGCTCTACTTAACAACAGACCTTGCAGATAAGTGAGAGATGTCCATGATATCATAAATCAGCCGTATATTCGAAACAAAGTTATCAGAAGACCACTGTCACGTCCATTGTTCCTTGGATGCCATGTACCCAATTTATGATTTACATTTTCCACTAGAGTTTACCATGTTGTTTCCAGACTTTTCTACAGTACAAACACCGGAAAAATTTCAATCTACCTTGACATATTCCATAATATGTACCATATATATGTTAAGAAAGAAAAAGAGAGGAGAGAACAAAATCTTTCTAACATGCAAATCAACTCCTGTCAGGCCAAGTTTAAAGGCCTTCAATACCTCTTCCTTCTTCCCAAGATAAGGTTCATACTCCTTAAAATGCTCTCAATAGCTTAATTATGTGATGTTGGGTGCAACTATCAATCACATTCTTCCCACTCCACCTCCATAATCCAGTCACAGTGGACACTTTCAGTCCCTTGAGAGACATGCTCTTTCTTGGCCTTGGACCTTTGTTCCTCCTCTTCCTCCACATGCTCATGCTCCAGCTTCGCATTTCACTTGGATTACTCCTTTTTAGGTCTCAGGACTAGGCCAAGACATTACTTCTTCCAGAAAGTTCCACCTCCCACCTCTCCTAGGTGCTCCCACTGTTCCCTTTACTTCCCTAAAATTTCACATATCACCCTCTAGTGTGATTAAACATGTTTATTTGGAATAAGAATATATGACCCTTGAGGTAAAATTATGTGTTTGTTCAATGCCATATTGCTGGAGTCTAACAGTACCTGGATCATAACAGATTTATAATATTTTTAAATGAATGAATGAATAAAAAAGGAAAAAGAGAGAGATGTTGAGAGAGGAGAAATTATGGTTTTTTGAACACCAGTATAGCTGGAACACTAAGTTCCAAACAGGAAACATCTCCTTAAGAGAAATGCCTTGATGAGTAAAAGATGTTTTCACCCCAGCATATGTCTCCCTCGGTGTCAACTCTTTATGACAGCTAACATAACCATAAAATATGTGCTCAGCAACAACTCCTGTGATTTAACAACAGGAGCCAGAGTGACTTAGCTGTGATACCTGGCTTCTCTCCCACAAAAAGGTACCTAAGTTCCCTTGTAAAAAAGACAGCTGAGATGAGGATACCCGCTGCCAAGAGACTTGGGTCAGTCACTTAACCTCTTTATCATTATATTAAATTATGGATTAATGTTCAGAGGCAGATAGCTGTAAATAATGCTCTTTAAAACAATTTCACTTCCAACCTTGTCTCATTTAATAACCAGATAGATTAAGAAATAAGTAGACGCTGACTTACAGAACAAAGTGCAAGACTGAAAGTCGGAAGTTCATGTACAGTGAAAGAAGAAATAGCACTAATCCATGTATGCTATCTTACCAAAGTGCTGTGAGAAACTTATTGTCAGTTTATTATCAAGTTTCACCCTGACCAGGATCATTCTGGATGTTATATCCTCAAAATATCTTCAGAAAGAGAAGATATGAGCATGGTACTGCCCCCACCTCTATGCAGCTTCCTTGATTGGCCTCACTAACTCATCAAGATGTTCTTTTCCACAAGACAGAGTCACTCAGAAGGCTCCTCATTGCATTCTTCCAGCAGTCTCTGTTGTCCAGTTAAACTTGCCACCACGGAAGATAAAACTGCTGTGTCACGCTGACTTTTCTGCTCAACTAGTGATAAACAATTCATTACCTTTTGGGATCTCAAACACTTATCTCCCTACCATTACTGATCTCCATCTGTCAGTACTCACAGAACTACTCACCATATGCCAAGCTCTTAGAGCAGACAGGCATCTACAGAACCAATGGAAATAGCTACTGACCCGTGCTGATTTTAAGCAGCATTTACTTCTTGGGGATTACTCTTTGTCCTCTTTTCTATCACATTATGGATAGTCTCAATGCTCACAGGTGGGGATAGTGCCTAAAGTGTTGTCTCCTAGTCAGCTCAATCCAATCCATCTCTACAGAGAGGAGGGTTGGTCATCACCCAGGCAAAAGTATCAATAAGGCGTCTTTGTTTACACAAAAGAATGCGAATCACACCACACATTTCATTCATTTTTAAATATCTTGATCCAAGCTCAGTTGACAAAGAATATTTGAAAATATGGCCTTTGTCCTTAAACTCCGCTTTTCATCTCATCATCAATCTTATCAGGAAAACAAAAAAATTCCCTTTTGTCTCCCAAATTCCTTGGTCCTTCATATTTCCTCTATTATCTCAAAATTCAGCCCAGGGTTTTCTAAAATTCAATCATTTGTATCCTACCTTCACAACTTTTGCCAACTGTACTCTAATAGATGACAATGGATATGTAGGTAGGTAGGTAGATGGATAGATAGATAGGAAACATACAGGTACATAGATTTGGAAAGATAGATATATCAGGAGATAGGTAGATATAGATATTGATAAATATACATATAGGTAGATAATCTGTTTTGAACTAACCCACTTTTTATAACATTTTATTTGTCCTAAGCAATAATGGCCATAGGCAACTTACATATTCTTCTGATATATATTTTAAAAAAACATCAAACTATTATGTATAAAATAAATAAGACACAAAAGTATATTTTACAGCACAGGGAATATAGCCAATATTTTATAACTTTAAGTGGAGTATAGAAATACTGAATCACTCTATTGTACACCTGAAACTAATATAATATTGTAAATCAACTATAGTTTGAAAAAAATAATGAAAATAATTTACATTTCTTGATATTAATATATTTAATTTGTTGACTTCTCCATGTTTCAATATTTATCAGGGATTCCTCTCTTTTGATTGTATATTGACATTCATTTATCATAGATGCATAAGCTTGATGACATATGGCATAATTTATCTGTTCCTCTTTTACCAGCATTCATTCAGGTTATTACTGGATTATTGTCATTAAGATGAAACTTTAATAAGCAACTAGTTCCATTAAAAAAAAAATAAAATTGAAAATGATCCAGCACATTTAAAATGATCTTAACCGTGAGTATAACACTTTGAGAAACAGTGACTCATGCCATTTGGTTCTCAATACTGGAATATCAGATCACCTGAGAAGAATTATTTTATTTTAAGAAGACTTAATTTTAAATTCTAATGTCTAGATCTCACCCCAGACCTATTAAATCCGAACGAGAATATCTGAGAACAATGACATGTCTAAAAGAGAAAAAATAATCATGCAGAAGCTTCTCATTCTAATCTATGAGCTGTATGAAAACCTCAAGATAGACATTTCCAATAAAAAATGTCTAACTTTGCACTTCTTCCTTTCCATCAGGAATTTATGAACCAGCATTCAACTTCTACACCAATCAATGGTTCTAACAAAACTTCTCATTTTAAAAAGATCAGTTGTGGGTTATTTTGCTACAAAATTTAATTTTTCAAAGTTCACTTAAACTGAATGGAAAAAAATCTTTATAGAGAAATATACAGCTCTTAGTGTTTCTCCACATGTATGCATTGGACATGGTTATAAGTCCTCTAAGAACAAGAACTTTACCTTTCTCACATCTATGCATCTATTTATCTGAAGTTTCAAGCAGTGTCTGGCACACAGCAAATACTCAAAAAATGGTCATCACATAAATAAATGAATAAGTAAATACACATAGCTCTAATAATAGAAAGGATACAAATTACGTCAAAAACATTTAACATCTCTTCCTCTCTCACTTGAACCTCATCATCTCTACTGTGTTTATTGTGAGGCTTTCTGATATAATTTGAAAGATAAAAACTAGAGTTTTCTAATATCTTATCCCCTACTAAAAAGTAAAGTTATAGTGAGAGATTAAATGCCTCCTTAATCATCTGTTTTAACTGTGTATGTTTTAATGTTTGCAGTCTGAGGAGCTACCATCAATTTCAGAAGAGGTAATTTCTTCTAACCATTATAGCTGAACTGGCAACATTTAACTCATATCCAAGCCACTGTCCAGTGCCCAGTACATAGTAAGTGCTCAATAAATCTGTCACTCATATTTGAACAAACATGATGTGGGATATAATCAAAACACTTTTCACTGGTTTCCCCTGCCACTGGATGAAAGCTCTGGAAGGCTCCATCCACATCTTCTGCAGCCTTTCAGTCTTCCCAGTTGCATTTAACCTCCAAAGGACTCATTTTCTTCATCTGTAAAATAAAGGGCTGGTACTACATACTAATATCTCCATTTTTCTTCTGACATCTTCTCTCTCTCTTTTTTTTTGTGTGTGTGTGTACAATTCACTAAGTAAGCACATTCATAGTTCTTAAGTACACTCATATTGTTTCTCTAACATCCTAATAGTATGATTTAAAATTTTCTGTATTGGATCTGGATATGTCTTAACTTTGTTTTTTAATTCATAATTTCAAGAAACAGGATGACACTTTGCATTTTCATAGAGATCCTGCTATGAGTATAAATATTGATCTCACCAACCTTTTTCAGCAAAGACAGGGTCTGTGCACACAGTAGATCTTGACAGAGTTGAAATTATTGACCTACAGAGAACGACATACAATCTGCCTGATTATTTTAATGTTCTCTTGTCAGGCACTTGCCTCTTTCCTTTGATTTAAGAAGGTTTTAGTTTCCATTTCATTGATATATGCATTCAACATGATTTCTTCTTCTCCATCAAACTTTTGCACCAAATCTGCAAATAAGGGTAGTACTTTTTATACAGCTGACAGAGAGATATATTGGAATCTTCCCTCATGACCGTCAAAAATTTCTCACATAAAGAGCTGGTGCTCACGTTTTCTGAGCTTCATAAGCAAGTGACTACAAAATACTGGCAACTCGTATTATGGTGAGGTCTCTGAGGCATCACTGGCTGCTGCAATTGCATTGTCCCTGATTGATGTTCTTTTCCTCAGAATTAAACCAGAGCCAATTCCTGCCATATGTTGCAGACAAAGGACAAAACAATGTTAGAGTCTTCTACCCTCCACTTCGTATCTGAAATGCAAACTTTAGATTTTCTTATCTTGAAGAGAAATGTCAGACAGAAGTCTTTTTGGTTCCATATTGCTGAGCCAGTTATGTAAAATGCAAACTAAAAATTCCATTCTACTTCCTAGAACCAAATGAAAGGAAAACACAGCTTTGGTGAGTAATGGCAAAAAATTGAACCATATCCTGAGGGGACAGGAAGGATAAACATGGCACTGCATTGTTCAGAGCTGCTCTATTATGGGATGCAGGTGTCACTGGCGCCCATTCCTATCAGAGAGTACATATTAGACTAGAAATAGGAATGTGTAGGTGGTGACAAATCATCCTCATGTGAAACCAGCATAAAATCCATTGCCCTTTGTTTTTATTTTGGGGAAAAACAGCCAAGAGGTTAATAAGGAACTAAGGACATTAGATCACATTCTTCTTTTTACCCATATTCATTTACTTATTCCTTATTTTGTATTATAGATGGCTATTAGGCTGATGTATATCAGCACTGTGTTAGCGTTTGGCAACACAAATGTAAGTGAGGCAAAGTGTGTAGCCAGCAATAAGCTGAAATCAAGTTGAGAAACAGTCATCCATACAGATAAGTATAATATAAAACTTTGGAGATCATGATCCCTGGATTAAATTTTGCTTCACTTAATATTAAATAGAAATTTAATTAGCTAGATAATACCATGTCACACTTGTAAACTTTGTTCTTTGCTACATACAGACTTACATATGTGTCCATATTAATTACCAAATGATGAGTGTAAATTAAACTTTGAGGGAAGGAGGTAAGAATGGTGTGGAAGCGGGAATGGTGTCATGTCAAACAGAGGAACTTGCATGAGCAAAGGCTCAGAGAAATAGTTCAGTGTACTGAGCAGATTACCAGCTGTTTTGAGTGACCAGAATGTAGAAGAAATTAAGTAAGACGATCATATAATTTATTATCCAAAATGGGACACTTTTGAAAGTGAAAGAGGATGTCAAAATAATTAAAATTATATAATTTAAAATATTTATATATTGACATTAAATTATTATTTTTTAAATATCGGTGGATCTGGGCTTCCCTGGTGGCGCAGTGGTTGAGAGTCCGCCTGCCGATGCAGGGGACACGGGTTCGTGCCCCGGTCTGGGAAGATCCCACATGCCGCGGAGCGGCTGGGCCCGTGAGCCATGGCCGCTGAGCCTGCGCGTCCGGAGCCTGTCCTCCGCAACGGGAGAGGCCACAACAGTGAGAGGCCTGCGCAGGTAACGCATAAAAAAAAAAAAAAAAAAATCGGTGGATCTACAATAAGCCTGAAATAACTATTTTTGAAAATAAAATTCTTTCAAAAATTAAAATAGGGCTTCCCTGGTGGTGCAGTGGTTGAGAGCCCGCCTGCCGATGCAGGGGACATGGGTTCGTGCCCCGGTCTGGGAAGATCCCACATGCCGTGGAGCAGCTGGGCCTGTGAGCCATGGCCGCTGAGCCTGTGCGTCCAGAGCCTGTGCTCCGTAATGGGAGAGGCCACAATAGTGAGGGGCCCGGGTATTGCAAAAAAAAAAAGAAAAATTTAAAATAGGATAATCTATGTACATTAAAGCAAAAAAAAAAAAAAAAAAAAACACCATTGATTATCTGAATGTTACAAATATAACAAAACCATAATAATTATTCCTGATACAAATGTTTGAGTTTAACCAGTTGGCAACATTAAATACTTCTCCCTTTACCCCCTGAGACCCAAAAGTTGAACAATCCCTAGCCATCTTTTTTTTTTTTCTAATAAACAAATACTCTGCATTGTGTCTTTGAAAAGGAAGTGATAGTTAAAAGGTAGG
The DNA here is from genome assembly GCF_008692025.1 of Phocoena sinus. NCBI lineage: Eukaryota > Metazoa > Chordata > Mammalia > Artiodactyla > Phocoenidae > Phocoena > Phocoena sinus. The sequence goes on along the minus strand of NC_045763.1, from coordinate 61,604,479 downwards.
TGATAGTAATATTATGCCTAGAAAGACATGGATGAAGGAAGATGGTTATTATTGATCATCTTTCAGATTTAGCTATGTATTATAAAGAGAACTCTAATAATATACAGGCCACTTATCATTACTAGAAAAGCTGGAAGTACAAAGTAGAGTAAACCTATCCCAGCTTATTTGAATGCAATTTTTAATAACATTTTAATTAATAAAATGAAAAATCCTGAACAAATACTAAACCAAGAAGGGCTCTCTGACAGCCTTCATAAGCTTGAATTGTTCTAGGCAAAGTGGCTACAAAAGCAGCTGACAAGGGTGTGATAAGATACAAAGCTGGACAAGGGAGCAAAGGCCAGATCCAGATCCTAGAGGACCTCAAACACCACACAAGGAAACTTGGAATTAACCAAGGGGAAGCCAGTGAAGAACTGCAGGGAGATATATACAATGGAATATTACTCAGCCATTAAAAGAAATGAAATTGGGTTATTTGTAGTGAAGTGAATGGACCTAGAGTCTGTCATACAGAGCAAAGTAAGTCAGAAAGAGAAGAACAAATACCATATGCTAACACATATATATGGAATCTAAAAAAAAAAAAAAAAAAAAAGCTTCTGAAGAGCCTAGGGGCAGGACAGGAATAAAGATGCAGATGTAGAGAATGGACTTGAGGACACGGGGAGGAGGAAAGGTAAGCTGGGACGAAGTACAAGAGTAGCATTGACATATATACACTACCAAATGTAAAACAGATAGTGGGAAGCAGCCACATAGCACAGGGAGATCAGCTCGGTGCTCTGTGACCACCTAGAGGGGTGAGATAGGGAGGGAGGGTGGGAGGGAGATGCAAGAGGGAGGAGATATGGGGATGTATGTATATGTATAGCTGATTCACTTTGTTATACAGCAAAAAGTAACACACCATTGTAAAGCAACTATCCTCCAATAAAGATGTTAAATTTTTTTTAATAAATAAATAAAAATAAAAACAGATGTATGTTCTAACATAAAAAAAAAAAAAACTTTGAGCCAAAGAGAAATTATGTTATTATAGAATGTGGAAGAGTAAAATAAAAAGGGCATATGTTTTATGCCAATTATACTGTACCCTTGTGGTCCTCTTGTATAAATGTTACAGGCCACAGGAAGAATGCTTAACTCCTTTCTATGTTTTATAAGGCCTTTCATGATCTGCTTACCTCACTATAGACCCTTCTACAGACCCTTCTGACCCAAACTCAGTCTCCAATCGTACTTACCTGTTTTCATTTCCTCAAACCCATCATGTTCTCCCTTCCTGAGCTCTGCACACGCTCTCCCCTCAACCTAGAACACTTTCACAACCACTCATCTCATTGTTGTGTATTATCTATTGCTGTATAACAAATTAAGCAAACTTAGCAACTTTACACAAGTCATACTTATTATCTCACAGTTTCTGTGGGTCAGGAATCTAGAAACAGCTCAGCTAGGAGGTTCTGGCTCAGGGTTTCTCATGAGGTTTCAGTCAAGCTGTTGGCCAGGACTGCTCTGCCTTAGGATGGAGAATCCACTTCCCAGATGGCACACTCAGATGGCTACAGGCAGCAAATCTTAGTTCCTTGCTAGCTATTGGCAAAGGCCTCAGCTCCTTGTCATATGGGTCTCTCCATATGATGGCCTGAGGGTCCTAACAGCATGCCAGCTGAATTCTCCCAAAACTAGTGATCCAAGAGAGAACAAGGTAGAAGCCTCGTGTCCTTTATGACCTGATCTTGGAAGTGAAACATCATCACTTTGGCCATATTCTTTTTTTTTAAATGAGTCACTAAGTCTACACTCAAAGGAGGAAAATTAAGCTTCACCTCTTGAAGGGAATGTCAAAGAATTTGTAGACACATTTTAAACCACCACAGCCTTGAGAGAGCCAAATTTCAGCCTGGATGATTACTTCCTTGGTTAGTTTTTGTAACTCTCTCAAGACTGGGCTGGTATCTCCGCTAGCTCTCAGGAGGTAACTCTCTTAACAGGTACTATTTTGGGAACCATTCCTTATTCACTGGTCTGTCTTTTGCAGTAGAAAGTAAACAACACGAAGGCAAGGACTATGTCTTGCTCACAGTTGTTCCCCCAAGCCTGGCACAGTGCTTGGCCTTTGGTAGGCATTCAGTCAAAGTGAAGGCATTCAGTCATCATGAAGAATGAATCATGCCACTTAGAGAGGCACTTTTCCTACCTTCCCATATAATAAGCAGGGGAAGAAAGGGGGAGAAATAAGGTTTATTATGCACCTCCTGCTGTGCATTGCACTTTGTATATATAATCTCATTTAGTGATAGATGTAACCTTTGATAGAAGCATAATTATGTGGTGGAAAAGAATGAAGAATTGTAATTTTACACTCTGCTGCCTCTTATTACTGTGGAGTCTTGGGCAGCTTATTTAGACTCTTGGAACTTCAGTTTCATGTGAAAAAAATTAAAGGATATAATAATAATTGCCATGACAACTAACATGGTTTTAGTGAGGATCAAATAAGACAATGTAAATGAAAAGAAGGTACAAACCATAAAACACCATACAAATATAATACATAAATATTATAATTTCTCAAATTCCTTAGAGTATGGATGATATTGCCAAGCATGAAGAAGAGGCTTCCATCTTTGGAAACTTAAGCAAAGGTAAAACTCCTATTCCAGTGATAACCTATATATATATATATTTTTTAGCATTTCTTTCATTTCTTTTTGAATTTTTGAATTTTATTTATTTTATACAGCAGGTTCTTATTAGTTATCCATTTTAGATGCCCAGTTAAATTTGAATTTATGATAAACAACAAATAGATATTTTAGTATAAGTATGTTCTAAGTAGGTCCTGGCCTCAGTAGATGGACTTAGAAAAATCATCAAGGGCACCCTGTCAGATATATATTTGGGACATACAAATTTAACCGTGTGTCCTATATTTTTATTTGTTAAATCTGGCAGTCCTATTGCAATTGAACTGAATCATACTAACCTCTACAGTTACTTGTCATATAATTACTTGATCACCCTTCAAAACATCATATTCTGAGACCCATTCAGACGTTTTCTAGTAGTTGTTTATTTTAAAGGGATGATAAAAATTATAGACTGGAAATTTATTAATGCAATCACTTTTATAATTTGATTTTATCTAATTGCCATTTATATCAATGATAACTTCATAAGGGGAAAGTATAAAAATGGGGCTTAACTCTCCAAAGATAATCATGAAATAAATAGGCCACTGCAGGCTTCTGGGAACCAGAGAGAGAAGTTTCACCCTTATGACTGGAACCAGCTGGAATTTTTTTTTTTTTTTATATTAAGGCCCTTGACCATTTAGACACAAAGAAACTTTCCATTTCAAATCCTGAACAGTTTTCTCCAATGATGTCACATCAGAGAACTGAATATTTTGGACTTGAAATGAAATCAATATCACATTATCACAGATTGAAAGGTAAAATTTCACCCATGTTGATTTTGGACATTGCCAGACTCATTCCATCAAGGTTTCAGTGCTTTTGTTCTGCCTCTGGTGAATGCTAAAAGACAAATTCTGGGAAATTCATTCCAAATCCCAGTGAATAGTCATAATGCAGTTTCTAAGTGCAGTCCCTACAGAGAGCTTTATAGAATCTCCTTCTCACAAGGAGGCCTCCTTGTGCATCTAAACCATTCAGTGTGTGTGAGAGAAGACTAAATAGGATGTAGCAGTGAGCCTCAACATGTGACCTTTGTTTGTTGAGGTTCCTCAAACCTCAGGTAGGTAGTCATCTTGATGATTTCTGGCCCCTGAATTCTTCACAGGAGGATTCCAAGTCCAGCGTTTCCTGTACAGTTCCTGGTGGATTTTGATCCAAAATGAATAAGACCCAATCCTTGACCTCAAAATTGCTATTGGGTCAGTAGAGCTGCTGTCTCAGTCATCCCCACTTCTCCATCCATGGCTGGTGTGCTCTTTGCCCACTGCCTTGTGACCCTTAAATGGAGAAAAAAAAACTCTAGCCAGACCGACATGGCCTATCTCAGGAGGAGGAGGGCATGTTCTTATGTGGACCCCCCTAAGCAAGTCACTCTTTTTAACAAAGCAAATAAAAACAGACACACACATCAATGAAACACAATAGAGTGCCCAGAAATAAACCCACACATAAATGGACAATTAATTTACAACGAAGGAGTCAAGAACATACAACAGAGAAAGGACAACAACATACAACATTCTCATCAATAAATGGTGTGGGGCCTCCTGGAGGTCCTAATCTCAGCACCAGGACCCAGCTCTATCCAACCGCCGGCAAACTCCAGTGCTGGGCGCCTCCAGCCAAACAACCAGTAAGACAGGAATAGAGCCCCACCCATTAAAAAAAAAAAAGGAAACAACAAAAGAATATGTTACAGACAACGGAGCAAGGTAAAAACCTATAAGACCAAATAAATGAAGACAAAATAGGCAACCAACCTGAAAAAGAATTCAGAGTAATGATAGTAAAGATGATCCAAAATCTCAGAAACAGAATGGAGAAAATACAAGAAACATTTAACAAGGATCTAGAAGAACTAAAGAGCAAACAAACAGTGATGAACAACACAATAACTAAATTAAAAATACTCTAGGGAAGACCTTAAAGATGGCGGAAGAGTAAGACGTGGACATCACCTTCCTCCCCACAAATACATCAGAAATGCATCTACATGTGGAACAACTTGTACAGAACACCTACTGAATGCTGACAGAAGACCTCAGAATTCCCAAAAGGCAAGAAACTCCCCATGTACCTGGGTAGGGCAAAAGGAAAAACAGAGACAAAAGAATAGGGATGGGACCTGCACCTCTGGGAGGGAGCTGTGAAGGAGGAAAAGTTTCCACACATTAGGAAGCCCCTTCACTGGTGGAGACAGGAGTGGCGGAGGGAAGCTTCGGCGCCACGGAGGAGAGCGCAGCGACAAGGGTGCAGAGGGCAAAGTGGAGAGATTCCCGCACTGAGGATCAGTGCTGACCGGCCCTCACCAGCCCGAGAGGCTTGTCTGCTCACCTGTGTCGGCTCACCTGCCGGGGTGGGTGGGGGCTGGGAGCTGAGGCTAGGGTTTGGAGGTCAGACCCCAGGGAGAGGACTGCGGTTGGCTGCGTGAACACAGCCTGAAGGGGGCTAGTGCGCCACAGCTAGCTGGGAGGGAGTCCGGGAGAAAGTCTGTAACTGCCTAAGAGGCAAGAGACCATTATTTCCGGGTGAGCAAGGAGAGGGGATTCAGAGCACTGCCTAAATGAGCTCCAGAGACGGGTGCGAGCCGCGGCTATCAGTGCAGACACCAGAAACGGGCATGAAATGCTAAGACTGCTGCTGCAGCCACCAAGAAGCCTGTGTGCAAGCACAGGTCATTATCCACACCTCCTCTCCCAGGAGCCTGTGCAGCCCACCACTGCCAGGGTCCCGTGATCCAGGGACAACTTCCCGGGAGAACACATGGCACACCTCATGGTGTTGCAACGTCACACCAGCCTCTGCTGCCACAGGCTCACCCTGCATTCTGTACCCCTCCCTCCCCCGGCCTGAGTGAGCCAGAGCCCCCTAATCAGCTGCTCCTTTAACACCATCCTGTCTGAGTGGGAACAGATACCCTCTGGAGACCTACATGCAGAGACAGGACCAATCCAAAGTTGAACCCCAAGAGCTATGCGAACAAAGAAGAGAAAAGGAAATCTCTCCCAGCAGCCTCAGGAGCAGCGGATTAAATCTCCACAATCAACCTGATGTCCCCTGCATCTGTGGAACACCTGAATAGACAACGAATCATCCCAAATTGAGGCGGTGGACATTGGGAGCAAAGAGATATTTTTTTTTCCTTTTTCTCTTTTTGTGAGTGTGTTTGTGTATGGTTCTGTGTGTGATTTTGACAGTATAGCTTTGCTTTCACCATTTGTCCTAGGGTTCTGTCTGTCTGTCTTTTGTTTTTGTTTTTTTAGTATAGTTTTTAGTTCTTGTTATCATTGGTGGATTTCTTTTTTGGTTTGGTTGCTCTCTTCTTTCTTTCTTTCATTTTTTATTACTTTTTAATTTTTCAATAATTATTTTTTATTTTAATAACTTTATTTTATTTTATTTTTCTTTCCTTCTTTTTTTCTCCCATTTATTCTAGCCGTGTGGATGACAGGGTCCTTGTGCTATGGCAGGGTATCAGGCCTGGGCCTCTGAGGTGGGAGAGGCGAGTTCAGGACACTGGCCCACCACAGACCTCCCAGCTCCATGTAATATCAAATGGTGAGAATCTGCCATGGATCTCCATCTCAACGCCAAGACCCAGCTCCACTCAACAACCAGCAAGCTACAGTGTTAGACACCCTATGCCAAACAACTAGCAAGAGAGGAACACACCCGACCCTCTGGAAGAAAGGCTGCCTAAAATCATGATAAGGTCACAGGCACCCCAAAACACACCACCAGATACGGACCTGCCCCCCAGAAAGACAAGATCCAGCCTCATCCACCAAAACACAGGCAGTACTCTCCTCCACCAGGAAGCAAACACAGCCCACTGACCAACCTTAGCCACTGGGGGAAGACACCAAACACAACAGGAACTATGAACTTGTAGCCTACAGAAAGGAGACCACAAAATCAGTAGGTCAAGCAAAATGAGAAGACAGAGAAACACACAGTAGATGAAGGAACAAGGTAAAAAACCACCAGACCAAACAAATGAAGAGGAAAGAGGCAGTCTACCTGAGAAAGAATTCAGAGTAATGATAGTAAAGACAATACAAAATCTTGGAAATAGAATGGAGAAAATACAAGAAACGTTTAACAAGGACCGAGAAGAAAAAAATAGCAAACAAACAATGATGAACAACACAAGAAGTGAAGTTAAAAATTCTCCAGAAGGAATCAATAGCAGAAAAATTGAGGCAGAAGAACGGATAAGTGACCTGGAAGATAAAATAGTGTAAATAAATACAGCAGACCAGAATAAAGAAAAAAGAATGTAAACAATTGAGGACAGTCTCAGACACCACTGAGACATTAAACACACCAACATTCAAATTATAGGGGTACCAGAGAAGAAGAGAAAAAGAAAGGGACTGAGAAAATATTTGAAGAGATTATAGTTGAAAACTTCCCTAATATGGGAAAGGAAATAGTCAATCAAGTCCAGGAAGTGCAGAATATCCCATAAAGGATAAATCCAAGGAGAAACACACCAAGACACATATTAATCAAACTATCAAAAATTAAATACAAAGAAAAATTACTAAAAGCAGCAAGGGAAAAACAACAAATAACATACAAGGGAATCTCCATAAGGTTAACAGCTGATCTTTCAGCAGAAACTCTGAAATCCAGAAGGGAGTGGCAGGACATATTTAAAGTTAGGAAAGGGAAAAACCTACAACCAAGATTACTCTACTCAGCAGGGATCTCATTCAGGTTTGACGGAGAAATTAAAAACTTTACAGACAAGCAAAAGCTAAGAGAATTCAGCACCACCAAACCAGCTTTACAACAAAAGCTAAAGGAGCTTCTCTAGGCAGGAAACACAAAAGAAGGAAAAGACCAACAATAACAAACACAAAACAATTAAGAAAATGGTAATAGGAACATACATAACGATAACTACCTTAAATGTAAATGGATTAAATGCTCCAACCAAAAGACACAGACTGGCTGAATGGATACAAAACAAGACCCATATATAGGCTGTCTACAAGAGACCCACTTCAGACCTAGGGACACATACAGACTGAAAGTGAGGGGGTGGAAAAAGATATTCCATGCAAATGGAAATGAAAAGAAAGCTGGGGTAGCAATTCTCATATCAGACAAAATAGACTTCAAAATAAAGACTATTACAAGACACAAAGAAGGATACTTCATAATGATCAAGGGATCAATCCAACAAGAAGGTATAACAATTGTAAATATTTAGGCACCCAATATAGGAGCAATGTAATACATAAGGCAAATGCTAACAGCCATAAAAGGGGAAATCGACAGTTACAAAATCAGAGTAGGGGACTTTAACACCCCACTTTCACCAAAGGACAGATCGTCCAAAATGAAAATAAATAAGGAAACACAAGCTGTAAATGATATATTAAACAAGATGGACTTATTTGATATTTATAGGACATCCCATCCAAAAACAACAGAATACACTTTCTTCTCAAGTGCTCATGGAACGTTCTCCAGGATACATCATACCTTGGGTCAGAAATCAAGCCTTGGTAAATTTAAGAAAATTGAAATTGTATCAAGTATGTTTTCCGACCACAGTGCTATGAGACTAGATATGAATTACAGGAAAATATCTGTAAAAAATACAAACACATGGAGGCTGGACAATACACTACTTAATAAGCAAGATATCACTGAAGAAATCAAGAGGAAATCAAAAAATACCTAAAACAAATGACAATGAAAAGATGACAATGCAAAACCTATGTGATACATCAAAAGCAGTTCTAAGACAGAAGTTTATAGCAATACAATCCTAACTTAAGAAACGAGAAACAAAAAAACAAAAAAACAAAACAAAAAAAAAGAAACGAGAAACATCTCAAATAAGCCACCTAACCTTACATTTAAAGCAATTAGAGAAAGAAGAACCCAAAAGACACCAAACTTAGCAGAAGGAAAGGAATAATAAAGAGAAGACCAGAAATAAATGAAAAAGAAATGAAGGAAACAATAGCAAAGATCAATAAAACTAAAAGCTGCTTCTTTGAGAAGATAAACAAAATTGATAAACCATTAGCCAGGCTCATCAAGAAAAAAGGGAGAAGACTCAGATCAATGGAATTGGATATGAAAAAGGAGAAGTAACAACTGACACTGCAGAAATACAATGGATCATGAGATATTCCTACAAGCAACTATATGCCAATAAAATGGACAACCTGGAAGAAATGGACAAATTCTGAGAAAAGCACAACCTTCTGAGACTGAACCAGGAAGAAATAGAAAATATAAACAGACCAATCAAAAGCACTGAAGTTGAAACTGTGATTAAAAATCTTCCAACAGGGCTTCCCTGGTGGCGCAGTGGTTGAGAGTCTGCCTACCGATGCAGGGGATGTGGGTTCGTGCCCCGGTCCGGGAGGATCCCACATGTGGAGCGGCTGGGCCACTGAGCCTGCGCGTCTGGAGCCTGTGCTCCGCAATGGGAGAGGCCACAACAGTGAGAGGCCCGCATAACGCAAAAAAAAAAAAAAAAAAAAAATCTTCCAACAAACAAAAGTCCAGGACCAGATGGCTTCACAGGCGAATTCTACCAAACATTTAGAGGAGAGCTAACACCTACCCTTCTCAAACTCTTCCAAAACATAGCAGAGGGAGGAACACTCCCAAATTCATTCTATGAAGCCACCATCACCCTGATACCAAAACCAGACAAAGATGTCACAAAGAAACTACTGGCCAATAACACTGATGAACATGGATGCAAAAATCCTCAACAAAATACGGGCAAACAGAATCCAACAGCACATTAAAAGTAACATACACCATGATCAAGTGGTGTTTATCCCAGGAATGCAAGGATTCTTCAACATATGCAAATCAATCAATGTGATATACCATATTTACAAATTGAAGGAGAAAAACCATATGATCATCTCAAGAGATGCAGATAAAGCTTTCCACAAAATTCAACACCCATTTATGATAAAAACTCTCCAGAATGTAGGCATAGAGGGAACCTACCTCAACATAATAAAGGCCGTATACGACAAACCCACAGCCAACATTGTCCTCAATGGTGAAAAACTGAAACCATTTCCACTAAGTTCAGGAACAAGACAAGGTTGCCCACACTCACCACTATTATCCAACATTGTTTTGGATATTTTAGCCACAGCAATCAGAGAATAAAAAGAAATAAAAGGAATCCAAATCGGAAAAGAAGAAGTAAAGTTGTCACTGTTTGCAGATGACATGATACTATACATAGAGAATCCTAAAGATGCTACCAGAAAACTACTAGAGCTAATCAATGAATTTGGTGGAGTAGCAGGATACAAAATTAGTGCACAGATATCTCTTGCATTCCTATACACTAATGATGAAAAATCTGAAAGAGAAATTAAGGAAACACTCCCATTTACCACTGCAACAAAAAGAATAAAACACCTAGGAATAAATCTACCTAAGGAGAGAAAAGATCTGTATGCAGAAACTGTAAGACACAATGAAAGAAATTAAAGATGATACCAACAGATGGAGAGATATACCATGTTCTTGGGTTGGAAAAATCAACATTGAAAAACTGACTATACTACCCAAAGCAATGTACAGATTCAATGCAATCCCTATCAAACTACCAATGACATTTTTCACAGAACTAGAACAAAACATTTCACAATTTGTACGGAAATACAAAAGACCCCCAATAGCAAAGCAATATTGAGGAAGAAGAACAGAGCTGGAAGAATTAGGCTCTCTGACTTCAGACTGTACTACAATGCTACAGTAATCAAGACAGTATGGTTCTGGCACAGGAACAGAAATATAGATCAGTGGAACAGGATGGAAAGCCAGAGATAAACCCAAACACACATGGTCACCTTATTTTTGATAAAGGAGGCAAGAATATACAATGGGAAAAAGACAGCCTCTTCAATAAGTGGAGCTGGGAAAACTGGACAGCTACATGTTAAAGAATGAAATTAGAATGCTTAACATCATACACAGAAATAAATTCAAAATGGATTCAAGCCCTAAATGTAAGGCCAGACACTATAAAACTCTTAGAGGAAGACATCGGCATAACACTCTATGACATAAATCAGAGCAAGATCCTTTTTGACCCACCTTCTAGAGAAATGGAAATAAAAACAAAAATTAAAAAATGGGACCTAATGAAACTTAAAAGCTTTTGCACAGCAAAGGAAATCATAAACATGACAGAAATACAACCTCAGAATGGGAGAAAATAGTTGCAAATGAAGCAACTGACAAAGGATTAATTTGCAAAATTTACAAGCAGCTCATGCAGCTCAATATCAAAAAATCAAACAATTTATTCCAAAAATGGGCAGAAGACTTAAATAGACATTTCTCCAAAGAAGTTGTACAGATTGCCAACAAACACATGAAAGGATGCTCAACATCACTAATCATTAGAGAAATGCAAATCAAAACTACAATGAGGTATCACCTCACACCAGTCAGAATGGCCATCATCAAAAAATCTACAAACAATAAATGCTGGAGAGAGTGTGGAGAAAAAGGAATCCTCTTGCATGGTTGGTGGGAATGTAAATTGATACAGCCACTATGGAGAACATTATGGAGGTTCCTTAAAAAACTACAAATAGAACTTCCCTATGACCCAGCAATTCCAGTACTGGGCATATACCCTGAGAAAACCATAATCCAAAAAGAGTAATGTACCGCAATGTTCATTACAGCACTATTTACAATAGCCAGGACATGGAAGCAACCTAAGTGTCCATCGACAGATGAATGGATGAAGAAGATGTGGCACATATACACAATGGAATATTGCTCAGCCATGAAGAAAAACGAAATTGAGTTATTTATAGTGGGGTGGATGGACCTAGAGTCTGTCATACAGAGTGAAGTAAGTCAGAAAGAGAAAAACAAATACCGTATGCTAACACATATATATATGGAATCTAAAAAAAAAAAATTAGTTCTGAAGAACCTTGGGTCAGGTCAGGAATAAAGACGCGGATATAGAGAATGGACTTGAGGACACGGGAAGGGGGAAGGGTAAGCTGGGTCGAAGTGCGAGAGTAGCATTGACATATATACACTAAGAAATGTAAAATAGCTAGTGGGAAGCAGCCGCATAGCACAGGGATATCAGCTCGGTGCTTTGTGACCACCTAGAGGGGTGGATAGGGAGGGTGGACGGAGACGCAAGAGGGAGGGGATATAGGGATATATGTATGCATATAGCTGATTCACTTTGTTATATAGCAGAAACTAACAACACTGTAAAACAATTATCCTCCAATAAAGATGTTAAAAATAAATAAATAAATAAATAAATCTTGTGGCGAAAACTGGACAGTCACATGCAAAAACATGAAACTAGACCACCATCTTAGAAACTGTCAATCGATTTCATCAATTATTTGTGTTGTGCCACACAGGAGCATGTATTTATTTGCCCTGACACTGTTTATAAAGTGGAGGAACATCCCTAGAGAAAAGTCTGAGTTCAAACCCAATAAGATTAATATTGCACTGAGTACTGAGTTTGTCTTTGATACTCTAACATGAGGAAGTCAAAACAATCTCTGAAAAGAACCTTTCTACAGGCTTCTTGAAGCTGCACTGGCTGCTTGAAAGACAAGAAATCAATCCTGAACTCAATCTTTCAATTTATTTTCATGGCTACTGTTTTCAAAAGGAGAATGCAATTAAAACTAATGCTGTCTTAGTTCACTTTCCTGAAAATTAACATTGATCAGATTCTACGTGAAGGGTCTGTAACATCTCTTCTGTAATTATTGTAAAATATATTAACAGGGATCTGTGTACTGTAAAACAAAGTGTTCTGTGTCTGCAGGACAAGAGTCTGAGTTCTGGCACTAGCTCTTCCATTTACCAACTATGTGACTTGTGGAAAATCATTTCTTCTAGTTGATCCTTTGTCTCCCTTGTAAAATGGGTACATTACTACCTCACAGTATTGATTAAGGGTCACTCAGGTCTTGCATGTTAAAGGCAAAAATTGCAATACACTTATACTAAACTATTATGATTACTACTCAAGTTCTTACAAAATATAATTAACACAAACCACACAAATCAGAATCACTGGGACTCAACACAAATATGTTATAATGCTTATCATCATTATGCTATGAAATAAACGTCAGAGTACTCCAAGGGATAAATAGCTTATAGCTTCTTACATTATAAGAAGCGTTATTTCTTTCATTTTTAGATGACAGCCAAAGAAAGAGGAATGAAACATCTGAGACTCACTACTTAACACTAAATTTATTAAATAATTATACCTCCAAATGATTCAAAATGATCAGAAACTGAGATATGGTACACATACTTTTGTCTTCTTTTCAAATGCAGCTTACTTTGCTAATGTACTGATAGAATATCAAACCAGCCTTACTGTTTGTCATAAGTATTCTCTAGACTTCATTTTTATCCTCAACAATTTCTCTGATGTCTCAACATACTGTTATATAGGAAATGCTTCACTGCTGCTAATTTTAATTTAGCCCTTGCCAAAACCTGTTAGCTATGAACTCTGACACTTTTTTCTGAACTTCTAAATTTCAGTTCAGATGGCATTTTTAATGGGATAGGGAGGGTGGGGGGGAGACTCAAGAGGGAGGAGATATATGGATATATGTATACATATAGCTTATTCACTTTGTTATACAGCAGAAACTAACACACCATTGTAAAGCAATTATATTCCAATGAAGATATTAAAAAATATTCTATTGCTATAGTATAAATCTGCCTTCAACAACCCAAGTACTGGATTAATTGGAGCTATACAATAAAGCGTGTGCTGTGCATAGGGAGTAAATAATACTTAGACAGATGCATAAAAATGTCAGGCTTCATTTTTATTAGCCATCATAGAGTCATGAATTTCACAACACTATAAAACTTGGTCCTTCTTCCAGCTCTGACTGGGCTAAACCACATGCTCATCCTTTATTTCAGATCATGAAACTGATAACATTTATATCCAGATCTATGCCAGAGGATATAAAATTTTCCTGAAGTTGGGAGGAAGCCATCTGTTACCCCGTTAGAAGGACTGGACCAGCTGCATGCTCATAATTGTCATCTGTAATTGCTAGATGGAAGAGAAATGAGAAATTACCTTTTTGACAGAGGCATGAAACTTCAACAGGATCCTGTTTTGTTGGCTCAGTTATTTCAGAGGTTAACATTTCTTGGGGTTACCTAGAACAAAAAGGAAAATACAATCAAGGATGCAAAGATATCCTTAAGAAAACAAGCCCAAGTTCCTTTTGACAAACATTTCTTTACCCTCTTCTTCCTCTAAATAGCTAAGATAAATGTTGTTCATTCCACATTCAACAAATATTTATTGATCAACTTGTAAGTTTCTTTCATTCTTCAAGGCACAAGTAGAAGTGGATAAGGCTCAGTCCCTACATTCAAGGAGCACAATGTCTTTAGGAAAGAAAAATGTATAACCAAGCAATCAGAAAACAATAGGATACTATAGAAAAGGCTTTCTGAATGCTATTGGAGCACAGAAGCTTCAGTGATTTACGTTGCTAGTATTTCAATAAATATTTCAGAGGAAGCAACACTTAGCCTGAGTCTTGAAGGTTAGATAAAAGACAAGGAGATGCTATTCTAGAAAAAGAAATTGATATGCCAAAACACAGACTATGAAAAGGCATAATACCTTTAGGAAATAAGTAATTACAGTTGACCCTTGAACAACACAGGTTTGAACTGTGCAGATCCACTTATACGCCAATTTCTCTTCCATAGTAAATACTACAAAATCCACGATTAGTTGAATTCGTGGATGTGGATCCATGGATAGGGAGGAACTGGGTTTGTATGGAGGGCCAACTGCAAATTACCCACAGATTTTTGATTGCATGGAGGACTAGTGCCCCTATCTCCCTCCTTGTTCAAGGGTCAACTGTAATTATAATTGTCTGGATGAGTTTTCATAGAAGAGATTACTGACTTTCACCTCTCTGAAGAGACCAGCAAAATAACCTGTTTGATCAAACAAAGACAAGTTTACTGTTTACTGCCGGAAGTGGGGGGCCAATTAAGACCTTGACAGAATCTTAGTAGTATGTTGGAAGGGGGAGTCAAAGTGACATTTGTAAGGTTTGGGGGTGTAGTTTAAGGCATGCCTTTTAATAAGGGGTCTGACTGATACTGAACAAGATTCACAATGTAATAGTGTAAGATTAATGTATAAAGTAAGGCGGAGACTTTGAAGACAGTCTTTGAAGAGTAAACAAACATTTGATGAGCCCAGCTGAGTAATCTATTATTCTGAGAAGAGGTTATATACCTAATGAAAATAAATCTATTGTTCAGATCAGTAAATTCAAGAGGTTCTGAAATAAAACAATAGTTATTTTCAACTTCATATTCTTGGGCAAATGTTTCCTGGAATAACAAAGTTAGATTAATGCAGAAGTTGTAAAGTAAAATCCTGTTAATGTACAATAGATTGTGAGCTGCATGGAAGTAAATTGTTTCAGTATCAATAAGCAGATGAAGTTTGAAATAGAACTTGGGGCTGCATTGTGACAATCCTTATATGCCATCTTGAAGAATTTGAAATGGGCAAAGAAAGGAGAGGGAGCAGTCTAGACCCCATGTTAAAATGCTTTGCAAAAACTGAAACACTTGGACTTCCCTCGTGGCGCAGTGGTTAAGAATCCACCTGCCAATGCAGGGGACACGGGTTTGAGCCCTGGTCCGGGAAGATCCCGCATGCCACAGAGCAACTAAGCCCGTGCGCCACAACTACTGAGCCCGTGTGCCACAACTACTGAAGCCCACATGCCTAGAGCCTGCGCTCTGTGACAAGAGAAGCCACTGCAATGAGAAGCCCATACACCGCAACAAAGAGTAGCCCCCGCTTGCCACAACTAGAGAAAGTCTGCGTGCATCAACGAAGACCCAACGCAGCCAAAAAAACAAAATCAAAAACAAAAAAAACCGGAAACATTTAATTCTTATAGCAATCCTGTAAGACAGATATTATTATCTTCACATTCCAGATAATAGTGAGACTTAGAGAAATTGTACTTGAAAAGTAATCCTTGCCCAATGTCTTTTAAAGAATTCATGGAGCCAGATTTCAAATCTATTCCAGTTGACTACAAAATCATTTTGCTCTTTCCTTTACACAATGCTGCTTCCAGTAGATTGTAAGGTAGAGATGCAGAACGAAAAGATTTCTCTGTAGAGATGACTATTTAAAGGGTGGATCCATGGACTATCTGGCTGCTTATGAGAAATGCAGACTGTTCACGCTCACCCCAGAACTACTGAATCAAAATCTGCTAACAGGTGATTGCTATGCATATGGGCATTTGAGAAGTGCTGTTTTAGAGGACTCTGCAGAGTTCTTGAGTTGTCATCACCATGACAGTAACTCATGTTACACAATGGAATTTTCTGCAGCCCTCCAGCTTGCAGCCCTGTCCTTTTTTCCCCGTATCTTTCTCAACTGTGATAAGAAACAAAAGTAACAGAAACTTTGTTAGCATAATACCCTATAAAAACTGCTATGGAAGTGCAGCCAACAGAGTGAGAGAAATATTGCCTTCCCTGTACATGTTCCTTAAGACTAAAAAACGTGCGTCTGCTCCTAGTTGGACAGTAAGGATCTGGAGCTCATCTCCAGGGCAGAACTGAGACTGTGGATTAGGTGATAAGGGAAGGGGCAGAAGGGTAGAAAAGACCAAAGGAAAGATGGGAAGAAGAGGAGAAGGGGGGAGAACAAGGATGGAGACCAGAATTCGAAGAGATTAGTAGCTACCCACAAAGAGGCATTACTATGGACTTTTGGGGAAAACAAATATTTTATCATCTGAATCCATCTGTGCTGGCAATCATAAGATCATACACTTTCCCTTCTGATAATCATCTGTATCTGCACTGTAACAAAATATTTTTTGCCACTTTCACATGGAGAACTCATAGAAATGGGGCCCCAAAAGTGACCAAAGCATGGAGTATTATTCAACCATTAAAAATAATGAAATAATGCCATTTGTCGCAACATGGATGGACCCGGAGATTGTCATACTAAGTGAAGTAAGTCAGACAGAGAAAGACAAATATCATATGATATCGCTTATATGTGGAATCAAAAAAAATGATACAACTAGGGGCTTCCCTGGTGGTGCAGTGTTTGAGAGTCTGCCTGCCGATGCAGGGGACACGGGTTCGTGCCCCGGTCCGGGAAGATCCCACATGCCGCAGAGCGGCTGGGCCCGTGAGCCATGGCCGCTGAGCCTGCTCATCTGGAGCCTGTGCTCCGCAACGGGAGAGGCCACAACAGTGAGAGGCCCGTGTACCACAAAAAAAAAAAAAAAAAAAAAAGATACAACTTATTTACAAAACAGAAATAGACTCACAGACTTAGAAAACAAACTTATGGTTACCAAAGGGGAAAGATGGAGGGGAGGGATAAATTGAGAGTTTGGGACTGACATATACACACTACTACATTTAAAATAGATAGCCAACAAGGACCTACTATATAGCACAGGGAACTCTGCTCAATATTCTGTAATAACCTAAATGGGAAACAAATTTGATAAAGAATAGATACATGTATATGTACAACTGAATCACTTTGCTGTACACCTGAAACCAACACAACATTGTTAATCAACTACACCTCAATATCAAATAAAAATTTAAAAAATAAAATAAGAATAAAAAAGTGGCCAAAGCAGGGATAGTTTTTCACTCTGTTTTCTCTGGGAGTCTGAATAATGATAACTGACATTTGTATAGTGCGTGACAGTTTACAAAGGCTTTTCTCACACTTTATTACACTGTTTTTATATCTTACAGCTAAGAAAATGGATATTCAAAGACAATAAGCATCCTTCCCAAACTTTCTGTACCCAAGAGTTAAGTGCCATGCCTTCTAACTCCAAACCCCCTGTTCTTTCTACTACTCCAATGCCAATATTCCATCATAGCTAGTCTCTGTCCCCCTTCACCTCTCCTTCCTCCCCCTCCCCTTCTCCCTCTCTCTCCCTCTCTCCTCCTTGTGGTTTAGATATTTTTAAAGCTAAAGGAAAATAAAAATGAAGCAGCTGTTTCTAACCAACCTATTACATTAGTTTACCTTTTTATTTTCATTGTCTTCTTTATGGGAACAAAATGCTTATCATTCCTCCGTCACCAATTTTTGTAAATTTAACATTATTAGTACCTCCCATCACAAATTATAGATACTGCCATTAGTCCTACTGACACTAAATAGGACTGGTTGACTGTGACTGCAGGTCTCAAAATAAACTAGGTCTTATTTTTTACTTTTTATTATTATCACATACCAGCATTATTCGTTAAGGCCATAATCAGGAGCTAATGTTTGGCACTGAGAAAAAACATCCATGCACATCTCTCTGAGCACTTTGAAATATATTGCCAACAATAACAAAAAGGTTATTCAAGAAAAAAATGTTTTCCTCCTTAGGAAACTTTTCTTTGATATATAAGGTATTGATTACTTATCCAGCTACAGAGCTTGAGGCAAACTTACCACTGAAACAGCTATAATAAAGCAATCCATGGAACTAATTTTGGCAATGGTAAAAAAAATATATATGGGTAATAATCTACATAGAGATTTTTAAAGAAAACCCTCGTGGGATTATCATCATCACTCCCTTTTTTAGTACCAATGTGTTGTTGAAGAGAGCAAACATTTGACTTCCTCTATGGTTGTTTTAGTTTAATATAGAAGCACATTTATACAAAAATAAACTCAATAGTTTTACACTGATGCTCAAGCTTACAGATTGTACTTTACCTGCCTCTTTAAAGTATTTACCGAAAATTTAAAGCAGTGGTATTGATTCCTAAGCAAGAAATATGTGGATCCCTTATCTATGTCTTTTTAAAAAATAATTTATCAGAATGAAATGAAAAGGCATTTTAGCAATTTTCCAGAATAAATGCCTATACTCAAGTAAGGTTCCAATAAATATCCTTAATTCCTAGAGAAACTACATGAATGGGGTACTTAAGCTGAAGAGATTGCCTTCAAAAATTGTATTTTGTTCATAAAATTGTCATAAATAGTATGACAGAGTGAAGTTATCCATGAATGAAAGAAGAAACTATGTCTTGTTTATTTTTGCACTTACAGAGTAGTACCTGGTTTAGATAGGATATTTAATATACATTAGACTGAACTGAATAAATACTGATATACTGAGCTCTATTTTTTTCCAACATACCCAGAAGATCAGAAACAACTAAACATGAAATAGTCACTAGTGTGCGCAAGTAGACACACACACACACGCACACACACTCAGACACCTGACTCTCTCTTGATTTTCTAGCCCTACACTTGCTTTCCATGGCTAGACAAGAGCTTTCCCAGCCACCGTGTAGCCTGACTCTAATCAAAGTGAAGTCAAGATGGAGGTATTGGCCACGCTCTGAAAGTAATGCCCCTTTTGTTGCTGTTTCAACCCTTTTCTCAGGCCCTGTAGAATTACCCAAGGATTAAACTCATGAGCTATCTTTTTTCTCTTCTGGTAATTTTAAAGATCTTTCTCATTGTCTTTGATATTCTGCCATTTCATTGTGATATCCCTGGGTGATTGTTTTTAATCTTACTCCACACTCAGTGAGATTTTTCAATTTCATAGCTTGAATATTTCTTGTAGAAAATGTTAAACATTTGTTTAAACAACAGAAATTTATTGTCTCACAGCTCTGGAGGCTAGAAGTCTGACACCAAGGTGTCAGCAGAGTCAGTTCCTTCTGAGGGCAGAGAGGGAGAATCTGTCTCATGCCTCTCTCTTAGCTTCCAGTGGTTTGCTGGTGATTGTTGATGTCCCTTGGCTTGTTCTGCATCACCTCAGTCTCTGCCTTCATTTTCACACGGCATTCTCCCTGTGCGTGTCTGTGTGCAAACTTCCCCTTCTTATAAGTACACCAGTTTTATTGAATTAGGAGCCCACCCTAATCCAGTGTGACCTCATTTTAATTAATTACGTATGCAATGGTCCTATTTCCAAATAAGGTAACATTCTGATATAATAGTGGTTAGGACTTCAACATATAAATTTGGGGCAGTGGGGCGCACACAGCTCAACCCAAATTCAACCCACAATAGAAACCAACAGTGTCTTCTGTGCCATCCTTAATCTGGTGTCCATGTCTCCAGTCTCTGACCTCTCCAGTCTTCAGAGTACAGAACCTAGATCTCATGCCTGCACCCTCCCTGTAAGGAAGGCTAGACATAAAGTGTGTGAAGTTTACCTCAGGAAGGTGAGATTAAAGTGTGAGATCCTAATAGAATGTAGGGAGGGTGTTCAAAAAATATGAGAATCTACAATTCACAGATATATGTCAAACCTACATTTTAATTCTGGCCCTACTCCTTCCTGATCTTGATTTATTTAATTTCCCTGATATTCAGTTTTCTCATTTTTAAAATGGGGTTTTGGGTGGGCTAAATGTTAAGGACTTAGCTGTGTATGCCATTATACAGGTGTTCCATAAATGCTTCGGTCCTCCTATTTCCTTTCCACTCCACTGAACCCTCAAAATTCTTTATTTCTTCTATGGTCTCCACCACATTCTGTTGTTTATGGTTGCTTTTCATATTTCTCCAATTTTATTGTAAGTTTTATGAGCCAGTGACAATGTTCTAGACCAGAGTTTTTCAAATCACTTATGATGAACAACCATTTGTATGTGTATACAATCTGTCCCAGACCAATATTTTTGTAAAATATAATAAAAATAGGTTACCAGAAATTTAAAAAGAGATATAGAAAACACAAGTCCCAATTTTATTATTATATACAACAAACATAAAATTACTCTTTCAAAAAGGTTTTGAAATGCTTACTTTCATTTTCTGTACTTAACCCATTACAGACCAGTAACCAATAGTTCACTGCCTAGCACTGGTCTATGGACCACACTTTGATTGGCATGTCCTAGACCTTTGCTCCTCAGAATGAGGCCCCAGCACCAGCAGTTTTGGCCTCACCTATGAGCTTGGTAGAAATGCAGAATAACAGCCCTCATCTCAGGTCTATTGAATCAGAACTTGTACATTGAGGTTTGAGAAGCTCTCCTGGATCATTCTGACTCCCTTGCATTATTGAGCTCCAAGTTTTTCATAAAGCAAGCGCTCAATCTAAAATCTATTAAAATTGTTTGAGAGTGGAGACTCCCCAGAGAGACTCAATATGTGACTTTTAGTGCATCTGGCAGGGGATTTTCATTTTATTGGGATCCTGTAACTATTTGTTGATTAATAATTGAACAGTTTTTATAGTTCTACCCCCATAACTAAAACCATACATTTTTATAGAAATAGATGATTTCATATATTTTTTTTTTTGTGGTACATGGGCCTCTCACTGTTGTGGCCTCTCCCGTTGCAGAGCACAGGCTCCGGACGCGCAGGCTCAGCGGTCATGGCTCACGGGTCCAGCCGCTCCACGGCATGTGGGATCTTCCTGGACCAGGGCACGAACCTGTGGCCCCTGCATCGGCAGGTGGACTCTCAACTACTGCGCCACCAGGGAAGACTTGATTTCATATTTTTAAAGCACAGTGGTATTACCATTTATATTCTTAACGTATGTGTATGGAGTGTGTGTGTCTGTGTCTCTCAGCCTGTGAAGTATGTAAACAAGGAACATAATTCTAACAGTGGGCAGTTTGCTGTTTGTGTTTCATTAAGTCAAGATTAAGATTAATAGAGATAGATTTCAAAACTGCAGTTTAAATTATAGTGAAAGAGGATCAGCTTTGAAGTCAGAAGTTTCTACATCTGAATCCTGGGTCTTTGTCCATTATTTAGTTCCTTTCTTTAGTCAAGATTCCCCATTTGTAAAATGGAATTAGTATTCTGATTCTATAGGATTGATGTAAGGTTAAAATAATTCATATTAGGCACCAGTATGATGCCTCTTATAATGTTAGTACCCAATAAACTTTGTACTTCTGAAAAGAGAGAAATTAGCTTAAGGTTTTTATTCATTTTTTAATGAGGCTGTTGGAAGAACTGAAATACATACAATGAAATTAATGACTATAAAGTATATAAAACAACTTCAGGGCTTCCCTGGTGGCGCAGTGGTTGAGAGTCTGCCTGCCAATGCAGGGGCCACGGGTTCGTGCCCCGGTCCGGGAAGATCCCACATGCCGCGGAGCGGCTGGGCCCGTGAGCCATGGCCACTGAGCCTGCGTGTCCGGAGCCTGTGCTCCGCAAAGGGAGAGGCCACAACAGTGAGAGGCCCGCGTACCACAAAAACAAAAACAAAAAAACAACTGCAGAGTGAAAAAGAAATGCAGAAACTCAATATACAGGAGTTATTTCTTGAATTCTAGTAAGTTTAAAGTGTCTGTTGCTATGTGTCACAGTTGTAGGTGCTCAACATTTCTTTCTCTGTGGTAAAACCTTATATTCTGCCTAATATGAATGTGTCATGTGCCCATGGTACCTATTCACAGTACCTTGCTTGTAGAAGACACTTTGGAAATTTTTCTGGAAGAAATTGTGACCTCCTTGCTGTCAGGGACCATGTTTTATTCTCCTTAGTCTATGGTCCTCTCATCAGTTCCATATGGCAGAGCTTCCTGCCCAGTGTGCTGTCATGTCTTGGTGAGCCACGAATGGTTTACAGAGATCTTGACTTCCGGTGCTGCAGGGCGGCCAGGCAGGGCCTGGAAAGCTACAGCAGCCTCTCTCTGTTTATTCCAGAATCATAGTGTTCTGACATGAGAAAGGTTGGGAGATGTGCCTCTATCCTATCTTCTTTCCTAACTAGAATCATTGATATATGTCTCTCCCCTGTACAGAAAATCCTTTGAAATGGGACCTGAATTTTCCTCATCATTCTGTTACCTCCACTTCTTTCCTTCTAGCCAAGTACAAGGCACCTTTCTAGGAATTTGGGTAAATTGTCCTCAATTACTTTTATGATAAACTTGACCCTTTTCTCTAACTAAATGTCTTTTCTTCCATTACTTTTTCTGATATATCATACCACAACTTGATGCCTCCCAGCATGGATACTACAATTATTGTACATAGTGCAATGTTAAATTTTTTCCGTGTTCAATTTAATACTCAAAGAGAAAGCCTCATTTTGGTGTTTGTGTGACCTTAACATCCTTTCAATCTCATACTATTTTCCATCTTTAACAGCAGGAATACAGGACCTCAAGTGTTTTAGTAGGCAACAGTCTCTGACTAGAATTTAATAGCTTTGTTTCTTCATTGTATTTATTTTCAAGGTTTCTTTTTATTAAACAAAAGACTAGCTTTTTCATTTAAAGTTTAGTAAATCAAGCTACTTTTCAATATATGCTCAGTTAAGTAGTAAGATTAGTTAAAATTTTTAAGTTCACGTACATAGCACACTTGAGGACATAGATACATAAATACATTTAAATTGTGTGCAAGTAACTGACATTTACAAAACACCAGTGTAGTAGAAAGGGCACTGAGTGTTCAATCTGAAGACCTATGATTGGGCAAGAGCCTTTTTTAAAAACAGTTTTTGGCTGCGCCGCAGGGCATACAGGATCTTAGTTCCCTGACTAGGGATCGAACCCACACACCCTGCAGTGGAAGTGTGGAGTCTTGACCACTGGATCATCAGGGAAGTCCCTGGGCAACAGCTTTGTCAGTTGCTCAAGCAAAGTCCTTAAACTTCCTTAGACACAACTCTTCCCCCTCATCTATAGAATAGGAATTATAGTTACTGCCTGAAACAGCATTTCTTATGAATTAAATGAAAATGTCTGTGAAAGAACTTAGTAAACTAAAAAGAGTTATATGAATGTTAGTTTATTATTTTTATGAATACATCATAATTGACATTTCATATTATAATTTATATTGCAATGTTCTAGGAGAGTCATACCTATTGCAAGATGCATGATACTGAGTGTATTAAATTTTAAGAACTTGGGGACAACATCAAAAATAAAAATTGTTTTTAAAGATATTATAGAATCTTGCAAATCTTGGTAACATTGGTATCAGGTTTATTTTCAAGGTTTCTTACATGCCACACTAGTTTTAGGGTCAACTGAATACAACTAACAGAGACAATTGGAAACAAGCTATACACATGAGTGGGGCCTCAAGAAACTGCAGGCAACTGGGTAACTCTATGGGCAAAGGGTGAAAGAAAACCAGTGGCTGGAAGAAAGCAGGCAGTACTCTGAGAGGAGATTCCGGAAACTGTGTTCAGGGGCAGGCTGGCCTGCTTTGAGCCCCAACAATGTAACTAATCATGGGAACCTAAGGACGATGTTGGGAAGCAGGAAAGGAAGGGCACCCAGAGACTCGGTGGGACTCTCACTGGTAGAGAGCCAGGCTATGTGCTCTCAAGCAGCCTGCCAAAGTACACAGTCTACAGTAGACCGAGGCTTTGCAAAACTTGGAGGACACTGGCCTCCTAACGGTCCCAGTCCACCTACTTCAAATAGAGAGTAGGAAAAAGGGGAAGATTTGGACTTTCTGGGAACCTTTACAAGAGAAAGCCGTCTGGGCTCCCACAGGCTTGATTTCACAGCAGATGCATGATGGATTTGTGGAGCCTGGATACCAGAAAGGAGTATATATTTGAATCTCATAACAAACACTCTCTGTTAAATGGCTTATAGTACTTGTCAAATGGGGCTCTAAGTGAACAAAAATCATAGAAAGAAATATTATTATTTCTCACCTCCGCAAATCAGTAGTGACAAAGTTCCCTGACCTTCTTGAAGCTTGTGTGAAAGTTTTAGAACTTATAAATCCAAACGAGTTCCAATACATTATGCTACTAAACAGTCTATTTTTTAAGCTTGAATGGTCTCAGCCATGAATATTATTGTACTATCAATTATACCAGTAGTATCAATAGGACATTCCTCATACTTCAAGTTTATTGGCCAAGCAAATGGTTCTCAAAGTGTGGTCCAGGGACCCCGGGAAGTCATCAAGATCCACTCAGGGGATCTGTAATGTCAAAACTATCTTAATAATAACTCTAAATGTTATATTCCTTTCTCTCTCACTCTCTCATGAGTGATCAGTGTTGTTTTACAGAATCAACATGAAGTGTGATGATGTAACAAACTGAATGCAGAAGCAGCTATGAGAATCCAGCTATCTTCTATTAAGCCATCAAAGAGATTTGCACAAATGTTAAATAATACCACCCTCCGGGATAATTTTTTCAATGGAAAATATAATTATTTTCCATTAAAAATATGTTATTTATGCTAACATCAGTTTATATGTAATCAATTAACATGTAATGGGTTTATGATTATTTTCAAATGAAAATTTTCTCAATTTTAATTTTTAATATGGAACCCAGAAATAGATATGTAACACACAAATCATAGATGTGTAACACACATAACACATACTTTGGGGTCCTCATAAAGGGGTTCTGAGGCCAAAAAGGTTGAGATTTACTGGACTAAGCTCTTAAGTTGCCAGGGCTAATTTTATCTGTGGTTTGGATTTCCTGGTACTGGCTTGAGGAAAGGTAACTCTATTAGCGATTTCAATTAGGTAGCAGCTGGGTTAACATTTGTGAATATGAGTGTAACTACAGAACACCCAGAGGAAAGTCCTTTTCTACCAGCTGCTGATTTGCTTTGCCCATCCTGAGCTCCAGAACCTTCACTGCAACTTATCCCTTGGGACTTAACTGTTAGCTATCAATCTATGGCAACACTTGAGAAGTTTTTAGATCTGGGAGTTTAAAATAATAGCCAAAGTTTTGATTCGAAATGGCCAAACCTGTAGTATGGTATGGAAACTGGAAACAGCTCTCTCTACAATTGCAATAGGCCAAATTACACATATCACAAAGATTATGCAGTGGACTTCTGCCAATGACTTAAATCCTTTCTCATTAGAAACGAGTGAACACTTAGAAGGGAAGATCATGCAGTGGTGAAGAGTTCAGGCCCTAGAGTCAGGCAGAGCTGGGTTTGACTACCATGTCCCACACTTGTTAACAGCGTGGCCTTGGGAATGTTAGTTAGTTTTAATTTTAATTATTTCTGTAAGGCTCGGTTTCTTCATCTATAGAGTGAGAAATAGTAATAATAGTAATAAGAACTTCACTTCATAGAGTGGTTTGAAAATTAAATGAGACACATTCATGCACATTATTTCCTTTTACCCTCATGGCAACTTTAAGACATAGATGCTAGCATTTTTCCATTTGGCAGTCAGGGGAACTGACATTTAGAAAAGTCAAATAATTTTCCAGAGATCATACTACTATTAGCGGCAAAGCAGAGATTTGCTTTTGACTGCCCTAACTGTAAACAGCCATATCACTGTGTTTTCTTAACAGCAAAAGTTAGAAAATTGCAAGCTTCTCTTTCTCTTGTTCACAGTCTTTAGCCCAACAAATAGCTTTGTGTGGAATACACACAAACTAGAGTTTCTTGTAATGCAGGGCAAGAAAACTTCAGTGAGCTCAGTATAGGAGAGAAAGGAAAGAGGTATTTTACAATTCCCCAAAATATGGGAGCCAACAACCCCTCTTTTGCACACGCATATTCCACATGTTCCCTTTAATATGTTCTGGAATAGGGTTGAGTCTTTGTGACAGATACATGTAAATATTGACTTATATACTAAGTGATAAATGATAAATGACCTTAAGAAAGAAAAAAAAAGTGATTTCCCCATAAAAAGCTCTCACTGAAACATTCTAGATGAAAGGGCTTGAAGCAATGCAGGCTCACTCTTGATACACTGCCAGGCCAACAGGCTGAGGACCAGACATCCTAGAGCTGGAATTTTCTGGGCCTTAATATTGTAATGGAGATACAGAGTAGCTATGAGTTCTTCCCAGATCTTGCTATTTAAGAAGCAATTCTATTTGGAGCAATGTTGTTCCATTTATATACCAGACAAGTTTTAAAAAATTGATGCCTTTTTTTAAAAAAAATGTTTATTGTAAATTCAGAATAACAGACTAGTGTTATACCATTAATAGCTTATGAATCTATTTATATTATGTGGCTGTAAATAGCCAGGGACCTTCTCCATTTCTGGACTGGCAATCTAAAATTATAAATAAATTTTTACATTTAATCTCTGTGGTTCTCGCTTTTCTCTTAGCTGGATAACAGGAATTGCTTACAACTCAGATCATCTATTTCCTGGAGGTCTCCCCCCGTACTTCAGTTGTAAATGTGACAGCCGCATGAATTAGTGCTGAACCTGACTGGGTCATGCTTTAGACTTGAAGGAGGAGTTCAGAAATGTATTGTGGCCAGAACCCATGAGTCAGACTCTTCTTTAGCTCAGTAAACCATAGTTTTGATTTTATTCTTCCATTGGGATAGAGATAAGAAATCACATCTGTCCATGAAAAGTTGGTAGTTTATGTTCCCCTTGTTATTATTGAATAGATCAATATTTGGAGCTTTCATGTGCCTCTTTATTTGGGTTACTTCTGCTCTTTGAATTACACTGAATTTACTCATGGGTCATAGGAGGCCAGTTGAAATAAGCTGCAGCTTCAGTTTTCCACCTTGCATTCTGAGGACAGCATAGTTCAGAGCTGTGGAAATGATAGGCTTATGCTCTGTATTTCTACAACACCTTTCATCCAAAAGTAGAAAATGAGCCTGTATCTCTCTTTGACTTCACCTTTTGGAGGAAAGAGAAATGAGACATCATGGTTTTCCTAAGACTAGATTTTAGATTGTGACTTCACACTTTCTAGTTCATTCACACAGAATTTCTCCAGAGAAAAAATAATTATCAAAATGTTTTCTTTATGTATAGGTCAAATATTCTCCAAGGTCAAGACAACAACAACAAAAGTCCATGATGTTATAAGTAGAATTCACTCATGAGAAGACTTTTGGTACCCAGGCTATTTGACACAACAAAAAAGTAAATTCCTGTAGGGTTCTTTTGAATAATCACTTCACTGCACACCAAATGCCCCATAAAAATGAGAATTTCAGCACTCTCATTCCCACAGTTTCAACTTGTCCTGATTCATTCCTCTGACATTGTCTTACTCTTGACACCCTACAGTTTCTAACCCTCCTATTTTCATCCACACCTCACTTTTCAGAATTGACCCTCAATACCATCTTCCCAGGTTCAGGCTTGCTGCCCCCTTGAAGATTATTTTAATTTTGATTCTTCCTTTAGCAATGCTTTCCTTGCCATTTTGAGTAAATCTTAATAAGTATGTGTTTTACTTTCAACATTCCATTTATTTCAAAATTAATTTTATTGAAGCCAAAACAGTGGAATTAACTGTAATAATAAACTATTATACACACACACACACACACACACACACACACACACACTTTAAGTTATAAGGAATGAAGTTTATTTTGGCAGATAGTGTTAAACAAAACTAAACTTGCATATATTAGTAACATAACTCAACATCCTTAATTTGGTGTAAGTGTGACACATTTTCTTGTTTTCCTGTGTTCTGCTAAATCACCATAACCTAAACTGCCTTATAAAACTGGTATGTTGCAGTGTAACTTTATTCTTTTACTTATATTTGTTGATTCTAAACAAAACTTTTCATTAGCTTTTTCTATCTCTGGGTCTATCTCATCATCAATGTCATCCAAGTATGGATCACCAGCATCCAATAAATCTGCTCCATTTTCTTCATCATCTGTGCTAAGTCTTCTCATCCAGATAGATCTTGATATTATTTTAAATAAATTATTATAACTAATTAAAATTAATTACTAACTACTTTAAATAAATCTCCCACTTCAATAGGGAACCAGCAGTCTCTCTTTTAAGACTATCCCTGTGAGTGGTAATTCTTATTCAATGGGTTCCGGTTTTGAAACCAGCAAAACTTCGTACAAGAAGAAAGGAGGAAAGAGAAAGAAAAGGAAATAAAGACCAAACATAAACTTATCATATAAGTGTCTTCTGAGCTAAAATTCCTTTGAGGTTCCCAGATAGCCAAAAAAATCAATCAATCAAAGGCTTAGCTTACAAATTCAGAGGTATCAGGGTAACTGTTGTCTGGTTTTGTTAATGAAATTTCAACTCTACCATCACTACTGGTATTTATTTCTAACCCACATTTTGTCAGGTACTGTTTCCGGACATGTGGAAATGTAGGGCCAGTTGGGAAATTTTCCCAACTCCTCTCACTTCCTATCAGATCTTGGAAGCTCACAGCAGTAACTTTGGGCCTTACCCTAAGCCTCAATATTCTGTTCAGAGCCACAGTTCTTTTTAACTCAAGCAAAGGAAATTCTTTCTCAGGACCCATGGCTAGCAGTTGGTAGAGACCATGCTCTCAAGCATCAAGCTCTATCACTTCTTGTTAATAGAAAAGATTTTAGAAAAGTACAGACATGAATTCCAATTTCATACCTGAAATATGGGAACATTTCTTCATTTCTATCAAAATGCTTGACATTTAGTATGTGCCAAATATATATAATATACTCTGTCTGTCAGTAACTAAAGGACCAAGTACACTATCATTATATTTTCAATGTCTTCTGTGTACAGGTTTTATTAGGCCAGTGCATCATCCTTCTATAGAAACAGAAAAATCACTTCATTTTAGAGACAACTGAGCACTCCCAACCATGAAGGAGCCCAGAATTGAAGTGTATCCCAGTTTCCACCAGAATATTCTATAGGGGCCAACTTAAATGGGAGTGCTTGTGCATTTCTTCAACAGATACTTCACTTATCTTACATTTTTATTAAATTAAAGAAGCATCATTTTTATCTTCTCTACAGGCAGGATGGAAAGTTTAGTTATCCCATCAAAATTACACCTGGATGTGTTTTCTGCACTTCCAACTCATCCTTCATGGATTTAACTGATCTGAGATCAAAGGCTCAATACAAATTATAATTTTTTCAATGCTAAGTAATCCAAGGAAGGTTTCTTTCTAAACACATTATAAATCTGATTGTAATGCTGCCTCTCTGGAATCCATCTGACAGTAAGCAAAAACAGACTGGGAGGGAACTAGATTGCACAAGGGGAAGAAACACAAGCAAACCTTCATACTCCTCTGTTTCTATCTTCCTGTTTGAAAACTGCCAGTAAATGAGATGACTGAGTCAGTCTTAATAATCTAGCTCACATTTCCATCTATAATGACTTGACTATATCTGACAATCTCTGATTCAATAGGTTTTATTAGAAGAGAGAAGCTATTTGTGTAAGATGCCTTATTTTATTCTTCAAGTCATTATATATAAATAGAACAATGATAGCAGATGTTTCTGGGATCAGGTTTTCATGTGTGTTTGGGTTAAATAAACAATTCACTTCAAAGAGAGAGTCATCCTCCTTCTTTTATCCTCTTTAATATTTTGTACCTAACTTCCATAGTCATCCATAGAAGAGGTCACATTACAGAGAAAAAAACTCTTTTTCTTCTAGTTTTATTTTAATTTTTTAATAAATTTTAAAAATTCATTTATTTCTATTTTTGGCTGAGTTGGGTCTTTGTTGCGGTATGCCTCTCATTGCGATGGCTTCTCTTGTTGCGGGGCACAGGCTCTAGGTGCACAGGCTTCAGTAGTTGTGGCATGTGGGCTCAGTAGTTATGGCTTGTGGGCTCTAGAGTGCAGGCTCAGTTGTGGCACCCAGGCTTAGTTGCTCTGCAGCATGTGGGATCTTCCCAGACCAGGGCTTGAATCTGTGTCCCTTGCATTGGCAGGCGGATTCTTAACCACTGCACCACCAGGGAAGTCCTCTTCTAGTTTTATTGAGATATAATTTACATACAGCACTGCATAAGGTTAAAGTGTACAGCATAATGATTTGACTCACATGCATCATGAAGTAATTATGACAATAAGTTTAGTGAACATCCATCATTTCATATAGATACAAAATTAAAGAAATATTTAGTGTTCTTGCTGTGTGGAGATGAGGTATATAGCACTAAGCAACAAGTTGGGTCCTGAAAGGAGCTGGTGCTCCTCAAAGTCCTTCAGAGTATATAACACAGATCCTTACACTTAGTAGCATTTACATTTAAATAAATGTAAATGGTGTAATAAAATGATCTGGCCCCCAATTGTATATCCCCACATTGAGAATTTTTAGTTACAAAGAGCTGCAACTTCTTAACATTATTTTGACACCCCTTATGAGGAAACAGAAGAACCAGTTTTGTATTAGCAAGGGCACTTAGCCTCACTCAAATAACATAGAAAAGAAGGAATTTAGTTTTTACATTGTGTTCAGGTTTAAGAGCCTGCTAAACATAGATTGTTCTGATTTTCATAAACAAATAACATTTTTTGTGGGAAAAAACTCTGAGTAAATGCAAAATGAAGAATAATCCCTATTAGCCCAATTTTTCTATAAAAATTACAGGACTTTACAGCTGGAATTTTAATCTGGCTAAATACATGAAAGAGTTTAAAATAACAGAAAATCAGGATAACAGGCAAGATGTTAGAAGCATTATAATGAGATATGAACTTTTCCATCAAGGTACTTGAAATCTTAATAAGAAAATAAGACATGACAAACATATATTTATATCTCAGAGATAAAATGTAAGTTGCACATCCTAGACAATTTCATCTATTTCTGGCCACATCAGTGGGGCTATTTGGGTCCTCCCCAAAGTTTATTTACACATACAATAGAGGAACTTGATAAGAAGTTAAAATGATTAATCACTTTAAGATTGCCAGCCACAGGACTTCTGTATAAGCATGGTAGATTAAACACATTCATTACCTTTGGCTCCCTCCTCAAAATTCCACTAAAATAACAGTAATATGATTTGGTTTAAAGATATAAACCCACAAATTTAGAAAAAATAGAAGGCAAGCCTACAGTAACAAAATTATGGGAGATGAAAACAGATCTGAAAAAAAATGCTGAATCCTAAAATAACAGTGAGGAATGCTACAAAATAACCTGATTTATAATTCAAACTGTCCCCCAAATCTCAGGAACTGTTGGCAAAGCAAAGTGAAGAGAAAATGGCTAAAATGAGGGGATTTTTGAAATCTGCTTGGAAAAGTTAGAGCCACAGATTCCTTCTCTACTCTGATCAGCCACGTGACTGTACCTCTTTCATTCTCATGGACACCTAGAGGGACTTTTCTTTTCTTCTCTTTTCCTGTCTTTTTTTTCTCTTAAGAAGTTAAAAAAGAGAGTTTCTGAATTATAGTAGGATACCATAACAAGAACAGAGAAAATGAGCAACTGGATGTAAAGTGGATGCTGAGCTTGCCTGTGTTCTGAACCCAAATTGGCTGCAGATGTTAGAAAGAAGATCTTTACTTTTCAAGCATAAACTGGAAACCACCTAAGACAGAATAATAGAGAACTCCTTTGTATTCCATCACTAGGTTAATAAGTATTAACCACAGTCAACAGCCGTCTACTATTTGGGGAGGGATAAGAGCATGGAGGAGACCAAGGAAAGCCTAAAACTTAGGATAAAGCAGGAAAATTGAGAAAAACCAACCCCATGATAAGAATAAGGTGATGATAGAGAAATTTAAAGCTGGTGGTACACTAAAGGTAGCCACTGTAACAATAAAACCCAAACCCAGTTAAATCCTGACTATCTGAACTCAATATCCCACATGAATGGCCATTATCCATCATGAGTACTAGTTACCGCAGTCTGCTCCTCTACATACCATGTCAGGAACCAATAAGACATTGTGAGACACACTAAAGTCAAGGAAAAGCAACCCACTGTCAAAAGGCAAATATATCAACAGACTGAGACTCAGAGATAAGCTAGATAATGTATGTGTTAGAGAGGGAATTTAAAGTACCATTAATATGTTATCTAATGGAAGGAGTAGGCAGCATGCATGAGCTGACGGAGAATTTCATCATGGACAGATGGAGTATGTGAAGAATAAGAAATAATCAAATAGAAATGCTAGGGGAAAAAGTAACAGTTACAGAGATGAAGAATGCCTGAAACTGGCTTATTAATAGACAACTTAACCAAGAATGGTCAGTAGATAGCAACCAAACTATAAAACACACACACACATACACAACACAAACTATAAAACACACACACACAGTTATAGAGATGAAGAATGCCTGAAACTGGCTTATTAATAGACAAAATAACCAAGAATGGTCACTAGATAGCAACCAAACTATAAAACACACACACAGGCACAGAAGAAGTGCCTTTCAGAAGGCACTTCTTTCAGAAGAAGGAGACAGAAGTGTTGAAGAAATATTTAAAGAGAGAGTGGCTGAAACTTCTCCAAAAAGATTAAAGATATTAATCCACAGGACCTGGAAACTCAGAAAATCCCAGAAAGGATTAAACATTAATAATAAAATAAAATATATACACCTAGAGACCTTCAAGATGGTGGAAGAGTAAGACGTGGAGATCACCTTCCTCCCCACAAATACATCAGAAATACATCAACATGTGGAACAACTCCTACAGAACACCTACTGAATGCTGGCAGAAGACCTCAGACTTCCCAAAAGGCAAGAAACTCCCTACGTACCTGGGTAGGGCAAAAGAAAAAACAGAGCCAAAAGAATAGGGACAGAACCTGCACCACTGGGAGGGAGCGGTGAAGGAGGAAAAGTTTCTACACACTGGAAAGCCCCTTAACTGACGGAGACAGGGCACGGCGGGCGGGAAGCTTCAGAGCCATGGAGGAGAGTGCAGCAACAGGGGTGCAGAGGGCAAAGCAGAGAGATTCCCGCACAGAGGATCGGTGCCCACCAGCACTCACCAGCCTGAGAGGCTTGTCTGCTCACCTGCAGGGGCAGGCGGGGGCTGGGAGCTGAGGCTCGGGCTTCAGTCGAATCCCAGGGAGAGTGACTGGGGTTGACTGCGTGAACACAGCCTGAAGGAGGCTAGTGTGCCACAGCTATACGGGAGTGAGTCCAGGAGAAAGTCTGGAACTGCCTAAGAGGCAAGAGACCATTGTTTAGGGGTGCGCGAGGAGAGGGGTTTCAGAGCACCGCCTAAACAAGCTCCAGAGATGGGCGTGAGCAGTGGCTTTCAGCGTGGACATCAGACAGGGCATGAAATACTAACACTGCTGCTGCAGCCACCAAGAAGCCTGTGTGCAAGCACAGGTCACTGTCCACACCCCCCCTCCCAGAAGCCTGTGCAGCCCGCCACTGCCAGGGTCCCATGATCCAGGGACAACTTCCCCGGAAGAACACACAGTACGCCTCAGGTTGGTGCAACATCATGCTGGCCTCTGCCATCGCAGGCTTGCCCCACACTCTGTACCCCTCCCTCCACCCCCACCCCGCTGAGTGAGCCACAGCTCCCTAATCAGTTGCTACTTTTTTTTTTTTTTTTTTTTTTTGGTACGCGGGCCTCTCACTGTTGTGGCCTCTCACATTGCAGAGCACAGGCTCCGGACGCGCAGGCTCAGCGGCCATGGCTCATGGGCCCAGCTGCTCCATGGCATGTGGGATCTTTCCAGACCGGGGCACGAACCCAAGTCCCCTGCATCGGCAGGTGGACTCTCAACCACTGCGCCACCAGGGAAGCCCATCAGTTGCTACTTTAACCCCATCCTGTCTGAGCAAAGAACGGATGCCCTCAGGCAACCTACAGGCAGAGGCAGGGCCAAATCCAAGCTGAACCCCGGGAGCTGTGCTAATAAAGAAAAGAAAGGGAAATTTCTCCCAGCAGCCTCAGGAGCAGTGGATTAAATCGCCACAGTCAACTTGATGTACCCTGCATCTGTGGAATACCTGAATAGACAACGAATCATTCCAAAATTGAGGCAGTGGACTTTGGCAGCAAAGATATATATATATTTTTTTTTCCTTTTACTCTTTTGGTGAGTGTGTATGTGTATGCTTCTTTCTGTGACTTGTCTGTATACCTTTTCTTTTACCATTTGTCCTAGGGTTCTGTCTGTGGTTTTTTTTTTGTTTTTTTTAATATAATTTTTAGTGCTTGTTATCATTGGTGGATTTGCTTTTTGGTTTGATTGCTCTCTTCTTTCTTACTTTTTTTTTTCTTTTTTACTTACTTTTACATTTTATTTTAATAACTTTTATGTAATTTTTTTCTTTCTTTCTTCCCTCCCTTTCTTCCTTCCTTCCCTCCCTCCCTCCCTCCCTTCTTTCCCCTTCCTTCCTTCCTTTCTTTCTTTCTCTCTCTCTCTCTCTCTTTCTTTCTTTCTTTCTTTCTTTCTCCCTTTTCTTCTGAGCCGTGTGGTTGACAGGGTCTTGAGGCTCCAGCCGGGTGTCAGGCCTGTGCCTCTGAGGTGGGAGAGCCGAGTTCAGGACATTGGCCCACTACAGACCTCATGGCTCCATGTACTATCAAATGGCAAAAGCTCTCCCAGATATTTCCATATCAAAACTAAGACCCAGCTCCACTCAACGACCAGCAAGCTACTGTGCCGGACACCCTATGACAAACAACTAGCTAGACAGGAACATAACCCCACTCAATAGCAGAGAGGCTGCCTAAAATCATAATAAGGTCACAGATACCCCCAAACACACCACCGGACATGGACTTGCCCAACAGAAAGACAAGATCCAGCCTCATCCACCAGAAAACAGGCACTAGTCCCCTCCACCAGGAAGCCTACACAACCCACTGAATGAACCTTAGCTGCTGGGGGCAGACACCAAAAACAAGAACTACAAACCTGCAGCCTGCAAGAAGTAGACCCCAAACACAGTAAGTTAAACAAAATGAGAAGACAGAGAAACACACAGCAGTTGAAGGAGCAAGGTAAAAACCCACCAGACCAAACAAATGAAGAGGAAATAGGCAGTCTACCTGAAAAAGAATTCAGAATAATGATAGTAAAGATGATCCAAAATCTTGGAAATAGAATGGAGAAAATACAAGAAACGTTTAACAAGGACCTAGAAGAACTAAAGAGCAAACAAACAGTGATGAACAACACAATAAATGAAATTAAAAATTCTCTAGAAGGAAGCAATAGAAAAATAACTGAGGCAGAAGAACAGATAAGTGAGCTGGAACATAAAATAGTAGAAATAACTACTGCAGAGCAGAATGAAGAAAAAAGAATGAAAAGAATTGAGGACAGTCTCAGACCTCTGGGACAACATTAAACATACCAACATTCTTATTATATGGGTCCCAGAAGAAGAACAGAAAAAGAAATGGACTGAGAAAATATTTGAAGAGATTATAGTTGAAAACTTCCCTACCATGGGAGAGGAAATAGTGAATCAGGTCCAGGAAGCGTAGAGAGTCCCATACCGTATAAATCCAAGGAGAAACACATCAAGACACATATTATTCAAACTATCAAAAATTGAATACAAAGAAAAAATAGTAAAAGCAGAAAGAGGAAAAAAAATAAAAAAGATACAAAGGAATCCCCTTAAGGTTAACAGCTGATTTCTCAGCAGAAAATCTGCAAGCCAGAAGGGAGTGGCAGGACATACTTAAAGTGATGAAAAGGGAAAGCCTACAGCCAAGATTACTCTAGACAGCAAGGATCTCATTCAGATTCGACAGAGAAATTTAAAACTTTACAGACAAGCAAAAGGTAAGCAAATTCAGCACCACCAAACCAGCTTTACAACAAATGCTAAAGGAACTTCTCTAGGCAGGAAACACAAGAGAAGGAAAAGACCTACAATAACAAACACAAAAGAATTAATAAAATGGTAATAGGAACATACATATTGATAATTACATTAAAGGTAACTGGATTAAATGCTCCACCCAAAAGATATAGAAAAAAAAGACCCATATATATGCTGTCTACAAAAGACTCACATCAGACCTAGTGACACATACAGACTGAAAGTGAGGGGATGGAAAAAGATTCCATGAGAATAGAAATCAAAACAAAGGTGGAGTAGCAATTCTTATATCAGACAAAATAGACTTTGAAATAAAGACTATTACAAGAGACAAAGAAGGACACTACATAATGATCAAGGGAACAATCCAAGAAGAAGATATAACAATTGTAAATATTTATGCACCACAATTTATGCACAGCAATTTATGCACCACAGTAGGAGCACCACAATACATAAGGCAAATGCTAACAGCCACAAAAGGGGAAATGGACAGTAACACCATCATAGTAGGGGACTTTAACACTGCACTTCCACCAAAGAACAAATCATCCAAAATGAAAATAAATAAGGAAATACAAGCTTTAAATGATACATTAAACAGGATGGACTTAATTGATATTTATAGGACATTCCATCCAAACAACAGAATACACATTCTTCTCAAGTGCTCATGGAACATTCTCCAGGACAGATCATATCTTGGGTCACAAATCAAGCCTCTCTAAATTTAAGAAAATTGAAATAATATGAAGTATCTTTTCTGACCACAATTCTCTGAGACTAGATATCAATTACAGGAAATAATTTGTACAAAATACAAACACATGGAAGCTAACCAATACTCTACTAAATAACCAAGAGATCACTGAAGAAATAAAAGAGGAAATCAAAAAATACCTAGAAACAAATGACAATGAAAACACGATGACCCAAAACATATGGGATGCAGCAAAAGCAGTTTTAAGAGGGAAGTTTATAGCAATACAATCCTACCTTAAGAAACAAGAAAAATCTCAAACAAACAACCTAATCTTACACCTAAAGCAATTAGAGAAAGAAAAACAAAAAAAAACCCAAGGTTAGCAGTAGGAAAGAAATCATATAGATCAGATCAGAAATAAATGAAAAAGAAATGAAGGAAACAATAGCAAAGATCAATAAAACTATAAGCTGTTTCTTTGAGAAGATAAACCAAATTGATAAACCAGTAGCCAGACTCATCAAGAAAAAAAGGGAGAACACTCAAATCAACAGAATTAGAAATGAAAAAGGAGAGGTAAAAACTGACACTGAAGAAATACAAAGGATCATGAGAGATTACTACAAGCAACTATAGGCCAATAAATGGACAACCTGGAAGAAATGGACAAATTCTAAGAAAAGCCCAACTTTCTGACACTGAACCAGGAGGAAATAGAAAATAAAAACATACCAATCACAAGCAGTGACATTGAGACTGTGATTAAAAATCTTCCAACAAAAAAAAAGTCCAGGACCAGATGGTTTCACAGGTGAATTCTATCAAACATTTAGAGAAGAACTAACACCTATTCTTCTCAAAAGCTTCCAAAATAGAGCACAGAGTAACACTCTGAAGCTCATTCTATAAGGCCACCATCACCCTGATTGCTACTTCATAAGGTTACTGTGAGAATGAAATGAGTTAGCATAGGGAAGTTTTTAGACAATACCTGAAATACTAGTTATTGTTATACGAAAAAGGCACCACTGGCAACATATAAGAGGTGCTCCTAACCAGGAGTCCTAACCAAGAGGCTGCCTGGAGACGATGGAGTCCAATTCAGTATAGCAGGACAGGTGGGAGTGTATGCGTCTTGCGGGAGGGGAGCAGGCAGAATAGGGTGGACTACGCAGTGCATATACCAGCTGCAAAGTCACACATAAGTGGGCATGGGAATGAGGAGTAAAAGTGCATGGCATGTTACAGAACTGCATGTGGCATCTCTATTTCAAGGGGACTGAGGTAGAAAGTGATGGAAAAGGGATGGACTGAGGCTAAGTCACAGGAAAGCTCTGCATGTCATCCTCAGAGGTTTGGGGAAAAAAATATTTGAGTGTCTGCTATGTTCCAGATGCTACTTTGTTTTAGCAACTGGACACTAGAGTACAATGGTAAAACGTACACAGCCTCTATATTTGGCATGGCCTAATTAGGAAGATAAATACACAATTAACTGACAACAGATAAATACTTAATTGAAGAATGTAGTAAGTGCTATGAAAGCACAAAGCCTATGTTTATGTTTTCCAAAGACATGAACAAAGTCTTAACAGATGAGTAAATGTTCACCAAACAACAAGCAGGAAATCAGAAAGGTTACATTATTTACCAAAAAACAATAATATGGCATTATGTGCCAAACTCTTTCTATACATTTTCAAAAATATTGTATTATTAATCCTTCTGACAAGCAGTTTTATTATTACCAGTTTTTATTAAACTTATTTTAGAGATGAGGATCCCCAAGGTCACACAGTAAACCAGTTTTCTTGACTAGTTAACATTTAGTTTTCTTCAGAATATAGTACTCTTCATACGGTAGATACTCTATCACTACTGTATTTGGCAATTAGATAAAAGGCAGTATTATTCTTATTTGTACGTAAAGTTTCAAGTTCATGACAAATAGTCCAGGTTCATGACAAAAAAATTCATGACGGTTCATGACAGAAAAATAACATATTTTCATTTTAGAAGCCCTGAGTTCCATATGAGAGATGGCTGTGACACACTAGCATGTCAATATACATACACATAAAACTTCAGAAAACATCGACATGGTACATTTCATATTTAGTAGCTATTTCTTCCAAACAGCAGCAGTCACACCATCCATCATATTGCTTGTTCTGACAGTAAAGAAAATAAACTGTATTTAATCAGAGGATTAACTGAGGACCACACTGATCACAATGGTCTCTCACATTCTGTTGCTGGCAGGTGAGGAATGAAGTTGAAGGTCATGATAGAAAGATAAAGATGAACATGTTTCCTTTTTCTTGTCTTCTTCCACAGTTATAACCCAAGTTCCTCTGAACACCTTGGCAGACAGAGATGAAGCAGCAGACCCCTGGACATCTGAAGAGGCAAAGCCCACATTCACACTGGATGTGATCGAGTGACTGACTGACAGCAATTACTCAGGATGTCCAACTTAACAGGTTGCTTTCACATACCTTATCTCCTTCAGTCTTCATGAAAACTCTGGGAAAGAGCTAATATCCTTATTTCACAGAGAAGGGGAAAGAACCTTAAAGGAAGCAAATGATGTAGCTAATTATGGCAGGACTTGCATCTGGGTAGTTTCCTCCAGGTCTACCGAGTTTTATACCCCTTGCCTATCTCTATTCGGAAGGTCTCTGACATTAGCCATGTCCATAAAGGAAATATTGGTTAGACTCACCATGTTATGAGCCTTTTAGCAAGAGGAAATGAGGTTGGTGTAAAGGTGCTTATTCATAGATCAGACAATAGAGGTCATGTGGCTTCTCTCGATCCTCATCCTGTGGCTTTGCTCCCTCATCCCCTGCTCTCTGTACACTGGTCTCCTCACTATTCCTCAAACAGATCAAGCCCAACCATGCTCCCCATTTGCTGTTACTCTATATGGAATTCTCTTCGTGGCACTCTTTTTAAGAAGGACTTTATTGAAAGACCTTCACTCTCTCCTCTTCTTGTCACCTGATCACCCTTCCCTGCTGTATTTTTTTCTATAGCTCTTATCATCTGGCATAGTACATTTTGAAGTATAGTTGATGTACAAGTTACAGGTGTACAATATCGTGATTCACAACTTTTAAAGGTTATACTCCATTCTTAGTTATTATAAAATATTGGCTAAATTCCCTGTGTTGTACAATATATCCTTGTAGCTTGTTTTATACATAATAGTTTATACTCTTAATCCCCTACCCCTCCTATATTGCCCCTTCTCCCTTCCCTTTCCCCACTGGTGACCACTAGTTTGTTCTCTGTATCTGTGAGTCTGCTTCTTTTTTGTCATATTCATTAGTATGGTATATTTTTAGATTCCACATATAAATGATATCATACAATATTTGCCTTTCTCTGTCTGATTTGTTTCAGTTAGCAAAATACCCTCCAAGTCCATCCATGTTGCTGAAACTGGCAAAATTTCATTCTTTTTGTATGACTGAGTAGTATTGCATTGTGTATATATATCACATCTTCTTTATTCATTCATCTGTTGATGGACACTTCGGTTGCTTTCAAATCTTGGCAACTGCAAATAATGTTGCTATGAACCCTGGGGTGCATGTATTTTTTCGAACTGGTGGTTTTGGGTTTTCTTGGATATATACCCAGGGTCATATGGTAGTTCTATTTTTAGTTTTTTGAGAAACGTCCATACTGTTCTCCACAGTGGCTGCACCAATTTACATTCCCACCAATAGTGCACAAGGATTCCTTTGTCTCCACATGATCACCAACATTTGTTACTTGTAAACTTTCTGATGACAGCCATCCTGATAGGTGTGAGCTGGTATCTCACTGTGGTTTTGACTTGTTTATTGGCTTGTTGTATACCTTACTAGTGTAAACTCTATTAAGGTAAGGAGTTTTGATTGCATTTACTCTGCTATATTCCTACTATCCAGTGACTGGCATGCAATAGACATATAATAAATGTTTGCATAGAAGGAGAGATCGAGATAGAGATATGGAAGAGAGAGAAGGAGGAAAAGGAGGGGAAAGAGGTGGAGGAAGAGGAGGGGAGAGAGGAGAGGGAGGGAAGGGCCTGAGTTCTGACTCCACCACCTATTTCATGGCCGCGTAAACTTATGTCACTGTACTCATGGAACAGAGTTCCTTCCTCCCGACAATAGAGTTTAGATTCAATCACCTCTAAGATGACTACCAAGATGAATGTTCCATCATTCTGTGCATTGTGGTTCTACTTCTCCTTTTTTCTAATAGAAAAGTGGAAATAAACAGTCAGCCACCAAGGGAAAGGCTGCACACATCAGCAGGCTCTGCTTTCTGCACCTATTATCACACTTACTAGTGTGCTGAACACAGCTAGCCTGATTCTAATGAATAAGGGGCCTGGGATTTCCCTGGCGGTCCAGTGTTGACTGACTCCACACGTCCACTGCAGGAAGCACAGGTTCAGTGTCTGGTCGGGGAACTAAGATCCCGCATGCCGCACAAGCTCAGACAAAAAAATAAAATAAAGTATGATTGACATGTACACACTGCTATATTTAAAATGGATAACCAACAAGGACCTACTGTATAGCACAGGGAACTCTGCTCAATATTATGTAACAGCCTAAATGGGAAAAGAATTTGAAAAAGAATGTATAATTGGATCACTTTGCTGTACACCTGAAACTAACACAACATTGTTAATCAATTATACTCCAATATAAAATAAAAAGTTTTAAAAAATGAATAAGGGGCCTTTCTATGTGGCATTATTTGAGATATTTCAGGAAAGCTTCCGGTTAGTCAAAAGTATCTTTCCCCACAAGTTTCTGTTGCTACTTAAAATTCTAAGGTACATGGCATTTCTGTAGGCACTTTCTCTTATTAAATTAGAAATATCACACAAAACCCCTATCAGTCACAATACATGTGAGACAGCACTGAAAAAAGAATAGGACTTGGGTGTCAAGAAGACCAGGATGGGAAGCCTGATTGCCACTTAATGGCTACAAGAACTTGAGCAATTGATTTTATTAAATCTTAGCTTCGTAACCTGGAAATGGGGATAATAATAGTACTTGCTTTACAGGGATTTTGTGTGAGAAATAAATGACATGAAGCTTCTAAAGCATTTAAGAAGTGATCAATAAACTAATGCTAATATGTTCTTTTTAATAGTATAGGATTAATGATAGCTGATCCCAGTGAGCAGTTAGCTTCTGGTGTTGGGTTTATAAATGGGCATATTCTGGATAAGGGGAGGAAATATAGATTCAGAACACAAGAGTGAATGCCTCCTTAGGGAGTCAAACGGGCACTGGTGTCGGGGGATGGGAGAGGTTGGGCAATCTGGAGTCACAGGGGCTCCATAAGGAAGAAAGGGATCAAAGAAAACTGTCAGTAGTAATTGCAATCAGAACTCTCACTTTTTCAATGATGTTTTAAACATTTTGAAATGCATTTACTGTCTTTTTGGTTAACCAAGGCCACGGAGTATCGTAATTCCTCAGATACTACACGTCATCTCACATCATATCAATGCAGCACTAGCTGACACAAAAGAATCCAGTTCTCTGCAGTAGACATGAACATCACTTAGTGGCCCCGAGTTCCTGGCTTGGCCAGTCAACTTGTCAGCAAAGGTTGGAGATGTTTGGGAAAATCAAAATGAGCACGAAAATCTAGAGTGGCGCCAACTCATTTATCATCCTAAATGAAAACATTGCTGCTGTGTCTAGAGCACTGGTATCTTCTATATAAACTAGAGATCTTTTTCTTTGTGGACAAAAGTTTCATTTTAGTGATTACATCATGTTTCAAAACTGGTAGAGTACCAAGGAAAAGGAGCGGGAAGTAATCCAGAAAAATAGCTTTGCACCAAAAATAAAGAGGACCCAGTAGTAGAAATTGAGGATCACTGTGACTTTATGCCTCCTTATTAAGCCAGCTCCTGTTTTCCTAATATCATTTTTTAAGATTTTCTCAATCTTTTGCATCAGTTATCTGAAACTTGTA
Source organism: Phocoena sinus (assembly GCF_008692025.1). Taxonomy (NCBI): domain Eukaryota; kingdom Metazoa; phylum Chordata; class Mammalia; order Artiodactyla; family Phocoenidae; genus Phocoena; species Phocoena sinus. The sequence continues at coordinate 61,561,499 of NC_045763.1, read as the reverse complement.
ATATTCAATATTAGACAACTATAACTGCACTTGATAAGAAAAATTAAAACCTAAACCTTTAGAGAAATAGAAACAGAAAATGGCATTGGCTTAAACATACTGTCAATTGATAAACTACATATTTATAATATGGTCTCCTCCCAAATAACTCAAATCTGGGTTCACTCAAATCTGATTCACTGTTTTGTTCACTGATTCACTGTTTGACTTTTGAAGAGTTTTAGAGGCTTTGAGGACTCTTTCTCTGCTTTAAAATAATTGCTCCAAAGAACTAATACACAAATATCAGTCTTTCGGCCGTTTATTATTGAGGGCCCACAATGCTAAAGGCAGACTTAGGCACTTTCCTTTCAGGTCCAACTGCACCTGAGAGCACATTTCACGTTGCCATTAAGCTGCCAGCCCTTGAGAGCTAAGACTTCTTAATTTCGTCACTGTCCTTGTACACAGCACATATTAAGCACTGAATTGAATATCTTTTAAATTAATAAGTGAATAATGGATAAATTAATCACCACTGGGAATGTGAACTTGTTTAAAGCTCAACTTATCTTACAAGTTAGCTGGATAGATAAGATATGCAAAATTAAATAACAAACCAAAAGTTGAATTACCCTAATGGCTTAACTTTCCCAGGGAAGAGTACATGGGCAGTAGCTATCCTGAAATGAGGAGAAGCAGGACAGCCTGCTGGGTGAGAGTTCAGGCTCTGAAATGAGATAGAATTTGTTGCTTGACTCTATCATTTGCTAGCTGTATAAACTTGGGTAAGTTACTGTCAAAGGATAATGAGACCATTACACATTATCTGAAATAAGAAGACAAAGCAGAATGTATTGCTTTTACAGCAAGAGAGAGTGATACTGGTCAGGCACAGTATCTGTGGTCTTCCAAAGGATTTAGGGGAACCATGCTGTTCATGGACACTTTCAGAGGCATCTGTGGAAGCCTGACTACTGGGGGTAAAGGCTGTTGTTAACTGAAACTAAGAAATGTATTTGTAGGAGTGAGTCCTGATTGGCTGACTTTCAGAAGCAAAGGGCTGTCCTTGATTGGTTGGCTTATAAAGCACATTCACTGCAACAGTTGTTGATCAAGTGGACTGGATTTACAACCAGTTCCGTTGACCACTTGTTCCCATGGCTACAGAACAATTAATCTTTTCGTATGTATGTGAAAACTTAACCTTTCTAGATTTCAGTTTCTTATCTATAAACTTCACAGGGGTTTTATATGAATTTTAAAAGATAACACTCAAAGAACTTATACTGTGCTTGCCACATAGCATTCAGTAAAAGTTATGTTTATATTTTTAAGATACACATGAAGCATTTTGTTTGTAAGATGGATAGAGTTCCTATGAAATGTGGTCTGAATGCTTTTGCTGGAACACCATGAAACACTGTCATTTACTTCCTCTTTTCCCTTTCTCCACTTTTGGTTAAAAAAAAAAAAACTCAACGAACATGGTATTTTATTCACAAAGGCCTAATATTGGGTTTAAATGGGCTTATATTACCTAGGATTCTGTTTTTCTTCTATTCTACCTTAGCTCACTTTAGATTCTGAAGGCATGAGATAAATAGAATGGCTGTTCTCCAGTGCCCTAGGAGAATATGGGGAATTGTGGTAGACTGGATTATTGTCTTCAGTTCTTCTCTCCTACCTTGTTATAGGTTGTCCATGACTTTCCAGTATCTCTCACCAAGTAAACAGAGTGTGTTCCTTACCCCCAATGATACTGGTGTTGGCCACATGAATTACTTTAGTCAGTGGATTGTAGCAGATGTAATTCAAGGAAAGGCTCTAGCCTTGCTTTTAGTATTTGGCTTGGAATTTTGCATCTTTGCCATCTACCATGAGAGTAACATACCCCATCCAAGAAGAACAAGGAGGCACACAGAGTAGATCTGGACCCAATGTGTAGGCTGAAGCCAGGCCCAGGTCACCAACAGACCCTTGACTGAGAAAAATAAATATTTGTTGGTGTAAAGTCACTGTGGTTTGCTATACAGCAAAGGCTGACTAATATATAAAGGAAAGAGATGAGGCAGAGCCTGGATGGTTATAGAATGAAAAAGAGAAATGGAGCAGGAACGGGGAGTAAAGAACCAGAGAAATAAATTAACCTAAGAAAAATAATGCCATTACCTTGTTTTGCTTCATCTGTAAGGAGAATATTAATACATTAATACTTTCCTCCTAGGTACAAAATAATATAAAGATAGAGCAATCAAGAAGACTAAAATATAGGGCTCTCTGGGAGAGATACACTCAGTGCAAAACAGATAAATGTTTCATACCTGGCATTTAAGAAGCCAGCGTACTAAACACTGAGGAGGCTATAAGCTGAAAAACTAATCCTGAGACTGGGAAGTTTCAGAAAGAAAAGAGAAGACCAAGATTCTAGGTGCTAACACAGTCTTCTTACAAAGGTTTTTTTTTTTTTTTTTTAAATCACACTACGGATTTGATTCAATGTAGGATTAAATTCATTCTTTATGTTCATATATGGCAACGAAGAAGTAGGTATTAAGTAAAAACATAGAGGATCTCTGAGGCACAGATAGAAAATATGGACAAATAATTATTAGATGTGATTCATTTGATAAGGATGATTCTAACTTTTCTGATCCAGAAGGATTTTGCAGATGTCAGAATCATAAAAATCAGCATATATTATCTTTTAAATACTAATGAACAATATTGAGAAAGTGGCAGCTCATATCACTTGAGGCTTCAAGTTTAAATTTATCATACCATGAAGTCAAATATCAAAGTGTTACTTTTGATTAAACTAATACTAGAACTCTGGCTAAAACTCCAGAACAGCTTTGGTTATCTAGGTCAGACCCGTTCCATAAGAGTCTTGTTAATTTATGAGTGTCTAGTTAATTTCTTTCATGAAAAAGATTATAATTTCAGATCCCAAGGGTTTTACAATGACAGCCTAAACAAAGATGTCTCTTTGAAACCAAACTATAAACTTAACAGTTTAAATTATATATGCCAGATTGCATCTCATAAATTTAGAACGCTCTTCTCAAAAGATTAGAATGCAATGAAGTTAAACTGTTTATATTTGGAAATTCTGAACTTTTAGAAGAAAGGCCAACTTGTCCACATCATCCCTCACTATTTAAAACAGTTCATGTGCATTTGATGGCTGTGAGGTTTTATTCTTTCCCTGTTATGGTGTTATCATCGTAACAACTTTGAAAAAAAAGTACACTTTGTTCTTACTTCTGCACTTCTTTTTAACATTCTCATCTACACAGTCAAAGGAAAAGAAAATTTAGGACACTCCTTTTTTCCCCACTCGAACTTCTGTTGCTAAAAGAAGACTTTGAACCTGAATTATTTAGATGTACTCTATGTTATCTGAATTTGTTGGGTAATAATTCAACCTTTCCTTTTGGTTCAGCAAAATAAGGCTTTGAGGGATAAGTAAATATGGCTGAGGAAGTTCTTTGAACTAGCAATTATTCAGCAACTAAAATGCTTCTAGTTACTGTTAACAAAAACACAAGCATCACATCCTCACAGTATAATCTCCACAGGCAGAAAAGAAGAAACTCCCTGACTTCTGCCTTCTCCCATTTCCCAAAAGTCCCTCAGACGAACTTTCCCTCAAGTATCCTGGCTAGAAGAGATTCACATGCCTAGCACAGGCGAGCAGAATAGAACCAATTGCCTTAGGACAACTAAGATGCATTCCATGCACTGAGGACAGATCCAGGCAACCCTGAAGGCCATGGCCTTACTGTATACAATTGGGTTTAATACATAAATTGCATGAGGGGAGAATTATAGTTTGATAGATGATTGACAGTATCCACCATTGGCTTTTAGCTACATGTTTATAGCACTTAAAAATTTTCAAACATTTTTAGATATGTATTTTAATTCTCAAAACATCTGGAAAGGTGGAATACAACCGATTATTCCTATCTTACATACTGAGGTCCAGAGAAGTTAAGTGGCTTGCCCAAGGCCACAAAACTGATAAAAAAGGTCTTGAGTTTGTGTCACATTCATTTTAAAAATAATCACATAATGTTAAATAGTTCCCAAATAATGGGAAATTATATTAATTAATTTCCCTTTTAAAAACATGCAGGCATTTATATGTTACTTTTTTAATGTTAAAAAAACACCAGGAATCCCCCTGACATGTCCTCCTTCTGATATGAATTTCTACTTGACAAGCACTTTATGCTATTATAAATTTGTATAATAGCCTCACTCAAAGAAAAAAAGAGTCTTTATACTTTGACATGGTAAAAACAGTTGAAAACTCTTTCAAAAGCAAGATGAAATGCCTATGCTACAGTTGGCCAATATCCCATCCTGTATGTAGGAGATGACACTGACTGTTACTGATGCAGAATTATAGAGAATGTCACTGTGCTTAAACTCATTTATTGCAATAAAAGGCAGAGAGGAGACCACCTGGAGTCAGTTAGCCCAACTTCTGCCTCTCAGCTGGGCAAATAAAGGGATTCTATCTCTGTTTAAAATATTTGTAGGGGCTTCACCTGGTGGTGCAGTGGTTAAGAATCTGCCTCCCAATGCGGGGGACATGGGTTCGAGCCCTGGTCAGGGAAGATCCCACATGCAACGGAGCAACTAAGCCCGGGTGCCACAACTACTGAGCCTGCACTCTAGAGCCCGTGAGCCACAACTACTTAGCCCATGTGTCACATCTACTGAAACCTGCGTGCCTAGAGCCCGTGCTCCACAACAAGAGAAGCCACCGCAGTGAGAAGCCTGCTCACCACAACAAAGAGTAGCTCCTGCTCGCCGCAACTAGAGAGAGCCTGTGTGCAACAACAAAGACCCAATGCAGCCAAAAATAAATTTAAAAAAAAATTTGTAGAGAAAGATCATCTGTAGTTAGTACTGGTACCTTGCTAAGCTGATTTAAAATGTCCCATGTTATAGGTAGCTCTATAACTGTACTCATCTTCTTGGTTGCTGTGTGCTCACAAAAGGGCCTTCATATTCCCTTCTGTGAGCAATGGAGGTGACAATGCCATGAGAGTGTCACTCTCTCAAGTAAGGTCAGCCTTAACTCTCTTGTCAATTCTGTTACCTCTTCTCTGTTTTGTTTTGTTTTGTTTTTTTTGGGGGGGTGGTTATTACATAATATTGATAAATTCCTAATTTATCGATTCCTAATAGCATTATTTTTAGAACTCCACAGACCAATCCCATTAAAAAGTTAGTTAGTAGTGAATGATTCTTTAAATTAACATTACTCTTTGAGATTTTCAAAAGTATTTCACTTCTAGGAATCTGTCCTCTAGAAATACATGCACATGTACACCAACATATATGTACTAGGCACTTCATTGCTACATTGTTGTAATTATGAAAATTTAGGAACAATATAAACTACCATCAGTAGAAGCACAGTTAAAAAAATTGTTATATACACATAAATGGAACTTCAGGCAGTTCTTTTAAAAATTTGGTAAATTTTTATGTACTGATGGAGAAGATGTATATCATAAATTGTTTTATTTTAAAAGCAAGATGTAGAGCAATACTTACCCTGTATTCCATTTTTGCTTTAAAACTACATGGTATTTGGGCTTCCCTGGTGGCGCAGTGGTTGAGAGTCCACCTGCCGATGCAGGGGACACGGGTTCGTGCCCCAGTCCGGGAAGATCCCACATGCCATGGAGAGGTTGGGCCCGTGAGCCATGGCCGCTGAGCCTGCGTGTCCGGAGCCTGTGCTCCACAATGGGAGAGGCCACAACAGTGAGAGGCCTTCATACGGAAAAAAAAAAAAACCACAAACATGGTATGAAATAAATAAAAATATATGTTGTATGAGCATAGAAAATCTCTGGAAGTGTACACAGCACTGTTAACAGTGAAACTTGTAGGAGAGTGGCAGTAAAGAATAAAATAGCGTACTTTTAACTTTGCACATTTCTGTGTAGTTAGCTAAGTAACGAGTTTATAATTTTAAATAATCTGAAAAGAAAAAAGTTCAATTTTAGAATATTGGAATTGTTTTTTCATTTTCATTTTTTCATTATGTTCATAAACATTATGCAATTGTTTTTTTATTAGAGTGGTTTGATAAAAGGTATCATAGAGTTGCAGCAAGGAGTAGTGATGAACAAACTGCCAGGGTTTGAATACCAGTTCTGCTACTTACTAACTGTGCATCCTAGGGTAAGGGACTTAGTTCCTTTGTGCCTCACTTTCCTCATCTGTAAAGTGGGGACAATCACAGTACCAGCAGAGAATGTTGTAAGAAGAAAAAGGAGATAGCACATAAAAAATTCTAACTTAAAACAGTATCTGGGGTTCCACCCATCAGGAAACTTACACAAGCCTCTTAGATAACTTCAGGCACCAGAGGGCAGATACAGAAGCAAGAAGAACCACAATCCTGCAGCCTGTGGAACAAATACCACATTCACAGAAAGATAGATAAGATGAAAAGGCAGAGGGCTATATACCAGATGAAGGAACAAGATAAAACCCCAGAAAAACAACTAAATGAAGTGGATACAGGCAACCTTCCAGAAAAAGAATTCAGAATAATGATAGTGAAGATGATCTAGGACCTCAGAAAAAGAATGGAGGCAAAGATCAAGAAGATGCAAGAAATGTTTCACAAAGACCTAGAAGAATTAAAGAACAAACAAACAGAGATGAACAATACAATAACTGAAATGAAAACTACATTAGAAGGAATCAATAGCAGAATAACTGAGGCAGAAGAACATACAAGTGATGTGGAAGACAGAATGGTGGAATTCACTGCTTCAGAACAGAATAAAGAAAAAAGAATGAAAAGAAGTGAAGACAGCCTAAAAGACCTCTGGGACAATATTAAATGCAACAACATTCGCATTATAGGGGTCCCAGAAGGAGAAGAGAGAGAGAAAGGACCCAAGAAAATATCTGAAGAGTTTATAGATGAAAATTTCCCTAACATGGGAAAGGAAAGAGCCACGCAAGTCCAGGAAGAGCAGTGAGTCCCATAAAGGATAAAACCAAGGAGAAACAAGCCAAGACACATAGTAATCATACTGGTAAAAATTAAAGACAAAGAAAAATTATTGAAAGCATCAAGGGAAAAAAGACAAATAACATACAAGGGAACTCTCCATAAGGTTAACAGCTGATTTCTCAGCAGAAACTCTACAAGCCAGAAAGGAGTGGCATGATATACTTAAAGTGATGAAACAGAAGAAACAACAACCAAGATTACTCTATCTGGAAAGGATCTCATTCAGATTCGATAGAGAAATCAAAAGCTTTACAGACAAGCAAAAGCTAAGAGAATTCAGCACCACCAAACCAGCTCTACAACAAATGCTAAATGAACTTCACTAAGTGGGAAACACAAGAGAAGAAAAGGATCTACAAAAACAAACACAAAACAATTAAGAAAATGGTCATAGGAACATACATATTGATAATTACCTTAAACATGAATAGATTAAATGCTCCAACCAAAAGACACAGGCTTGCTAAATGGATACAAAAACAAGACCCATATATATGCTGTCTACAAGAGACCCACTTCAGACCGAGGGACACATACAGACTAAAAGTGAGGGGATGGAAATAGATATTCCATGCAAATGGAAATCAAAAGAAAGCTGGAGTAGCAATACTCATATCAGATAAAATAGACTTTAAATAAAGAATGTTACAAGAGACAAGGAAGGACACTACATAATGATCGAGGGATCAATCTAAGAAGAAGATATAACAATTATAAATAAATATGCACCCAACATAGGAGCACCTCAATAAATAAGGCAACTGCTAACAGCTACAAAAAAGGAAATTGACAGTAACACAATAATAGTGGGGGACTGTAACACCTCAATTACACCTATGGACAGATCATCCAGAATGAAAATAAATAAGGAAACAGAAACTTTAAATGACACAATAGATCAGATAGATTTAATTGACATTTATAGGACATTCCATCCAAAAACAGCAGATTACACTTTCTTCTCAAGTGCACACAGAACATTCTCCAGGATAAATCACATCTTGGGTCACAAATCAAGCCTCAGTAAATTTAAGAAAATTGAAATCATATCAAGCATCTTTTCTGACCACAGCGCTGTAAGATTAGAAATCAATTACAGGGAAAACAACGTAAAAAACACAAACACATCGAGGCTAAACACTACGTTACTAAATAACCAAGAGATCACTGAAGAAATCAAAGAGGAAATTAAAAAATACCTAGAGACAAATGACAATGAAAACACGATGATCCGAAACCTATGGGATGCAGCCAAAGCTCTAAGAAAGTTCTAAGAGGGAAGTTTATAGCTATACAAGCCTGCCTCAAGAAACAAGAAAAATCTAAAATAAACAATCTACGCTTACACCTAAAGGAACTAGAGAAAGAGGAATAAACAAAACCCAAAGTTAGCAGAAGGAAAGAAATCATAAAGATCAGCTCAGAAGTAAACGAAAAAGAAATGAAGGAAACAATAGCAAAGATCAATAAAACTAAAAGCTGCTTCCTTGAGAAGATAAACCAAATTGATAAACCAGTAGCCAGACTCATCAAGAAAAAAAGGGAGAAGGCTCAAATCAACAGAATTAGAAATTAAAAAGGGGAAGTAACTACTGATACTCAGAAATACAAAGGATCATGAGAGATTACTACAAGCAACTATATGCCAACAAAATGGACAACCTGGAAGAAATGGACAAATTCTTAGAAAAGCACAACTTTCCGAGACTGAACCATGAAGAAATAGAAAATATAAACAGACCAACCACAAGCACTGAATTGAGACTGTGACGAAAACTATTCCAACAAACAAACGCCAAGGACCAGATGACTTCACAAGGGAACTCTATCAAACATTTAGTGAAGAGCTAACACCTATCCTTCTCAAACTCTTCCATAATATAGCAGATGGAGGAACACTCCTAAACTCATTCTACGAGGCCACCATCACCCTGATACCAAACGAGACAAAGATGTCACAAAAAAAGAAAATTACAGGCCAATATCTCTGATGAATATAGATGCAAAAATCTTCAACAAAATACTAGCAAACAGAATCCAACAGAACATTAAAAGGATCATACACCATGATCAAATGGGGTTTATCCCAGGAATGCAAGAATTCTTCAATATATGCAAATCAATAAATGATACACCATATTAACAAATCAAATGATAAAAACTATATGATAATCTCAATAGATGCAGAAAAAGCTTTTGACAAAATTCAACACCCATTTATGATAAAAACCCTCCAGAAAGTAGGCATAGAGGGAACCTACCTCAACATAATAAAGGCCATACATGACAAACCCACAGCCAACACTGTTCCCAATGGTGAAAAACTGAAACCATCTCCACTAAGATCAGGAACAAGACAAGGTTGCCCACTCTCACCACTATTATTCAACATAGTTTTGGAAGTTTTAGCCACAGCAATCAGAGAAGAAAAAGAAATAAAAGGAATCCAAATTGGAAAAGAAGAAGCAAAACTCACTGTTTGCAGATGACATGATACTATACATAGAGAATCCTAAAGGTGCTACCAGAAAACCACTACAGCTAATCAATGAATTTGGTAAAATAGCAGGATACAAAATTAATGCACAGAAATCTCTTGCATTCCTATACACTAATGATGAAAAATCTGAAAGAGAAATTAAGGAAACACTCCCATCTGCCATTGCAACAAGAATAAAATACCTAAGAATAAATCTACCTAAGGAGACAAAAGACCTGTATGCAGAAAACTATAAGACACTGATGCAAGTAATTAAAGATGGTGCAAACAGATGGAGAGATACACCATGTTCTTGGATTGGAAGAATCAACATTGTGAAAATGACTATACTACCCAGAGCAATCTACAGATTCAATGCAACCCCTATCAAACTACCAATGGCATTTTTCACAGAACTAGAACAAAAAATTTCACAATTTGTGTGGAAACACAAAAGACCCCAAATAGCTAAAGCAATCTTGAGAAGGAAAAACAGAGCTGGAGGAATCAGCCTTCCTAACTTCAGACTATTCTACAAAGCTGCAGTAACCAAGGCACTATGATACTGGCACAGAAACAGAAATATAGATCAATGGAACAGGATAGAAAGACCAGATATAAACCCACGCACATATGGTCACCTTATTATTGATAAAGGAGGCAAGAATATACATTGGAAAAAAGACAGCCTCTTCAATAAGTGGTGCTTGGAAAACTGGACAGCTACATGTAAAAGAATGAAATTAGAACACTCCCTAACACCATACACAAAAATAAACTCAAAATGGATTAAAGACCTAAATGTAAGGCCAGAGACTTAGAGGAAAACATAGGCAGAACACTCTATGACATAAATAACAGCAAGATCCTTTTTGACCCACCTCCTAGAGAAATGGAAATAAAAACAAAAATAAAAAAATGGGACCTAATGAAACTTAAAAGCTTTTGCACAGCAAAGGAAATCATAAACATGACAGAAAGACAACCTCAGAATGGGAGAAAATATTTGCAGACGAAGCAACTGACAAAGGATTAATCTCCAAAATTTACAAGCAGCTCATGCAGCTCAATATCAAAAAAACAAAGAACCCAATCCAAAAATGGGCAGAAGGCCTAAATAGACATTTCTCCAAAGAAGATACACAGATTGCCAACAAACACATGAGAAGATGCTCAACATCACTAAATAGAGAAATGTCAATCAAAACTATAATGAGGTATCACCTCACACTGGTCAGAATGGTCATCATCAAAAACTCTGCAAACAGTAAATCCTGGAGAGGATGTGGAGAAAAGGGAACCCTCTTGCACTGTTGGTGGGAATGTAGGTTAGTACAGTCACTATGGACAATGGTATGGAGGTTCCTTAAATAACTATAAATAGAACTAGCATATGACCCAGCAGTCCCACTACTGGGCATAAACCCTGAAAAAACCATAATTCAAAAAGAGTCATGTACCAAAATGTTCATTGCAGCACTGTGTTCAATAGCCAGGATATGGAAGCAACCTAGGTGTCCACTGACAGATGAATGGATAAAGAAGATGTGGCACATATATACAATGGATTATTACTCAGCCATAAAAAGAAACAAAATTGAGTTATTTGTAGTGAGGTGGATGGACCTCCAGTCTGCCATACAGAGTTAAGTAAGTCAGAAAGAGAAAAACAAATACCGTATGCCAACACATATACGTGAAATACAAAAAAAAAAAAAAAATGGTTCTGATGAACCCAGGGGCAGGACAGCAGTAAAGACACCCACGTAGAGAATGGACTTGAGGACACGGTGAGGGTGAAGGGTAAGCTGGGTCGAAGTGAGAGAGTAACACTGACATATATACACTACCAGCTGTAAAATAGATAGCTAGTGGGGAGCAGCTGCATGGCACAGGGAGATCAGCTGGGTGCACTGCGGCAACTCAGAGGGGTTGGGTAAGGAATGTGGGAGAGAGGTGCAAGAGTGAGGGTATTTGGAGATATATGCATGCATATAGCTAATTCACTTTGTTATACAGCAGAGACTAACACAACACTGTAAAGCAATTATACTCCAATAAAAATGTTAAAAATAATAAAAGACAATCTTCTTTTTCTTTACTATCTCACAAAGTAAAACAAACAGGGGATTTTTAATTTAATATCATCTGAATCAACTACCAGTGTTTCCATTTTTCTACAGACAGAAACACAAAGCACTGAGAAATATGGTTTCCTTACATAAATAAGCGCCTCTATTTTCTGATAAAATATCATGGATATATCAAAAAAGTAAAATAGAGACACAGAGAGAGCAAGACAGAGAGAAAGAAGAAGAAGAAGGAGGGGGGAGGAGGAGAAAGAGAAAAGAAAGGAAGGGAAGTGAAGAGAGAAAAATCAGGCTACTTTTATAGTGTGATTAACTGGGGCTCTCAGGTCTCCAAAGTTTCATTTCCCCTTCCTTTCTTCTAAGATACACAAGTAGTTTAGTTTCCTGGGTGGATTGCTGACTTTCTGAACATCACTTTTCCTCCCATTCAGACTACCTCTACCTGGTACTGCTTTTTCTCCACCCAATCCAGGCCTTGGAGAGTGTGCCTTCTTTGACCCAAACTAAAGACAAGAAGCACAGGATTAGATTTGCTTTGAATAGCCTGTCCTTTCATCTTTTCTTAGCCTGAAGCATGAAACAGAGTGCACCTTTTTTTTTTTAATTTCTTTCAATCAAACCCTGTCATAAACTGCATCCACTAGGAAAAGTCTATGGAATATCCACACAATTATAAGGGAACTGAAAAATTCCACAGAAGACACTCAACTATTGTGTATAGCTCCATTTCTGGCAGAGTATTGGGATTTGAAATTAAGAAGACAAAAGGGAGAAAGTTATAAATATAACAAGACGGGAAGCTACTGTTTCTGGAATTAGCTGGTTTTCAACTGCATTAGTCAAGAGAGTTCAATTACCTAGCCTTGATGTGTTTGTTATTCGCTCTCTTTTGTTTTGTCATTAGAAAATTATTTCAGAAACAGCCATCATTGCCAGATTGTTATTCTGGTACAATGCTTTCATGTATGAAATCACTATTTCAATCTTTTTTACATTTTGAATTATCATAGAACTAGTGTAGGAAGCAAGAACTATCAGCTTTTGCAAAGGCGCTAACTTACTTTCTGCAATCTTACTTATGCTAATACTTATTAAACAATCATAAACAATTAAGCTATGATTCTTCTGTATCTTCCACTTACAGGACTGCTTCAGTATAATTTGTTGTACTTTATGTGTGTGAAGGAGCAGAAGGGCCACAGCCACAAGTACTTTTTGAAGAGATTCTCTCACATAGGGAAGGTTTGTATTTTAATTTCCTCCATAGATTTCAGAATTAAACATCCAAAGTAGGACATCTCTCAGCCAGAAGTAGGCCATTTGCAGAAGATGCCAATGACAGGTGTCCCTGGAACATCCTGGTGTTTTGATTCAGTTCTATTGCTGCAAGATTGCCAAAAAGCTCTGATACGAGTGACTACAAACAGCATAATGAGCTTTAACATTTTTCTGCCTGGAAGAAAAAGAAAAGATCTAAGCCAAGCTTCAATTGATTCTTCCAAAACAAAACAAACAAACAAAAAATGAAGAAAACAAAAAGGAATATTAAATATAAGTGTTCTACCTGAAGAGCCCCTTTGAGTAGCACTTATGAACACTGGCCTGAAGCAACTTCCTGACCCTCATGTTCAAGACCTAACCTTAATCTCATTTCTGACTTTTTCATCAGAATCATTAACAGTTATGCAAGGAGTCTGAAGCCTTTTTAATTCTCTGGTATAAAATAATTCCATAAGCACTAAAGGTTGACATCTAGGCCTCTTGGGAACTATGTGATAAGAGCAGATGGAAGAAGAAAACACCACTCACACTTACCACCCAGGACACTCACAGCCCAAACCACCAGGCCTGCTCCCACTCCATGTAACTGGGTCCCCAAATATGCAGATCGATAACATGCTTGCTGTATTAATAGCCTTAGCTCCAAGCCATTTGTCATGATCCAATTCCCCTGTGACTTTTATTTCTACAAAATTAATAAGGGTTGTTAAGGCCTGGCTTAAATGCTGATTGGCCAATAATCTTCTCTTCCTTGACATCTAGATATCCAGGGCGGTCAGAGTCTTTGGAGGGTCTTACTCCCTCAATATCCAGGGATCAAGATCAGGACTGGACAGAGATGCCTCAGAGGGACTGACTCTTCAAACTCAGGTGGCTCTGGTAAGTACCCTTAAAAGTTGATGATGAGGGCTTCCCTGGTGGCGCAGTGGTTGAGAGTCCGCCAGCCGATGCAGGGGACGCGGGTTCGTGCCCGGGTCCGGAAGGCATGATCTATTCGAGGGGCTCTCTGGTATTCTGGCTTCCTGGTAAATTCATCAAATTGGAAGAATTAACAGAAAATTGGAGGACAGCTGTAAAGGAAAAGGCAGGGTATTTAAACCCCTTTCTTTCCTTCCTGTGGGTCTCTTGAAGCAGCCATATTGCCATAATTCTGGCAGCCTTTCCCTTGATAGTCCAGCCCCTTCAAGGCAGCCTCCCCCAAGGCAGCCGCCCCAAGGCTCTAGTTCCAAATGATCATGGGTTGTTCCATTGACATTCCAAGTCCAGATGTGGCAGTGACTTTCTGCTTTGCGAATCTCGGCTGCCTCACATCCATCTGCTTTCTCATTCATCTATGACCTCTACAACTCTTCCCTTGTCTTAATTTTCTTTGTTTTGGATATTTTCCTAAATGGACTATGAGTAATATAGGGAGTAGTTCCAGTGGTTTAAGATATGATTAAAACTACTGTAGGTGATGGCCTTACAGTGGAATGAGAGCATTTGGTGCTCCCAGATCTAAGATTCTTAACCTGGGATTGAACTTCCGAATGACCTGAAGAACATTTTTGAAAGCCAGATTCTTAGCTCTTGTTAAGGTCTCTGGAGGAGGTTACCACAAACATATCTAATATTTAAAATTTCCATAGGTCAATCTGCAGTACACAGCCTGGATAAGAACCACATTTCTAAGGTAACAATTTAAAACAAACAAACTAATCTTTAATCATGTTGACAGAGTAGAAAAGAAAATCAAACTACTGAATTTGCTTATATGAGTTACCTGCATTTGCCATCTGCTTCCACACGGTCATTCCCTGACCTTCAATATTCTGCTCTGTGCCCAGGCAGCATGACCTCTATGACCTCATCATTTAGGCTCCCTTGCCCTCTGGCTTTGGTTTGGTTGATGGGAGGTACTGGCTGGAGATCAGAAGGTGAGAAGAGAGAGAAGTTGGGGTATTTGTTCATCTTCTGCTCTCCCTGCCTGCCCTGGATTCTGGCCAGAGTTGCACGCTATGGTCATAATTCCTTTCTTTCCTGACCCCAAGCTCTCTTTGGGTTTTATAACTCTATCAATTTCCCTTGCCCTTTCAGTCCTAGTGGTGGGAAAGAGCCTCCACTAGGCACCAGTCCCTGGGCATTTCACTACCCTCTGCGGTTTCTCTTACCTTCAGCCCCCTCTGTAAACAGCTGCTTCATTAACCTCTGCTCAGTTAACCAGTCTGAGTACATTTTTTTTTCTCATGAACTCTGGCAGAGACATCACTAATCTAGAAATCTTAATGAACATAATTTTAGATTGTTTTTAAAATCAGAACCACTTTAACAATATTATGAAAGGGTTAAAAATGCCAATATCACAGGATGGTTCATTGTATCCTATTCTAAAGTGTATTTGGAAGGAATATTTGATTCATAGTATACAAAAATTAATATAAAATGTCAAAATGGGATCTCTACAATAACTTACCTATTTCTGATAATGTTTAAACAAGGTTTCTCTTCTGAGAGTTATTATAATAATGGAAACAAAGAGATATGTTATCTGTCTGAGCTCATTTGTTAGAATTCAAGCCATTCTGTTCCTTCCTTCCACTAACTGTGTATTTTGGATCCATCCTGATCCATTTGTGCTATCCCACAACAACCTGTGGTTCCTTAGAAGCCTGCAACCAACTTTTCTGATCTTTCTTTCCACTATCAGTGCTAAAGCACTTCATCTCTTTCTAGGCCAAAGTAATTTCCTCCTTACTTTCCATCAAAGTGCTTTACCAAGAATTATTCTGACTAGATGGAGTAAGAAATAAAAAGAAGGAACACGGGATAGAAAACATAGCCGGATAATCACACAAAAGAAGGGAGATAATAGAGAATAGAAGATAAATGCTCTAGCCTGCAACCGTTTCATTGCAAATAGTTCTAGTTGCCTAGAATTTCCAGACACAGCCCTTGCTGAACAACCTGCCAACTATAAGGGAAAGTTGAAATCTTCAAAACTCCTATATTACTTTCCAATGACCCTTCACAAGTTAATGGCTATAAGTAGTTTCACGGAAGATGGAAAGAAGAAATATGGTGTAGGAAAATAGAAAGGTATGTGTAATGATGTGACTAATCAGTAAGGGGTGTATACAGATGATACTGAATTAGGAACAAATATAAAAATCAGGCATGAGTTTGGACCCTTCATTTGATTACCTGGTATAACCACTTTCCATCTCATGTTGAATGTGCTCATCTCATCCAAGTGTCACCAGCAGTTAAACTTTACTTTATATTCTATTTCATTTCTTTGTCTAATCTGATTAGTAATTCTTCATAGTTTCTTACTTGCTTCAAATATTTTCATGCCTGATTTTCTTGTTTGAAACATAATCATTTCAAACCTATGTCTAATAATTTTCTTATCTGAAGTCCTTTCTTATCTGTTTCTAAGGCCTGTTGTTTTTACTGGGTTTTGTTGCTTTTTCCTTGTATGCTTACTTCTTCTTTACTTTGAACTGCTTATGGAAATTTTTGAGGGTTGGGATTAGAATAGGTTTTTTCCAAAAGGATTTGTATTTGCTTTGCCAAGCTGCTGAAGCACTACAAGTTTATAATCACTTTTAATTTATTTTTTGGCATGAAGTTTTCTGGAAGCCACATAGGTAATGTGATTTTGTGCTACAATATAGGGCCAATTCATCATTCCAAATTCTCAACAGCATATTTTTCTCTCTCTGTTCAAAGCCAAGGTTTGAGAGAGTTGATTAGCCTCACAGTTGCCTGGGAGGTAGTTATTACTATTTCATCATGTTGCCGAGAATGAAGCCCTTTGGGGGGGGTCCTGATTTTATATGAGTATGATTTCCAATTAGACTCCCCATTGTAAGAAGCCCTGTACCCTATGAGTGCATATAAAGTCCAAGCACATCCCATGTTGTAAGTGTTCTCAAGATGAAAGCCAGCTTTAGGCTCAGTTTTATTCTCTAAATGTCTATTTTTACATGGTCACCAATTTGAAAATTTACCACTCTTATCAGCGCATCCATCTTCTTTAGATGTTTTGTACACTTTCCCATGAGTTTTAGTTATTTTCAATGGGATCCAAATACTTAGACTACCACAGTTCTAAAAACAGAAATATAGGAGGAGTATTTGCATAACTCTGGGCTCTGAGAAGACTTTTTAAACAAGTGTTTTTTAAACAGTAAACTAATCAATTTCTCTGAATGCAGTTGTATATTTAAAATAGCAGAAACATTCTTATGAGCATTTCTTATGCTGGGAAAAGCTAAGGCCATGAAGTTTTAAATACAGCATTATGAAGGAAGTCCTCTAAAGAGCCAGAGGAAAGTTATCCAAGAATGTTGTTTCAAGGCAACAAAGTTCTGTATCCTGGATAATGAGTCCCTCAATATGCTTCACAATAAAAAGAATTTTTATTTACTAAATTTAAGAAACTTTGCATACTATATTACCCATACTATACTATCTTAGAGATCAATAAAATACATTACCGGGGGCTTCCCTTTCGGTTTAGTGGTTAAGACTCTGCAGGGGGCACGGGTTCAATCCCTAGCTGAGGAACTAAGTTCCCACCTGCCGCACAGCCAAAAAAAAAAAACCCCAAAACAAAAAACAAATAAAATAAAGTACATTACCATAGAAAGGCTGAGAAGAGCTCTGAAATAGAGAAATCTGATCTTGTAAAACTTACTTGAAGTTGAAATTCTTCCCTTTTTCTACAAGACAGGAAACTAGCATGCCACATAAAATATTCTGTGAACCTTGCCTTAAGATATGTTCGAGCATGTTATAGGCTAAAGATGGAGAATTTTCATAACAGAATACATAATATCTCCCTTATATGATTTTTCTCATTAAATTTTTTTAACAGCAGATGAATGGCAGAGAAACAAAGATTAAAAGTTTCTAACAAGACTCAGAATAGCAGGCATTCCGTCCTTCCTCTTTCCTCCTTGAAACATCTTTTTCACTTACCTTCCTGGGCAGTATACTCCCCAGTTTTCCTTTGTCATACTGGTGATCATTACCAGGCTTCATGGCTAGTTACTTCTCATCTACCCAATGTCCTAAAGGTCAGTGCTTAGATATCTTCTCTACTTGCACTCATGACTATGGTGATCTCATCCAGTCTTATAACTTAAATAATATGTTTATGCTGAAATTCCCAAATTTATATCTCTATCCAGACTTCTCTCTTTAACCCCAATTTCATATAACCATCTGTCCACTTGACATCTCCACTTGGGTTTCTCAGACTCAGCCTGTCCAAAACTGAATTACTGAGCCCCACACCTGCTCCTCCTACACTCTTTGCTGTCTTGCTTAATGTCCTTTTCTCCAGGTGCCCAAACCTTGAAGTCAGTATATTTGAATTCTTTCTTTTTCTAACAATGCAAATCCAATCTGCCAACAAATTATGTTGATTATACCTTTAAAATATATCCAGGGCTTCTCTGGTGGTGCAGTGGTTGAGAGTCTGCCTGCCGATGCAGGGGACATGGGTTCGTGCCCCGGTCCGGAAAGATCCCACATGCCGGGGAGCGGCTGGGCCCGTGAGCCATGGCCGCTGAGCCTGTGCGTCTGGAGCCTGTGCTCCACAACAGGAGAGGCCACAACAGTGAGAGGCCCGCGTTCCGCAAAAAATATAAATAAATAAAATAAAATAAAATAAATCCAGAATAAACCCCTTTTTCCTCCTTCGATGCTCGATTTCTAATCCAGACCACCATCAACTCTTACCTAGATTATTACAATGATTCCTCACTAATCTCCAAGCTTCCATCCTTCCTTGCCCACTGTCTTAGTCAGGCTTCTCCAGAGAAACAGAATTAATAGGAAGCAGATAGATATAGATATCGATATAGATAGATATAGATAAAGTACAAAAAGAGAAAATTTTATTACTAGGAATTGGTTCATGGAATTACGGAGACTGACAAGTCCCAAGATTTGGTTTCAGCAAGCTGAAGACCCAGGTGAGCCAACAGTATATTTTCAGTCCAAGTCCAAAGGCCTGAAAACTAGGAGAGCCAATGATATAGTTTCAGTCTGAGGGTCGGCAGGCTGGAGACCCAGGAAGAGCTGATGTTTTAATTTGGTTACAAAGCAGGGGAAAAGAACCCAGTGTCTCTGCTCAAAGTCAGGTATTAGAAATTCCATCTTATTTGGAGGAGAGTCAGGCTTTTGATCTATTCAGGTTTTCAGCTGATTGGATGTGGCCCACCCACATTTGGGAAGACAGACTGCTTTACTCAGTCTACTGATTTAAATGTCAAATTCATCCAAAAACACCTTTGCAGAGACACTCAGAATAAGGTTTGACCAAATGGGCACCCATGGCCCATTTAAGTTGACACATAAAATTAACCATTATACCCACTATAATCAATGCTCATTATAACGCAGACCATTCTGTTAAAACAAAATCCGTATGTTGTCAACTCTTCAAATTCTTCATTGGCTTTCCATCTCCTTATAATGACTATAAGATCCTCTCCAGTGTGCACCCCTTACTCCTCATTTTCTCTCTGATATCACTTCCTTCAACTTTTTCTTTTGCTCATTCAGCTCTTGAGCATCCTTCTAGCTCCTCCAGCTCCCCACTCAGGGTCTTTGAACTTCTGTTCCCTCTGCCTGGATTGCTCTTCCTCTCAGATGTCTGTCTGGCTTACAAATCCCCATCAAGTCTTTGCTTCCATATTATCTCCTCACTAAGATCTGCCCTGGCCACGCTATCTAAAATTGAGTCTCTGCATTCCACACTCCCTATCCACCCCCACCCCCGCTTAAATTTTTCCCCATGTGTTTGTCACCATCAAACTTATTACTGAATTTTATCATTTATTTTATTTTCTTCTTTTCTGTCATTGGAAGATAAGCTCCAGAAGGGCAGGAAATTTTGTCTCTTTTATGCAGTCTCCTATCCCTGGTGCCTAGAAAATTCCTGGAACATACAAAATGTTTAATAAATATTTGTAAATGAATGCATGCTTTCCATCTTCACATATATGAATGTAATGTTTCATTGTGAAAATTTTTTTAATCTGACACTTTTTTTCCACTTTAAATAACAAGTTTTCGACCTGCAGACAGAGAGACTGCAAAAGTATCTGTAGGCTGAATTTCTCAAACGGGAGCTCCTGCTCTGTTTATGTTCTAAGATAAGTACTCAGTGAAGCCATGTAATTTTTATAAGAAATAACTAGAAAATATTTCTCAATTCAGCTGGAACAGAGAACACTAGGTCTGGGATCTCAAAATATTTCTTAGAGTGTCCAAAAGACTTTGCCCATGTTAATTTTTTTCAACTCTTTGATCACCATTATTTTCCTAACATACATGAAAATCAACTGTGGGGCAGAGACATACAGAAAGAGAGTATATTCTCCATTTAAGGGGAAAATGATCACTTTGAACTTGCCCCAAAAGTTCAAATCCAACATGGAGATGTACAGTGTAGGTCTCATTATTAAGTAATCAATAATGCTGGTTCCTTAGTTAGACAGGTATGTGAATTCCTTCACCATTTATTCCATTGAATAACACTTAATAATAATAACTATGGTTGAGGAAAGTTTGCTCAGCTTTTGCTTTTTTGCTTAAGCTGTCCTTCCATAGAGGCCCAGCACAGAGGGTAATTGTCTTAATAACCCAAGTCATATAGAATTAAAATAGTCTATCTTAGTTATTCCTATTCCAGACATTTTAGTTACCTGTGATTATTAAGTCAGCCAAGTTTCAAAAGGTCCACAAAGAAGGAAAAAAATTAGTATCTATTACTTCCCTACTTTATATCAGTTACTAGGCTAGGCAGGGGTGTGTGTGTGTGTGTGTGTGTGTGTGATTCCCTATAACAGTCCCATGAGATTTCCACAGATGAAATAATTTGACCAAGTTATCATAGCTAGTATATGCAAAAAAGATTATCAGCATTTCTAATTCAAATGTCTGTGACTTTTCTTGCTATGCTGTTTTCACATAAGATTATTGAGATTTATGGCAAGTAAATATAAGACTACCTCTGCAATGACCTTAAGGTGAACATTTCCTTTCATCCCATGAATTTGGAAGGATCCACAGCAGTGCATAAGATGGGAGGAGTTGTGTCTTTTCTCAGCTGATTGCACAGCCTCCAGTTTCCCCCAGATCTGTGGAAGTTAATAATCATATGGAGTTTGGAAAAGGAAACTTCAGTTTAAGGTTGGAATCTATTCTCAACACAGCTGCCAGAGTAACCTTTTTTAAAATATAAGCCGCTTCTCTGCTCGGATCTCTCCAGTGGCTTCTCAGGTAGAAGCAGCAGCCCTTACAGTGTTCTTCAAGGCTCCACATGATCTGTTACTTCTCCAATCCAATCTCCTAGCATTCTCCCCCTTGCTCCTACAATGTATGCACCAACCTTTTACTTGTTCCTTTTCATTTGTTCCTCTCTCTGGAATGTTCTGCCCCCAAGTAGCCACGTGGCACACTCCACCACTTTCTTCAGGACTTTACTCAAATATCAGCTTGAGAGAATCTCCTTGGCACTCTACCTTGGCCATATTCACCATCACCCAGTGCATCCACCATCTCCCATCACATCCACACCTGGAACCTCCACCCCACTCCCAGCACTTCTTACCCTCCTTCCTTTCTGCATTTTAATATGCTATGTATTTACATATCTATGTTGGTTATTGTCTGTCCCTCCCCTCCCCACATTAGAATGTGAAATTCACAAAGGCAAGGATTTTGCGTGTTTTGTTAACTGCTGTATATGCAACATTTATACCAGTACTTATCTACATAGTACATATTCCATAAATACTGGTTTAGTCAATCAATGAATTTGAAAGTAGAGTATGTAGCATTTTCATGACTTCTGAAAATAACCAATTTGGTTCCAGTCAGTCTGTTTACACAAGTTCATATAGTACCTAATGAATTTTCCCCTAGAAAATATAGCATGTTGGACAGTAAGTGATTTTTAACTCTTAAGCTATAAGAACCCAAAGCCTTTATACTTTTGTAACAAAGATCTTGCACTATCACTCTTCTGGGAAAAGGTGCATCAGACATGATGTTACTCATATTTAATTCTTTATTACTTGTTTTCTGAACCACTGAGATTTCAACTTTTGAGCTAAGACTCCCTGACGGCTGGCCTTTCATTGAGCATAGGAGCAAGAATTTCCCAGATGTTCTTAAACAAAATCCAATTTGACACGATGACAGCAGTTATCTTGAATTGTTAAAACCTTCAATTGGTAGCACGGCTGAGAAAGTAGACTTAGAAACCTCCAAAATTATCAGATTATGATTTATTTGAAATGAGTTAAAATATATTCTTTCAAAGGTACCAATCCAATTTTACATGTTTATATTTTTTCTTACCATTCTCTCTTCTGCTTTTTCTAAAACTAGATACATATTTAACTTCACCTAATGGAATCTTTAAAACAAAGAGCTTAAAGTGGGAAAATCTGCTTCAATTTGTATTTGACTTTAAAGGCAAAGAACAATACTATGACACTTGTTCCCCATCTCACATCTCTGAATTTAAAACTGTGAGAGTACAGAAGCCCACAGACTTTCAACTCGTATTTTACCCCAAATTCAACAGGCATGATTCTTTTTTTTTTAATTCATTTATTTTATTTCTTTATTTTTGGCTACACTGGGTCTTCGTTGCTGTGCGCGGGATTTCTCTAGTTGCGGCGAGTGGGGGCTACTCTTCGTTGTGGTGCGCGGGTTTCTCATTGTGGTGGCTTCTCTTGCTGCAGAGCACAGGCTCTAGGCGCGCAGGCTTCAGTAGTTGTGGCACCCGGGCTCAGTAGTTGTGGCTCACGGGCTCTAGAGAGCAGGCTCAGTAGTTGTGATGCATGGGCTTAGCTGCTCTGCAGCATGTGGGATCTTCCCAGACCAGGGCTCAAACCTGTGTCCCCTGCATTGGCAGGTGGATTCTTAACCACTGTGCCACCAGGGAAGCCCAACAAGCATGATTCTCGAACTGAGGAAAAGCATTAAATGAAGAGCATACAAACCACCATCCTCATTCACAAAGAGGTCATTACTGAGGGAAAAGAAAGAGAAAGAAAAACTATAGAGGAAATTATATGGTTACAAATATAGTATATTTTCTAGAACTTTCACTTGTTTGTGTCTCTTTCTAAAATCAGCCCTACCAGTCACAATGTCAGTCACACCATAACACCAAATTTCAGCTTCAGACATTGAGACAACTTTCCTGCCTTTCTCTTTTCTGGTTCCCAGTAAATATACAATCTTCTTTTCTCCCATTCACCTATGTAAGTGAATTGACCCAAGTCACTGAATGTATAGGTTGCATACACTCAATTATAGGCTCTTTCTCAAAGGAGATGTGAAATTAGAATCATGTCCTATTTTCTAAATCCTATCTAATATTGATGGAATGCACGCCAAAAAAAAAAAAGCATTTCTGAGCATAAAAGGGAATAGCGTGGGGCTTCCCTGGTGGTGCAGTGGTTGAGAGTCTGCCTGCCGATGCAGGAGACACGGGTTCGTGCCCCGGTCCAGGAAGATCCCACATGCCGCGGAGCGGCTGGGCCCGTGAGCCATGGCCGCTGAGCCTGCGCGTCCCGAGCCTGTGCTCTGCAACGGGAGAGGCCACAACAGTGAGAGGCCCAATTACCGAAAAAAAAAAAAAAAAAAAAAAAGGGAATAGCGTGGATTTTGTGTTACTGTTTTATATTATGTTATTTTTATTTTATTGAGGTCAAGATTATCTAAATAAATTTAGAAATGTAAACTTTTTTCATTCAAAAGGGAAACAGCTCTCTAGCCTAGACAGTGGTGCTCACCTGTCATCTTGAAGAACATGACTGTGCATTGATACTATCATTGAAGGCATGTTTTTTTTCCTTGCTCAACATTTTCTTAATCTGTCCATATAAGAAAATCTACTTGGGCCATCTAAATAGTTTCTGATTTTTTTTCTGAATTGTTGAGATTTTCTGACAACTTTTTGGTAACTATTTGCCTAGATCAGAGAGTAATATTTCATACAGAAATGTTCAGAGTAATAAGAAGAAATATTCTCTCTTCTTATGACAGAATAACTCTACATACATAGAGAAATATATTGGAGCTCTGTGACTTTTGCTTTGCTAAGCAGTAGCTAATTTATTGTCAATATGTGGTCTCACGATCTATTTCATCCAAATATCAGAACTCTCTATACCGCCTGAATTTCTCCATTTCTACTTATTTCCTTTCTGAGATGAATTGGTTTTCACTTTTAAAGAAAGGGATTTGATTTACAATAAAATTTATTTATTTATAGTCACACAATGTTTACACAGCCACAACATTAGTTTATAACCCTAAAGCTTTTGGGGTTGGGGTTGTTGAATAAAGGTGGAAAATTCATTACCAACCTAATGCATATTTTCATATGCATGACTGATGGCCACAAAATACTACATAAGTAAGTACCTGGATTTGAGCCAGCAGGAGAGGACAATTTAAGTAAATGTCAGGGAAATCTAATCCTTGTGAAAAAATATTTCCATCAAGAATATAAATCACAGTAGAAGTTTATGGACCAATCAACAGATGTTTCTAGACAGAAAAGCAATCTGTTGGGTGATTAGACCTTTATTCCCTTTAGGGAAGGTAATTCAGTGTGCCAGACCATATTGCAACAGTGACCTGAATACCTCCCTCCTCATCCTTGATTCTAAAGATTCATTCTGTTTAGTTCCATTACATGCATACATGTCAAATTTACTTTTGTACATGAAATTCCATGAAAAGTGCAGTTTATAATCATTGGCATTTGTCTCATCTTGCTTTTACAAGTAAAATAATTTTAATTCATTACGCTGAACTGGTCAGGTTTGTATACTATGTGCTTGTATGGGTATTTGAAGCTATGTATACATTGTTATTAATAACTGTGACCAAGTAACAAGTATAGTATTCTTTTTTTTTATTTTGGCTGCACGGCATGCAGGATCTTAGTTCCCCAACCAGGGATCGAACCCAGACCCCCTGTGGTGGAAGCTCAGAGTCTTAACCACTAGACTGCCAGGGAAGTCCCAAGTATAGCATTCTTTTTGTTATCTTACATAAATTCTTTGGGATGGATGAATTTTTAAAATATTTTGTTCATTTTCATCTTTTATGAAACCCTTAGTACTTTAATGATTCATGTAAAAAATATTAAAGAATTGCTAAAGTGATTTTTCTAATTCTTGCACCAGGTCTTAAAATAGTGATTGCAAATTAATAGGAAGAGCTACCATTGAGCCAGGGCACACATCACGCTGGGAGCCTTTTTAGCTTTTTGCACTATCTCTAATGCTACTGATGATCTTGCAAGGTAAGTACGAGTTCAGTCTATTTTGTAAGTGGGCATGTCACAAACATGATTAAAATTGCTAACCGAAAGAAACTCATATTTTTAAGAATTTATTTTCTTTCTTTTCAGAAACCATCATTTAGATTCTGTACATTTTTATGATTTATTAATAAAACAGTTTATCCTTCCTTCATTATATCTCTCCGTGCCTCAGATAACAATATGGTTTCAATTTTAGCTAACCAATATAGTAATAATTTTTTTATTCATGTGGTGCTTTGCCCATAGAATGTATTCACAAATAATAAGTAGCATGTATTCATAAGTAATTACTGAGAAATTAAATAAATTACATAGGTTATCTTAGTTTTTCAGGCCATAACTGATATTTCATAAATGTCTCCTTCTATGACTTTTTAGTTTATTTTGATATTTCTACTAGAAGCCAAAATCCTTTAAATTATGTGGGATGCTTCTCCTCTTAGACCTTTTTATGGGGAAAATGTTATCATCTGTAAGGTTTGCAGAGTGCCTAAAATGAGTTTTAGAAAATTCAACCTGGTCCCTGACCTTTGAGAATTTACAATAGAAGGCAACATGACTCACTTTTTATTCACTATACATATATCACTGAAATATGTAATCAGTTCATTTATCTCAACACCACAACTATCTAAAACAGAGCTGAAAACTAAAAGCCAAAAAAACCCAAAAAACACACAAAAGAAAAACTCTATGGACCATGCTCTGGGTCACTGCCCTCTAATTGTAGGAGAACATCAGACCTTAGAGTCATTTGAATTTGACAGTAAGTAGGCATAATTCTAACTAGCTTGCTTCATCCCCCACACTGCCCCATTTTCCTCTCTCCTCCCAGTATACTCCTTTGGGTTCCTTCAGTCTTACTTCCCTGCCTCTCTTGGCATCTGCAGTACCTCTGCCTAAACTCAGGTCTTCATTCTGTTTCTTCTGACCATGGTAACTACCTCCTCAGTGGCTCCAGTCTCATCTTCCCTCTCATAGGTTTCACCAAGGGTGTGCTGTCATAAAGCTAATGGACTCATATCACCTTCTAAATTAAATCTTTAAAGGATTCCTAATTACCTGAAGAACTGAGAAAGACCTCTTTAGCATGGCACACAAAGCCCTTCATTCGCTGGCTTCTGCTACCTAGAGACCCAGTGAAGGAAAGCAACTAAGGGGGCTGAGACCCACTCAGTAGGCTTGATCACAAGTACTGCCCAGTCAGAGGTTTTGCACAGAGGTCTAATGTGGTGCGTGGCCTTCAGAGACTCCAGGATGTCTAGTGTTTTTGCACCTTTGAGAAGGCAAAGAGTCAGTAGGATCAGGAAAAGATGTTCTTTCTTGGCCTAACACACTCCTTGAGTTGATAGAATTGATTGAATTTTTTATTATTTTAAAAGTGTAAACTTCTATTAAGTGTAAATTCATGAGGTTTTTTTTTCAGTCCAAAAGCCAACAACTTTCATTAATTTAGTAGGAAAAAATATGGCACTATAAGTATTTTGAAAATTGTATTTTAATACCTGAAACTGGTATCTTGAGTTTTCTTAAGCTTTTACTGAAAATTTATTAGGGTTTTTAAATATTTATTACATATGTTTTAATACAAGTAATTTTCAAATGACAGCATAGAACATTTAAAAGCTCAGAAATAATTTGAGTCAAATTGGTTAAGCAAATAAAAACACTTGGGAGTATCATTTTAACAAGTTGTTCTATTTTTCTCCAAAATAATAGTTCAATATCATTCCCTATTTTTTATTGTTTACCTTTAAGTATACAGATACACAGAAGACAAGACTCAGAAAGTGATATTCTGAATATTGTCCATTATTCTAGCACATGCTCTTTATTTAATTTTTCACTTATTTTTCCATTGTTCCAAGGCAGATATCTTATGTTAACTATATATTTTTCAAGGACTGAAAAAATAGTTTAAAAACATAATGATAAGACATATGGCAGCTCCATCTTCTTCTAAGTCACATATAAGGCAGCCTGAGGGTACTCAATACCCTATGAGTAAATGTATACTTTAGGGAGTCACAAAGGAATTTATGACTTAAACTTTATAGAAATTCTACTGAAGAGTAAAATACAAGTCAGATTCTCCTCATGATGTGAGCAGAGAGCTAAGGTGCTCAATAGCTTCCCACTGGAGTTTTCTCTGCTTTTTTTCTAGTTCACTCTGGCCCATGATATATTCTGCACCACACTTACAGTACAATCATAACTCAATACAATAATCATATTAGTCACAGAAAAGATATTGTACATATAAAATCACAGGGGACTTGGTCCTGGCAGAAGGTGGGAACATCCAGGCTTCCCCATCAGGATGCTTCAGCTACAAAGGGCAGAATAACAGAGTAAGAGTGGTTCAACAACAGGCGTTTACTGTCATATAAAAGCCTGGTAGTAGGTTTCAGGGAAAGCTCAGCAGCTTCAAAGAAGTTACCAGAGACCCAGGCTTGTTTTCTTTTTTCTCCACCATCCTTAACATATCTGCAGCGTTTCTCTTCAATGTTGCAAAATCAATGTTATGCTTCTAACTATAAACATGTTCACATATGACAATACGCAAAGAGAAGAAAGAACAAACAGTTCTTTCTTTCTCTCCGCCCCCCCCCCCCCGCTTCTCTCTCTCTCACCAGTAACGTGTATGACCTAAATTAAGGCCAAATATTATGTGCTGGATTTACATCTGATGAAACTGGGAGGGCCTCCTATGGTCTAACTACAAGTCCCCTCCCCACGCTGTTCCCATGGATAAGGTCCTGTAGCCAAACAAGCCTCCTTATCAAGGTGACCAGTGCAGTTCTTGTTTACCCTTGAGCTGCAGGTTTCAGGTGCCTGACAGCCCAAGGAATTATTCAAGCAAGCCAATCACATCCTCCCACAGGAACCAGGGGGTACCTCATCCTTTTGCTGCTAAGCCTCCCTCCCACAGCCCCTGCTTGTTCACTCTGCTCCCAAGTTCCCTGAGTGACCCTGTAGGACACGGTGTCCTCCTTCTCTGCTCTGTGAATTTTTGTGACTAGTAAACTGCTGTCAGACTCATCTGTCCAGTGTGAGATGTCATGTGTTCAGCTCGTCTAATAACCCTAGGGTGGGAATGCCTTCCTCCCTCACCAAAGTAAATTGAAGGTAATTAAAACAATCAGTGAAGAAAATCTTTTGAGTTTCCTCAGAAAACTTCCCTTAGGTTCCCTTATGGCTCATGAACCAGAAATAAATCACACGACCATCCCTGAATTAATCACTGGCAAAGAGGACTGTAATGATTGCAATAGGCCTAGACTAGTTAGGCACCATCCTCTGAAGGCTTCACAGTCTGCCTAATGTCAGGACAAAACCAGGCTTCTATTAGCTGGGAAGAAGAGCCAAATGGCTCAGAAGGCAATCACTGCATTACCACAAACATTTTGTCAAAACCCTCTAACCCACCTTCAGTATTACTAGGAGTGTCTCTGCAAAGAGCAGCATTATCATGTCTGCTTCTAAACATGGAACATCTGGTACCTTTTATTCTGCTTGTCACTCCAGTAACAGGTCAAAAGGCTAATGGCTGCCAAGGGAGGTAAAGGAGGATGGCCAATAACAACACACTCTGCTCACATTCAATGCAGCCAACCTCTACGTGCAACACATAGTACTATCCACATTCCACGGATGGAGAGTTAAAGCTTCACGTGAGTTCAAGGGCCCCACATGCTAACTGGTGAATTTGGGATTCAAACGTGGGTCTGTCTAACCACAGAGCTCACGCTCCCTTGTTACTGCACAATTCAGCCTGGCTGAGCCATGGCTCTCAAAGTCACTGGAAGCTGCTGAAGCTGAGAGAATAAGCTGCTGACATCAGAAAGCTTGCACGGTGGGCATGAGATCTGAGTAAGTGAGGCCCCAGGGGCTTCTTCAGGATGAGGCAATAGGACCCACAGGAGCAAAGGGAGTTTTCCTACATAGGTGCGCTGGATTTACAGTCAGCTCTCAGTCATCTGGGGACTGATTAAACAGCCTAAGCATTCAAGTTCACCTCTGCTTCCTTTCCCACCTGAGTCTTATATTTTAATCACCCTAAATAGAAGGGAAGCAAATAAAAATATGCTATTCAATCAGTCATCTTTGTATTTAATTAACATATTTGATGAAACTTCCCTGAGCAAGAAGGTCTAATGTAAGGGCTTTGAGGATGTCTGTTGGTCCTGAATCATAACTTTTTGAGAGCACATGAAAGTTATTTATTCTAATTCAACAATTCCAGGTATTTTGTTCCAGCACTTCGACTCACTCCTGTTCAAAGGTCTTACTTGAATCTATTTCATAGTAGAATTAGCAAGATAAATTAGAAAGTAAAGAAGTAAGCATAGTTTCATGATCAAACTAAATGATGCATAATTTTTTTTAAAGAAAAGACAAATCTGAGAATGGTAGGCTGAATAATGGCCCCCAAAGTCACACATGTCCAATCCCTGGAACCTGTGAATGGTACTTCATATAGCTACAATGTGATTAATAAAATCTAGTCCATTAGGGTGCGCGAAAGTTAAATACAATATTAATCTAATGAAAAAGTGTACTGTGCTAGGTGGAAATACATGTGAATATTCCTACCATCTTTCTTTTTCTTCCATCCTCTTCCCTGCACCCTTCCTGCACCTTGAACCTCTGTGGTTTCCAATGATGCTGCTGCCCATCTGAAAGGACCTGATAAGAAGGTGAGCAGAGAAGTGCACAAGGTCTAAGTGTTTGCCGTTGAGTGTTTCCACTGAAAACACAAGCCTCTGGAAAAAATCCTATTTTAATAAAAAACACTATTTTAACATAAGATTCCATTTCATGAAATGATTCCCATATCCTGGCCAATGGCCCACAATAGCAAGGATTTGTTGATCTGGTTTAACAAATTCTATTAAGAAAAAATGTTGTAGACAGATGGATTCCCAAGACTGTGCATGCTGAAGTCAGCCAACTTGACAATTACATTGTAATTTTCATTCCATATTTATACTTTCTACTGTAACTAAATGTGTCCACCAAGATTTCAGTGGAGTTAAAGAACAGGCGAAGTGAAAAGAACATGGCTCTGGGGTCATTCTGAGCCTGGTTTAGATCCAAGTTCAGCCACTTTTGAACTCCATGACCCTGGGTAGGGTTCCAGGGTTTGATTTCCTCTTTTTAAAATAGAGGTAATAATAGTGCTATTGTTCCAGATGGCCACAAGGGCTAGGAAAAATGACTGTAATGTACCTATCTGGCATATAAAAAATAAATGTTTTGACAATATACTATTGTCATTATAAGGGGTTTTCTAGAGTCTAGAAAGAACTCTAAGAGATAAGTTTGAGTGTCAAGGACACCAGAAAGTCTCAGGGAGCTATAGAGTGAAGAAAAAGAGGTGAACTCAGTGGAGAGCCAGCAAGTGAAAATAAAGCAAGCAATACCTCTCCTGCTGAGAGATATTCATCTAACTTAAAACCAAAATTAGCAAAGCATTCATGGGACTCTTTCAAGTTTGTTATGATACAAAGTCCCTGATAGCTAAAGAACTGGAAGACTATTTCAGTAATTCCTGGCTTTTCCATGTTGGCTAGAAAAGAACATCCCTTTGCATCCACAGAATTAACATGATGGGGGAGAAGCAGACCTAGACTGGGATTGAAGACTTAGTTAAAGCTCTGCCAGTGAGTTACTATGGAGTAGGACAGACAATTTCCCATGAAAGAATGTAAAAAGACAAGTTGACTCACTTGCCCAAAGGTATAAGTATCAAAATTAGTTTGACTGTAAGGAACAGAAAACCCAAAGTAATATTGGTTTAAGAAAAAGAGAAGAGGGCTGCTTGGTGTCCAGGGCTGCTTGCTGATTCCACAGTCACTGTCCCTTCCATTTTTGTGCTTTATGTATTTCATTCTCAAGATTGCTCATGGTTCAGGGTGTCTACTGGAGAGCCTACTGTCACACTCACTTTCCAAAGAGCAGGAAGGGGAAAAGGGTGCATCTTCTGTTGAATCTGCAGCCTCTAAGGGCATATTGCTTCTCCAAATAATATTGGGGTATAATTACTAAGAAAAAGAGAATGAAGAGACATTTGATGGCAGTCTAAGAAAGAGATGGGAAATAGGTCTAGAGTTTTTTTAAATCCATGCTTTAGTAGGGTGGTGGTTTTAAAATATATCCAAAAATGATTTGACACCCCTCTCTCCCAAAAGTGGAGCTTAATTTCCCTCCCCTTGAGTGTGGGCAGTGCTTAGTAATTCTAGTGAATAAAATTGTGATGGAAGTGGCTGTTAGATTTCTGAGACTAAGTTATAAAACGCATGTGATGTTCTCTCTCTCTCTTTCTCTCTGATTGTTTTCTCAGAGGAAGAGCCAACAGTCATGTCATCAGGACACTCAAGCAAACTATGGAGAGACTCACACTGCAAAAACTAAAGCCTACTGCCAACAGCTATGTGAGTGGGCCATCTTGGAAGCAAATCCCTGAGCCTCAGTCAAGCTTTCAGAAAACTGCAGCTCCTGCCAATATCTTGACAGCAGCCTCATCAGAGGCCAGAGCCAAAAACACTCAGCTAAGCCATTCTCTTAGATTCCTGACCCATAGTAACTATATGAGATAATAACTATTTGTTGTTTTAAGTCACTAATATTTGAGGTAATTAAGCAACAAGTGATAACTAATACCAATGGCTAAAATATCCAGAGACTGATGAGATCCTGTCATTTTTCTAGTCATCAAATATTTACTGAGTACCTACTATGGACCAAGCACTATTATAGACACTGTAAGTATACTCTAGTAGACAATAAGCACACAATCAAGTAAATAATATGTGGGATGCCAAAAGGAAAAATAAATGCATGCTATCAGTTAATGTATTAAATGCAGACAATAGAGTCTACAGTTGCCTCAGAAAGAAGGAATTTATTGAGGGCTAACAGAAAGTTCACACAGTAGCAACCCCCAGAACTCTACTAGAAAACTGATCTCTTAGGAAGCTGCTGCTCCTGTTATTGCTTCTGAACTTTGTATCATGCTGCCTTTGCCATAAGCAGGAAAGCTGCTTTTACTCCTGCCAACCTAGGAGCACATGGCTTCTGCTAACGCTTGCAGTAACAACAGGAATGCCTGTGTTCAGCCTGTGTGTCACACAGCTGCCTTCAAAATCAAAGCCTTCCACCTCTTTGGTGGGATCTACACTCCACTGTCAAGACAGGCTGGAAAGTCTAGATTTTTTTAAATTTTACATTAGAAAATTTTGCATCTATGAGCAGAAGCAAGAAGAACCACAATCCTGCAGCCTGTGGAACAAAACCCACATTCACAGAAAGATAGACAAGATGAAAAGGCAGACGGCTATGTACCAGATGAAGGAACAAGATAAAACCCCAGAAAAACAATTTAATGAAGTGGAGATAAGCAACCTTCCAGAAAAAGAATTCAGAATAATGATAGTGAAGATGATCCAGGACCTTGGAAAAAGAATGGAGTCAAAGATAGAGAAGATGCAAGAAATGTTTAACAAAAACTAGAAGAATTAAAGAACAAACAGAGATGAACAATACAATAGCTGAAATGAAAACTACACTAGAAGGAATCAATAGCAGAATAACTGAGGGAGAAGACCAGATAAGTGACGTGGAAGACAGAATGTTGGAATTCACAGCTGCACAACAGAATAAAGAAAAAAGGATGAAAAGAAATGAAGACAGCCTAAGAGACCTCTGGGACAACATTAAACGCAATAACATTCGCATTATAGGGTCCCAAAGGGAGAAGAGAGAGAGAAAGGACAGGAGAAAATATCTGCAGAGATTATAGACAAAAACTTCCCTAACATGGGAAAGGAAAGAGTCACCCAAGTCCAGGAAGTGCAGTGAGTCCCACACAGGATAAAACCAAGGAGAAACACACCAAGACACATGGTAATAAAATTGGCAAACATTAAAGACAAAAAAATTATTGCAGCAAGGGAAAAATGACAACATACAAGGGAACTCCCATAAGGTTAACAGATGATTTCTCAGGACAAACTCTACAAGCCAGAAGGGAGTGGCATGACATACTTAAAGTGATGAAAGGGAAGAACCTACAACCAAGATTACTCTACCTGGAAAGGATCTCATTCAGATTCGATGGAGAAATCAAAAGCTTTAGAGATAAGCAAAAGCTAAGAGAATTCAGCACCACCAAACCAGCTCTACAACAAATGCTAAACAAACTTCTCTAAGTGGGAAACACAAGAGAAGAAAAGGACCTAAAAAAACAAGCGCAAAACAATTAAGAAAATGGTCATAGGAACATACATATCAATAATTACCTAAAACGTGAATGGATTAAATGCTCCAACCAAAAGACACAGGCTTGCTAAATGGATACAAAAACAAGACCCATATATATGCTGTCTACAAGAGACCCACTTCAGACCTAAGGACACATACAGACTGAAAGTGAGGGGATGGAAAAAGATATTCCATGCAAATGGAAATCAAAAGAAAGCTGGAGTAGCAATACTCATATCAGATAAAATAGACTTTAAAATAAAGAATTTTACAAGAGACAAGGAAGGACACTACATAATGATCAAGGGATCAATCCAAGAAGAAGATATAACAATTATAAATATATATGCACCCAACATAGGAGCACCTCAATACATAAGGCAACTGCTAACAGCTCTAAAAGAGGAACTTGACAATAACACAGTAATAGTGGGGAAATTTAACACCTCACTTAAACCAATGGACAGATCATCCAAAATGAAAATAAATAAGGAAACAGAAGCTTTAGATGACACAATAGACCAGATAGATTTAATTGATATTTATAGGACATTCCATCCAAAAACAGCAGATTACACTTTCTTCTCAAGTGCGCAATGAACATTCTCTAGGATAGGTCACATCTTGGGTCACAAATCAAGCCTCTGTAAATTTAAGAAAATTAAAATCATATCTAGCATCTTTTCAGACCACAACGCTATGAGATTAGAAATCAATTACGGGGAAGAAACATAAAAAATACAAACACATGGAGGCTAAACACTACGTTACTAAATAACCAAGAGATCACTGAAGAAATCAAAGAGGAAATCAAAAAATACCTAGAGACAAATGACAATGAAAACACAATGATCCAAAACCTATGGGATGCAGCAAAAGCAGTTCTAAGAGGGAAGTTTATAGCTATGCAAGCCTACCTAAAGAAACAAGAAAAATCTCAAATACACAATCTTACGATACACCTAAAGGAGCTAGAGAAAGAAGAACAAACAAAACCCAAATTTAGCAGAAGGAAAGAAATCGTAAAGATCAGAGCAGAAATAAATGAGATAGAAAGAAAGAAAACAATAGCACAGATCAATAAACTAAAAGCTGGTTATTTGAGAAGATAAACAAAATTGATAAACCATTAGCAAGACTCATAAAGAATAAGAGGGAGAGGACTGCAATAAATAATATTAGAAACGCAAAAGGAGAAGTTCCAACAGATGCCACAGAAATACAAAGCATCCTAAGAGACTACTCCAAGCAACTCTATGCCTATAAAATGAACAACCTGGAAGAAATGGACACATTCTTAGAAAGGTATAACCTTCCAAGACTGAAGCAGGAAGAAATAGAAAATATGAACAGACCAATCACAAGTAATTAAATTGAAACTGTGATTTAAAATCTTCCAACAAACAAAAGTCCAGGACCAGATGGCTTCGCAGGTGAATTGTGTCTAATATTTAGAGAAGAGCTAACACCCATCCTTCTCAAAATCGTCCAAAAAATTGCAGAGGAAGGAACACTCCCAAACTCATTCTATGAGGCCACCATCACCCTGATACCAAAACCAAACAAAGATGTCACAAAAAACCCCAAAACTACAGGCCAATATCACTGATGAATATAGATGCAAAAGTCCTCAACAAAATACTAGCAAACAGAATCCAACAACACATTAAAAGGATCATACACCATGATCAAGTGGGATTTATCCTAGGGATGCAAGGATTCTTCAATATACACAAATCAACGTGATACACCATATTAACAAATTGAAGAATAAAAACCATATGATCATCTCAATAGATGCAGAAAAAGCTTTTGAGAAAATTCAACACCGATTTATAATACAAACTCTCCAGAAAGTGGGCATAGAGGGAACCTACCTCAGCTTAATAAAGACTATATATGACAAACCCACAGCCAACATCATTCTCAATGGTGAAAAACTTAAAGCATTTCCACTAAGATCAGGAACAAGACAAAGATGTCCACTATCACCCTATTATTCAACATAGTTTTGGAAGTCCTAGCCATGGCAATCAGAGAAGAAAAAGAAATAAAAGGAATACAAATTGGGAAAGAAGAAAAACTGTCACTGTTTGCAGATGACATGATACTCTACAAAGAGAGTCCTAAAGATACCATCAGAAAACTACTAGAGGTAATCAATGAATTTGGTAAAGTTGCAGGATACAAAATTAATGCACGGAAATCTCTTGCATTCCTATACACTAATGATGACAAATCTGAAAGAGAAATTAAGGAAACACTCCCATTTACCATTGCAACAAAAAGAATAAAATATCTAGGAATAAACCTACCTAGGGAGACAAAGACCTGTATGTCGAAAATTATAAGACACTGTTGAAAACAATTAAAGATGATACCAACAGATGGAGAGATATACCATGTTCTTGGATTGGAAGAATCAACATTGTGAAAATGACTATACTACCCAAAGCAATCTACAGATGCAATGCTATCCTTATCAAATTGCCAACGGCACTTTTTACAGAACTAAAACCAAAAATCTTAAAACTTGTGTGGAGACACAAAAGACCCCAAATGGCCAAAGTAGTCTTGAGGGAATAAAACAGAGCTGGAGGAATGAGACTCCCTGACTTCATACTATACTACAAAGCTACAGTAATCAAGACAATACGATACTGGCACAAAAACAGAAACATAGATCAATGGAACAAGATAGAAAGCACAGAGGTAAACCCACGCACCTATGGTCAACTAATCTATGACAAAGGAGGCAAGGATATACAATGGGTAAAAGACAGTCTCTCCAATAAGTGGTGCTGGGAAAACTGGACAGCTACATGTAAAAGAATGAAATTAGAACACTCCTTATCACCATACACAAAAATAAACTCAAAATGGATTCGAGACCTAAATGTAAGACTGGACACTGTAAAACTCTTAGAGGAAAACATAGGAAGAACACTCTTCGACATAAATCACAGCAAGATCTTTTTTGATCCACCTCCTAGAGTAATGGAAATAAAAACAAAAATAAACAAATGCGACCTAATGAAACTTAAAACCTTTTGCACAGCAAAGGAAACCATAAACAAGACGTAAAGACAGCCCTCAGAATGGGAGAATATATTTGCAAATGAATCATCAGGCAAAGGATTAATCTCCAAAATATATAAACAGCTCATGCAGCTCAATATTTAAAAAACAAAAAACCCAATCCAAAAATGGACAGAAGACCTAAACAGACATTTCTCCAAAGAAGACATACAGATGGCCAAGAAGCACATGAAAAGCTGCTCAACATCACTAATTATTAGAGAAATGCAAATCAAAACTACAATGAGGTATCACCTCACACCAGTTAGAATGGGCATCATCAGAAAATTTGCAAACAACAAATGCTGGAGAGGGTGTGGAGAAAAGGGATCCCTCTTGCACTGTCGGTGGGAATGTAAACTGATACAGCCACTATGGAGAACAGTATGGAGGTTCCTTAAAAAACTAAAAATAGAATTGCAATATAATCCAGCAATCCCACTACTGGGCATATACCCAGGGAAAACCACAATTCTAAAAGCCACATGCACCTCAATGTTCATTGCAGCACTATTTACAATAGCCAGGTCCTGGAAGCAACCTAAATGCCCATCGACAGACGAATGGATAAAGAAGATATGGTACATATATACAATGGAATATTACTCAGCCATAAAAGGGAACGAAATTGGGTCATTTGTTGAGACGTGGATGGATCTAGCGACTATCATACAGAGTGAAGCAAGTCAGAAAGAGAATAACAAATATCGTATATTAATGCATATATGTGGAATCTAGAAAAATGGTACAGATGAACTGGTTTGCAGGGAAAAAATTGAGACACAGATGTAGAGAACAAACATATGGACACCAAGGGGGGTAGCTGCGGGTGTGTGAGGGTGGTGGGGTGATGAATTGGGTGATTGCAATTGACATGTATACACTGATGTGTATAAAATTGATGACTAATAAGAAACTGCTGTGTAAAAAAATAAATAAAATAAAATTCAAAATATAATTGGCATCTATATTGTATTCACAATATGGGAAACTATTAAAATGAGAAGATGTGCAAAATATTTGGGGAAATCATAAATGATACATATTCACTATGCAGAGGAAGAGGCTGGAGAATAAGGAGAGCTACTTTAGATGGTGTGGTCAGGGGAAACTTCCCTGAGAAGGCTATATCTGGACAGAGACCTGAAGGAAATAAAGGAGGAAGTACAAAGACCTTGAGGAGAATAGCACACTTGGTATTTGAGAAACAGAAAATAGGCCAGTGTAACTAAAGCAGAGTGAGCGAGGGGGACAGGAGGAGGAACTGAAGACAGAGTGTTAACAGAGGGGAAACTAACTGGGGAGATAGTAGGGCTTTCCTGACTAGGAAAAAGGGGCCACTGCTAGCCAATTCCTCCACCCTTCATTTGCTTAAGTATAGGCTATTAAATTATAAGTTGGAAGCAGGAGAAATAAATTATTCCTTGAAATAATTTTAGGATTTTCCGGACCCTTGTCTTTTGCCAGCTCTTTCCTCCACCCCAAAATAAATATACTTATACACTGTTTACCTTAATTAGATTCTCAATTTTGTTCTTGAAAGCCTTTTTTATTTTCTTTCTTTTTTTTTTTCTTTGCTGTATCACAGGTAAATGCTTGAGTTAGGTAACTAGTTGAATTGGGATGGGATACCATAGATCTATTTGCAGAAGATGCCAAGAAGTCTCCAGCAGAAGAATTCATTCTCAGGAAAGAGTCAAGGCACACCAGTTAGATTCAGAGAAAAGTAGGCAAAGTGGGAGGAAAGAGATGACTTGGATACTACTTTATCCTGCACACAGATTCTTCTTGATCAAAGCACCTAGGACTCACTAGGACCCTAAGGCAAACAGCTATAATAAAAAGTGTGAAGTACTCAAAGATCTGCACTGGCATAAGATGGCATCACGCTGTTTCCAGCAACTTATGCAGTGGTGAGCAAGGACAGGAATAACCACTGAAGAGATAAAAGATGAGTGTTGCAGAAACAGACACTGGCAATGACCAAGAACAGAGATCATTTTTAGCACACCATGTTAGAGCTGCCTTTTTGGATATCATTAAATACAGAGGACGGACATCACAGAGCCTAGCACAAGAAAGGAAAAACTTGACTAATGTGAGGGAGCAAACAGGATCAGCTTATGAGTCAGAAACGTGATCTGTGGAAATTCAGTTCTACTTGGAAAAAAATATTAAAAATGTAAGTTTTCATTGAATGGTAAGGAGTAAAGCTAGAAAAGTGACAAAGATCCTCAAACTTAAACAGGCTGTATTAGAATCATTCCTAAATACTAGAAGTTAGGGCAAATCCTTTGTGATATAATTGTATGTTTCAAACATTTTTGAGGGGAGAAGAGGCTGGTGTAAAAAGAAAGTCCAGGAGTAAGGATGGGGATCACGGTGGTGTTACTAATATCCTGTAGCCAATCTCAGTTGCCTTCCTTCTTTCTCAAAGGAAAGTTATTCAAGTTTCCAAATCTATTGAGAACTATGTAGAAAGACAAAGCCTCCATGAATAGTTGCTCATGTTGTACATTGAACAAAGACCCCACATCCAGGAGATACATTTCATACCAATCCCAGCATTAAGAATTTGTATTTTATAACTCTTCTTGCTATAGTTAACACATTGCTTGAGGTAAAAGTCACTTTTTCCTATGTCTAGGAATTTAGTTTGTGTATAGGATAAAGAAGGGTAAACCAAAGCCAAATAGTTATCAGCCTACGTTTATACTGAGAAATGTAGTTTCAGGGATTTCTTTGTTCCAAGTTAGAGAATATATTTGGCTCAACTTTCCTCTTTCAATTCACATAGGCAGTGGGCAACTTAACACATCAAAAATGGAGAGTTTGGGCTTCCCCCCTGGCTCAGTGGTTAAGAATCCACCTGCCAATGCAGGGGACACGGGTTTGAGCCCTGGTCCGGGAAGATCCCACATGCCGCGGAGCAACTAAGCCCGTGTGCCACAACTACTGAGCCTGTGCTCTAGAGCCCGTGAGCCACAATTACTGGGCCCGCATGCTGCAACTACTGAAGCCTTAGTGCCTAGAGCCCATGCTCTGCAACAAGAGGAACCACCTCAATGAGAAGCCCGTGCACCACAAGGAAGACTAGCCCCTGCGGGCCGCAACTAGAGAAAGCCCAGGGGCAGCAACAAAGACCTAGACAAAAATAAGTAAATTAAACAAATTTTTTTAAAAAATGGAGAGTTTATGGCCTCTTTAGTCTATCCAGTAGGTTTCTATCGGAAAAACCTCCTTTTCCAGTCCTTACCACTTCTGCTACTCAAAGTACCAGGATTTCCCCAGGCATCATCCACTACGGGAACAACACTGGGAATCTAGCTAATCCTCTGAATCACAGGGAGACAACGCTGCAAGGGCCACTCCCTCCTAAACTCTCCTATTTCTTCTGTGATTCTGTGTGAAGCTTTGACTCCGTAAAACACCCTGCCCCTGTAAATCACAGGGTAGGAGGCACTGGAACACTCATTATCTCTAATGCTTGGATCTTCAAGACTCTGGGTCAGCTGCTCAGAAACATGCGATCTGAACAGTGAACAAACATGTAGTATGTTGACCTCATCAGGCCTGTGACAATACTTGGACTCCAGCCTGCTCAAGCCTCTTGAATCAAAAATAGTTAGTCAATCCAATTATGCCCTTTATCTACACCATCTTCAGGCACTGGGATAAAGCCAACATTCCAGATTACTATGCCCTCATTAACTGTGCTTTGTTTTCCTTATTCTTTCTCTCAGAGTCTTCCTCACAGCCTCGTTTCACAGGCAACATGGCTGATATATCTAACAACTGAACCTCAAAGTTCTGTCTGTTACTGTTCTCCAGTAAACTTTATCCACACCCCTCTTCCTAATTTATTGACTTCACTACATCCATATTTTATAAATTTTCCCTTTTATAAATTTCCTCAATTATGCAGTTTTAGTATGTTATCTGTATTCTACTGAAACTCTCATTCTATCCTCCATGTAATTTAACTTCTCATTCATATTTTCTATCTCCTTATCTTTCTGTGCTGCGTTCTAAGTAACTACTTTAGATACATCATCCAGTTTCTTAATTCTCTCTTTAGCTATATATCACCTCTGATTGAATCCATTGGTGAGTTCAAAATTGTGTATATTTTAATT
The DNA here is from genome assembly GCF_008692025.1 of Phocoena sinus. NCBI lineage: Eukaryota > Metazoa > Chordata > Mammalia > Artiodactyla > Phocoenidae > Phocoena > Phocoena sinus. The sequence goes on along the minus strand of NC_045763.1, from coordinate 61,520,779 downwards.
CTAAAATTTACATTTGTTTTTCAAATATTCCTGGTAATTGATACTTTTATTTTTTATTTTATTTTATTATTTTTTCACTTATGTGATAATATTTTTTCTGTACTGCATAGGATAAGCCTGGAAATACACTTCTCAAATTTCCCCTTCTACATATAATTCTGGCCTGGAGTCTACCAATGGGAAACCTTGCACAAAATTTTGAAAGTGGGACAGAAGGAGAAGGGGCTATTCTCTGAAGGCAGCTGCACTAATGTCTCCTCAGCAAATCTGAGATTGACAGCAATTCCCCAACTCACTCTTGACAGACATCTACTACACTCTTATGGGTAGGAAAACTGATATAACTTCCCTAGAGGTTGTGGAAAATTATAATGGCTTCCCAATGAACTCCAAAAAACCACATACTCTAGTGATTCAGCCTGAGAACGTTGATAGTGGCTTTAATAAACTATAATTTCCCATTTCTTCCAAAGATATAAAGCCTCTAATTCCTTGAATTAATTTTTGAAACCTGGAATACATGGAGTAGCTTTTGTGTTTTCTGACTGAACCTTGACTGATAAACCCAGGAAAAAGTGACCATTCCCATCTAAATGACCATACTTTAGGAACACAGACATTGATCATAGTATTTAAAAGAGTGTATTGTATTGTACTTATTAATGTGCCTATCCCCTCCTCTCAATCTCTACCCAACATATCATAAAAGGGCTAGTTTTCTTTTGATTTTTGTATCTTTAACATCTAGCATGATCCCCAGATTAACAGGACTAAAAATAAATAGTTTATTTTTAACATGATGAACCATAATTGTAAATCAGGTCAAAGATTTTTTTCTAAAAAAAAAAAAAGATTTTTTTTACTGAAGCCCGTGCACCTAGATCCCATGCTCCACAACAAGAGAAGCCACCACAATGAGAAGCCTGCACACTGCAGTGAAGACCCAACACAGCCAAAAATTAAGAAAATAGAAGAATTTCTTATGAAGAATGATCTACCAAATAAAACATATTACTTGTGGCTTCCAGGTTGTAAAGATGTCAGATATACCTTATTTGTCAGATAAAACTCAGAATTTTTGATGAGAACCTGACCCATAGTACACATTTTTGCTTTTATATAGAAACTGGACGTGAAGACCACAGAATGGAAAAATAAAGCACATAGGGTATTTGTCATCTCTTTTTTTTTTAAGATCATTTCAGATATTAATGCAAACTTCACCTTCAGATATATTATAGCTCCTTGTCCAGAGTCCACAGGTTACCACAGTGGCAAAGTGCCCGCACTTTATGCAGGCATAAGGCACACTGCTAAGAGGTAAATAAGCTACCCAGTCAACAGTACTGGCTATGATTTTTATACAGTCTTCCTTAGGTTATCAAATAACCAAAGTGAAGTTCACTGGATTTCATTTGATCTGTGCATAATTGTAAAGTCAAAACAGATATCCTAAATTTTGCCAGCAACAAAATTTTCTTATGAGCCAGCAACCAGTAAGTAGTTTAAAAGGGAAGGTGCCAGAATTTTCTTCTCATCACGCTAGCTAATATACCCTACTTTGTTTGTTCCTGGGCAAAAACTAAAATAGATTCATGTTTAATGATGAGGGTAATAGTAGCTAAGACTTACTCAGCACTAAACAAGTTGTACTTTACCTACATTATCTCATTTAGTCATCATCTTAAAAGGTTCTCTCATCTGTTCTACAGATGACGAAAATTGAACTTCAATCTTTACCAAAGTGTCATTCTTGGGGAGCCCATGGTGAAGCAGTCACATTCTTATGAAGCTAGCCTTTCATAGTTTTATTAGTAAGTTGAGCAATTTTCAAAGCCCTGTGAACAATTTGCAGGGAGAGCATTAGAATTATAAGAAATGGGTTAAGCCCTTCATTGGCCAAGTACCCTTATGCAAATAACTCGATGGAATCATAATAACACACTAAGTACAATTCGTTTATTGTCTATCTCCTTTACTGGTATAGTAAAGGACTATACTATAAAGTACTATGCCAGTATAGTACTGGTATCTATTAGGGCAGAGATCTGGTCTTTCTTGTTCAGAACTTAATTAAATACCTACAACGGTACCAGTGTAAAGCAGGTTCTCAGTAATAGTTGAGTAAGAGAGCAAGCAAACACATGAATGAATGATGTACTATGTAGAACTATAGACTTATAGAACTATTTTTGAATTTTTATTTTAAATCATTAATGATGTCCCTTTCAAATTTATGACTCTATTAATGTCAGAGAGTCTTGAATATATCTTAAAAATGAGAATTTTCTTTTAATTTAAGTGAGGATAGCATTATGTAGAACCTCATTTATCATAAGGAAAACATTCTCATTCAATGATGATCATAATTTTACATTTCAGTAAAATTCTAAAAAATTTTTAAATGTTCAAAATATTTATTTGACAGGCCTATAATTGCTAATTTCTTATTTTATAAATTATGGACATTATTTTTAAAACCAGCCAATCAACCAACCATCTACCTAATTAGCCCTTCATAAAAGAAAGTATATATTACAGCCAAAGAACTAGGCAGGACTTAATCCCAGAATAAAAGACAATGCATCCCCAAAAAGAACAGTAAGTAATCTTACACTGATATAACTATGTGACATTATTCTTATTTTTCTCAATTTCCTGAAGATAGTTGAAATCTCTGACACAGACTGGCACTGATCCACCAATAACTTTTTGTACTAAAGCCTTTAAAATTTAGTAATCATTTGCAATGCTAAATCCATTAGTCTATTTTCTTAAAAGATAGGAACTCATACTGGATACTGTGGTGTCAGGCACTTTCACAAACATTCAACCCTACCCAAAAATGTTTGGAGGCAAGTATTAGCTCTATTGTGTAGATTAGAAAAGTGGCACTAAAAGAGGAAAACAATTATACAAAGTCACACATGCATATTGACTGTGTCTACTGCTCTTTCTACAAAGTCACCTCTGCCTTACCTTTCAAGACATACATTTCAATGAGGTCTTTTCTAACTATCCTTATCCTCACTTTTCCACGTACTAAAAGGGAGACATTGATCTCTTTCTCTTTTCTGCCTTCATGCTACCTGGTACTTACATCTGTCATACCAACTATTATTGGCCTTGCATCTGACATGTCTGTCTCCCAGGACCAGACCATGAGTTCCTCAAAGAACAGAGACAATCTTTTAGTCGTTTAGTATCTCCAAAAGCAAACACAGAGATACCTAGACAGTATCTCAATAAATTCTGGTTGAATGCTTAAACAAATATCTCACTTTGCAGGAAAAATGGAGTTTAAAGCATAAACTGCCAATCTGATGTTTAAGTTTATACTTGCCAAGAACCTGTCCATACAGTTTTCCAACCATGGCAAAATATACGACCTCATTTTAGAAGATTTAGAAGATTCTTTAACATCTAAGAAATGTATTTTTTTCAATATAAGGAAAAGGAGATTTTAGCTTTAAAGAATTTCAGAAATTAAAGAATCAAACATCATTAATTTACAGATGAAGAAATGGAACGCAGGATGGTCATGTGACTCTACTCATGCAACCGAATATTCAATCAGAGGCCACAACCTATATCAACTCCTGGTCTAGTCTTCTTCCTTCTATATCATGCCATTTAAATAACAGTCACATTGCTATCTGATTATTTTCATCTATAAATAATTCACCCCTGATATTTATAATAAATTTAATATACTCTGCCTGGATTAAAACCTTTGGGTACTATGTTCTTAAATCTTAGTTATACTGAGCCATAGATGCCTCTTTTAATAGTCTTCACGTTAACTAAATAGCACACATAAAACATCTACCCCCAATTAGACCTATTTGCTAGCATTTTACAGTATAGGCCTATACTTTCAAATTTAGTTAAGCTGTCAAGCATTTGAGTGCCTACTCTGTAGAAAAGATGAGTTTTCATCTAAGTGATAACTACTAATATTTAACAAATATTAGATATTTGGGGCTTATTTCAGGTTAATAATTCATAGGACCGCCAGACAAAATGTGGAAAACATTTGGGACATACTTACACTAAAAAATTATTTGCTTTTTATCTAAAATGCAAATTTACCTAGACATCTTATATTTTTATTTGCTAAATTTGGCAACTCTGTTAGTTCAGCAAATATTTATTGGGCTCTTACTATGTGCCAGGCCCTTAGAATGTAACAATGAACCAAACAGAAAAAGCTCATGCCTATGTGGAGCTTATACTCTACTTGGGGGATTTGTATTACTGGTAAATAATGTTTCAGGTGAAGATGAGTAATATGAAGAATATGAGGAAGTGAGACATGCAAACAGGGCAGCTGCTTATCAGAAAGGTAGGAGACATCATTCACATTCCATGTAAGCAACATGGCAGTTCTTCAGGAAAATAACTTAGGAAAGTGTTCCAGGGAGATGAAATAGCAAGGATAAAATACGTTGGATTCTTTCTCTACAATGTATCTTAATTTTCTTTTGCAAGAATGTTTTAAATTAAAGATGTTTACTATGTTTTTATGGTGATGGGAAAAACTGATAATGTAGGAATGACTGTGGATAATTATAAAAGCAAACTCCATGAATAGGCAGAGGGCACTGGAACCAGTGTTCAAGGGAATGGACTGACCTAAGATAAATGTATTGACTTATCCTGAAGAAGAATAGGAAGGGAAACAGTGAATATAAGCTCAGAAGCATGAGGTTAGTAGATTTGGTGGTAGGAAAAGGAGGTTTTCTTCAGATTGCTTCTGTTTTCTCAATGAAATCAGGAGCAAGGCCACCTATTGAGAATGTAAGGGGAAAGGCAAAGGTTAAGGATAGGAAAAGTCTTCTCTGGAAGTGGGAGATGACTGACTAGAAAATGTAGTAGTAGTATTCACATTTCAATGTTTTATCCAAATCATTAACTTTACATAAGACCATATGCATTTATAAAAAGGTGATACCTGAGGATGAACTAAACTCTATCTATTCCAATTTCTGAATAAGCTAGAATGTACGCTCCATGAGAGAAGGGATTGTTGTCTACTTTATTCCCAATTAAATCACTGTGTCTGTTAAATCATAATAGATGCTCAAAAAACATTTGTTTTCTGAATTAGAAAATGAGGAGAGAGCCACTGTATCTTTACCTTTTTTGTTGTTATGGATGATCTCACCCACAAATATTTACCGTCTTACCTCATCCTAGCATATTTCTAGTAGCACTTTTCCAGCTGATTTTTTAAAAATATGTGGCCATTTCTAAGAAAACATTTTGTGTTTTACATTCATCTATTTTTAATTCACCAAAACATCACTTCACAGTATCTAATGGAAAGTTTAAAAGCTTCATGAACTAAAAAGCACATATTGCCAAAATTAAATGAACTAAAAAGAATGAAAAGTTTGGTTAGAGTTCAAAATTTTAAGCTGTCAAAGAAAAAGAATGTACAAAACTTGAGGTTCTCATTTCTCATATTCTGATATTAAACGTATGGAATTCAAGTGTCCAGACTGGATTAGAGGAACAAAAGTTTTAGGACAAGCTTTCAACTGTGAAATGAATTGAAAGACTATTAAACCAAGATCCCACAAAATTGCTGATCTAGCAATCGTGTTTTTTTACTTCAATGTGTTTATTTATCTACAGCAACAACAGTAAAACTTTTACTAAATCCCAAGATATTTCTAATTGTTTCACAGAAATGGATGGCTTTGCATGAACGAGAAGATCTGCTTCTCCTTAACCACTGGAGGATATTAATCTTATTCTTTCCCACAAAACTGGTTATTGAACATGTGAAAAATATGTAATTTTGCTAGCAAAAAAAGAAATGCAAATAAAAGCACTAAGGCAATATTTTCACTTATTAAAAAACTGATAAACATCTTTATGCATACAGGTTTCCCATATTTTTAATGATTTTCTTAGAATAAATACTTCAGTAGGGGATTACTGGATGAAAAGCTATAAGCAATTTTACAGCTTTCAAAATATATAGCTAAACTATTTCCGAAAAATGTAATAAATTACTATACTGAAACTACAAGTTTTATAACATTCTGCCAGCATTGGCTTCTTGGCATTAAAATTTTTTTTTTACTTAAAATACAGTAAAATTTATTCCTCTTGGTGTATGTTCTATGAGTATTGGCAAATACATATAGTCAAGTAATGACACCACAATCAAGGTACAGGATAGGTCCATAACCCTAAAAGTGCCCTTTTGTAGTCAACCCCTCTCCCCACCCCAACTCCTGGAAACACTGATCTGTTCTCTTATAATTTTATTTTTCCAGAATGTCATACACTTGAGCATATAATCTTGAAATCTTTTGAATCTGGTTTATTTCACTTAACATCAGGTGTTTAAGATTCTTCCATATTGTTGGGTGAATCAATAGTCAGTTCCTTTGATTGCTGAGTACTGATCTATTGTGTAGACATACCACAGTTTGCTTATTCATGGATTAGTTTGGTTGTTTGCAGTTTTGCCTTACTATAAAGTTGCTATAAATATTTCCATACAAAGTTTTATGTAAATCTAAGATTTACTTCTGTTAAGTTAGTTGGATTTTTAAAATTATTTATCCCATTTTTATTCTGTAGTTTTTGAGCTCCTTGGTACAAATTCAAGTTCTCCTAGGGGAATACTAGTACTCCAGCAGTTTGAGCAACAGAAGCTTAGGTAAAGCCATACTCAAGACAATGTATATACAGTTCTTAGCACTAGTCAAAATTTGGAAAGATACTCTTATTAAAAAAAAAAAAAAACTGTGAAGACAAAATATTCAGACTAGGTAACATGGATTTTTGGGGTTTTTTGTTTACTTTTAATAGTTTTCAACTTTCAAAGCTTGCTCCGAATGCTTCTGCTGGTTATAGGGAAACATGTAAGAAGACACAAAAACTTCTCAAATTTAAAGCTCCCAAAATAACTTGAGATCTGAATGATCCTCATCATTTCCAACAATCTTCTTAATTCTAAAAATAATAATAATTGTCCCTGCTCATGAGGAGATTACAGATTCACTAGAGAAGGTTATCTCGTGTCTGGAGAGAGATACACAATAATCTAGGACAGAAGGTAAGGATATCAAAGGAGTACAATAGCTAATAAGTGACTAATGGAGTTCAGAGTTGGGAGCTGGGGGAAAGATCTGTAGGAGAGAAAAGGTAAGGATGAAATTAGCTGTGCTTTGAAGGAGAGATAGGACATTTAATTTCAAGTTCTAACCTTCTTCTATAACTGGTACACCTTGGCGTGTGAAGGCAATTTAGACAAGTTCTTGGCACTGATCCTTCTCCCTGTGTTTGTACAGAGCTATAATGAGTCACAATACCACCCAAGATAACTGGAAAACCCCCCTGGCACCCAAATAACAAAATATAGCTGTGTTTGTGGCCAGAAACTTTGGTAAGTGTCTTCTTCCAAATCTGTCTGGTAATACCCACAAGACAGATTACACAACACCACTATTAAATTTAGAGAACAGTAACAAAGAAGGATGAAGGACTCATGAGTAAAGCCCTCTGATTCTATTTGTACAGCAAACTAATCAAAGTCAGATGTAGTTAAGTCTCAATTCACATATAATTTTGCAGGCAGAAAATAATGGTGTCTTTCTATAATACCAAGAAAGATACCTTTTCAGCAACTTTCCCATTATGTGCCAGCCAAGCTTATTATATTAAAAAAAAATCAAGAGTTTATATAAAAATATTTTCCCACAAAAAAATCTCATAAACAAGCACTTATCTCTTTCCATTTTCCATCTCTCCCTCTCTTTTACAGTTTGATTCCTTCCTACCAATTCATTGCCATCCACTCACTCTTCCCTTCCTATGGACACATACCACAAATGAGCAGTCATCAAGGAGGGTTATTTATTTTTAAACCTAGAATATTTGGTTCACAGACATCCAATCACCAAAAAATACAAAACTATTTGTTATTAATTACTGCATCTTAAATGTGATTAAACTATGTACACATAAAGATATATAATCAAGTCATGAATACATATTCATTCATTAATCAATGTGGCAAATACTAATTACATGTCTAACATATGCCAGACACTAAGAATACAGAGATTAAATATACAACCCTGCCGTTATTGTGCTCAGAGTCTAATAGTTGAGACAAGGAGATAAAGCACCGTTACAATAGAGTATAATATGCAATAAAATAGGGAGAGTATTTCCCAGTGTGTTTTGTCGGCACACAGAAGGATCACTCAACCCAGACTGAGTTAGTAAAATCTCTAAGGGAGATAATCTTTGAGCTACACCTTAAAAAGGTAAGTAGAAGGAAGCCAGATGATGAAACCAACAGGAAAGGAGTGTCTTAAGAGAATACAGCACGTAAGAAAAAATGTTTCTATTGAACTGCAAATGGTTTTATAAGGTTGGCAAGTATGTTGCATTTGGAGAGCTGCTATAGTAAACCTAAATTCACATTTTTAGTTTATCAGATTCCCAACTTTTCAGTCATGACATATCTCTTCCCTTCCTACAAGTCAAGTGTTTTTAAATGACTATGGAATTAGAATTAATTTAGTTTGTTGGATTAAATTTGCACACATACCCTCTCTGCAGGTCCTGGCCTTGCTGCATGGTGACAGTCAGGGAGCTCTCCCCCAGGTGGCCTTCTACAACAGAGCCTGTGCTCACCAACACGACTTCTCTCCTCTTCTTCCTAAGCACACAGCTAAATAGCCTTTCCTGGCCTCATTCCTGATAGGCTGGCATCAAGTCTGAGAAACCAAGTCTGACAGAACAGAATGTGGACAAAAGTGATGTATTCTGTTTCCAAACCTGGTCTATAAAAGTCTCCCATGCTCACAACTCTGTTCTCACTCTTCCCATTCTACAGTAATCTGAGATATTGAAGGTAGCAGTACCATGAGATGGAAGGAACCTGTATTCCAGAACAGCTGCTCCGACCAGGGTCCCTTCACCAACCTATACTAGATTGTGACATGAATACAAAATAAACCTGAACTGTGTTAAGCCACTGAGATTTAGGATTGTGTCAATACAGTAGTTAACCTGAGCTCAAAGTGTTTGTTCAATTCTCTAACCCTATATTCTCCAGTGTATGTATTTTTGACTTGGTTTTTTATCATTATACTGGACATGATTAGTGTGTATCAGTACACTAAGCAACATGACTAATTTTTACAACCTTCTTGGTAGAAGTCTGCCACACCTACAGTTCTCTACTGACTGATGTGAACTGAACTTTTGTCCTGCTGTACATGTACACTAAACAAGAAAATCTCTTACTTTTAGGGCCTTTCAGAAAGAAAAAAATCTCCAAAGATGAGATTTATTATTTATTCAGACTGCCAGAGACTTCTTCTTGGATATTGTTTATTATTTTCCTTAGTCATTGGGTATTTCTTCATCTTTCTTCTCCTTTTTATTTCTCTATGATAATCTTTTTTTTTTGGAATTTTTGAATTTTATTTCATCTATTTTTTATACAGCAAGTTCTTAATAGTTATTCATTTTCTATATATTAGTGTATACATGTCAATCCAATCTCCCACTTCATCACAACATCCCCCCATGCCACTTTCCCACCTTGGTGTCCATACGTTTGTTCTCTACATCTGTGTCTCAAATTATACCCTGCAAAACAGATCATCTGTACCGTTTTTCTAGGTTCCACATGTATGTGTTAATATACGATATTTTTTTTTCTCTTTCTGACTTATTTCATTCTGTGTGACAGTCCCTAGATCCATCCATGTCTCTACAAATGACCCAATTTCATTCCTTTATATGGCTGAGTAATATTCCATCGTATACATGTACCACATCTTCTTTATCCATTCGTCTGTCAATGGGCATTTAGATTGCTTCCATGACCTGGCTATTGTAAATAGTGCTGCAATGAACATTGGGGTATATGTGTTTTTTTCATATATGGTTTTCTCCAGGTATATGCCCAGTAGTGGGATAGCTGGATTGTATGGTAATTCTATTTTTAGATTTTTAAGGAACCTCCATACTGTTCTCCATAGTGGCTGTATCAATTTACATTCCCACCAACAGTGCAAGAGGGTTCCCTTTTCTCCACACCCTCTCCAGCATCTGTTGTTTGTAGATTTTCTGATGATGCCCATTCTAACTGGTGTGAGGTGATATCTTATTCTGGCTTAGATTTGCATTTCTCTAATAACTAGTGATGTTGAGCACCTTGTCATGTGTTTCTTGGTCATCTGTATGTCTTCTTTGGAGAAATGTCTATTTAGGTCTTCTGCCAATTTTTGGATTGGGTTGTTTGTTTTTTTAGTACTGAGCTGCATGAGCTGTTTATATATTTTGGAGATTAATCCTTTGTCTGTTGATTCGTTTGCAAAAATTTTCTCCCATTGTGAGGGTTGTCTTTTCGTCTTGTTTGTGGTTTCCTTTGCTGTGCAAAAGCTTTTAAGTTACATTAGGTCCTATTGGTTTATTTTTGTTTTTATTTCCATTACTCTAGGAGGTGGATCAAAAAAGATCTTGCTGTGATTTATGTCAAAGAGTGTTCTTCCTATGTTTTCCTCTAAGAGTTTTATAGTGGCTGGGCTTACATTTAGGTTTTTTATCCATTTGGAGTTTATTTTTGTGTATGGTGAAAGGGAATGTTCTAATTACATTCTTTTACATGTAGCGGTCCAGATTTCATAGCACCACTTATTGAAGAGACTGTCTTTTATCCATTGTATATCCTTGCATCCTCTGTCATAGCTTAGTTGACCATAGGTGCGTGGGTTTATCTCTGGGTTTTCTATCCTGTTCCATTAATCTATATTTCTGTTTTGGTGCCAGTACCATAATGTCTTGGTACTGCAGCTTTGTAGTATAGTCTGAAGTCAGGGAGTCTGATTCCTCCAGCTCCGTCTTTCTCCCTCAAGACTGCTTTGGCTATTTGGGGTCTTTTGTGTCTCCATACAAATTTTAGGATGTTTGTTCTAGTTTTGTAAAAAATGCCATTGGTAACTTGATAGGTATTGCATTGTATCTGTAGAATGCTTTGGATAGTATAGTCATTTTCACAATATTGATTCCTCCAATCGGAGAATTAGGTATGTCTCTCCATCTGCTTGTGTCATTAATTTCTTACAACAGTGTCTTATAGTTTCCTGCAGACAGATCTTTTGTCTCCCTACATCGGTTTATTCTTAGGTAGTTTATTCTTTTTGTTGCAATGGTAAATGGGAGTGTTTCCTTAACTTCTCTTTCAGATTTGTCATCATTAGTGTATAGGAATGCAAGAGATTTCTGTGCATTAATTTTGTATCCTGCAACTTTACCAAATTCATTGATTAACTCTAGTAGTTTTCTGGTGGCATCTTTAAGATTCTCTATGTATAGTATCATGTCATCTGCAAACAGTGACAGTTTTACTTCTTTTCCAATCTGGATTCAGTTTATTTCTTTTTCTTCTCTGATTGTTGTGGCTAGGACTTCCAAAGCTATGTTGAATAATAGTGGTGAGAGTGGACATCCTTGTCTTGTTGCTGGTCTTAGAGGAAATGCTTTCAATTTTTCATCATTGAGAATAACGTTTGCTGTAGGTCTGTCATATATATGGCCTTTATTATGTTGAAGTAGGTTCTCTCTATGCCCACTTTCTGGAGAGTTTTTATCATAAATGGGTGTTGAATTTTGTGAAAACCTTTTTCTACATCTATTGAGATGATCATATGGTTTTTCTTCTTCAATTTGTTAATATGGTGTATCACATTGATTGATTTGCATATATTGAAGAACTGTAGCATCTCTGGGATAAAACCCACTTGATAATGGTGTATGATCCTTTTAATGTGTTGTTGGTTTCTGTTTGCTAATATTTTGTTAGGATTTCTGCATCTATACTTATCAGTGATATTGATCTGTATTTTTCTTTTATTGTAGCATCTTTGTCTGGTTTTGGTATCAGGGTGATGATGGTCTACTAGAATGAGTTTGGGAGTGTTCCTTCCTCTGCAACTTTTTGGAAGAGGTTGAGAAAGATAGGTGTTAGCTCTTCTCTAAATGTTCGACAGAATTCACATGTGAAGCCATCTGGTCCTGGACTTTTGTTTGTTAGAAGATTTTTAATCACAGTTTCAATTTCATTACTTCTGATTGGTCTGCTCATATTTTCTATTTCTTCCTGGATCAGTCTTGGAAGGCTATACCTTTCTAAGAATTTGTCCATTTCTTCCTGGTTGTCCATTTTATTGCCATAGAGTTGCTAGTAGTCTCTTAGGAAGCTTGGTATTTCTGCGGTGTCTGTTGTAACATCTCCTTTTTCATTTCATATTCTATCTATTTGAGTCCTCTCCCTCTTTTTCGTGATGAGTCTGGCTAATGGTTTATCAATTTTGTTTATCTTCTCATCCACCAGAGGGCAGACATCAGAAGCAAGAAGAACTACAATCCTGCAACCTGTGGAACAAACACCACATTCACAGAAAGAGAGACAAGATGAAAAGGTAGAGGGCTATGTACCAGATGAAGGAACAAGATAAAACCACAGAAAAACAGCTAAATGAAGTGGGGGTAGGCAACCTTCCAGAAAAAGAATTCAGAATAATGATAGTGAAAATCCAGGAAAATCCAGGAACTCGGAAAAAGAATGGAGGCAAAGGTCGAGAAGATGCAAGAAATGTTTATCAAAGACCAAGAAGAATTAAAGAACAAACAAACAGAAATGAACAACACAATAACTGAAATGAAAAATAAATGAGAAGGAATCAATAGCAGAATAACTGAGGCAGAATAACAGATAAGTGACTTGGAAGACAGAATGGTGGAATTCAATGCTGCAGAACAGGATAAAGAAAAAAGAATGAAAATAAATGAAGACTGCCTCAGAGACCTCTGGGACAACATTAAACGTAACAAACTTCATAATATAGGGGTCCAAAAAGGAGAAGAGAGAGAGAAAGGACCCGAGAAAATATCTGAAGAGTTTATAGTCAAAAACATCCTTGACATGGGAAAGGAAACAGCCACCCAAGTCCAAGAAGTGCAGAGAGTCCCATACAGGATAAAGCCAAGGAGAAACATGCCAAGAAACATAGTAATCAAATTGGTAAAAATTAAAGACAAAAAACAATTATTGAGAGCAGCAAGGGAAAAACGACAAATAACATACAAGGGAACTCCCATAAGGTTAACAGCTGATTTCTCAGCAGAAACTCTACAAGCCAGAAGGGAGTGGCATGACATACTTAAAGTGATGAAAGGGAAGAACCTACAACCAAGATTACTCTATCTGGAAAGGATCTCATTCAGATTCAATGGAGAAATCAAAAGCTTTACAGAGAAGCAAAAGCTAAGAGAATTCAGCACCACCGCCTCAGCTCTGCAACAAATGCTAAACGAACTTCTCTAAGTGGAAAACACAAGAGAAGAAAAGGACCTACAAAAATATAGCCAAAACAATTAAGAAAATAGTAATAGGAACATACATATTGATAATTACCTTAAACACGAATGGATTAAATGCTCCAACCAAAAGACACAGGCTCGCTGAATGGATACAAAAACAAGACCCATATGCACACTGTCTACAAGAGACCCACTTCAGACCTAGGGACACATTCAGACTGATAGTGAGGGGATGCAAAAAGATATTCCATGCAAATGGAAATCAAAAGAAAGCTGGAGTAGCAATACTCATATCAGATAAAACAGACTTTAAATAAAGAATGTTACAAGAGACAAGGAAGAACACTACATAATGATAAAGGGATCCATCCAAGAAAAAGATATAACAACTATAAATATATATGCACCAAACACAGGAACACCTCAATACATAAGGCAACTGCTAACTGCTCTAAAAGAGAAAATCAACAGTAACACAGTAAGAGTGGTGGACTTTAACAACTCACATACACCAATGGACAGATCATCCAAACAGAAAATTAATAAGGAAAAGCAAGCTTTAAATGACACAATAGACCAGATAGATTTAATTGATATTTGTAGGACACTCCATCCAAGAACAGCAGATTACACTTTCTGCTCAAGTGCGCATGGGACATTCTCCAGGACAGACCACATCTTGGGTCACAAATCAAACCTCTGTAAATTTACGAAAATTGAAATCATATCAAGCATCTTTTCTGACCACAATGTTATGAGATTAGAAATCAATTTCAGGGAAAAAAGGTAAAAATCACAAACACATGGAGGCTAAACAATACATTAATAAATAACGAAGAGATCACTGAAGAAATCAAAGAGGAAATAAAAAAATACCTACAGACAAATGACAATGAAAACACGACAATCCAAAACCTATGCTACGCAGCAAAAGCAGTTCTAAGAGGGAAGTTTATAGCTATACAAGCCTACCTCAAGAAACAAGAAAAATCTCAAATAAACAATCTAACTTTACACCTAAAGGAGCTAGAGAAAGAAGAACAAACAAAACACAAAGTTAGCAGAAGGAAAGAAATCATAAAGATCAGAGCAGAGATAAATGAAAAAGAAACAAAGAAAACAATAGCAAAGATCAATAAACTAAAAGCTGGTTCTTTGAGAAGATAAACAAAATTGATAAACCATTAGTCAGACTCATCAAGAAAAAGAGGGATAGTTAACTCAATAAAATTAGAAATGAAAAAGGAGAAATCACAACTGATATTGCAGAAATACAAGGATTATAAGAGATTACTACAAACAACTCTATTCCAATAAAATGGACAACCTGGAAGAAATGGACAAATTCTTAGAAAGGTATAGCTGTCCAAGACTGAACCAGGAAAAAATAGAAAATATGAACAGACCAATCACAAGTAATGAAATTGAAACTGTGATTAAAAATCTTCCAACAAATAGAAGTTCAGGACCAGATGGATTCACAGGTGAGTTCTATCTAACATTTAGAGAAAAGCTAAAACCCATCCTTCTCAAACTCTTCCAAAAATTGCAGAGGAAGGAAAACTCTCAAACTCATTCTATGAGGCCACCATCACCCTGATACCAAAACCAGACAAAGATACTACAAAAAAAGAAAATTACAGATCAACATCACTGATGAATACAGCTGTGAAAATCCTCAACAAAATACTAGCAAACAGAATCCAACAACACATTAAAAGAATCATACACCATTATCAAGTGGGTTTTATCCCAGAGATGCTACAGTTCTTCAATATATGCAAATCAATCAATGTGATACACCATATTAACAAATTGAAGAAGAAAAACCATATGATCATCTCAGTAGATGCAGAAAAAGGTTTTCACAAAATTCAACACCGATTTATGATAAAAACTCTCCAGAAAGTGGGCATAGAGGGAACCTACCTCAGCTTAATAAAGGCCATACACCTCAAACAAAAACATCATCCTCAATGTTGAAAAACTGAAAGCATTTCTTCTAAAATCAGGAACAAGACAAGGATGTCCACTCTCGCCACTATTATTCAACATAGTTTTGGAAATTCTAGCCACGGCAATCAGAGAAGAAAAAATAAAATAAAATGAATCCAAATTGGAAAAGAAGAAGTAAAACTGTCACTGTTTGCAGATGACATCATACTATACATAGAGAATCCTAAAGATGCCACTAGAAAACTATTAGAGGTAATCAATGAATTTGGTAAAGTTGCAAGATACAAAATTAATGCACAGAAATCTCTTGCATTCCTATACATTGATGATGAAAAATCTGAAAGAGAAATTAAGGAAACACTCCCATTTACCACTGCAACAAAAAGAGTAAAATATCTAGGAATAAACCTACCTAGGGAGACAAAAGACCTGTATGTAGAAAATTATAAGAAACTGCTGAAAGAAATTAAAGATGATATCAACAGATGGAGAGATATACCATGTTCCTGGATTGGAAGAATCAATATTGTGAAAATGACTATACTACCCAAAGCAATCTACAGATGCAATGCTATCCCTATCAAATGACCAATGGCACTTTTTACTGAAGTAGAACAAAAAATCTTAAAATCTGTACGGAGACACAAAAGACCCCGAATAGCCAAAGCAGTCTTAAGGGAAAAAAACAGAGCTGGAGGAATCAGACTCCCTGACTTCAGAGTATACCACAAATCTACAGCAATCAAGACAATATGGTACTGGCACAAAAACAGAAATGCAGATCAATGGAACAAGACAGAAAGCCCAGAGATAAACCCACGCACCTATGGTCAACTAATCTATGACAAAGGAGACAAAGGTATACAATGGAGAAAAGACAGTCTCTTCAATAAGTGGTGCTGGGAAAACTGGACAGCTACATGTAAAAGAATGAAATTAGAACACTCCCTAACACCAGACACAAAAATAAACTCAAAATGGATTCAAGACCTAAATGTAAGACCAGACACTGTAAAACTCTTAGAGGAAAACATAGGAAGAACACTCTGACATAAATCACAGCAAGATCTTTTTTGATCCACCTCCTAGAGTAATGGAAATTAAAACAAATGGGACCTAATGAAACTTAAAAGCTTTTGCAAAGCAAAAGAAACTACAAACAAGACGAAAAGACAACCTTCAGAATGGGAGAAAATATTTGCTAATGAATCAATGGACAAAGGATTAATCTCCAAAATATATAAACAGCTCATGCAGCTCAATATTAAAAAAACAAACAACCTAATAAAAAAATGGGCAGAAGACCTAAATAGACTTTTCTCCAAAGAAGACATACAGATGGCCAAGAAGCACACGAAAAGCTGCTCAACATCACTAATTATTAGAGAAATGCAAATCAAAACTACAGTGAGGTATCACCTCACACCAGTTAGAATGGGCATTACCAGGAAATCTACAAACATCAAATGCTGGAGAGAGTGTGGAGAAAAGGAACCATCTTGCACTGTTGGTGGGAATGTACATTGATATAGCCACTTTGGAGAACAGTATGGAGGTTCCTTAAAAAACTAAAAATAGTGGCTTCCCTGGTGGTGCAGTGGTTGAGAGTCCACCTGCCGATGCAGGGGACACGGGTTCATGCCCCAGTCCAGGAAGATCCCACATGCTGCAGAGTGGCTGAGCCCGTGAGCCATGGCCGCTGAGCCTGCGCGTCTGGAGCCTGTGCTCCGCGATGGGAGAGGCCACAACAGTGAGAGGCCCGCGTACCGCAAACAAAACAAAACAAACAAACAAAAAAAACTAAAAATAGAATTACCATATGACCCAGCAATTCCGCTACTGGCCATATACCCTGAGAAAAGCACAATTAAAAAAGACACAGGCACCAGTATGTTAACTGCTGCGCTTTTACAATAGCCAGGTCATGGAAGCAACCTAAATGCCTGTCGACAAGACAAATGGATAAAGAAGATCTGGTACATATATACAATGGAATATTACTCAGCCATAAAAATGAACAAAATTCAGTCATTTGTAGAGACGTGGATGAACAAATTCAGTCATTTGTAGAGACGTGGATGAATCTAGAGACTGAGTGAAGTAAGTCAGAAAGAGAAAAACAAATATCGTATAGTAACGCATATATGTGGAACCTAGACAAATGGTACAGGTGAATTGGTTTGCAGGGCCGAAATAGAGACACAGATGTATAGAACAAATGATTGGGACACCAAGGGGGTAAAGCAGCAGGGGGTGGGGGTGGGGGTGTGCTGAATTGGGTGATTGACACGTATACACTGATGTGTATATAATGGATGACTAATAAGAACCTGCTGTATAAAAAAATAAATAAAATTCAAAAGAAGTAACTAAACAGGGAGATCTGATGAACTGCAGAATTGGCAAACACATCCACGTGCTGGGAGTGTGGCACACCCAACTCTATGAGGACAGAAGCTCCTGTGGTTGGGACTCTTCCAGATCTCACCCTATGTACCTCTTCATCAGATGTTCATTTGTATCATTTATAATAAACCAGTAAGCCTAAGTAGAGTGAAAAAAATGAATAAATAAAAAACTAATAGTGGCCAGATCTATAGAGTTTAGAAAATGCACCCTTCTCAAAGCTCCATTTCCAAGTTAGAACATGGCTCCATGACTGGAAAAGCATTAAAAGTCCTTGTAGTCTCTCATAGGTGGTGCTGCATATAGATTTGAAAACAAGAGTTTTCTCACTACCTTGCTGCTGTTGTTTAGTTAGTTTCTCAACAGTCTCTGACCTATCCTTCTAATCAATCTTTTCTATGCTCTTGTTACTTCCTCTTTGAACAAAGGAAGAAAAGATTAACGGCAAGTCCATTTTACTTTCTAGGAATTTGTTAAGACCTGCTAAATCTAATCACTATTCAAGTAGCCAATTATTACGAGAATGTGAATAAAAAAGAAACGGATTCCTTCATAATTCTGATTGTGCACTTAAAAAATTGCTGCTCTAAGGTTAACTAAACATTCTAGGCATAGTCAAAGAATATTCTGTTGCAGTTTAACATGTCTCATAATACTATGGACTTTTAGAGCTGTGTAACTCTAGGAGGAGCTAAAGCTAAAGCCTTGGGGAAATTCTGAGCTTGCTCTATTTTTAAAGTCCATCATGTGCTAGTATTACCAACAGTTCAAAGAGAATACCGCATGCACTATTCAAATATTTGTGAACCATTAAGTTTTGTATAAAGATGTCTATTAAGCAAAAAAAAAAAACTTTTTGTTTATCTTCTCAAAGAACCAGATTTTAGTTTTATTGATCTTTGCTATTGTTTTCTTTCTTTCTATTTATTTCTGCTCTGATCTTTATGATTTCTTTCCTTCTGCTAACTTTGGATTTTGATTGTTCTTCTTTCTCTAGTTCCTTTAGGTGTAACGTTAGATTATTTATTTGAGATTTTTCTTGTTTCTTGAGGTAGGCTTGTATAGCCATAAACTTCCCTCTTAGAACTGCTCTTGCTGCATCGCATAGGTTTTGGATCATCGTGTTCTCATTGTCATTTGTCTCTAGGTATTTTTTGATTTCCTCTTTGATTTCTTCAGTGATCTCTTGGTTATTTAGTAATGTAGTGTTTAGCCTCCATGTGTTTGTGTTTTTACGTTTTTTTCCCTATAATTGATTTCTAATCTCATAGCACTGTGGTCAAAAAAGATGCTTGATATGATTTCAATTTTCTTAAATTTACTGAGGCTTGATTTGTGACCCAAGCTGTGACCTATCCTGGAGAATGTTCTGTGCACACTTGAGAAGAAAGGGTAATCTGCTGTTTTTGGATGGAATGTCCTATAAATATTAATTAAATCTATCTGGTCTATTGTGTCATTTAAAGCTTCTCTTTCCTTATTAATTTTCTTTTTTGGATGATCTGTCCATTGGTGTAAGTGAGGTGTTAAAGTCCCCCACTATTATTGTGTTACTGTCGAGTTCCTCTTTTAGAGCTGTTAGCAGTTGCCTTATGTATTGACGTGCTCCTATGTTGGGTGCATATGTATTTATAATTGTTATATCTTCTTCTTGGATTGATCCCTTTATTATTTTGTAGTATCCTTCCTTGTCTCTTGTAACATTCTTTATTTAAAGTCTGTTTTATCTGATATGAGTATTGCCACTCCAGCTTTCTTTTCATTTCCATTTGCATGGAATATCTTTTTCCATCCCCTCACTTTCAGTCTGTATGTGTCCCTAGGTCTGAAGTGGATGTCTTGTAGACAGCATATATATGGGTCCTGTTTTTGTACTCATTCAGCAAGCCTGTGTCTTTTGGTTGGAGCATTTAATCCGTTCACGTTAAGGTAATTATCAATATGTATGTTCCTATTACTCTTTACTTAATTGTTTTGGGTTTGTTTTTATAGGTCCTTTTCTTCTCTTCTGTTTCCCACTTAGAGAAGTTCCTTTAGCATTTGTTGTAGAGCTGGTTTGGTGGTGCTAAATTCTCTTAGCTTTTGCTTATCTGTAAAGCTTTTGATTTCTCCATCGAATCTGAATGAGATCCTTTCCAGATAGAGTAATCTTGGTTGTAGGTTCTTCCCTTTCATCACTTTAAGTATGTCATGCCACTCCTTTCTGGTTTGTAGAGTTTCTGCTGAGAAATCAGCTGTTAACCTTATGGGAGTTCCCTTGTGTGTTATTTGTCATTTTTCCCTTGTTGCTTTCAATAATTTTTCTTTGTCTTTAATTTTTGTCAGTTTGATTACTATGTGTCTCAGTGTGTTTCTCCTTGGGTTTATCCTGTATGGGACTCTCTGCACTTCCTGGACTTGTGTGGCTTTTTCTTGTCCCATGTTAGGGACATTTTTGACTATAATCTCTTCAAATATTTTCTTGGGTCCTTTCTCTCTCTCTCTTCTTTCTTTCTCTCTTCTCCTTCTCAGACCCTTATAATGCGAATGTTGTTGCATTTAATGTTGTCCCAGAGGTCTCTTAGGCTGTCTTCATTTCTTTTCATTCTTTTTTCTTTATTCTGTTCTGCAGCTATGCATTCCACCATTCTGTCTTCCAGGTCACTTATCTGTTCTTCTGCCTCAGTTATTCTGCTATTGATTCCTTCTAGTGTAGTTTTCATTTTAGTTATTGTATTGTTCATCTCTGTTTGTTTGTTCTTTAATTCTTCTAGGTCTTTGTTAAACATTTCTTGCATCTTCTTGATCTTTGCCTCCAATCTTTTTCCGAAGTCCTGGATCATCTTCACTATCATTATCCTGAATTCTTTTTCTGGAAGGTTGCCTATCCCCACTTCATTTAGTTGTTTTTCTGGGGTTTTATCTTGTTCCTTCACCTGGTACATAGCCCTCTGCCTTTTCATTTTATCTATCTTTCTGTGAATGTGGTTTTTGTTCCACAGGCTGCAGGATTGTAGTTCTTCTTGCTTCTGCTGTCTGCCCTCTGGCGGATGAGGCTAAGAGGTTTCAGCAAGTTTCCTGATCAGAGGGACTGGTTGTGGGTAGAGCTGGCTGTTGCTCTGGTCGGCAGAGCTCAGTAAAACTTTAATCTGCTTGTGAGCTGATGGGTAGGGCTGGGTTCCCTCCCTGTTGGTTGTTTGGCCTGAGGAATCCCCGCACTGGAACCTACCCGGTCTCTTTGGTGGGGCTAATGGCAGACTCTTGGAGGGCTCACACCAAGGAGTACTTCCCAGAACTTCTGCTTCTAGTGTCCTTGTCCTCACCATGAGACAGAGCCACCTCCCACCTCTGCAGGAGACCTTCCAACCCTAGCAGGTAGGTCTGGTTTAGTCTCCTATGGAGTCACTGCTTCTTCCCCTGTGTCCTGATGCACACACTACTTTGTGTGTGCCATCCAAGAGTGGAGTCTTTGTTTCCCCTAGTCCTGTTGAAGTCCTGAAATCAAATCCTGCTAGCCTTCAAAGTCTGATTCTCTAGGAATTCCTCCTCCCGTTGCCAGAGCCCCCAGGTTGGGAAGCCTGACGTGGGGCTCAGAACCTTCACTCCAGTGGGTGGACTTCTGTCGTACAAGTGTTCTCCAGTTTGAGGGTCACCCACCCAGAAGTTACGGGATTTGATTTTATTGTGATTGTGCCCCTTCTACCATCTCACTGTGGCTTCTCCTTTGTCTTTGGATGTGGGGTATCTTTTTTGTGAGTTCCAGTTCTTCCTGTCAATGATTGTTCAGCCGTTAGTTGTGATTCAGGTGCTCTTGCAAGAGGGAGTGAGAGCACGTCCTTCTACTCCATCATCTTGAACCAGGGCTCTATGATAATCTTATGTTGTGGCTTCCTTCTATCATAAAGCAACTTTTCATTGGGCATTTAGCATAACAACCAGTCACAATTTATCAGTCTATGGTTTAAAATAGGTTAGTCATTTTTAATAAAAAAAATCATCTTAAGTTTTTATATTCAACTTGTTTTTATAAGAATATAATTAATAATAAAAGTACCAAAGCTCGTTGTAAATGATGAAACAAATACATTTTAAAAATAAATAAATCGTCTCTTTCCTACTCTCCTTAATTCCCACCAGGCAACAACCAACTTGAATTTATTTCTTTTTACCTTGAGAATTAACTTTATTAGGTTTTTTATTACAAAAGCCTTGCCAAAACAATGCAACAATATATAAAGATATTAATCTTCCCTTTATCCTTCTTCCAATCTTACCTCCTGGGATTAGCCATGTTACCAGCATAGTGTATATCCTCCCAAACTTCTCCATGCTCAAACAATAGAATGCAAACACACACACACACATATATATATATATATATATATATATATATATATATATATATATCATGGTCCATATTTTTATCTATAATTTACTTTTCTTACTTAACTCTAGATCCTGGATATCCCTCAAGGACAATAGCTATAGATCTAATTCATTCATTTAAATAGTGATCTGATATTCCAGAGTATGAATGAAACAAATGTTTTTAGTCATTCCCCTATCAATATTCACCTTTTTTTCCCTCTCTCTCTCTCTCTCTCTGTGTGTGTGTGTGTGTGTGTGTAGCAGGGAGTGTAGGGAAAAGGGTCACCACTACAAACAACACTGCCATAAACTTATTATATGTAGGAAATATACTCAAAATATTCAATGGCCAGCATGGCAAAGAAACTGAATAATCAGAACTGATATCCAATCAATCTGCTGCTATACCATGCCCATACATAATTCAATTATCAGCTCTAATTTTGCATTCTTTCTTTTATATTGCCACTTGTATTTCTAGAGCATAAGTTTTCCCATAGATTATTGTCTAGGTTCCAGTTGTCTACTGTTGCATAATAAATCACCCCAAAACTTAGTTGCTTAACACTACAGCAATTATCTTACTGCCTCTCACTGTGTTCTGGAATTCAGGGAGGGTTGAGCTGGCAAAGCCTGACTCGGGATTACTCATGCAGTTGTAGGTAGATGGTGAATGGTGCCAGAATGACAAGGGGCCAGAAGAGCTGAAGCCTGGTCAGCCTCTTCTCCCTCTTCATGTAGTCTCAGGGCCTCTCCATGTGGTCTCTAGCATAGACTAGTTTAGGCTTACTCACAGCATGATGGTCTTAAAAGAGTTGGGTGGTTTATGTGGGCAGCTGAAGGCTTCGAGAGAAAGTATCTTAGCAAACAAAGAAAAAGATGCATGGCCCTCTATGACCAAGACATGAAGGTCACACAGCCTCACTTCTGCCATATTCTGTTCAATATAGGTGAGTCATAAGCCAGCCTAGTTCAAAGGGAAATGCCATGTCTTCATGAGGGAGTGGCAAGGTTCTAAAAAGACTATTTTAGAGTAGAAAATATTTCACAGCCATCTCTGGAAAATAAAATGTGCCACAGTTTGCCTTCTGGCCACAACTTATATCCCTCCCACTTGCAAAATATGCTCACTTTCTCTAAAACCTCTTCAAAAGTTTCATCCCATTATGCGTCAGGCTCAAAATCTAAGATCTTACCATCTAAATTAAACCCAGGTCCAAATGAGGTTACTTGTGTGTGGTTCTTCAGATACAGATGGCTGAGTATTCTTCTTCTTTATCTGAAGACCTATGACCTAAAAAGACAAGCTACCTGTACCACATGCACCCAACATAAAAAGGTGGGACAGTAATAGGATAACTACTATACATGGCTCATTCAAAAAGGAAAAAATGAGAAGCACACAGCAGGCACTGGTGTACCCAACTTGGAAAAGCCTTACAGGCACTCTGTTGCCAGTTTACTGATTAAGGCCCAGTACTCTTCCCTGAGACTAATTTTCCAGAGCTCTGGGCTGTATCCTCTGGGGTCTTAGTTCTGCCCTCTGAGTCATCTTTTTGGTTTTCTTCTCATAAAATGTCTATATTTTCAGTTAAGTTGAGTAGTTTTCCTAGCCTGTATAAGTTCTTGCCTATAGAAGATCAAGGAGTCCAAAGCTCTCTTCACTTTGTACTGCTTCTACCATTTCAGTTCAAGCTGAAGCTGATACAATTCTTTTAAAATTTTGTGGAGTTTTTGTATGCCAATTTATAATCTAGTGTATTATACGAAAATCATATCCAAAATCTCTTTAAGATAATTCCTCTCTACCTTGGGTTCCCTGTGAAGTTCCTTTAAAACACCCTTAAAATTCTTGAAAGCCCTGTTTTTGAATAGGGAGGATCTGTGAGGCAGTTCCTTAGGTCCTTAGAAAGCTTTTGTCTGTTTAAAAGGGTCTATGGGGGTTTCCCTGGTGGCGCAGTGGTTGAGAGTCCGCCTGCCGATGCAGGGGACACGGGTTCGTGCCCCGGTCCGGGAAGATCCCACATGCTGCGGAGCAGCTGGGCCCGTGAGCCATGGCTGCTGAGCCTGCGCGTCCGGAGCCTGTGCTCCGCCACGGGAGAGGCCACAGCAGTGAGAGGCCCACGTATCGCAAAAAAAAAAAAAAAGGGTCTGTGAAGCACCTTTATCATAGTAGTGGCCGCAGATGCTCACTTAGAGCCTTTATACTTAAACTTAAGTTACAAATCTAATAATCATGGCTGTCTAATTTGCCAGATTCCTGAAGATCTAATCGGAAAACTAGAAGAGGTAAGTAAGAGTGGCACAGCTACAGTCAGGCAAAGTGACAGTAATGAGATATTACAGATGAAGTCAGGCACAGATGAGGATGCAGAGAAAGAGATAAAGAGGAAAAAGAAAAACTCAAATTGTGCAGTAATCTGAGTTATTTAATTTTGTTGTAAATAATACTATACTCCTCGGTAGTAATGAGATCAGGAAAGCTTCAAGAGATCACAGAGACGTTAGTTGACAATCATTTTGGCACTGTGGTTTAGAGCACAGTTCTGGAGCTAGACCCTGGGTTTTAATCCCAGCTCCAATACTGCCCTGATGGTACAATCTTAGGTAAATTATTTTATGACTGTGTCTCAATTTTTTCATATTTGAAATGGGCATGATACTCAGACCTATCTTGTGGGGTGATTGTTAGGGTTAAGTGATATAATACATATAAAATGCTTAAAAAGTGTCTGGGACACAGTAAGTATTCAACAAATGTTAACCACTGTTACCATTATTATTATTTTGTTTAGTTGGCTTTAGAAGATAAAATATTTAGAAAGAATTTCATCACAAGTGGGTAAAATGTACATCATCTGGTGCTGAAAGAACTATGCTCCAGTTATCTGAAAAAAATCTCCTTATGTGGAATTTCTCATTCTAGTGAAGTCAGACTGATGATACATGAGTATCCCAATTTCACAGATAAGAGAACAAACAGCTGAAATGAGGAGCTAAACATCCCTCACAAGGTCAATCCTGAGCTCCAGAACTCCTACTCAGTAGTTCAGGGAAGGATTTTACTGTTTCATTTTGTTGTCCCCCCCACCGCCACCTCCGCCCTGGCACCATTCTTTCTTGAACGGTGTCTTTGAGTACTGCTTACCAATCTGGTCTCCCTAGTGCCATTTTCTTACGTACCAGGGACAGGCAAAATTTCCCTGAATTTGTGATTCAAGATGTTCTAACATTTCTTCCAGTTACATTTGGAGGATATTAAAATCAAAGAGCATCCCTTACAATCCAAAGATCAGAACAACTTTCCAAATAATTATTTGGAGCAGCTTCTTGAATTTTGAAGGATCATAAAACTCTTTAATGATCTACCAAAACTATTGATCTTTTCTCCATTAAAAAAATGCATAAGTACATTTGAGTATAATTTCAGGGGATTCATGTGGGTTTCCCCTAAACTACTGATATATCAAGAGCATCCATGAACAACAGTTTCAGAACCTTTGATTTAAAGGCATTAGTAAGGTATGACTTCCTAGAGGAGCAGAGTATATTTTTTCTGATAGGGTTATTTGTCTTCTTCATAAAAATCATAAGCAGAAACAATTGCTAATACAACATATTGAAATTATCTCCTCCAGAGCTGAGCCAGAATCCTTTTCATTTGTGTCTATTTTTCCCTAATCTATCTGTTTCTATAACTATTCTTGAATTGTCAAGGCATTCTTAAATTTGACCCTCATGTAATTGCAGAATCTGTCTTCCAGGATTATTTCCCAAAATTTAATTTCTGTTTGGGATTTGGTTTTAAGCCAACAATTCAAATATTCAAAATATAATATTCTGAAGAAATATTCTCAAATTATTTCAGTCCTGCTGTTAGCTTTTCCTTCTCCACAATGTTCCTAAGGAATGAAGTGCCCTTGGCTTAAATGTAATTCTTCTTTTTTGTCTGCTTAATAGTCTATGGTTGTTTACCATATATCAGAAGAGGAAATGCAAGATGTCTTATAAATTGTTAGATTTTGATTTATTCTTTAAAAAAATGTCAGTTATACATTTGCACATAAATTGAATTTATATTCCCCGTCCTTCAGTTTTCAGAATTTGCCAAGAAATATCTTCTAATTATTTATTTAATATATTCTATTTTATTTATGTGTTTTACTTTCTATTTAAAAATTGAAGAAATGCCCTAAGAGATGGAAATGGAGAAAAATATTATCTAAGGAGGGCACATAAAAGTTAGAGCTAAAAGAGATATTACAGGTTGTCAGTCAAACGCCCTCATTTTAAGGATAAGGAAACTGCACCTAAGGACTTTCAACACCTTACTTAAGGTAAAGACCTGGTGGGGAAATGGTGATGGACCGAATTTGTGCAAAGAAGGATGCAGTGAAATGCTTGGTTTACAGTTCTTTTGCAAGAATGAATACAAAATAAGTTTTTCACATCTAAACTTTTAGAGTGGCAAAGAGTTACTTCCTAAATTCAATGTCTCAAAATCCACTTAGTTATTCTACCTTTGGGAGACGGTGGGGAAAATGTGATTAAAATTTCCCCACCTATACAAGCATTATTGCGTTTATTAACATCTCTAAGTCTCTTACTATGTTAGTACTACAACCTTAAAATAGAAATAAGTACAGTCACTCACTGGGGAAAACCAAAAAGCTGGTTTTTCTCTGTGTAGTCTATAAAAATTAAGTTTTCCCAGGTGATCTGCAAACAGAGATAGAGATGGGAGTTTTGCACTCCAGTAGGACAAAAGTTTCTCCTGATTTAAGCCCTAACCCTTATTTTTTACCTCCTCTCTTTTCAATCATCCCGTGAATTCCTGAAGAAGTCAATGAAATGCTTCCTTCTTGCCTAAGCTTGTATCAACTGCTGCTTTGATAATGATGCAGCATGCTAAGTAATGACTTGGCAAAAGTTGTTTTAGTAGGAAGTTGTTTTATTGGAACATAACGTTGTTTTACTAGAAAGTTGTTTTTTATCCAGCACAATAAACTACCCCAGTGTCTAGAACAGCTATGTCCCTAACACTTTAAATTACTACAAACATCCAGATCTCCCATCCCATGCCTTTAATATATGGCCATATAGAAATATATTTGTTTATTTTCTTGAAAGTAGACATAGAGTAGTAAATTTTTATCAGAATTGTTTTTATTTTTTTCCATTATTTTATTTTTTAACATCTTTATTGGAGTATAATTGTACAATGTTGTGTTACTTTCTGCTGTATGACAAAGTGAATCAGCTGTATGTATACATATATCCCCATATCACCTCCCTCTTGCGTCTCCCTCTCATCTTCCCTATCCCACCCCTCTAGGAGGTCACAAAGCACTGAGCTGATCTCCCTGTGCTATGTGACTGCTTCCCACTAGCTATCTATTTTACATTTGGTAGTGTATATATGTCAATGCTACTCTCTCACTTCGTCCCAGCTTACCTTCCCCCTCCCTGTGTCCTCAAGTCCATTCTCTATGTCTGCATCTTTATTCCTGTCCTGCCCCTAAGTTCATTAGAACCATTTTTTTTTTTTGATTCCATATATATGTGTTAGCATATGGTATTTTGGTTTTCTCTTTCTGACTTACTTCACTCTGTATGACAGACTCTAGGTCCATCCACCTCACTACAAATAACTCAATTTTGTTTCTTTTTATGGCTGAGTAATATTCCATTGTATATATGTGCCACATCTTCTTTATCCATTCATCCGATGATGGACACTTAGGTTGTTTCCATCTCCAGGCTATTGTAAATAGAGCTGCAATGAACATTTTGGTACATGACTCTTTTTGAATTATGGTTTTCTCAGGGTATATGTCAAGTAGTGGGATTGCTGGGTCATATGGTAGTTCTATTTGTGGTTTTTTAAGGAACCTCCATACTGTTCTCCATAGTGGCAGTATCAATTTACATTCCCACCAACAGTGCAAGAGGGTTCCCTTTTCTCCACACCCTCTCTAGCATTTATTGTTTGTAGATTTTTTGATGATGGCCATTCTGACCGGTGTGAGGTGATACCTCATTCAGAATTGTTTTTAATTCAAATTGTGCATGTTGCAGGTTGAACAGCTTAGATGCAAATAGGGCTAGCATTAGACTTTCCACTGTGGTGTTAGGTGTTATTCAGCAGTTTCTCACCCAGGAAGATAGGAATGGTACTGCTTCTGTTCTAATGTTGACAACCTCTAAGTGTCATTATTGCTTTCTCCTAGAATATCTATGGTTTTACCTTTCCTACAGCACCAAGGACAAATGAATAGCCTTCTCTAATGACAGCAGCTTGTTAACACTGAGTTGCTGTGAACTTGAAGGTCCACTATCCAAAGGTTGCACTCCTATTATATCCTACCATCAGCCTCCAAAAAAATCCATAATATTGATAGTAACTTTAATGCATATCATCTATCTCCCTATAATAATTTCCAAGAAAACCTGCTAAGATACTTCATAATTAGCACCTTTATCACCTTTTCTTAGGAAACACACACAAAAAAACCCATGTAGTATTTGCCTCCATCCATATATGATAATCTTAGATAAGGCCATTTAACACCTGGTTGATGGTGGAGGCTGAAATATACTGCCTGGCATCAGGTTGTAATGAAAAACCATTACAAGTTATCAGGCATATGATTAACTGGAGAACAGCTATCAGACCTCAGGTAAATGACAGGGAGCCTTCAATTGCACAGCAACAAATTAGCAAGGCAGGGACCAGAAATGAGGAATATTGAGGTGCAATGGCAGCCTCCCTTGGCTTGGAACTTAGCCAGATGAAAAATCAATCCTCCAAGGATCATTTGTCACATGTCAGGAGTGCAAATTACCGACTTATCAACAGCAAAAGAGGACATTTTTGAAGGTCAGCCATCATGGCAGCTCTAAAAATCTTAGACTACAGAAGGGTTGCACATCAAGCATGGCTCTCCCTGAGCCTGCAGAATGTTTTCAGCTTTTTTTTTTTTTTTTAACTTTGGTGGGAAACTGGTCATTTGAATGTCTTCAGCAAGATATGTGCCCTAACTCAGGACAAAAAAATGAAGATATTTACTTCTTTTCCAGCTGGTAATGTGGTTGTTTTAAGAAAATGATTCAATAACTTAAAAAAAAAAAAAAAAAGGGAGAATAGGAATTTGGTTCAAGAAAGTCTTTCCATGTCATAATTTATACATAAATACAAGGAATGAATGGACTAAGGCATCAGTTTGTTGGATCTCTAAATCCCAACCATTGGTTATGGATGGTCCAGAAGACAGCTGTGCAAATCTGTCAATAAATACTGTGGGACTAGGAACAAGCCTAGATTCATGTAAGGAGGAGGCACAATACTTGCCTTGCCTTTCTGAGCGCTGTTGGCATTGCATCTGAATGCCTGTTGCTGCCCCCTGGTGGCCCAGAGATTCCCACACCAAAGCCCCTTTTCTTCCCCCAATAAACACCTGACCCGTGTCCCCAAGGCCTTGCTTTCTTCTTTACAAAGTTACAAGAGAAGATTTTTAAGTTTTAAAAATAATTTTTATATGACACTCCTTTTCAGGCCAAAACAACAAAAACAATTACAACAAATGTTTACAGAACAGAATGTGATCATTTTAAGTAACAAAATCATATTTACAGACTATATTCATATTTCATTTCATTTCATTTTGGAAGTATGTATGTGTATAAGTGTGTGTATATATGTGTGTGTGTGTGTGTGTGTGTGTGTGTGTATATATATATATATAAAATATCATAATAGGAGCTGCTATTTGTTGAGCACTTACTAGGTGTTAGGTGTACCTTCTGCATCATTTAATCACGAGGATTCCATAAGGTTATTTTACAGATGAAGATACAGGCTAAAGGACATGCTTCTGGTTCTGTAGCCCTACAAACAAGAATATATGGGGTACAGAAAGATGAAAGAAGGAAGAGAATGCAAAGAAATAAGAGGAGTGCAAGAATGAAGGATGATTTTCTCTACAAGATCTAGACAACCTTCTAAAATAGAAATTTTCTTTATCTACTTAACTTCCAGAGAGGTCAAGTTCAAGGTCATACAATAAGTGCAAACCCAGCGTTGAATCCAGATTTGCCTAAATGCAAAGCTTCTCAATTGTTACAATGGTGATTATAATGGAATTTGGCCAGAGGACTCAAGAACCTCCAAATCCTGTCCTCAATAAGCCACCTCCTCTCCCATGAGATCCCTTAGGGAATATTATACATAGACAAAAATGGCTGGCAAAAGAACTACTGAATGCAAACTGAAGTTTACTAGTTTTCTAAGCAAGTCTAGATGACAGGGAGAATTTTTGTGCTTAGGCTGAAGGTAGCCTAAGTTTAGACACAAAAGACTACAGAATAGCCTAGATCCTAAGGAAAAGGGAAATGTGAGGTGCAGAAAGAGCAAAGATGGAAAAGATGGCAAAGAAATAAGAGTTGCTACAGGAAAAAGAGCAATTCTCTACAACATGGATGCAAGATCTAAACAACTTTTAAAATAGTTTCTTTGCCTACTTCTGCCTCTTCTTTTTTCCTTCATTTGGCACCTCTGTTCTTGGGTCCTCAAGGTTCCTATCTACTGTTTCTAAGACCTTGATTATACATCTGATTCAAATTTTAATCCCCACACTTCCTCTCATCTGAGGGTCAATGCTCCAAAATTACCTAACTCCTTCCCACTCTCTAATTAGAACCTAAGACTTTGGTTTTGCCTGTTTGTTCAAAGATGGAGGAAAGCATCCTGATTGAGAGAGGCTGTGCAGTGTGGTGATTAAGAGTGTGTCCTCTGAGCTGAAGTCAAAGCTCTGTAACTTACTAGCCATCTAAATTTGGACAAAGTCTCAAATATCTCTGGGCCTCAGGTTCAATACCTGTGGGGATGATAATTATAGCATCAATCTCATTTATTTATTACAAGGATTAAATGAGTTCATATGTAAAATGGATTTACAACAGTAGTTGGCACAAAGCAAATCTATGTAAGTATTTGATATAATTTACTTCTAAGGAGGTTAAAACAAATATCTTGGGGGGGACCTTGAAGATGGCGGAAGAGTAAGACGCGGAGATCGCCTTCCTCCCCACGGATACACCAGAAATACATCCACACGTGGAACAACTCCTACAGAACTCCTACTGAAGGCTGGCAGAAGACCTCAGACCTCCCAAAAGGCAAGAAACTCCCCACGTAACTGGGTAGGGCAAAAGAAAAAACAGAGACAAAAGAATAAGGACGGCACCTGCACCAGTGGGAGGGAGCTGTGAAGGAGGAAAAGTTTCCACACACTAGGAAGCCCCTCCGCGGGCGGAGACTGCGGGAGGCAGAGGGGGGAGTTTCGGGACCGCGGAGTAGTGCACAGCGACGGGTGCGGAGGGCAAAGCGGGGAGATTCCTGCACAGACGATCGGTGCTGACCGGCACTCACCAGCCCGAGTGGCTTGTCTGCTCACCCGCCGGGGCGGGCGGGGCTGCGAGCTGAGGCTCGGGTTTTGGTTTTGGACGGAGCTCAGGGAGAGGACTGGGGTTGGCGGCTTGAACATAGCCTGAAGGGGTTAGTGCACCACGACTAGCCGGGAGGGAGTTCGGGGAAAAGCCTGCACCGGCCGAAGAGGCAAGAGACTTTTTCTTCCCTCTTTGTTTCCTGGTGCGCGAGGAGAGGGGTTTAAGAGCGCTGCTTAAAGGAACTCCAGAGACGGGCGCGAGCCGCGGCTAAAAGCGCGAACCCCAGAGACGGGCGCAAGCCGCGGCTGAGGGCGCGAGCCCCCGAGACGGGCGCGAGCCGCGGCTGAAAGCGCAAACCCCAGAGACTGGCGCGAACCGCGGCTAAAACCGCGGACCCCAGAGACGGGCGGGAGATGCTAAGGCTGCTGCTGCCGCCACCAAGGGGCCTGTGTGCGAGCACAGGTCACTCTCCACACCCCTCTTCCGCGGAGCCTGTGCAGCCCGCCACTGCCAGGTTCCCGGGATCCAGGGACAACTTCCCCGGGAGTACGCACGGCGGGTCTCAGGCTGGTGCAACATCACGCCGGCCTCTGCCGCAACGTCACGCTGCCTCTGCAGCCGCAGGCCCGCCCCGCACGTAGTGCCCCTCCTAGCCCCATCCCCCAACCCCCGGCCTGAGTGAGCCGGAGGCCCCGAATCAGCGGCTGCTTTAACCCCGTCCTGTCTGAGCGAAAAAACAGACGCCCTCCAGCGACCTACACGCAGAGGCAGGGCCAAATCCAAAGCTGAGCTCCTGTGAGCTGTGAGAACAAAGAAGAGAAAGGGAAATCTCTCCCAGCAGCCACAGAAGCAGCGGATTAAAGCTCCACAATCAACTTGATATACCCTGCATCTGTGAATACCTGAATAGACAAGGAATTATCCCAAATTGAAGAGGTGGAATTTAGGAGCGAGATCTATGATTTTTTCCCTTTTCCTCTTTTTGTGAATGTGTACGTGTATGCTTCTGTGTGAGATCCTGTCTGTATACTCTTGCTTCCACCATTTGTCCTAGGGCTCTATCCGTCCATGACTTTTTTTTTAAAATTCTTTTTCTTAATAATTAAGTTTAATTGTAATAACTTTATTATACTTTACCTTCGTTCTTTCTTTCTTTCCTTCCTTCCTTCCCTCCTTTAGACAACGAATCACCCCAAATTGAGGAGGTGGTCTCAGGGAGCAGGATTTATGATTTTTCCCCCTTTACCTCTTTTTGTGAAGGTGTATGTGTATGCTTCTGTGTAAGATTTTCTCTGTATAGCTTTGCTTCCAACATTTGTCCTAAGGTTCTATCCATCCCTTTTTTTTTTTTTCTAAATATTTTTTAATTCAAATAACTATATATACTGTATTTTATTTTTACTGTATCATCTTTCTGTCTTTTTTTCCTTCTTTCCCTCCTTCCTTCCTTCCTCCCTCCCTCCCTCCCTCCCTCCTTTCCTTCTTTGCTTCTTTCTTCCTTCCTTCCTTGCCTCCTTTCCTTCTTTCTTTACTCATACTTCTACTAATTCTCCCTACTTTTTTCTCCCTTTTATTCTGAGCTGTGTGGATGAAAGGCTCTTGGTGCTCCAGCCAGGAGTCAAGGCTCTGCCTCTGAGGTAGGAGAGCCAACTTCAGGACACTGGTCAACAAGAGACCTCCCAGCTCCACATAATATTAAACGGTGGAAATATCCCAGAGACCTCCATCTTAACACCAGCACCCAGCTTCACTCAACGACCAGCAAGCCACAGTGCTGGACAACCTATGCCCAAACAACTAGCAAAACAGGAACACAACCCCACCCATTAGCAGAGAGGCTGCCTAAAATCATAATAAGGCCACAGACACCCCAAAACACACCACCAGACGTGAACCTGCCCACTAGAGAGACAAGATCCAGCCTCATCCAGCACAACACAGGCACTAGTCCCCTCCACCAGGAAGCCTACCAACCCACTGAAACAACCTAGCCACTGGAGACAGACATCAAAAACAACGGGAACTACGAACCTGCAGCCTGCAAAAAGGAGACCCCAAACACAGTAAGATAAGCAAAATGAGAAGACAGAAAACACACAGCAGATGAAGGAGCAAGATTAAAAACCCAACAGGACCTAACAAATGAAGAGGAAATAGGCAATCTACCTGAAAAAGAATTCAGAATAATGATAGTAAGGATGATCCGAAATCTTGGAAGTAGAATGGACAAAATGCAAGAAAACAGTTACCAAGGACCTACAAGAACTAAAGATGAAACAAGCAACGATGAACAATGCAATAAAATGAAATTAAAATCACTCTAGATAGGATCAATAGCAGAATAACTGAGGCAGAAGAACGGATAAGTGACCTGGAAGATAAAGTAGTGGAAATAACTACTGCAGAGCAGAATAAAGAAAAAAGAATGAAAAGAACTGAGGACAGTCTCAGAGACCTCTGGGACAACATGAAACACACCAACATTCGAATTATAGGGGTTCCAGAAGAAGAAGAAAGAAAGAAAGGGACTGAGAAAATATTTGAAGAGATTATAGTTGAAAACTTCCCTAATATGGGAAAGGAAATAGTTAATCAAGTCCAGGAAGCACAGAGGGTCCCATACAGGATAAATACAAGGAGAAACACGCCAAGACACATATTAATCAAACTGTCAAAAATTAAATACAAAGAAAGCATATTAAAAGCAGCAAGGGAAAAACAACAAATAACACACAAGGGAATCCCCATAAGGTTAACAGCTGATCTCTCAGCAGAAACCCTACAAGCCAGAAGGGAGTGGCAGGACATACTGAAAGTGCTGAAGGAGAATAGCCTGCAACCAAGACTACTCTACCCAGCAAGGATCTCATTCACATTTGATGGAGAAATTAAAACCTTTACAGACAAGCAAAAGCTGAGAGAGTTCAGCACCACCAAACCAGCTTTACAACAAATGCTAAAGGAACTTCTCTAGACACGAAACACAAGAGAAGGAAATGACCTATAGTAGCGAACCCAAAACAATATATAAAATGGAAATAGGAACATACATATCGATAATTACCTTAAATGTAAATGGACTAAATGCTCCCACCAAAAGACACAGATTGGCTGAATGGATACAAAAACAAGACCCTTATATATGCTGTCTACAAGAGACCCACTTCAGAACTAGAGACACATACAGACTGAAAGTAAGGGGATGGAAAAAGATATTCCATGCAAATGGAAACCAAAAGAAAGCTGGAGTAGCAATTCTCATATCAGACAAAATAGACTTTAAAATAAGGACTATTAAAAGGGACAAAGAAGGACACTACATAATGATCAAGGGATCGATCCAAGAAGAAGATATAACAATTGTAAATATTTATGCACCCAACATAGGAGCACCTCAATACATAAGGCAAATACTAACAACCATAAAAGGGGAGATCAACAGTAACACATTCATAGTAGGGGACTTTAACACCCCACTTTCACCCATGGACAGATCATCCAAAATGAAAATAAATAAGGAAACACAAGCTTTAAATGATACATTAAACAAGATGGACTTAATTGATATTTATAGGACACTCCATCCAAAAACAACAGAATACACATTTTTCTCAAGTGCTCATGGAACATTCTCCAGGATAGATCATATCTTGGGTCACAAATCAAGCCTTGGTAAATTTAAGAAAACTGAAATTGTATCAAGTATCTTTTCCGACCACAACGCCATGAGACTAGATATCAATTACAGGAAAGGATCTGTAAAAAATACAAACACATGGAGGCTAAACAATACACTACTTAATAATGAAGTGATCACTGAAGAAATCAAAGAGGAAATAAAAAAATACCTAGAAACAAATGACAATGGAGACACAACGACCCAAAACCTATGGGATGCAGCAAAAGCAGTTCTAAGGGGGAAGTTTATAGCAATACAAGCCCACCTTAAGAAGCAGGAAACATCTCGAATAAACAACCTAACCTTGCACCTCAAGCAATTAGAGAAAGAAGAACAAAAAAACCCCAAAGCTAGCAGAAGGAAAGAAATCATAAAAATCAGATCAGAAATAAATGAAAAAGAAATGAAGGAAACAATAGCAAAGATCAATAAAACTAAAAGCTGGTTCTTTGAGAAGATAAATAAAATAGATAAACCACTAGCCAGACTCATCAAGAAAAAAAGGGAGAAGACTCAAATCAATAGAATTAGAAATGAAAAAGGAGAAGTAACAACTGACACTGCAGAAATAAAAAAAATCATGAGAGATTACTACAAGCAACTCTATGCCAATAAAAGGGACAATCTGGAAGAAATGGACAAATTCTTAGAAATGCACAACCTGCCAAGACTGAATCAGGAAGAAATAGAAAATATGAACAGACCAATCACAAGCACTGAAATTGAAACTGTGATTAAAAACCTTCCAACAAACAAAAGCCCAGGACCAGATGGCTTCACAGGTGAATTCTATCAAACGTTTAGAGAAGAGCTAACACCTATCCTTCTCAAACTCTTCCAAAATATAGCAGAGGGAGGAACACTCCCAAATTCCTTCTACGAAGCCACCATCACCTTGATACCAAAACCAGACAAGGATGTCACAAAGAAAGAAAACTACAGGCCAATATCACTGATGAACATAGATGCAAAAATCCTCAACAAAATACTAGCAAACAGAATCCAACAGCACATTAAAAGGATCATACACCATGATCAAGTGGGGTCTATTCCAGGAATGCAAGGATTCTTCAATATACGCAAATCTATCAATGTGATAAACCATATTAACAAATTGAAGGAGAAAAACCATATGATCATCTCAATAGATGCAGAGAAAGCTTTCGACAAAATTCAACACCCATTTATGATAAAAACCCTCCAGAAAGTAGGCATAGAGGGAACTTTCCTAAACATAATAAAAGCCATATATGACAAGCCCACAGCAAACATCATCCTCAATGGTGAAAAACTGAAAGCATTTCCACTAAGATCAGGAACAAGACAAGGTTGCCCACTCTCACCACTCTTATTCAACATAGTTTTGGAAGTTTTAGCCACAGCAATCAGAGAAGAAAAGGAAATAAAAGGAATCCAAATCGGAAAAGAAGAAGTAAAGCTGTCACTGTTTGCAGATGACATGATGCTATACATAGAGAATCCTAAAGATGCTACCAGAAAACTACTAGAGCTAATCAATGAATTTGGTAAAGTAGCAGGATACAAAATTAATGCACAGAAATCTCTGGCATTCCTATATACTAATGATGAAAAATCTGAAAGTGAAATCAAGAAAACACTCCCATTTACCATTGCAACAAAAAGAATAAAATATCTAGGAATAAACCTACCTAAGGATACGAAAGACCTGTATGCAGAAAATTATAAGACACTGATGAAAGAAATTAAAGATGATACAAATAGATGGAGAGATATACCATGTTCTTGGATGGGAAGAATCAACATTGTGAAAATGACTCTACTACCCAAAGCAATCTACAGATTCAATGCAATCCCTATCAAACTACCACTGGCATTTTTCACAGAACTAGAACAAAAAATTTCGCAATTTGTATGGAAACACAAAAGACCCCGAATAGCCAAAGCAATCTTTAGAACGAAAAAAGGAGCTGGAGGAATAAGGCTCCCTGACTTCAGACTATATTACAAAGCAACAGTAATCAAGACAGTATGGTACTGGCACAAAAACAGAAAGACAGATCAGTGGAACAGGATAGAAAGCCCAGAGATAAACCCACGCACATATGGACACCTTATCTTTGATAAAGGAGGCAGGAATGTACAGTGGAGAAAGGACAGCCTCTTCAATAAATGGTGCTGGGAAAACTGGACAGGTACATGTAAAAGTATGAGATTAGATCACTCCCTAACACCATACACAAAAATAAGCTCAAAATGGATTAAAGACCTAAATGTAAGGCCAGAAACTATCAAACTCTTAGAAGAAAACATAGGAAGAACACTCTATGACATAAATCACAGCAAGATCCTTTCTGACCCACCTCCTAGAGTAATGGAAATAAAAACAAAAATAAACAAATGGGACCTAATGAAACTTCAAAGCTTTTGCACAGCAAAGGAAACCATAACCAAGACCAAAAGACAACCCTCAGAATGGGAGAAAACATTTGCAAATGAAGCAACTGACAAAGGATTAATCTCCAAAATTTACAAGCAGCTCGTGCAGCTCAATAACAAAAAAACAAACAACCCCATCCAAAAATGGGCAGAAGACCTAAATAGACATTTCTCCAAAGAAGATATACAGAATGCCAACAAACACATGAAAGAATGCTCAACATCATTAATCATTAGAGAAATGCAAATCAAAACTACAATGAGATATCATCTCACACCAGTCAGAATGGCCATCATCAAAAAATCTAGAAACAATAAATGCTGGAGAGGGTGTGGAGAAAAGGGGACACTCTTGCACTGCTGGTGGGAATGTGAATTGGTTCAGCCACTGTGGAGAACAGTATGGAGGTTCCTTAAAAAACTACAAATAGAATTACCATATGACCCAGCAATCCCACTACTTGGCATATACCCTGAGAAAACCAAAATTCAAAAAGAGTCATGTACCAAAATGTTCATTGCAGCTCTATTTACAATAGCCAGGACATGGAAACAACCTAAGCGCCCATCATCGGATGAATGGATAAAGAAGATGTGGCACATATACACAATGGAATATTACTCAGCCTTAAAAAGAAATGAAATTGAGCTATTTGTAATGAGATGGATAGACCTAGAGTCTGTCATACAGAGTGAAGTAAGTCAGAAAGAAAAAGACAAATACCGTATGCTAACACATATATATGGAATTTAAGGGAAAAAAATGTCATGAAGAACCTAGGGGTAAGATAGGAATAAATACGCAGACCTACTGGAGAACGGACTTGAGGGTATGGGGAGGGGGAGGGGTGAGATTTGACAGGGCGAGAGAGAGTCATGGACATATACACACTAACAAACGTAGTAAGATAGATAGCTGGGGGGAAGCAGCCGCAAGGCACAGGGATATTAGCTCGGTGCTTTGTGACAGCCTGGAAGGGTGGGATGGGGAGAGTGGGAGGGAGGGAGACGCAAGAGGGAAGACATATGGGACATATGTATATGTATAGCTGATTCACTTTGTTATAAAGCAGAAACTAACACACCATTGTAAAGCAATTATACCCCAATAAAGATGTTTAAAAAAAAAAAAAAAAAAAAAACTACAATGAGATATCATCTCACACCAGTCAGAATGGCCATCATCAAAAAATCTAGAAACAATAAATGCTGGAGAGGGTGTGGAGAAAAGGGGACACTCTTGCACTGCTGGTTGGAATGTGAATTGGTTCAGCCACTGTGGAGAACAGTATGGAGGTTCCTTAAAAAACTACAAATAGAATTACCATATGACCCAGCAATCCCACTACTTGGCATATACCCTGAGAAAACCAAAATTCAAAAAGAGTCATGTACCAAAATGTTCATTGCAGCTCTATTTACAATAGCCAGGACATGGAAACAACCTAAGCGCCCATCATCGGATGAATGGATAAAGAAGATGTGGCACATATACACAATGGAATATTACTCAGCCTTAAAAAGAAATGAAATTGAGCTATTTGTAATGAGATGGATAGACCTAGAGTCTGTCATACAGAGTGAAGTAAGTCAGAAAGAAAAAGACAAATACCGTATGCTAACACATATATATGGAATTTAAGGGAAAAAAATGTCATGAAGAACCTAGGGGTTAAGATAGGAATAAATACGCAGACCTACTGGAGAACGGACTTGAGGGTATGGGGAGGGGGAGGGGTGAGTTTTGACAGGGCGAGAGAGAGTCATGGGACATATACACACTAACAAACGTAAGTAAGGTAGATAGCTGGGGGGAAGCAGCCGCAAGGCACAGGGATATTAGCTCGGTGCTTTGTGACAGCCTGGAAGGGTGGATGGGGAGAGTGGGAGGGAGGGAGACGCAAGAGGGAAGACATATGGGAACATATGTATATGTATAAGCTGATTCACTTTTGTTATAAAGCAGAAACTAACACACCATTTGTAATAGCAATTATACCCCAATAAAGATGTTTAATAAAAAAAAAAAAAAAAAAAACAAATATCTTCTTTAACAGTCCAAGAGTCATCTAAATTTATATTCAAAGAGGATACATAATAACTCCAATTAATGTTATTATATATATAATAACATTATATACATAATAACATAACTCCAATTAATCATAAGTAGTAACAAATTTTAGTTGTTGTAATAAATGAAGCAGAAAAAGTCAGGTCCTGTGTAGGGGAAATATTCCTTGTGTAAGTGATGGTGGAAGGGGGGATATGGAAGCAGACACCTTAAGGATGAAAGATAACATATGATAGGCAATGTAAGGTAAATGCTTAATCTGTGAAATGCAGAAACACCTCTAAATATTTTTTTTTCATTTTTCAGACAATATTTATTTTCTACTTATTTTTTCTAAAAATTCCTTAGTATTTTTTTCCCAACAGCTTCCAGGGAAACTGAGGACTATGTTGCCAGTTGCAGCAGGATGGAGAATCTGTGGAGGCTCTTTACACCCTCTATCTTGTATAAGTGGAGCCCAAGAGAAGAGAGATCAAGGGATTAAAACTACTCAGCTACTTCAGTTTTTGTTCAGTGGTAAGTAAAGCAATTCTAATACCAACAAAGGAAACCAAAATGATGGTTTCTGTAAATAATGACCACCCACGATGAGGACGGGAAGAGAGGGGTCATACACAGAGAGGAGGGCAACCAGGAGCGAATGTCTAGAGCAGGGATCATACAACCAGCCTGAAATGACATTTACAGCAATGCAGTGAAGAACACTCAGTAGGTTAACAATAATCCTAAATAAAATAACAAGTTTCAACAATGAAACATAACTTGCGCACATTTCACTTAAATTAGGTTTAGCCATTTATCTTCACCTTGAAAAGAAAATCTCTACAATTCCTGTGATGTTTCCTGAGAAGGAAGCAAATGAAAAGAATCTTACATACTCTTAAACTTAGGTTAAGATTATAGTCCATCACTTCCCTCATTGCACAAGAAACACAAATTGATTTTTTCCTCCTCCACAATCATGGGGTCCTCTCCTTACAAAGGATTCTGTGTGTCCCTCCATTTCGAATAATTTTTATTTAATTTGACTCAATAAGGAGCCAAATCAATTTGAGCCATTTTTACTACACAAAAGATTCTAGATCTCTCACTCAACATTTTCTTCATTTTCTTGAAAATGTAGGCCATCTATACACTAGTCTGAATTACTTTAGGAGAAAATAGTATGTGATTTTCTATTAAAGTCCAGAAAAAAAATAGATTTAATGGGACCAAAAGATAAATTTTAGCATTAAATTAATATTTTATCAATCCCAATGTAGGTATAATCAAAATATCTACCTTCATTGTATGTTCATCTTAGTTTCTGTCCTTGGATTTGCATAACCAATTAGTAAGTGATGAATAATGGTGTGTGGTGATATTTACAATAGCATTATAATTCCATCAAAAGGAAGAGGAACAACAACTCAATTATAGTATAACTATAATTATACTTATAACAGCATTTATAAGTATAATAGCAGTTCGTCTCACAACTCTAAGTATTATCAAATCTAGCAAAAATCTTAAGTCTGTAGCTAATTAGCACAAAGCAAACTGAGATCTGGTACTAGATACTTACATAAATTAAAAAGTCAAATCCAAATAAAATTTCCAAAATCTATCTTGATTTTGGCTTCAATTATCCTGTTGTCTGTCTATAATTGATCAAATTAACAGGACCCATGCTAAATTTCCACTTGACTTAGCACTATGTACACATAGCCTATGAGTCTGGAAACATAGCTTTGTTGTACATAAAGTCATCTTTTGGTGAAAGTTGCCCTGGTCAGCAATGCTGGAGACATGGCCAGGAAATCAAAGGCCCCCATTGTGAATCCAGAGGAGCTTACTCTCATCACTGATGACTCCGAGTTCTAGAAACTGGAACTGTGATTGGATCAGGACTCAGAAGAATCCCAAAGTTCCATTAATCATTTCAAGGACACTCAGAAGACCCTCAGAAAATTCTCTCTTCCGGTGCTTCTATAAGTTTGGCTACAACATTTTCTATCTTGGGAAAGAGGTGGGATTGCTTATAAAACTTGTTTTTAAGAGCATGATTCCGTAAGATTCTTGTGGAAATAGATGAAGACCAACCAAATGAAAACAACCAATAGCTATGGGAAGCTGTAGGTGGGCTAACTAGAAGCATGGCATCCCTATGTGATTGGCTAGGGGAGCTATATTTGGCTTTCTCTGGTTGGTTCCAAGTTGGAAGTGGGGACAAAAATCAGAGAAGCTGTCAGTTATTAATCAAGTCCTTGGCCAATTTGGCTGATTGTTAAAGAATTTATTGGTTAGCTTCCTGGATTATTACTAGAGATAGAAGTCTGACTTCCTACAAGTCTGACTTACAGCAGGCTGGCTCCCTAGGCTGTTTTATTGTAGATAAGGGGCATAACCTGGGAAGTTTGCTGCAGGTTGTGGGTCATATTATAAATGGTCTGGCCATCGTTTCTCTTTGTACATCATTCTCTCATTCCAAACATTATTTCCCCAAAAGGAATATAACTAGACATATTGCAACAAAGTAAAAGAAGGTAAGGAAACATGTAATACAACAAAATTTAATGAAAGTCCCTTGTCCAAAATTTTACTTGCTTGTCATTTTAATGTTTTTATTAGAGAATAAGGAAGGGCATTGGAAAAGAAATCTGTTCCCTGGAATCTCAAGTGATGTAAAGAAATTTCAATGATGTTGTATTAGTTGTATTACTGCTAAACTGCAGCAAGAGGACCCAAAAATAGCTCAAACAAAATAAAGTATCTCATAACGATCCAGATATGTATATGTGATCCAAGATAGAACATCATCATCATCATCATCATCATCATTAGCATGTTTATCATCATCATCTATCTTTCTGTGGGTCTATCTATAATGGGAATTCTGCTTTCAAAGCCATTCATGACTCAGGCTCATTCATTCTCATAGTCTTTCACTTATTGTTCTTATACATTCTTGTGGGTTGTTTCCCTCACCTGCATGGTCATGGCTGGCTCACCATCCCATATGTGTTCCAGCCCACAGAAACAGGGAAAGAGAAGTAGAGGGAATAGCAACTTTCTTTAAAAATATGGTGTGGGGAATTCCCTGGTGGGCCAGTGGTTAGGGACTCTGTGTTCTCCACGTGCTGAGGGACCAGGTTCAATCCCTTGTGGGAACTAAGATCCCAAAAGCCGCATGGCATGGCCAAACATTTTAAAAATTAAAAAAATAAAAATACGGTGTGGCTACAATGGAATTACAACTCAGCCATAAAAAAGAATGAATATTTTGCCATTTGCAGTAACATGGATGGACTGGGAAGGCATTATGCTAAGTGAAAATAAGTCATGAGAATGATCAATACTGTATGGTATCACTTAAATGTGGAATCTAAAAACTACAACACACTAGTGAATTATAACATAAAGGAAAGCAGACTCACAGATATAGAGAACACACTAGTGGTTACTGGGGGGGGGAAGCAAACAAAGGTGGGGGGGAGTGAGAGGTACAAACTACTTACTGGGTGTAAGATAGGCTCAAGAAATGTATTGTACAACACAGGTAATATAGCCAATATTTTGTAATAACCGTAAATGGAAAGTACCCTTTAAAATGTATGACATATTTTAGGGCTCCCTGGTGGCGCAGTGGTTGGAGGAGTCCGCCTGCCGATGCAGGGGATGCGGGTTTATGCCCCGGTCCAGGAATGATCCCACATGCCGTGGGAGCAGCTGGGCCCATGAGCCAATGGCCGCTGAGCCCACGTGTCCGGAGGCTATGCTCCGCCAACAGGAGAGGCCACAGTAGTGAGAGGCCCGTATACCGCAAAAAAAAATAAATTAAAAAAAAAAAAATTGTATAGACATTTTTAATTTTTTTAAATATGGTGTGGAAGTTCTACTCATACTCGTATACCACTGGACATGGCCTGGTCACATGGTCGAAATGTAGGTAAAGGAAAAGCTTGAGGAAATGTAAGTGTCTAGCTTGTACTGTCAAACTGACTAAGAAGAATTCATATCACCAAAAGGAAGAAGAAAATAAAAACGAGGAAAATGAGTGTTCTCTTGCCAGAGATATCATAATGGCTATGCATTTCAAACAATGAGAAAGTTATGAAAGAGCAACAGAACACCTCCCTCTCTTTGGAGCATTGTCCTGTCAAGCCCATGAGGCTTGGTGATGGGTTGCAGGCAAATCCACAGCTATCTGCTTCTTCGTCTTAGGGATTCCAAAGTTTCTCAGGCATTGATGTAAAAAGCTTGCTTCCAGAGGGCTGAGAAGTGTAGATGATATCTAATATTATTTAATGCTTTATTGGGTTGTAGAAAGAAAACAGTAGAAAAATCTTTACTTGTTTGTCTGTCCCCTTGGTGTCCTGAAAATTAATTTCAGACCTAGCAAAGAGAAGGGAGGAATGCCAGATTTGACTTTTACTTAGGTGTTTTATTTTTTCTTTCTTTTTAAAGATTTTTTTGATGTGGACCACTTGTAAAAGTCGTTATTGAATTTGTTACAATATTGCTTCTGCTTTATGTTTCGGTTTTGTTGGCCATGAGGCATCTGGGATCTTAGCTCCTGACCAGGGATCGAACCCACAACCCCCTGCATTAGAAGGCGAAATCTTAACCACTGGACCACCAGGGAAGTCCCTCTTAGGTATTTTAGCTTCTTTTCCTCCTTGATAACTAGAAATCAAATAAAATAAATATGTCTAATAAATTTTGGAGTACTCTGAAAATGCAAATATAAAAGATAAAAGCACTATTAAATTATCAGTACAAAGAAATTGAATAGTTTTCAACTCTGACTAATAAATTAAGTACCAGACCCTCTGTAATTATGGCTGTTCCAGGATTAAGAATGTTATACCTATCAAGTGTAACCTGCCCCACATGTATTGTCCTAGAATGGTTTTCACCTTTCTGTTAGGCGACAGAGTACTTCTCATTTTAGTGTGCGTGTGGACACAGGTGAGAAATCCAAGTGCCAATGTAGAGTAGTAAAACACTGATTTCCTCATGCTTTAGAAAGAATCTGTTATGGGGGGACAGCTACAAGAGGGTCAGCACTCTGGGCCTCATATGTTTATTAAAAGGGCCTCAAACTTTAGGACTTTTTGAAATTATCTCCAAATGAAGTCATACATAAGGATATTTTATCTGTATATGTCTTCCAGGCATGTAAATTTTTTTCAAGTAAAATAAAATTTGTACAATTTTTGACTTTTTAAAGATTTTTCAACACACTGAGGAGCCACAAAATGTTTATGGGTGGAAGGATCATAAGATCC
The DNA here is from genome assembly GCF_008692025.1 of Phocoena sinus. NCBI lineage: Eukaryota > Metazoa > Chordata > Mammalia > Artiodactyla > Phocoenidae > Phocoena > Phocoena sinus. The sequence goes on along the minus strand of NC_045763.1, from coordinate 61,475,814 downwards.
TATAAGGATAATGAACCCCTCAGAAACAGAGTGAAGTTTGCTAGTGGCAGTGCGAATTTACCCTGTCTCTTCTAAAATGTTCTCTAAACCACTGCCAAAAATATAGGTAACAATTGTATTGTTTTCAGAGAAAGTAAGGATGGGAAAATATCTTGTCATGCTTATACATGGAAGGGAAGGGGTTTATTTGAAAATTTTTTAAAATATTTTTTATATGTATCCCTTGGACACAGGTTTTAAAACATCACATTGTCTTATCCTATGCAGCTCTTGCAAAATAGTATTAATTTTTGTCTTCTTCAAATTACTCTGGAAATTGAGATGGCCATAAATATTGGCATCAATAAGAATATTTCTGAAACTAAGGCCAGAGATTTTAAAATCTTTGAAAAGAAAGATTTGTTGACCTGGAGAATGCCAGATGGGAGAATCCATCATTCACCCACATACAGTGAGCAAATTCCAAGTGTAAATGTGTTTCAGGACACATATCATTTTCCTGATCTCTTTCTTCTCTGTTTATACTCAGGACATGTCAACCTTGTTTTGGGAACCAAAACCTCACTCTTTTTTGTACACTTTTATTTTTTTTAACTTTTATTTTATATTGGAGTAGAGCCGACTTAACAATGTTGTGATAGTTTCAGGTGCACAGCAAAGCAACTCAGCCCATACATATACATGTATTCATTCTCCCCCAAACTCCCCTCCCAGCCAGGCTGCCACATAACATTTGAGCAGAGTTCCCTGTACTATATAGATAGCAAAATCTCACTCTTACATCCCTTTTCTCAAGAATAGAGTATTTCCTATTCCAATTTAAGAATATGGATTCCTAAGGTAGTCATTCCTACAAGAATAAACAATATAATCAAGGGAAATCTGAAATCAGGACTGCTATTTCAAGCTCTTGTGTAGCTAACAGGACTTCTGGACTAATTCCACAGGAATAACCTCAGGGTAACTACATAACAGAGGGAAGGAAAGATTTTATGTTTAAGATTAGAAAGTTCTGGAAACCAGATCAGGAGCATGACAAAATGCGTGGTACACAATGAGAGATAGATACAGGATTTTTAAAAGTAAAAGAAAGAATTAAAGAAAGAAATGAGGAAGGCAGGGAGGGAAGAACAAAAGCAAGGAAAGCAAAGAAAAGGAAGGAAGGCGCATAAAGTAACAACACTTCTTCAAATAATACTGGAAGCACTATACACTCTGGATCAAACAGCTTTCATATTTTCAGGGGCTTCATTGGGTATTTACAGGTAGATTAAAAACTGTTTTTCTGGGCACAATTTTTGTTTATTCTGAAAGTGACAAATAGAAATCATCCACCTCTACCTGAGTTTTTTATGTTGAATAATATTTTAAAGTTGTATTTCAGTTTAGTACAAACAGTGAGGTGGAGGGTGGGAGGAAGAGCTGGTGATGATACGCATGCCAATGTGTATTCTACCCCCCTTTTGGTTCGTCTTGTGTATGGGCACATATGCAAGATGGCTGACCTAGGTGAGAAATGCAGTCTATGATCATTCATGATTGGGAGATTCTGTGTGAAGATAAATGATCCCTATAGGTATCTGTCCCTTTGTCCTCATATTCTTACACTGAATTGGTGGTTTCCTTCCTATAATAAAAGTAATGATTGATGAGGTAGGTTTAGAGAAATACTAAGCCACCATTTCAGAAACAAACTCCTCTTTCTTATGTGCACCAGGACAATGATTCCCAACTTGGGGTGACACAGGGGAGAGAGGTCTAGGAGAATTACCTGGAGAGCTATTTAAAATTGTACATTATCTCCATCACCTACAGTTGAGAAATTGCTTCTAATCCCCTAAACTCTTAGACATCAAAGCTCTTCCGTGTGCAGGACTGCATTAAGGCAGAGTGCACTAAAGAAAACTGCAAAACAAAAGACTCAAAGTAAGAATTCTTCCTCTTTTTGTTTTAAAAATACCAAAAAAAAAAAAAAAAAGGAAGAATATGCATTAGCTCTACTAGCTATTATACAAAGTCCTGTAATTTAGTCAAGGGGCTGTCTACCCAGCCACACATTAGAATCTCCTAGGGAGTTATTAAAATACACTCATGCCCTGACCCATCCCAAACCAATTTAATCAAATCTTTGGGGGTGAGTTCAGCCCTCTATAGTTTTTTTAAACTCCCGGGTTATTCTAATAATCTGTCAGTAATAGGCAATACAGAGAACCACTGAATTAGGCCAATTAAATAGCATCATAAATTGGATATAAATTCTAGTCCCAGCTCTGCTATGGATTTGATTTGCGGCTGTTAGTAAGTTACCTAAGCTCTTGGATTCTTACTTTTCTCAAAGTTAACGCAAGAGAATTGAATTAGATCATTTAACACTTTTTTTCCAAAGGTGCATCAGATACATCTTTAACATGCCTTAAAGACTCCCCATCCCCTTCACTGATTTGGGACAAGTCTGCTACTCTTGGCTTCCTCTTCAGCCCTAGTGAACCTATTTTAGCTCCTGATCACCTGTAAGCTCTCCTTTGCTTCCCAGTCTTCACACATTGTAGCCTCACTAGGAAACACTCTGGGCCCTCTCCCTCCTCACTCAATGCAGTCAGTAGTATCTGTCTAATCACATACACTTTTGACTTAAGGCTGTTCTTGTGATCATAGGTTCCTTAAAAAGGCAGAAGATGAACACTGATGGACCCCGGTACAATAAAGTAATACAATTATGTAATAAATAAAACTCTGAGCTAGACATTCCAAAATGTGGGTCTTACCATCACATTCTGCTCTAATTAGAAAGCTGACCAAACATAATCCAGTAACTTCAACAACTTAACCTAAGTCTCAGTTACCCCCTTATGTGACTTGTAAAGTCATTTCCAGTATAAAAGCATATCACAGATGAGAAAGCACTTTAAAATATTTTTTAAATATGAACTAAAATATCATTAACACATACTGGAGGAGATGAAATAGAATGCAGCCATGAATTTCCCTAGGGGGATGAACCTGTCATAAATAGAGTCTCTTAAGCAATGACCATGAGGTCACTTTTGAAACAGAATATGGTAAAAAGTTTGACTTATCCACATTATTTCTCATTCCCAACAACTACTGCTTCTAAAAGGTCATTTTTGGAAACGTCAGGAAATGGAAATACATGCATCAGAAGAGACTGAAAAAGAGGATCTTCTTTCCCATAAACTCTACAAATGAGTACTCAAGGTCCCAGTGAGGAAAGACCTTTAAACTCTCCCCATCTTCTACATCAGGATAATAACTGTGGGAAGGAGTGGAAGTACAGATCATATTTTAAGAAACAATGGGGGCCATAGGAGCAAGGAGAAGAATCTTGTAATACTTTCCCAGAAATGCTAGACAATTATATTAGGGAAAGCATGTTGTATAATCATAATTTAGATGCAGGGCCAGTTCTCAGAACATTTAAGAAGTAGAGTGTATTCTTATTCCCCTTCTATCCTTTACCATCTATTTTTCGCTTTCTGGAGCCTCAACAGGCACAGAATGATACTGGGTTACTCCTAGCGGCTCAAGGCAACATATTGTGATGCCCCCCCCATAAGCCCCAGCCCCAGCTTTCCCAATTTACTCATTCCTTTATGCTATTACATGAAGCATGAAGAACAACGACAAAACCCCCCAAATCAAAAGCAAAATAAGCAGTGTTTGTCCCAGCTAAAATATTACACTCTGTTTGTGACTTAAAAAAAAACAACAGCAAAGCAATGAAAGGCAAGTATGGGGAATTCACAGAGGATACAACAGGTGGCAAGTGGGAGGTTTGGTCTTAGTTAACAGTGGGAGCAGTCTATTGTCACAGGAGAAAAAAAAGAGCATGTGGGTAAGAATGAAAGGGTGGTGGAAATTTGATAGTGGACAGATGACCTAGCTGTATTATGATGCTTCTTATTTGCTTGGGAAAGAGGGATACTGAAGGTTAATGGAGAGAGAAGCTGTGAAGGCACCTCAGAGTTGGAAAGCAGATTTATTAAGGAACTCCGGAAAGATGGCTGGATAATTCTAAGGCCTCACTTGAGATTTGTGGTCATAAATGCAAAGTGAAACCAGTTCACAGAAGTTTGTCTCCAAAACTGCAGCCACATTCCAGGCTTATCACATACAGTATGGAGTCAGCAGATGAATAGTTTTGCCAGTTGAGTGAGATGGAAGGAAAGCGTAACAAGGGAACTGAGGCTGATTATAATGAATGTGATGGACCATGGAGTCTAACCTGGGCAAGGAGAAAAGTGAGAAAGAGGAAACACTGCAGAGTAAAAAAGTGTGGGAGTCAATGAATTGGGAGCCTGGCTGGGATAATAAAATGTTCAGGTGGACCTACTGGAGTAAAGGAGCTAGGAAGGAAAGCAGTAGTGAACAAAAAGTAGGCTGCTTAAAACTGAGCTTTCAGCGGCACTGCCATTACTGATGATGATAATGTCTAGAGCAGTATTTTACAAATTTTTTTGACCACAATCCTTAGAAAGAAAGGAATTTTACATAGATATTTAGTATACATATACAAATTTTTACAAAACAATGCCAATCCTTAAACATACTCAATTTTCAATTCTATTCCATTCCTTTTAAAAATTCTACTCAGTAAATTATTTTCCAGCCCTACTGAGGCATCAGAATCTGTAGTGTGAAAAGCAGTGGTCTAGTGTAAGTTCCACAGGGGTAACTAAGGTGGGATAGAACAGGACTATAGAATTAAGGAAATAATGGACCTCAGGAGCCAGAGTGTTGAACTAAGCATTTTCATTGCTGTTGTAGTCGCCAAGAATAATGATAGAAGTAAAAGAGAAAACAATTAGCCAGATGTAAAATCTTTATATTAATTAACATTTCCAATAAAAATAAAACCATAATAAATGAGTAAATGAATGGATAATACATTACCCTTTACACATTTCAAATCCCTTTTGTAAGCTGACATGAGTAAATTATAATTAATTAATTCACTAATTAATTAGGTGTGTATTCATCTAACAAATATTTGAGAGCCTTCTGTGAGCCAAGAACTGTGCTAGTCTCTGGGCGGTTATATATTATGGGGAGGAAAATACCTGGTTTCTACCCTCAGGTAGTTTGTAATCTAGTGTGGAATAAAGACATTGAATAAATAATCACGTAGATAATTAAATAGAGTTACAACTTGTGATAAGAACAATAGAGTGCTGGCGGGAGAACATGGATTAGAAGAAGTGGTATCTGAGGAGTCCTCTTTGAAGTAATGAAGTTTTAGCTGAATCCCAAAAGATGAGTAAGAGATGGCCATATGGTAAATTTTTTATCCTTCTGTACTTTACCTTCATTATCTTTGAAATAAAAGAGATAAAATAGTACAATCTCATCTTAAGGATGGAGACTTAAAATCCATATAGTTCAACAACTCTTCTGAGTCTTTGATCTCTTCTAAAATATCTCTGCCCAAATGTCAATATCATCACAAACTTTCTCTCTTTCAAGGGCAATTAGTGAAAACTTTCTAATTATTATTTTAGATACTTTCTCACACATTAACTCATTCAATCCTCACAACTACCCTATTAGAAGTAATGTTCTCTAATTTACAGAGAAGAAAACAGATGGAGTTGACCTTGATACAATGGTGATAGTAACCACCATTTCTAGGACTCATTCTCTGTTAATAGTGGCAAGATTTTTCTCTAATGCACCAATATATGCAAAGCAGCTGCCTAGATTTAAGGGACAGTTACAAGGTCATGGGACAATTTCTTTGAGTAACCATCTGGCCCTGATCCAGCATTAAACTCACATCTGTGACCTCATTTGCAACATGCTCTTGCTAAATCTAGACAAATGATTTAGCAAGAGCTGAATCATTCTTTATTGGCTCTCACTCTTTCTAATCAATCAACCAACCCCTATATACTGTAAATAGGCACTAAATCTGGGAAATCTGGGAATAAAGAGATAGATTTATAACCTGCTTCCCTTCAAGCACTTACAAATTAATGGGGGGAATAGAAAACTAAGCAGAAGTTTCCAAACCAAGCATAATGAGAAGTGCAGATAAAGATAAGTAGAAACTGCTACAGGAGCATAAAGGACACGTACATATTTACTCTAACTCTAGGGGCAAAGACAAAGTTTTACAATCTTTTAAACATTGTTGTCTTTTGATAAACATTCACATTTCAAGTCTCTTCCACAAAAAAAAAAAAAACAAAAAACAGTTCTAAGAAACCCCAAAGGAGCATGCCTCTACTGAGAACTGCAGTATTTTGTTTTCTTACCAGCATTTAATTTTCATAAGTTAAATTACACAAACAATAAATTTTTTTCTTTTTCAAAATTAAAAAAGTTGAGCATGTTGAATATTTTTTTTAATTGAAGTATAGTTGATTTACAATGTTGTGTTAGCGTCAGGTGTACAGCAAAGTGATTCACTGATATTTTTTCAGATTCTTTTCCCTCATAGTTTATTACAAAATATTGAGTATAGTTCCTGGTGCTACACAGTAGGTCCTTGTTGGTCACCTATTTTATATATAGTAGTGGGTATATGTTAACCCCAAACTCCTCATTTATCCCTCCCCACCTTCCCCCTTTGGTAACCATAAGTTTGTTTTCTATGTCTGTGAGTATATTTCTGTTTTGTATATAAGTTCATTTGTATCATTTTTTAAATTCCATATATAAGTGACATCATATGATATTTGTCTTTCTTTCTGTGGCTTACTTCACTTGCTATGATAATCTCTAGGTCCATCTGTGTTGCTGCAAATGACATTCATTCCTTTTCATGGCTGAGTAATATTCCACTGTGTGTGTGTGTGTGTGTGTGTGTGTGTGTGTGTGTGTGTGTGTGTATATATATATATATATATATATATATATATATATATACCACATCTTCTTTATCTATTCATCTGCTGATGGACATTTAGGTTACTTCCATGTCTTGACTATTGTAAATAGTGCTGCAGTGAACGCTGGAGTGCAAGTATCTTTTCAAATTATGGTTTTCTCTGGATATATGCCCAGGAGTGGGATTGCAGGATCATATGGTAGCTCTATTTTTAGTTTTTTAAGGAAACTCCATACTGTTCATCATAGTGGCTGTACCAATTTACATTACTACCAACAGAGTAGGAGGATTCCTTTTTCTCCACACCTTCTCCAGCATTTATTATCTGTAGACTTTTTGATGATGGCCATTCTGACCAGTGTGAGGTGATAACCCACTATAGTTCTGATTTGCATTTCTCTAATAATTAGCAATGTTGAATATCTTTTCATGTGCCTTTTGGCCATCTGTATGTCTTCTTTGGAGAAATGTCTATTTAGATCTTCTGCCCATTTTTTGATTGGGTTGTTTTTTTTTGATGTTGAACTATATAAGCTGTTCGTATATTTTGGAGATTAATCCCTTGCTGGTCATATCATTTGCAAATATTTTTTCCCATTCTGTAGGCTGTCTTTTCATTTTGTTTATGGTTTCCTTTGCTGTGCCAAAGCTTTTAAGTTTAATTAGGCTCCATTTGTTTTTTGTTTTTATTTCATTACCCTAAGAGACAGATCCCAAAACATACTGCTGCCATTTATGTCAAAGAGTGTTCTGCCTATGTTTTCCTCTAAGAGTTTTAAGGTATCCAGGCTTACGTTTAGGTCTTTAACCCATTTTGGGTTTATTTTTGTGAGTGGTGTTAGAGAATGTTCTAATTTGATTCTTTTACATGTAGTTGTCTAGTTTTCCCAGCACCACTTATTGAAGAGACTGTCTTTTCTCCATTGTATATTCTTGCCTCCTCTGTCATAGATTAAGCGAGAGGAATCAGGCTCCCTGACTTCATGCTATACTACAAAGCTACAATAATCAAAACAGTATGGTACTGGCACAGAAACAAATACATATCAATGGAACAGGATAGAAAGCCCAGAAATAAACCCACAAACCTATGAATATATTTTTTAAACTACCAAACCATCACTCCATGTCTTTCTCACAAAATTCTGCTAAGCTTCTTTGGCAGAAGGATCTCACCTGTCCTCTTACTAACTACACCTCCTGGAGAATCACTGGACTTAGAGTATGTCAAAGAAATAAAAATAAATAGCAATACTGAGCATTTAGACCAATGCTTCCCAACTTTAACTGCTTCTTAGAGGCTTCAGTATCATATTTAAAATATTCTAATGTCCTGCCTCATGACAGACCAAATTAAATCAGAGTGGTGGGGTGAGAGTAGCACTCAGGAAGAAGGCACTGGATTTTTAAAAAAAATACTTGCTTATTTCAATATACAGCCAGGGTTGAAAACCACTGAAAGAAATATGACTGCTTTTTCTCTTCAATTGGTCCTTGGAATTTTCCCAATGGTACTTGGACTTTCCTAATTTGATTCATCTTGGGAGAGACTACTCACTTCTATTCACCAGTACTCATTACCTCATTAATAAACTTGCAGTCACCTTTTTACTGATCTCCTTATGGTAAGTCTCTCTACCTGCACTTGGTAATACATTTATTTATTTATTCAGTACAGCAGTCAGTAAGTCAACATCACTGAGCACCCACTCTATGTTTAACGCAGCGCTAAGAGCATACAATGATAAAGTCATGGTGACTGCCCTTAGGGACTCCCAGTCTAACAGCAGGATTGCACTCTGACAGAGTATGGAAGTATGTATAAGGAGGTAAGGGGCACAAGAGGGGAGCACTAACTGTTCCTGGGCAAGGAACTAAAGAGGACATCTCAAACTTACCAAGGCAAATGATGCTTCAGCTGATTATTATAAAAAGTAGTCATGAAATGTCAATTGTCAGGTCCCTGAAAGTCCATCAGAAAAACCTGAAGATCAAACAAAGCTACACTTATTAGACAGTTCAGTAAGGGATAACACCACCTTGACAAAAGTTTACTAGTATCTTAGAAGAGTGAAGGCAGGGAAAGATAAAGGATTTTGAGACCTGGGCTCAGTGCCTTTAAGGTGGGTCTAGGAAGGCAGGGAACTAGATGGGAATAGGCAGAGTTTATGACATAATTGTGGATTGGCTTTGAAGCCAGTCTAGATGATGAAGCTGTTTGTCTTGGTAAATAAATTAATTAGCTAGTTCATCATCTTACCTTCCAGGAGCATGTATTTCATGGAACAAGTAGCCAAGTTATTTTTGCTTGTCCTCAGTATTATTTAATATAGAGACAAGAAAATATGTCCAGTCCCAGAAATGTTTACCACAGGAATATGAAGTGTTGGTTTCAGTACTCAATAAAGGAGATGAAGAAGTAGACAGAAGGGAACTGGGCAATGAGTCAGTATGTGCAAATCAAAGCAATAAAAGCAGAGTATGCTCTAAAAATCTCTTTCGCTTTCTGAATCAAGTCCAAACTCTTCAATTTGGTGTTTAAGACCTTCTAGTATGTGAAACAACTTACATTTTAAGCATTTATTTCCTATTTGTCACTTATAACACAACCAAAAAGAATTAGTCACCATTTCTAACCTTTTGCACCTTTGCAGCACTATTTATGCATCATCACATAACAGGGATCAAATCTCCGCTCTAACATTTTACCAGCCATGTGACGTTGAACTAATAATTTAAATACTTTGTGCCTATTTTTCAATTGTAAAAATGCAAAAGTAAAAATAACTACCTCATAAATAGATACTGGTAAAATCATCTATCAACAAACAGGTATCTATTGAGTACCATCTAGTGCCAGGCACTGTTCTACAGGAAAAGACTGCCCACATTCAAGGAACTTATATATTTTCAGATATGTTATGAAGAGAAATATTGAGTAATGTGATAGAGGGCAAATGTGTTGAGGAGGCAGTCTACTCCAGTGTGGAGATTTAAAAAGATCTCCATGTTCCTTGAGAAAAGGAACCATAATTATGCACTTTTCTGTGACACTTGCAACATTCTTCCACATTGTTGACACCAAAAACCAGTGAGTGAATAAATGAACAAATAAGATACTCATATTGTTACTGTAGAGAATGTACCTTGAGTGGTTTTTATACAAAAGCTTTCACATGACTTTTAAAAGTCATCTTGGTAGAAATTTTACAAGGGTAAGTTAGAATCAGAATAAATTGTTAAATTATAAATATAATTGTTAATATAATTATGTAATTAATATAGTTAGTATAATTATATATTATATAATTGAATACAATTGTTAAAAAAAATACAGTTATAACTTTTTAGTCAAAATTTAGATGCAAAAGTGATGTTTTGTGTCTGAAATGTCATTGTTAGGGCCTTTTAGAGGAGGCTTATCCTGCTGATAGAGAAGCAAGATAAATTGTTCCTAAAATCAATTACAATTATACAATACTTAATATATTCCCCCCAAATTGATGCAACTTATATCCTTTCTCTCAGGCTTACAGTAAGGATTAATAATCTCTTCTTCACAGAGCAATAAGCTCATTACTCCAGCTGCTTTTTCTAGCCAAAGGAAGAATAATAAAAAAATCACATTTTCCCAAAAAATAATACACAGTGAAAAATATGTCCTTGGGTTCACATGCAGAAGTAACAGAACCTAGCTTCAATTATCTGAATGCTAACGATTTTCCCACCCTTGCAAAAAAAAATTAATTTAACTCTGCTGATTCTTTAACTCCACCTTATACAGGCTTTTAAAGAAAAAAAAATATATATATATGTATGTATAATTACTGAATAATAACTATGTACCAGGCACTACACTAAACATTTTATGTTCATTATCTCATTTCATTCCCAAAATATCCATAAAGAGTAGGTACTATTTTATTTCCCTATTACATGTAAGACAACTATAGCTCAATGAAATTACCACATATGCCTGCCTGAATATAATTCAACCCAGAATATCAGAAGATAAGATAATCTTTCATTATCCAAATTAGAATACAAACACAATAAAAATGAGAATAAGAGCCTGATTGACTATATGTATACTAATAAGAATATAAACTTTAAAAGTAAATATGTGCATATTTGATTTATTTGGTTACATATTTATTTTAAATCACATGCCCTGTAAATTAACACATTATATTTAAAATATTACTTTTTTCCACCTTCAGATTTCATGAAATAAGTTTATTTAACCTCTTCACATGCCTCTTAACATCAAATTCTTATTGACCATTGGAACCACTTTTCTGAGACAGATAACATTTTTCCAAGAATAGCATTTGTATTAAAGTTCTCCAGAGAACCAACAGAGATGATAACTAGATAGACAGACAGACAGACAGATAGAGATTTACTATAAGGAATTGGCTCATATGATTACGAAGGCGGATAAATCCAAAATCTTCAGGGCAGGTCGATGGTATGGGAGACCTAGTGAGAGCAGATGATCCAGTTGCAAGGCCATCAGGCAGGAAGAGGCGATGCCGCAGATGAAGTCAGGGCAGTTGGCTGTAGAATTCTCTCTTACCTAGAGAAAGATCAGCCTTTTTGTTCCAGTCAGCCTTTTCAACTGATGGATGAGGCCACCCACATTATGAAGGGTAATCTGCCTTACTCTACTGATTAAAATGTTAATGTAATAGAATGTTAAAGTCTACTAAATTAAATGTTCATCTCACCCAAAAACACCCTTGCAGAAACACCCAAAAAATTGTTAACCAAATATCTCGGGAAGCCTATGGCCCAGTCAAGTTGGCAGACAAATTAACCATCCCACCATTTTTAATGTCTAATTTTTCTCTTTCTGACTGGTTTTAAGCAACTTGATTATGATTATCCTTGGAGTACCTTTCTTCATGTTCTTTGTGATTTAGTTTCGTTGAGCTTCTTGGACCAGTAGGAATTTGGAAATAATTGCAACCATTATTTTTAAATACTTTTTGTGCTACACCCCCCACTGCCTATCAGTTCTAAGATTCCAACTATACATGCATGTCAGATGGTTTAGTATTATCCTCTAGGCAGCAAAAGATAAATAATTTGCAGGGCCCAGTGCAAATTAAATGAGGATCCCTCATTCAAAAATTGTTAAAAATTTCAAGAGGCAACAGCAGAACATTAAACCAAGTGATAACCCCTTCTTAATGTAGAATCTATGTGTCAGGAAAGGTTGCACACCTGTGAAGCCTGCCCCGCTCATTGGTAATTGAGATGTTTTTTCATGTTATTTTCAGTCTTTTTTGTCATCCTTCATCTTTGATAATTTCTGTTGCTATGTTTTCTAAAATCACATATCTTTTCTTCTGCAATGTCTAATCTGCTCTTAATCCCATCCAATGAATTTTTCATTTGGGGTATTGTATTCTTAGCTCTGCGAATACCATTCAGTTCTTTGGTATTTCTAGCATTTCTCATTATGTTCATGTAGTCCTTAGGGATTTATAAGAATACATAAACATAATAAGGAAATATATATATATGTGTGTATACATATATACTGTTTTTAAATCCTTGTCTAATAATTTTATTATCTCTATCACTTCTTGCCCTGTTTTTATTAAGTGATTTTTCTATTTGTCACAGGTCACATTTCCCTGCTTCTTTACATGTTAATGATTATTTTAGTGGATGCTGGACATTGTGAATGTTATGTTGTTCAGTGACTGGATTATATTGTCTTCCTTATAAAGGATGTTGAGTTTTGCTTTGGAAGCCAGTCAATTTACTGCCAAGTTCATTTGACCCTGTTGGGCTTTGTCTAGAGCAGATTCTAGATTAACCCTCATTCTAGGTTAGAGTAACCTACTCCTAAAGTATGGCCATTCTGAAGTTTCAACTAAATGTTTAGGGTATTCTAGCTGGTCAGAAAACCAATATCTCTCAACACTGTGCAAGCTCCAGAATCTCCTGTTCATCTCAGAAAGCCTTGCATATGTTCTTGTAAGACCTCATAGTCATCCTGCACATGTTATAGCTTAGCATTCAGCCAAAACTCAAGGAAACCCTATGAAGATTCTTAGAGCTCCTTCTCTGTACAGAGAAACACCCTTCCTGGGACACTTCTCCACAATTCTAAACACATCAGCCTTCCCATACTTGGGATCTCTGTTTCCTGTGCCCAACAAGATCTTTGCTTTTTAGGCTCCACTGCTTTGTTCCATGCCTTGGAAAGGCAAAAAGGCAGAAAAACCTGGAGAATGCCAAGTTCACCTCCAGTGTTTCCCTTCTCTCAAAGGCGGTTACTCTGCTCTGCAGGTTGCTCAACACCTGAAAACAATCACTTTGTATATTTTGTCAATTTTATAGTTATTTGTTATAGGACAGTAATCCCCTCATATTACTCCCCCTAAGTCAGACTATTCCATCTTTTATGTGCCGTCCTCCAGCCTGAGATCACCTTCCCAGTCCTTTCCTCTTCAACTGCATAGCCAACTCTACTCCTTTTCTGTTCCTTGACAAAAATGTGTCCTTGCTCCCCCAGCTCATTTTGCTCTCTCCATGAACACCCTGCCAGATTATTATCCCTACTGACATTTATTATATGTGCTGGAGACAGGAATCTGGGAGAAGGTACAATGGTTTATAGTACTACAATTGTTTGGAATAGCTTTCTCCAAAACTTTTCCTCCAATTATCTGCATCTTATTTATAATAAATATCATTTCCTGGCAAAGAAAACACATGCTTTAATACTTATGAAAATTGTCATTCAAATAAGATGCAATGTATATAATAATTTCCATCTTCAGAGAGTATATAAATGTTTGATTAGATTTCATTTTTCATATACAGTATATGCATGTACTTTTAAGCTATATTACACACTAAAATAAACTTCAACGTACTTACTCAAACGTGTTTTGCAACAAATTTCCAACATATTGGAGGATACCACTTAATAAGGGCTGCCAAACTAACGTGCCTTTGTTTAGTGTCAGAATACAGATCTTCTTGCCAATTCTAAGCACATACTTAACCTTCTTTTAAGTGTGCAATTGATTAGTCTTTGTCCTGTTCTTTTTATGAATTGCATATGTTTGCTTCTATAAAGCTTTACAAGCATGACACTTTTTCACTGGGATCAATCAGAAGTTTCTTCATATACTACAGCCAAAATAAAGCTAAAGAAATAAAATGGAAGCTGAGACTAGCAGAAGATGGCAACTGTCATCCATAAAACCCAATGTCAGGTTGTTGAATCCATCAAAACTGTCTCATTGATGTCATTAACTGACTAATTTTAAGTACAATAAGTGCTAAAAATTTGAATTTTTCAAATCAATCATTATTAATAAAATATTGCTTTCATATATTTATAGGTTTTATATATTGGATGTCCACAGACAATATCATTTTTATTAAAGATATTTCCCTTCCAAAAATTATTTTTGAAAACCACTATTTAAGATGAGCAAAAAGCTTCAATGTTCAGGAAAACCTTAGACTGATTCTGGCTTAAATACTTTGCTTTTTCCTGGGTCTTCTTGTCTTTTTCTTGCCCCTCTGTAGTCTCCTCCCCCCATTTCTACCTCCTGTGACAGGCAGAAAGGCTACTCTTCATGCCATTTTCATAACCATTATTTCTAATAATAGCATAAGTATAACCAAATCTAACTAACATTTTCTCTATTAGTAAATATTTACTTTGTCTTCAATATTTCATTACAGTGAACACTATCCTAAAGATATTCAAGGCTATAAATTATTTCTCTTTTTTTAGACTTATTTTTTAAATTAATTCATTTATTTTTGGCTGCATTGGGTCTTTGTTGCTGCACGTGGGCTTTCTTTAGTTGCGGCGAGCAAGGGCTACTCTTCGTTACAGTGTGTGGGCTTCTCATTGCAGTGGCTTCTATGGTTGTGGAAGCATGGGCACACGTGCTTCAGTAGTTGTGGCACACAGGCTCAGTAGTTGTGACTCGCGGGCTCTAGAGCGCAGGCTCAGTAGTTGTGGCGCACAGCCTTAGCTGCTCCGCGGCGTGTGGGATCTTCCCGGACCAGGGCTCAAACCCGTGTCCCCGGCATTGGCAGGGGGATTCTTTTTTTTTTTTTTTTTCCAGTACGCGGACCTCTCACTGTTGTGGCCTCTCCCGTTGCGGAGCACAGGCTCCCGACGCGCAGGCTCAGCGGCCACTGCTCACGGGCCCAGCCGCTCCATGGCATGTGGGATCCTCCCGGACCGGGGAACGAACCTGTGTCCCCTGCTTCGGCAGGCGGACTCTCAACCACTGCACCACTGCAGGGAAGCCCGGCAGGCGGATTCTTAACCACTGCACCGACCAGGGAAGCCCTTTAGATTATTTTCTTATGACAGACTCAAAGTAGTGGAGTATTAGATTAAAACTACTATTTTCCATTTCTTAAAAGACTTTTAGCAAACCATTTCAGTAGACAGTGAGAACCACTTCAAACTGGAAAGCAAATACTATCCTATGTCATCTGCTCAAATTTAATTTCACAGAAAAACCTCTGCCTTTTAAGTCATAGATATTAACCTGTTAGACATTTGTTTTGCATTCCTTGCTCCAGGGAACTTCCCTTACCTCCCCAACACTCCAAAGCTGGGGTTATGTTCCTTTTTGGGGGCCCTCAGGGGCCTCTTTGCTTTAACCTTTTACAGCACTAACTGTTTCATAATTGCTCATTCATTTTTGCTTCATCCCCAGATTTTATGTACCTGCCACCAGAGGCTTTACCTTGTTCACAGATATATTCCCCAGAACCTAGAACAGTGTCTGGCACACAGCAAGGATGCTATAATTTTTGCTGAATTAATTAGTTATCTTTATTAAGGAAGTGACTACATATCCTTTTTCATGTCCTTAAAATTCACAGTTTGGGGGTTTGTTTTGATTTTTGTCCTACCAAGTACAACAATGCTTAGCATACCTCATGGTACACAGACATACAAAAAAATAAGTTTTGAATGCATCAATAAACTAGTTCATTTACTTAAAAAAGGACATGATATTCCAGAACAAACCAAATCTGATAGGTATACTGTTTTAGGATTTGGGGATTACAAAGAGATCTAGCAGTCAGAGTAAATATTTGCTTACTTGATGTGTCATTCACATTTCAGACCTGAACCTACCATTGTCTGTGTGACCTTAAGTAAGTCCTTTATGCTTCTTAGCTTCAGTTTCTTCATGTATAAAATTATGTGGTTAGACCAGATCATCAGTATGTGTTCTTCCAGTTCATTTTAACTTTACTTTGGAAGGGAATTTATTGAGTTATAATAAGACAATGTGACACACAGAGCTCAGTAACCCTGTGTTTTTGGTTTTTAAATTTGTTGTTTTACTGTAATTTCTTAATTACAAAACTTCTTTGAAAAAACATAAAGTACTTGTGAAAGCCTGATTAAGTTAGATGATTGTCCACTGGTAAGAGAGTAAATTTGTGTGCCTCTAATGGTCATCAGAGGAGTTATTTGGGGCCATGAATATTTCTTTGTTCGGTTGGGCAGGTTGTTACTGTGGTTGTATAATAACTGACACTAAAGCTCAGTGTAGCTCTTTCAAGACTCTGGTATCCTTTTCAGAGATACGGCACATAGTATTGTATGTTAACTAACTTTAACAAAAGAATAAAGTAGGGTAATTCCCATACCCATCTCCTTTGGAAAGGCCTATGTCTAAATACCTTTTAAGACTCCAGGGGTAAACCAAATTATCTAGGAATCTAATAGTTTTGTTCCTACATTTTAGTTCCCATTTGAAATGGCACTAATCCCTCAGTAGACCGATAATCATATATTCACACCATTGAATATGCTAGTCTTGGGAGTGGTAAAGGAATAACTGTATTCTTCCATCTGCCCCTGATTTCTCATAAAGATAAAGCACAAATATATCACTTGGAGTGCAAGTCAGTGATCAGTGGTGCAAGAAGGAAGCCCACAGCAAAGTCAGAAGTGATGGCACAAGCTTATGTGCTATAGGAACGTTCTGGAGAGGGCACAGGGAGGAAAGGAAGACTAGACATTGTGCCTAACATAGGTTAGAGGACATCGCCCTCTGAAAGGGGAAAAGAGGGTGATCTAACAAACTACATAATTGCACATTTTTATTGTTATTATTGTATTACTACAATTATGTGCTTCTGGTTCAATGGCTTGAGGCTATATATATTTTATGAGGCTATATATATTTTATGACTAAAATATATATAGTCTTATTATCCAACAAGATATCTCTGCCTTCTTCCTTTTCTCTCCTCCTTTACCTCCTCTGTATCATCATGTTTTTTTTTTTTTCTTTGCCTCCCTGGTACCGTCAGATTTATGAAGCTCAGTCTATTGATTCATTTACGACTTTTGGACATTTAATATTCAGATTAACAGCCTTGTTCAGTGTGTTCTGTCTTACTTTCTTGTATGTAATTGTTTTTATAATTGTAGAAAATTTTTAAATATTTTAACTTATTTTTATTTCAAGTAGTTTGTTTAAAGTTGTAATCAGGAATTGCTATAATAAAGGGAAAATTGTTTAAACTTGCTCATGTTTCAAATATGTAATAAATCTTAAATGCTTTATTTCCTCCAAGGTAACTCTTCAGAGACATATCTAGCATCTCAAATCATCTCTAAGTCTGGACTTAGATGGCATAAAGAAGAGCCCTCTGGGGGAGGCTGATGACTTCATACTTAAAATCTATTCTCCTGGCAACGTTGGAAACTCAGATATGTTCCAGGCAAAATTTCACCCCTAAGAAGTCATAATTCCAATCTTAAATTCTCAGAATTTCTAAAGCAGAATAATTTTATACAAATCTCCTCTCTGCAGAATCTCTATTTTTGGTTTCTTCACCATACTGACTTCTTAATCAAAGCCTTTCTTCTGTCATACAAATTTGCATAGGAAGTGCTCAGTTCTAAAGGAAACCTTTTCAGTATATATTGGTCAGGATGAGCTAGTCTATGCTACAGCAACAAGTTACCCCTCAATCTCATTTTATAACACACTGAAAGTTTGTTTATAGCTTACATCAGTGTGGGTTGGTCAACTCTCTTCTAAAAGGTAGTTCAGGGACTCTCATTAGGTACTCCATTAGGAAGATATGAACCCTGTAGTTGCCATGAGGGGAGAGTTAGAATTAATTGAATAAAAGGTCAGATCTAAAAGTGATATAAATCATTTCTGCCTATATTCCATAGCCCCAGCTTAACTGCAGGGGAGACTAAAAAATATAGCTCTCAAGTGAGTCCAGAAAGAGAAAATTATGTGGTATTGTCACTGCTACACACTATAATCCTTAGTCCCAAGAAGCAAACATGGAATTTCATAACCACAAACTCTGTGAGACATATAATTGAATTTTTTCTAACTCTGAAAAGGTTTGGAAATTGATTTCCCAATGATTTTCCTGTAGCCTAGCAAGATAGGAAAAGCAATGTATTGATTCATACCTATACACCTACCTACCCTTATTCATCCACCCATATATTCATTCAACAATATTTCTTTTATACAAGCAAAAAAACATATCTGATTTTTTCCATGTAATAGTGCATCTTAAAGATTGTTCCATATCTATATTTATATAGATACATACATACATACTACAGAACTATCTCAATCATTTTAATAGTTATAGCTATTCACTATACTTCCCTATTAAAAGACAGGTTGTTTCCAGAGAACACACTTAATACATCTTTGAATATATATGCAATTATGTATAGATAATTCAGATTCCTAGAGGCAAAGAGAACTGTTGGGTTCACAAGCCAAAAATTAATGTTAGTACATAGCTGTGACCATTAACTCAGCCAAGATGACTGGTATATATTTTCTAACTGGTTTTGTTCTGTCCTAATTGTTTAACTTTAATCATCTTTTTGTATATGTGTTTTATTATTATAATAAGAACCTATTATGTAGCTTAGCAGCTCATAGCAATTATCAGATCTAGAAGTAGAAATAAAAACAAAAGCTGTAAGGAAAAAGAGAATGATAGAGAAGGGAAAAAAATCAGTTTAAAAAGTGAAAAAGAAAGGAAGGGAAGGATGAAATAAGGGGAGGAAAAGAAAAAAAATACAGATGGACAGGCAGACATTCAGAGAGGAAGGCAGGAAGGAGCCTTTGGAAAATTAAATGATGTTTACAAATTATGTTTCCAAAGCCAGATTAACATTGAAACCAAAAGCAAGAAGACACAAAAATAGAAAACTATGGACCACTCTCATTTGGGAAATTACCCCCAAAGTCCTAAATGAAACACTGGCAAATAAAATACAGCAATATATTAAAGTATAATATTCCATAACCTAGTGGGATTCATGCCACAATAAATCCAATATCTAGATTTTCTAAATACCTCAGTCTCCCCAATACCTAGAACAGAGCTTTGCACTTTGAGTAAGTATGTACTAAGTTGATGAATAAATGTATGAATAGTGAAAATCTTTTAATATAATTCATCATATTAATAGATTCAAGGAGAAAAATTATGTGATCATCTCTAGAGATGCCAAAGAGGCACTAATAAAATTCAGCATATATTCCTGATTAAAAAAATATCGATAAAATAAGATTGAGATCCTGCCTTAATATTGTTTTAGATAGACAGATTGAGAAGCAACTAAAAATTCGTAAGTAGCAATACAAAATTCATCAAGGTGGTCCTGCCACATTACTGTATAAATCAATGGTCTTGAAATATGCAAATAACTACTTAAAAACATAATAGAAGAGAATATCCAATTTATAATTGTAATAAAAAGATACGATAGTTAAGAATACCCTTAACAGATAATGTGAAAGATTTATAAAATTGAAAATTTTTAATTTTACTAAAGGACATTTTAAAATGTTTACAAATAGAAATATATATCCTGTTTTTCAATAGAAAAGCCCTCAATATTATAATATTCTATCATTTTTAAGCCAACCTAAAAAATTATATATATATATATTATACTTATATACTTATATATATCAATACTTAGTGGCAATGGTGGTAGAAAAGGGGCTTTGTGGGGGACTACAGTGTTTCTAACATGTATTGAAAAGGTAACAAGACTAACCCAAGATACCTGAAGAAGAATAACAAGTAAATTCTAGCTGTATCAGATATTAAAACATACTATCCAATTCCTACTGCATCATAACAACTCCAATACTTAGCAGTGTAAGACAACCATTTCATGATATTCCTGAAATCCGTGGGTCAGGAATGCAGGGCACAATGATGGTGTGTTGCTTCTAGAAACATTAGAATAACTGGGAGTGACTCAGCATTTGGGGGTTGGAATCATAACAGCTTCACTCACATGTCTGCTGCCTGGGCTAAGATAACTTGTAGATACAGCTCGGCTAGAGCACCTACACATGTTCTCTTCATGAAGCCAGGCCAGAACATTCCTAGAAAAAGCCACCCAAAACACTGGTTTGATGATTTGCCTCTGAGAGGAGCAAGTTAGTTGGCAGAGGTGGGAAGAGTAGGAGAAAAGGGAGGAAATGAAGAAAGGGAGAGTCCAAAATACGAAGGAGACTCACATATTAACTTTTATTTTTTTTAACTAGTTAATATATCAAAAAAAATTAGCCTAAGTGAAGTTTTACATCTATTTACGATATACTTGATAAATTAACTGAAACTTCAAATTTCTTTATGTTCTGCTAGAATTTTTTCAGGATACAATGGTAAAATAATTATTTTTTCAAGATTAGAAGCTCTGTTGTTTTTTTAATGGGAAAATAATTATTTGGTTTTTTGAAGGATGAATGTAAGTTCTAACGCACAGAGCAAAAAAGTTGTATGCATGTTATTTGGGTGAAGTCAAAGGAAGTTCGTACCATCACTTCAAAATATTCATGCTTATAACAAAATACACGCAATGCTTTTTTCTTAATTTAATAAAAATGAAAGCAGGGGCTTCCCAGGTGGCACAGTGGTTGAGAGTCTGCCTGCCGATGCAGGGGACACGGGTTTGTGCCCCAGTCCGGGAAGATCCCACATGCCGCAGAGCGGCTGGGCCCGTGAGCCATGGCCGCTGAGCCTGCGCGTCCAGAGCCTGTGCTCCACAACGGGAGAGGCCGCAGCAGTGAGACGCCCGCGTACTGCAAAAAAAAAAAAAACAAAATGAAAGCAGTATTTCCCTCATATTTGTTTCATGTTTGACACTACTGCTTCTTGTTTGGCCCAAGTCAGGGCCTGAGCTTTGAGATAACCCCAATTACTGGCAACCTACTGACAGTAGGTATAAGTAGAATGCTCCGGGGAAGACTGCTATATGAGCCTCAGGAAGGCAGCCTGTGAGATAAAAAAAATCTAAACAGAAAATGTGTCACCACAAATTCAGCTTTGGAGTCAAATTCATAAGATCAAGAATTTCGTGCCTTGGAGTTCCCTAGTTTTCTATACGAATGGCATAGTCTTATTAAATATTAATTAAATTTATTAATATCATTCTATACTGAGGTTCAGTCTGTATTTCAAATTTCCATAGTGATCCAAAGGAGACTATCACCGTAGTGTCAACTTGCTACAAAAATGATTACCTAGAAATTCTAAGTAAGCCCTGATACATTAACTATACAAGCTGGGAAATAAATTTCATAACATTGAGTTAGATATCAAAGCATGATGGAATTTCAATAATAACTTTGTTACAAGGATATCAAACCCAACTTTAGTCTGGGCATATACAATTACTTCAGCCATGAGGTCAATAAAGCCATTTCTATGAAGCTCTTCTTGAAATGAGGAAGAGAGTGAGCCCTTCAGGAATTGTCAGAATTAGGACACCTCTCATAGCAGCCTTCCTTAAGTCTTTACCATTGTTGCCTTATGGTCCAAGAGTTCTCTTTTCTATATTGTCCCTGTTGTATCTTGGGGCTGAACACAGTGCTGGCACTTAATAGGCAAAAAAACAAATCTTTGTCCATTGAAACTAGTTGGGATATATTGATAAAACTTAGTTTCCTCAAGGGCAAGTCCAGTAAATCCATGATTTGCTATTACCAGAAGTTATGCTAAGCACTTTGTATTTATTATTCACATATTATTCTCAAAACAACACCGAAAGGTAGTTACTATTATTTCAATTAGACAACTAAAAAAAAAAAATTGAGGCTTAAAGAGGTTGAGTAACTTGCCCAAACATATACAGTGAAAGAGACAAAATTTGAATTCCTGCTCAAACCCCTAGGCTGCCTTTCAACTCAGCTCTGTACAAGACTAATAGCTATCTATAATCTCACAGCTAGCCTTCCCCACTCCAAGTACATACATTAAAGAGAACAGGTAAGGTGACAAACAAAAACTACTAGGTAAGCAAATTCATATAAAAGAACTATTTTGAATATATATCAGGCCATTTAGAAATGCTGACTTTCCCATCCTAAGAATGCCTCTGTTATTCTCTGGCACCATTGCATTAAGGATCAACTTTTGCTCTTTAATTCCTACAGCAAGAAAATAAACATGATGTCTCTAGAGCACTAGCATGAATATCACTCTCTGAAATTGTGCCCTAGAGGAAGAGGTTGGCAAGGGAAAATTGTCTTCCAAAGGCTTATATGCTTGCTAGTCACTTCTTACTTTATGGTTGCTATCATTTCCTAAACGAGGTTATGTAAGTAAAACAAAGATAGACTTAAAAAAATTATTATTAAGTAACTCTAATATTCCATTTTGCATCATTAAAGGTCAAGGGCTAAATAGCTACCTCTGGCTTGTAAATTTCTTTTACTTCTTTAAAGAAGAAAGTCACAGAAAGAGATTTCTATGTCAGTTCCTGGAGAGAATGCTAATAAAGTCCAGGGAGGACCATGGTCAAAAAGATATGCTCTCAGGTCTCACTGAAAGACAACTTCCAATGGTTAGATCCATTCTTCTGCTAAGTTGTAATTTCACTTGTGTACTGTCTTCAAGTATGTGGAAGAGAGACAAGGACAACATAAAAATGAGAATCTAGGGGTTGGTGCTTGACAAGTTTTCTGTAATTTGATTTAGTCTATAACACCAATTAATCTTTTGCAAAAGACCTTTTTGATGCCTTCAATTCATTTCCAGTGACAATATATTTGCACGCACATGTCTTTTCGTGCAACATTTACTAATGTTGTGGTAATGGGGCTTTAGAAAAGAAATGCTTATTGTTTCATTGTATCTTTTTTAAATATTTATTTATTTATTTTTGGCTGTGTTGGGTCTTCGTTGCTGTGCACAGGCTTTCTCTAGTTGCACTGAGTGGGTGCTACTCTTCGTTGCGGTGCGCGGGCTTCTCATTGCGGTGGCTTCTCTTGATGCAGAGCGTGGGCTCTAGGTGCACAGGCTTCAGTAGTTGTGGCACGTGGGCTCAGTAATTGTGGCTTACAGGCTCTAGAGCGCAGGCTCAGTAGTTGTGGCACACAGGCTTAGTTGCTCTGCGGCATGTGGGATCTTCCCAGGCCAGGGCTCAAACCCATGTCCCTTGCATTGACAGGCAGATTCTTAACCACTGTGCCACCAGGGAAGCTCTCACTGTATCTTAATAAAGGTTAATGCATGTCTCAACTTCTTCTGACTTTTAGGGCTAAAAGTGAACTTAAGTAGCAGTAAAGGTAAATCATCTGCTGCCCTCAAGGGACATAAAGATCAATTTTCTGGCACCTCATATTTACCAATGAAATTACATTAAACAGTGAAATATTAGCTCTTTTAGCTTTCACTTGCTTCCTATAATGTAATGAGGAAGCACTGTATCACTTAGTCTGCTCCTTCCTTCTGCCAAATCCATCTCTGAGTTTCTGGCAGGACTAAAAGAATGTACCTGAGGTGATTACCAATATGTTAGATTATTAAAAATTAAGTACCCCAGCATTCTCTTTTACATTCATTTTCCAGGACAATTGTCCAGAATACCTGAATTAAAGGCTACTCCTTCACCGCCTTAACCTTGAATTGCTTTCTTCTGAAGACAGAAGGCCTATCTCACAATCTGGGCATTTTAATGGTGATGTAAATTACTGACTCTAAAGAAATAACCAACTTTTAACAAGAGGCAACCAACTACATCGTGGAAAAACTTAGGCTCAATGTTAATCAGATAGGATACAACCAATATGACTCAGAATTCACTCTCTGCATCACATATATCATCAACAAAGGTGGTTTTTATCATGGTAATTGGCCTGGGCTGGGTGAACCGATTTTAGAACAGATGGACTAAAACCTTAACAAAATAACCACAAATGGCAAAGTCACCTGAAACATAAACATCTGATATTTAACCTTTTTGTTATGCCTTAGGAAAGGAAGGAGATCCCGAGATACATATACAAAGATGTTTAGTTTCTTCTATGTTCATGGCAAGAACTGATGATCAGATGATGTAGTAGAAATCATCAAACAACTTTTAGTTCCTGTTCTGACATTAATTGAGTGGCCTTGTGGGAAGTTACTTAAGCTCTCTGGCATAAGTCTATTTGGTTGTAAAATTATTATATTTTGCTATACCTTCTACATCCCCTTACAGCTATAAAACTTCAAAATTCTATCAATACAATAATTTATTATGAAGCATGTAATACAGTATCTTTGTTTTGTTCACTGATGAATTTGAGCACTTAGAATTGTGCCCAACACATAGTAAATTCTCCATAACTATTTCTTGAAAGAATATAGCATACTTAAGTGTTTGTTGAATGAATGCATATATAAAGTATGTAACCTTTCAGTTTAT
Organism: Phocoena sinus; assembly: GCF_008692025.1. Classification (NCBI taxonomy): domain Eukaryota; kingdom Metazoa; phylum Chordata; class Mammalia; order Artiodactyla; family Phocoenidae; genus Phocoena; species Phocoena sinus. The sequence continues at coordinate 61,451,239 of NC_045763.1, read as the reverse complement.
TACTGGCTATATTATTATTTACATACAGATAATATGTTGTGAAGAATTTTTTTGAAAACTCCCAAAGTACCACGAGTTAAAGTTCATGGTATAAAAAAAGAAGTTAAAAAATAAGGACAGTATTTTCTAATTTTTTCACTCCATAAAATACCCAGAGATTAATAAATGAGCAGCCACATGCAGTATAACAGATCAAGATCAATTATACTATAAGACCAGATGCCATAAAACTCCTAGAGGAAAACATAGCACAACACTTTTTGACATAAATCACAGCAATATTTTTTTGTTTCTGTCTCCTAAAGCAAAGCAAATAAAAGCAAAAATAAACAAATGGGACCTAACTAAAAAAAAAATTTTGCACAGCAAAGGAAACCATCAACAAAATGAAAAGACAATGTACTGAATGGGAGAAAATATATGCAAATGATATGACTGATAAAGGATTAATAACCAACATATATAAGCAGCTCATACAACTCAACATCAAAAAAAAAAAAAAACCTGATTAAAAAATGGACAGAATAGACATTTTTCCAAAGAGGAAATGCAGATAGCTGACAGGTACATGAAAAGATGCTCAACATTGCTAATCATCAGGGAAATGCAAATCAAAACCACAATGAGATATCAACTCACACCTGTCAGAGTGGCTATCATCAAAAAGAACACAAATGACAAATGTTGGCAAGGATGTGAAGAAAAGGAAACCCTTGTACACCGTTGGTCAGAATGTAAGTTGGTGCAGCCACTGTGGAAAACAGTATGGAGGTTTCTCAAAAAGCTAAAAATAGAACTACCATATGACCCAGCAATTCCACTCCTGGGTATATAACCAAGACAAACAAGAACACTAATTCGACAAGACACATGTACCCCAATGTTCATAGCAGCATTATTTACAATTGTCAAGATATGGAAGCAACCTAAGTGCCCACAGACAGACGAATGGATAAAGAAGATGTGGTAAATATATATATATATATATATATATATATATATATATATATATATATAAACACATACATACATACAATGGAATACTACTCAGCCATAAAAAAGAATGAAATTTTACCACTTGCAACAACAATGGAGAGAATTGGAGGGCATTATGATAAGTGAAATAAGTTAGACAGAGAAAGACAAATACTGTACGATATCACTTACATATGGAATCTTAAAAATACAACAAATAGTAAATATAACAGAAACATGCAGATTCACAGATGTAGAGAACAATCAGTGGTTACCAGTAGGGAGAGGGAAGAGGGAGAGGCATTCTAGGGGCAGGAGAGTAAGAGGTACAAACTATTAGGTATAAAACAAGCTACAAGGATATATCGTACAACATGGGGAATATAGCCAATATTTTATAATAACTATAAGTGGAGTATGACCTTTAAAAATTGTGATTCACTATGTTGTACACCTATAACATAATACTGTATGCAACTATACTTCAATTTTTTCATAAATCAGTGAAAATTGACCAGTACTTGGGGAAAAGAAAAAAGTAAAGACTTTTTTAAAAATCTTTGGATCTTTGGACAAATATTTCCTGCACTTCTGAGTTACAAAACATGAAATTCTAAAATTTTAACACTAGATATTCAGACACCTAAACTGCAAAAGAATCTGACCATGGTCTTGGGCATGTCTGTTTGATTCCTATTATCCACATGCCTCAAATATGTATTTCAGTTTGAAACTAGGAATATATGGTGACTGTAAGAGAAATACACCTTGTTCAAGCTGAATGAGTTAGTTGCTGGCTAAATGAGCTGATCTTTTGAGTAAAATCATTTATATTTGTCTACTTAAATGCTGGAATATATACCCCAAAGGTTGGTTTAAGTAGAATTAATGCCAAGCTTTTGTTGTTGGCAATATATAATCATACGTTCGTTTTCTATTTAGAGCCATTTCTTGTTTGTTATTACAAAATTATTTCATCTGTATAAAAGAGAGACTATAAGCAAGAGAATGATAGAAATAATGCAAGTAAAAAAAAAAGAGGGGAAAATTTGTATGTGAATACCTCATAGAGATTAGAAAGGCAAATGAGGAGATAGAAAATAATAGTAATTGCTATTATTTGTTGAGCATCCACTCTATGCTTTAATAAAGCATACTTTAATAAATTAAATAATCTTCATAACAATCATAACAAATATATATTATCATCATCTTCTTTTTCAGGTTAACATGTAAATATGCATTAGAATGCCTGGTGGTAGCAAGTTCTCTGGAGAAAAATAAGCCGGGGCAGGGGTGGGTGTGGGGGGCTAGAGAATACAGCATCATCTTATAGATGAGAAAGTTGAGGCTCAGAGCAATAAAGTAACTTGTCAAAGGGCAGACAGAAAGTCAAAATCTAAACTAAGTTCTATCTGACTCCATTGTCCACACTATTGACAGCAAACTCCAAAAGAGAATTTTTGAGATATCAGTGATAAATTCACAATGCCTGATGCTGAGAAACACTAAATTTGATTTACACTTTGGTTGTCAAGGCTGATCATATGGCTATTTTATTACGTATACTACATTATGAAGCCTCAGGTTGAAATGTCCTTATACTTCCATATATTTCAGTATATCAGGGCAGGTAAAACTTTAAAGAATAAATTCCACTTTTTAGAGCTGAGTTGAAAAGAGTTCCTTCCTCTGCCTTTTTAATTGCATTAATCACAATACTAAATCCATTTTCTGTATCTCACATTCCAGAAATAAAAAGTAGCTACATTCTTTTTTTTTTTCTTAATTGATTTATTTCTATTTTTGGCTGCATTGGGTCTTCGTTGCTGCATGCGGGCTTCTCTCTAGTTGTAGCAAGCAGGGGCTACTCCTCGCCACCAGGCGCAGGCTTCTCACTGCAGTGGCCTCTCCCGCTGCAGAGCACAGGCTCTAGGCATGTGGGCCTCAGTAGTTGTAGCTTGCTGGTTCTACAGCACAGGCTCAGTAGTTGTGGCTCACAGGCTTAGTTGCTCCGCGGCATGTGGGATCTTCCTGGCCCAGGGCTTGAATCCGTGTCCCCTGCATTGGCAGGCAGATTCTCAACCACTGCGCCACCAGGGAAACCCAAAATTAGCTACATTCTTTTGACAACCTATAGTTTTTATTTCTAATTTGTCTTCTTTAATCTTATTTCCTTCCTTCCAACCAAGTTGAGGCCTGTGGACTTTTCAAATGGTTTTCTCGGTGTGTCTTGCACCTCCCGTCTCTTCACAGTGGCTGCTCTCCTTCTCTCTGCATTCCCCACACCCCTTCACCTTCCTCAATCAACTGCAGCACCCTGCCCTCCATGCTGTTCCTCAAACATGCCAGGGTGCTCGTGCCTGACAGTTTTGCAATTTTGTTTGGCTTCTGCTTTTTCCTGGAATATTCTTCTCGCTCTAACCAGATATTCGCATGACTAACTTCCTTACCACCTTTAAAACTTTCCTCCAGTGAAAACTGCTCAATGGGACTTTGCTAAAAACTATTTACTTTTGCAAACTGCTCCCTATACCCCACACTTACCCTGCTCTACTTTTTTAAAGCATCACCTTCTAACAAACTAAATACTTTATTTTTTATTTTGTTTGTTGTTTATTTTCTCTATGCTCCTCTACAATGAAAGCTCCATGAGGGCAGGGAACTTTGTCTTATTTTCTGATACATCCCCAAAGCCTAAAACAGTGCCAGACATATAGTAGACCCTCAATAAATGTTAGCTAAATAAATAAGCATCTCATTAATATAAATACTTAGAGTGAAACTTCTTAGTCAAACAGTGGGCAGATTTCAAAATTCAGAGGCTTATTAGTAAATTAATAAGTAAATTAAAACACTGATTACAAAGTTTACCTAAAGCAACAAAAATGTATGGTCTGAAAATAGAAGTGCCTAGCACTCTGCAGAGGACTCACCTCCTCACTTCCTCTCAACTGTTACTCCTCTTATGACCACAAGCCACAATAATGTACAAAACCCTATCTCTGAGGAGCAGCAAACACCTTCCAACTTTGATCTACTCACCCAACAAAGGTGCTTAAAACTAAATTTAAGGACAGACCACCACTGATCTAGATGCAAAAGTCATACTCCAGGTGTTTTATTCAATGGACCTTCTCATATGTGCAAAACCCAGGGATACTGTCCTCACTTGCCCTTTCTAGACTGTACTCTTTGCCAGTTTAAACATATCTGGTTCCAACATAGGATCCTAGTTCTTATCCGTCCTGGAGCCACCCCTCTGTTAAGTCATCTGCCTGGTCTGACTTGGAGTCCTCTTCTTGCCTATTTCCTACATTTTGCTCCAACACCCAGGAGGCGGGCTTCTAAATTCATAACACCCATGCTCTCCCTTTCTGTAGAATCCATGCTCTATAATCCACCACCTTAGCTGACCTGCCCTCAACAATTCTACCCCATAGTCAAACAACTGTAAATAAAATATAAATGGAAAAAATTTTATATATGTAACATATAATTTATATGTACCCCCTAAACTGCTTGTGTGCCTACTGTTCTTCCCACTCAGGGTTATTAATGCATATATCTACATCTCCTTCTCCCTGTTATTCCTAAGCCTGGTTCCCATTTGACATTCACTGCATATTTCAGAGAGTACTTCCTCTCCTTTAGCATCTCTCTTATTACTGAGAAAAGTTAAGCCTGTTCTAAATTGTTGTTCATTTGTTTTGACCCTTTGAATCAATGAAGCAATGAAACTAAAACTCTGCTCTCTTTTTTATGTGCCCCATGGCTTTCTACTGTACACTACCAAGTGATACTCCAGCTCTGCAAGCCGCCATATATTTTGTGTTCCATTGTACAAGGGTGAGCTCAAAGTGAGATGAATATTCTTCTCTCAAACTTTCTAGTGACTCCATCAGCATAACTGATAATTATGTCAGCATAACTGATAATTTATCCAACCAGATGCAAATACATTCAGGTTTACCATTAACTCCGTTGTGTGCTACAATCCAGCACCCGCGTTATTCTTCTCAAAGCATATCTGCACATTAAGTATTCCTCCTTCACAGTCTTATACTAACTCCATCACTGCAATTTCCATCCCAGTTTCCCTTTTCTCCAATAGGAGGCACAGACTGACACTGATTTAGTGGATCCTTTTAGATTTCCTTGCTGTTTTCATTTCTAAGTCTCCCTGAACTTAAATTCACTTGTTTTTGTCTTATACATGTGGTGTCTCCGTTTCCTGTTAATTCCTGATCACCTTTTCACAAAGGACCTACAGCCAGACCTAAAGGGTGATAGAGTTGGTTTTTATTGTTCCCCTTTCGCTTATCTCCCCTGGCTTCCAGCTGGACCCAGCTGCCTCTGGCAGCCCACCATTCCAGACCCCCACTTACCCCTCCCACATCCATTTTAGGTGGCACTATTTTCTACCTTAAAACATAATGCAGCTACAATAAAAGCCTTAGGTCAAAGACCTCTGTCTACACCACTACCACCATGAATCTGTGACCTATATCTCTTTTATTTAACTAAAGATTAGGAACCTCAGACCAGGAAAAAAGTAAAGATCACACATTACCAAAGAAGCAGAGGCCCATTTGGAATAGGTAGATAAGGCTGTGGTCTGTAAATCATATTAGAAACAGACCCTCTGACTTGATAATATTCAAATTTGGCTGGTTTTTTTTCTTTTTAGATATATCCCAAGTCTCCCCACTCTCATCATTATATCTGAAACCTGAGATTTTGAATGCCAATAAGTTATGTTTTCAAACTTTTCTCCTGGCTAACAATATGTGTTGCAGTAATCAGGATTTGATATCATCTACTTAGCACTGGCTTGGAGTCACCAGATACAGGTCCTAGTTCCACAATTACTTAGTTCCACAGCTCACTAGCTGTGAGAACTTATGCAAGTTACCTAGGCTTTCTTAGACTTAGTTGCCTAAAGTAAAATGGAAATAATAATTGTAGCCTTTGGAGGTCCAACAAAGTTTAATAAAAGAACTATTTATAAATGTGTAGGCAGAGTTTAGAGAACACAACAAGGAAATATGCAGTGCCCAGGGCTATTAATATCCCTGGGCCTGAGAGGCAAAAGACGGAGCAGCTACCAGAACCAGGGAACTCAGGGAGACCTTGGTTAGAGGAAAGCAGCCAACCCAGTATAACGCAGCAGGCAGAGAGCTGGGCAGTAAATACACTAACACGACCTTATCCCTTTTCCCAGATCCCACCAGTATCTCTCATTCGCTGACACCCACCTGGAAGCCAGAGGGCAAAGGAACCTAGTAGGAACTGTCCATAAAAGTCAGCCTCCTGGAACACCTGAGCAAGAGGTAAAGAATGAGGATGGATCTGGAGGGGCAGCAGAAGATATTCATCACAGTCTACACAGTTTGCTCCTCAGCAGCCATTCTGACCAGTTAATCTGGGTGAAAAAAATCCAAATCCCCAACACAGATGACAAACAAACCATAAGCTATTGCATTATTGCAGAATGATGCCATACTCCTACCTATAAAACATGAGCTATCACCAGCACTCTAAATATAAAGGAGCAGAGGGAGGCAGGAAAAGCAAAAATTAACTTGAAATTTAGGCGCAATGTTCACTGCCTTTATAAATAGCCATGAAGCTGATTATCACCACTTCCTTTTCCACCACCACCAATTGTGTTTAACTTACCTTCTGCAACACCCGGGGATGGAAGGTGTGACTCAAACCTTCATTTATGAGTCCGTATTGGTCCATACTTTATTGAGTTGCCAGAGTTTTCCACTGACCATGAAGAATAGCACTAACGGATGTCCTAGCAACCCCCCTAGGTTACAGAAACAGCCCTCTTTGCCCTGATCGTGGAGGAGCAGCCCACTTCTTCCTTGATATTTGAGCTTATTCACTCTGGCTGATACAGTGATCCCTTTCTCTGCCTGTCACTTTAATCCCAGAGTATCCAGGGAGCAGTCTGAGCTTTCAGTTCTTCAAAACTATGACTGGGCTCTCTGATGGAAGCACTTCTCTCTGAGGCATTTCTCTCCTGAGCCTCCAAATCCACCAAGCCCAAGAATACTGGTACAGGAAGCAAAAACAACTTTAGCATGTTATTTGGTATAAAAGTGAGCAGTGCCACTCTAGCCTCCAACTCTTGCATTCCAGAGCCCCATATTCTGACTAATGGGAAGACTAACATACGTGGACTGATGGTTTAAGTCATACACCACTATCTGTATGACAGCACCAAATCTTACTGGGTGTTGTATCAGGGCTGTACTGTGACCGCTCCTGCGTCATGGGAGTAAGTGGTAAAATTGGTGAATACTCTGGGCACAAACCCACTGCAGCCCTTTCTTTGCTGTAATGTATGCCCCAACAGTGGAGGAAATGTTTTGTGGAACAGCGTGGTCACGGATACAGCACTCTAAGTCTATAACTGGTGGTGCAGGCAGAAGCACTGTGGTTAAGGAGGCAAATCTGTCCTAGAATACGTGTCTACTCTGATGAAATCAAAACACTGCTTCTTCAATGTTGAAAGAGGATTGACATAATCTATGTATCACCACATGGCTGTAAAGTACATCTGGGGAGTAATACCAAGTCATGGATCAGCCCTGGTGAGGGAAAGGCCATATTTTTGAGCTCACGCAGAGCTTCCCACACTGCTGCCATTGCCGTAGTTGTGCACAGATCTAACACAAGCTGGAGAAAGAGGCGGATGGACAGCCATCTTGCCAAGCTTGTTATTGAGGGCCTCCTCCACTGTGGATGCCGTCTGATGACACGGAAGTGGGGCACAAATGTCTCGCCACTCAGTGCCCACTGTGAGAGAAGCATCACATACCTCTCTCCCACACCTCCTATCAGACTCCAGCCCTGACCCGGAACCATATCTGCCCCATGACTACAGGAGAGGAGGAACTCTTCAAAGAGGCCACTGAATCTTTCTGATTTTCCACTCTTTTCAAAGTTAAACATTCAAGTACTTCATTTTTCCCTTTCCTCATTCCCTTGACAAAAAGTTTATCTGTGAATATCCAATCTCAGAATCTCATTTATTTTTTAATTTTATTTATTTATTTTTGGCTGTGTTGGGTCTTCCTTGCCCAGGCAAGGAAACACTGACACCTCAATTCTAATCCTTTCTGCTAATATTCTGCTTTGGCCTAGGTTTTGAAGAAGACACAGAAAATAAGGTCTCAGATGGAGGGTTTGCTCATGAACATCTAAAAATCTTACTAATACAACATCTAACTGTTGCATTAAAGGCCACACACGCACATGCACACACATTTACTTTGTCATTCATTGAACCAATATTTCTCTTTTTTTAAGATTTATTTTTATTTACTTATTTTGGCTGTACCATGTCTTAGTTGCAGCACGTGGGATATTCGTTGAGGCATGCGGGCTTCTTAGTTGCAGCATGTGGACTCTTAGTTGTGGCATGTGAACTCTCAGTTGCAACATGCATGAGGGATCTAGCTCCCCGACCAGGGATTGAACCCAGGCCCCCTGCACTGGGAGCACAGGGTCCTACCCACTGGACCACCAGGGAAGTCCCTGAGCCAATGTCTCTTGAGGTCCTATTTTTGCCATGTATGTTTTGGGTAAAGGAAGATAAATTAGTGAATAAAATATATTAAAATCCCTGCCCTCCTAGAGTTTATATTCTTTTAGGTGAAAAAGATGTTAAAGAGGAAGCAGACAATAAATAAAATAAACACAAATAAATACACAGTGTGTTAGATGGTGATAAGAGGGAAAGGCAATGGGTGGGGGGGTGAGGAGAGGGACAGTTGTGACTTCAAATAGAATGGTCAGGGGAGGCCTCATTGAGGTGACGTTTCAACAAAGACTGGAAGGAAAGAGGGAGTCTTTATATATTTAGGTGGGAAGAGCATTTCAAGTAGATGGAATAGCAAGTGCAAAAGCCCTGAGGGGGGAGCACACCAGGCATCTATGAGAAACAGCAAGGAAGCCAGTGTGGCTAGAGAAGAGTGACTCAGGAGAGTCTTGTGAGATAAAACCAAAGAGGTAATAAAGGCCAGATTGTGCAATGTTTTATAGCTCTAGGAGTTTGGCTTTCACTTTCAGTGTGATGGGCAGCCATAAAGGGTTGAAAGCAAAGACGAAGATGATCTGACTTCTTTTTAAGAGAATCACTCTGGCTGCTTATTTAGAATGGATTATAGGGGATTAAAGGCCAGTTAAGAAGCCGTTGAAAATACACACACACGCACACACACACACTCCAATCTACTCATAGGAGTTTCATCATTTGTTCCTTTTCTCATTTAATAAACATTCATTGGGATGTGCAAAAAACTACAGCTGATATTATATAAACCCTCTAGCCCACTGCCTACCCCTAACCAAGAACTTGAAAAGGAGACGGCTATAGACTGAATGCTTGCATTCTCCCAAATTCATATGTTGGAACCTAATCCCCAACATGATGGTATTTGGATGGGGCCTTTGGGAGATGATTGGGTCATGAGGACAAAGTCCTCATGAATAGGATTAGTGCCCTCATAAAAGAGGTGGCAAAGACGTCCCTTGTCTCTTCCACCATGTGAAGACACAGCAAAAAAACAGCTCAGCAGGAAGCAAGCCCTCACCAGACACCAAATCTGCCAGAGCCTTGATCTTGGACTTCCCAGCCTTCTGAACTGTGAGAAATAAATTTCTGTTGTTTATAAGCCACCCAGTCTTTGGTATCTGTTACGGTAGCACAAAGGAACTACTCTTTACAAGTATTATACTGCTGTGCATCTTGCCTGCTAGGAAGACCTGACAAAGCCCTGAAATAATTTTTGCATCCTTAATGCTTATCAAAGTAAAGAAACACAACAAAAGAGACCAAGTTTTTGGATTGCCACACAATCAGCTTACTACATTTGATATTGTTAAGACTGCTGGATGTTTTCAAAGAAAAACTGTAGTGTTCATAGAAATATGACTGCAGCCCTTAAAAAAGACACAGACAATAATAGCAATTACTTTTACTGAAAGAGATTTCCATGGAATTCAAGACAGAACTGCAGTCATTTCTACTATTAGAAAACATATATAAACATTATTCAAACTTTTTATATCCTAAGATTCCAGTAAAGGAGTTTGTTTTTAAATACCACTAAGATTATCTGAAGGCCCAAAACTCCACAGTAATCCTGATGCTGCCCAAGATGGAGGTTATGTAACAAGAATTTCTAATCAGAAAGCAAGCCGATCAGACAAGCATGAGGCAGAGTCACAGGGTTTTTTAGCTTTAGCAGGTTTCTTGTATTGAAGCATCATCCTAGAAAAGCGTTGACTTTAGAAATTGCATATATGCTCACTGCTCCTGGGATCCTAAGAAAATGAAACAGATCATCATTTCTATTGTGGTATCCTCTGGCTTAAGGTAAGAGGCTGGTTTTAGAAAGAAGTGTGATGTTGTAGGTTGAACACCATCTGTTTCATACCTTGATGACTGTTTAATGCAGTTTCTTTTCCCATCGTTGAATTGACTCACACTTATTTATATACCTCAAGACTCCTCTTGTGCTCAGCAGCAGAAGTCTTCAGTGAACACTGAACTGCCTGAACCTCTCCAGCATCTGGCTCATGTCTATTTTATCACTTACCATAAACTGTATTTATCTTTTCCATTAGAGTATAAGCCCCTTGATGAAAGGCATCCTGTCTTACTCATCTTTGTACTCACAGAACACAGTATGGTACTTAACAAATAATGTGTTCAATAAATGTTTTGAATAGGATTAAAGACAAACATAAGGCCTGATACCATAAAACTCCTAGAAGAAAACATAGGGAAGAATCTCCTTGACACTGATGTTGGCAATGATTTTTTTTAGATGTGACACTGAAAGCACAAGCAATAAAGGAAAAAATCAACAAATGGAACTACATCAAACTAAAAAGCTTTTGCACAGCAAAAGAAACAGGGGACTTCCCTGGTGGCACAGTGCTTAAGAATCTGCCTGCCGACATTCACAGAAAGATAGACAAGATGAAAAGGCAGAGGGCTATGTACCTACCAGATGAAGGAACAAGATAAAACCCCAGAAAAACAACTAAATGAAATGGAGATAGGCAATCTTCCAGAAAAAGATTTCAGAATAATGACAGTGAAGATGATCCAGGACCTCAGAAAAAGAATGGAGGCAAAGATCGAGAAGATTCAAGAAATGTTTAACAAAGATCTAGAAGAATTAGAGAACAAACAAACAGAGATGAACAATAGCATAACTGAAATAAAAAATACACTAGAAGGAATCAGTAGCAGAATAACAGAGGCAGAAGAGCAGATTAGTGAACCAGAAGAGAGAATGGTGGAATTTACTGCTGCGGAACAGAATAAAGAAAAAAGAATGAAAAGAAATGAAGACAGCCTAAGAGACCTCTGGGACAACATTAAACGCAACAACATTCGCATCATAGGGGTCCCAGAAGGAGAAGAAAGAGACAAAGGACTACAGAAAATATTTGAAGAGATTATAGTCGAAAACTTCCCTAACATCGGAAAGGAAATAGACACCCAAGTCCAGGAAGTGCAGAGAGTCCCATACAGGATAAACCCAAGGAGAAAGATGCAGAGACACATAATAATTAAATTGGCCAAAATTAAAGACAAAGAAAAATTACTGAAAGCAGCAACGGAAAAACAACAAATAACATACAAGAGAATTTCCATAAGATTAACAGCTGATTTCTCAGCAGAAACTCTACAAGCCAAAAGGGAGTGGCATGATATACTTAAAGTGATGAAAGGGAAGAACCTACAAGCAAGATTACTCTACCTGGCAAGGATCTCATTCAGTTTTGATGGAGAAATCAAAAGCTTTACAGACAAGCAAAAGCTAAGAGAATTCAGCACCACCAAACCAGCTCTACAACAAATGCTAAATGAACTTCTCTAAGTGGGAAACACAAGAGAAGAAAAGGACCTACAAAAACAAACCCAAAACAATTAAGAAAAAGGTAATAGGAACATACATATCAATAATTACCTTAAACATGAATGGATTAAATGCTCCAACCAAAAGACACAGGCTTGCTGAATGAAAACAAAAATAAGACCCATATATATGCTGTCTACAAGAAACCCACTTCAGACCTAAGGACACATACAGACTAAAAGTGAGGGGATGGAAAAAGTTATTCAACACAAATGGAAATCAAAAGAAAGCAGGAGGGGCTTCCCTGGTGGCGCAGTGGTTGAGAGTCTGCCTGCCAATGCACGGGACACGGGTTTGTGCCCCGGTGTGGGAAGATCCCACATGCCGTGGAGCGGCTAGGCCTGTGAGCCATGGCCGCTAAGCCTGCACGTCCAGAGCCTGTGCTCCGCAACGGGAGAGACCACAACAGTGAGAGGCCCATGTACCACAAAAAAAATAAATAAATAAAATAAAGTGGGAGTAGCAATATTCATATCAGATAAAATAGACCTTAAAATAAAGAATGTTACAAGAGACAAGGAAGGACACTACGTAATGATCAAGGGATCAATCCAAGAAGAGGATATAATAATTATAAACATATATGTACCCAACATAGAAGCACGTCAATTCATAAGGCAACTTTTAACAGCTCTAAAAGAGGAATTTGACAATAATAGTGGGGGACTTTAACAACTCACTTACACCAATGGACAGATCATCCAAACAGAAAATTAATAAGGAAATAGAAGCTTTAAACGCCACAATGGACCAGGTAGATTTAACTGATATTCACAGGACATTCCATCCAAAAACAGCAGATTACACTTTCTTGTCAAGTGTGCACAGGACATTCTCCATGATAGATCACGTCTTGGTTCACAAATCAAGCCTCAATAAATTTAAGAAAATTGAAATCATATCAAGCATCTTTTCTGACCACAACACTATGAGATTAGAAACCAATTACAGGGAAAAAACATAAAAAACTCAAAAATATGGAGGCTAAACAATACGTTACTAAATACCCAAGAGATCACTGAAGAAATCAAAGAGGAAATCAAAAAATACCTAGGAACAAATGACAATGAAAACACGATGATCCAAAACCTATGGGACGCAACAAAAGCAGTTCTAAGAGGGAAACTTACAACTATATAAGCCTACCTAAAAAAATAAGAAAAATCTCAAATAAACAATCTAACGTTACACCTAAAGGAACGAGAGAAAGAAGAACAAACAAAACCCAAAGTTAGCAGAAGGAAAGAAATCATAAAGATCAGAGCAGAAATAAATGAAATAGAAACAAAGAAAACAGTAGCAAAGATCAATAAAACTAAAAGCTGGTTCTTTGAGAAGATAAACAAAATTGATAAACCATTAGCCAAACTCATCAAGAAAAAGGGGGAGAGGACTCATATCAATAAAATTAGAAATGAAAAAGGAGAAGTTACAACAGACACCGCAGAAATACAAAGCATTCTAAGAGATTACTACAAGCAACTCTATGCCAATAAAACGGACAACCAGGAAGAAATGGGCAAATATTTAGAAAAGTATAACCCTCCAAGACTGAACCAGGAAGAAACAGAAAATATGAACAGACCAATCAAAAGTAATGAAATTGAAACTGTGATTAAAAATCTTCCAACAAACAAATGTACAGGACCAGATGGCTTCACAGGTGAATTCTGTCAAACATTTAGAGAAGAGCTAACACCCATCCTTCTCAAACTCTTCCAAAAAATTGCAGAGGAATACTCCCAAACTCATTCTACGAGACCACCATCACCCTGATACCCAAACCATACAAAGATGCTACAATAAAAGAAAAATACAGATCAATATCACTGATGAGTATAGATGCAAAAATCCTCAACAAAATAGTAGCAAATGGAATCCAACAACACATTAAAAGGATCATACACCATTATCAAGTGGGTTTTATCCCAGAGATGCTACAGTTCTTCAATATACACAAATCAATCAATGTGATACACCATATTAACAAATTGAAGAAGAAAAACCATATGATCATCTCAGTAGATGCAGAAAAAGGTTTTCACAAAATTCAACACCCATTTATGATAAAAACTCTCCAGAAAGTGGGCATAGAGAGAACCTACTTCAACATAATAAAGGCCATATACAACAAACCCACAGCAAACATTGTCAATGGTGAAAAACTGAAAGCATTTCCTCTAAGATCAGCAACAAGACAAGGATGTCCACTCTCACCACTATCATTCAACATAGTTTTGGAAGTCCTAGCCATGGCAATCAGAGAAGAAAAAGAAATAAAATGAATACAAATTGGGAAAGAAGTAAAACTGTGACTGTTTGCAGATGACATGAGACTATACATAGAGAATCCTAAAGATGCCACCAGAAAACTACTAAAGCTAATCAATGAATTTGATAAATTTGCCGGATACAAAATTAATGCACAGAAATCTCTTGCATTCCTATACACTAATGATGAAAAATCTGAAAGAGAAATTAAGGAAACACTCCCATTTACCATTACAACAAAAAGAATAAAATACCTAGGAATAAACCTACCTAAGGAGACAAAAGACCTGTATGCAGAAAACTATAAGTCACTGATGAAAGAAATTAAAGGTGATACCAACAGATGGAGAGATACGCCATGTTCTTGGATTGGAAGAATCAATAATGTGAAAATGACTGTACTACCCAAAGCAATCTACAGATTCAATGCAATCCCTATCAAATTACCAATGGCATTTTTTTCGGAACTAGAACAAAAAAATCTTAAAATTTGTATAGAGACACAAAAGACCCTGAATAGCCTAAGCAGTCTTGAGGGAAAAAACCAGAGCTGGAGGAATTAGACTCCCTGTCTTCAGACTATACTACAAAGCTACAGTAATCAAGACAATATGGTACTGGCACAAAAACAGTAATATAGATCAATGGAACAGGATAGAAAGCCCAGAGATAAACCCACGCACCTATGGTCAACTAATCTATGACAAAGGTGACAAGGATATACAATGGAGAAAAGACAGTCTCTTCAATAAGTGGTGCTGGGAAAACTGGACAGCTACATGTAAAAGAATGAAATTAGAACACTCCCTAACACCATACACAAAAATAAGCTCAAAATTGATTAGAGACCTAAATGTAAAACCAGACACTATAAAACTCTTAGAGGAAAACATAGGAAGAACACTCTTTGACATAAATCACAGCAAGATCTTTTTTGATACACCTCCTAGAATGGAAATAAAAACAAAAATAAACAAATGGGACCTAATGAAATTTAAAAGCTTTTGCACAGCAAAGGAAACCATAAACAAGACGAAAAGACAACCCTCAGAATGGGAGAAAATATTTGCAAATGAATCATCAGGTAAAGGATTAATCTCCAAAATATATAAACAGCTCATGCAGTTCAATATTAAAAAAAAAAAAAACAATCCAAATATGGGCAGATGACCTCAATAGACATTTCTCCAAAGAAGACATACAGATGGCCAAGAAGCACACGACAAGCTGCTCAACATCACTAATTATTAGAGGAATGCAAATCAAAAGTACAGTGAGGTACCACCTCACACCAGTTAGAATGGGCATCGTCAGAAAATCTACAAACAAGAAATGCTGGAGAGTGTGTGGAGAAAAGGGAACCCTCTTGCACTGTTGGTGGGAATGTAAACTGATACAGCCACTATGGAGAACAGTATGGAGGTTCCTTAAAAAACTAAAAATAAAATTACCATATGATCCAGCAATCCCACTCCTGGGCATATACTCAGAGAAAACCATAATTCAAAAAGACACATGCACCCCAATGTTCATTTCAGCACTATTTACAATAGCCAAGTCATGGAAGCAACCTAAATGCCCATCTACAGATGAATGGATAAAAAAGATGTGGTACATATATACAATGGAATATTACTCAGCCATAGAAAGGAACTAAATTGGGTCATTTGTAGAGATGTGGATGCATCTAGAGACTGTCATACAGAGTGAAGTAAGTCAGAAAGAGAAAAACAAATATTGTATATTAACGCATATATGTGGAACCTAGAAAATGGCACAGATGAACCTGTTTTCAGAGCATAAATTGAGACACAGAAGTAGAGAAAAAATGTATGGAGACCAAGGGGGGAAAGCAGCAAGGGGTGGGGGTGGGTTTGTGATGATTTGGGAGATTGGGATTGACATGTATACACTGATATGTATAAAATGGATGACTAATAAGAAAATAAATAAATAAAAGAATCTGCCTAGCAATGCAGGGGACACGGGTTCGATACCTGGTCCAGGAAAATCCCACATGCTGCGGAACAACTAAACCCATGCTCCGTAACTACTGAGCCTGCACTCTAGAGCTTGCAAAAACAGAACCTGTAAAAACAGAGAGTAGCATGGTGGATGGGGGAATTAGGAGTGGGGGTTGGGGGAACTGGGAAGATGTTGTTTAAGGATACAAACTTACAACCACTAGATACTTAAGTCCTGGATATCTAACGAACTGCATAGTGATTTTAGATGACAATACTGTATTATAAGTTTCAAAGTTGCTATGAAACCAAATCTCAATTTTTCCTGTCTCACACACACACACACACACACAAATGATAGAGGTGTTATCTAAAGCTACAGTTATAACCATATTGCAGTATATAAATGTATGTAATCAACATGTTGTATACTTAAGCTTATGCAATGATATATGTCAATTATATCTCCAAAAAATTAAATAAAATAAATGCATTGATTAAAATAACCAAACTGATATGACACTGGTATTCCCCAATCAACACCCAGAGATGTTCTAGGATCTCCTAACATGTATCTTAAAGATATTTATAATATTTTGTTCTTGGACTCTCTTTCCAATTATCCTCTCATTCGTCTTAGCAATAAACAAAATGTTTACCTCAATTTACCTTCCAAGCTGGCTGAATTATGTTTTTTGCATTGTGCTTTCCATCAACTTCATTTTCTACTACCAAGTCAGTTGTAGAAAAGTAACAGAAACTGCAAATTCTGTCAGTCTCAGGAAAGAACATTCAAACTCTCATTTTTTGGGTCTCTCTTTACTTTTATTTTAATATATGATCATCAAATAAAAATTTTAAAGCAATGAGAAAAGAGAAAGCTACCATTACATTCAACATCGTTGTTTTATTGTGACTTCTTATGTGCCATATTTCATAATAATACCTTTCTCTTTCCTCGACTCCTCCTCAAGATTTCCAGTTTGTTAAACTTTCTAGTCCCCCAAGTCCTAAATCTAGAAGCTGCCATTGACTTTTCCCTCCTCTTTACCCTACCCACAGAATATTCAGTAAGTCTCCATATCCTCCAATCCTCCCTTCACAGACTCACTCATTACTGTCCTTTCCTTCCCTCTTTACTGTCCTTTCCTTTCCACTATAACTGCTGAACTCAGCTATTACAGTAGCCTCCTAAAAGGTCTTCCTGATTCTGGCCTATTCCCCTTCTGGGTAACAACAAGCTCAACCTTCCTAAATCATCATCAACATCATGTCACATCCACGTCTAAAAGACATTTTTAATTCCTTTATCTGATATCCAAGGCCATACATGATCTGTGTTGGTTTGCAAACTGGGGAGTTCCCCAGGTGAAATCTGAAACTGGTCCCTGCACACACAAAGGGCAAGAGAGACAGAAGAAAGAAGTACTCTACTCCAGATTGGTAGATGGCTAATTTAATAAGCAAGGGAACTTACATACAATACTTCTCTTGGGTGGCCACAGTATGAATAGATCTCTGCGCCCATGTACCAGAATCTGCGAAGCTTACAGAGATGCCTTAACTGGATTCAGCCATATGTACCATCCAGATGAGCTCAACAGTACACTGCTTTCTCAAGTCTTTGTCCTTGAAAACGTCTCCCACAATAGGAAGAGTGGGCAGGATATACATTCCAAGGACAAGGGAGGGGGCAAGGAGCCTCTGATTGCCCAGATCCAGCTTGTAGGTCAACCGGTGGTCACACCCCTCAACGACCTCCTCCAACCTGCCTACTTCCCCATCTTCTCCTCACTCACTGTCTGCCTTACTCATGGCCCTCCAGCAAATTAGGTCCTTTTAAGTTCCTCACACTCACCCATCTCTTTCCCACAGCAGGACCTGGGCACTTTCTGTTCCTTTCAACTAACATCCTCCCTGGGATCTTCAGGGACCTGGTTCTTTCTCATTCCCCAACTTTTAGATCGGATATCACCTGCTGAGACAAGCCTTCCCTGAACATTCTTTATAAAATGGCTCTCATTCACCAGTCACTTTCCATCCCATTACCCTGCACTTTGTCTTCACAGCAATTATGGCAATCTATAAGGTTTTTGCTTGTTTATTTCTTTACTGTTTATTGTCTAGTTCCCTTCACCAGAAGATAATCTCCACAAAAGTAAGAATTTATATCTCTCATTTATTGCTGTATATATAGTTCATTGAATAATTCCAGCCACAGAGAATGTGTTCAATAAACATGATTGAATAAATTAATGAATTAATTCATATGTGAATAAGTGAACTATAGATTCGAGGTCACACTGAGGTCAAATTCCAGATATACTTTTACCAACTGTGTGATCCAATAAAGCTACTTAGCATCTCTGAGTCTTCATTTCCTAACCTGTAGAATAAGTCTAAGATAACTTCTTCATACGTCAACTATGAATATTCAGTCAGATAATATTTGTAAAATTCCTACACAGAGACTAGCTCACAGTAGATGCTCAGTAAGTGCTGCTTCCTTTCTCCATCTGATATCTGAGTTCCTCTTCTGGTAAGCTGCCTAATGCCCCAGGACTCTGCTAGAACTGGAGCCCCCTTCAACCTTTCCACTTTTTCTCTGGATTAGTCATATCCCCTGTTGAATGGATAACATAGTATTTATCTCAAAGGGCTGTTCTGGAAAAGTGATAACAGTGGTTAAAACATTTAATTATTACTCTTACTGCAACTTAGAATTGTCCAGAAGAAAATGCAAGGTATGATAGGCAATACTAGTGACACCGATATCCAGTATTCCTCCCCTTCCCAACTGTTTTAATAACACACCTCTTGGGACTTCCCTGGTGGTGCAGTGGTTAAGAATCCACCTGCCAGTGCAGAGGACACAGGTTCGAGCCCTGGTCCGGGAAGATCCCACATGCTGCGGAGCAACTAAGCCCATGCGCCACAACTACTGAGCCTGCACACTAGAGCCAGCGAGCCACAACTACTGAGCCCTTGTGCCACAGCTACTGAAGCCCATGCGCCTAGAGCCCATTCTCTGCAACAAGAGAAGCCACTGCAACGAGAAGCCCGCGCACCACAAGGAAGAGTAGCCCCCGCTTACCACAACTAGAGACAGCCCGCACACAGCAACGAAGACCCAACGCAGCCAAAAATAAATAAATAAAGTTATTTTAAAAAGAAAACTCTAGTTTATATATCAACTGGATAATATTTTCTTAGTCCATTTCCCAACTTTCCTTTAAAATCCATTTGAGTACTTTAAATTAC
Organism: Phocoena sinus; assembly: GCF_008692025.1. Taxonomy (NCBI): domain Eukaryota; kingdom Metazoa; phylum Chordata; class Mammalia; order Artiodactyla; family Phocoenidae; genus Phocoena; species Phocoena sinus. The sequence goes on along the minus strand of NC_045763.1, from coordinate 61,431,813 downwards.
ACAATTTTTATTAAAAACTAAAAAAATTTTTTAAATCTCCTGAGCAAAAAAGCCAGGTGTTGGAAAGGATATGGAGCAACTGGAGTTCTCATACACTGTTAGTAGTCTTGTAAACCAGTACACTTTGTAAAATGATTTGGCAGTATTTACAAAGCTGAATATATGACAGTCCAATGACTCGATAATTACACACATGGATATATAGCAAAAATATGTACATATTTATATTTGCAAAAAGACATGTTCTAGAATGCTCATAGCAACACTTCATGATAGTCAAACACTGGAGACTATCCAAATGCCCATCAAGAATGGATAATGAATAAATTATGGTATATCCACACAAAGGAACACAGCAAGAGAATAAAATCTGCACCCACACACAATATAGATGAAACTCACAAACAATATTGAGCGAGAGAATTCATACACAAAAGAACATACTATAATGTTGTTTTTAGATACAGTACAAAAATGGGGAAATATGCTGATAAAAGTCAACATAGACTTCTAGGGTAATGACTAGGAGAAAGCACAATGGAGACTTTTCAGATACCTGTAGAATTCTGTTTCTTGATCAGAATGCTAATTATATGGATGTGTTTGATTCGTGAAAATTCACAGATTATTTATGATTCACTTATTTGCAATTTTCTGTATATAAATTATACTTCAATTTTTAAAAATTATTTTTAAGTCCCACAATTAACAAAAGTTAAAAGAGCTCTAAAGACAAAAGTAATGGGCAAAAATATTACACAAAGTCTGGGAGAAATTTCATTTTGGATAACACTGGATTAAGAAGTTAATCCATTAGACCATGTACACTTTAACCTCTGAAACAGAGCTCTACCACCCAGGAAGTAGGTACAAAATCAGCTCTGCTGTTTCCCACTTCCACCAGCTTCCCACCAACTCAGAAACACAGATTCTGTTCTAACCAGAAAACTGGGAATTCAGAAACCTGATAGCTGTGAGTCATAGTCAGCTTTCTCCCTCTCTATCAATAGTCTTTCTGCATCTATTCTGAGACTATTGTCCTGGCAACCTTTTCTCCCAACAAGACGCTTGGGGTATTACAGAATGTGTTTTTCATAAAATGTGATGAGCAATATTGGATACAGAAGGCCATGTATGCACGGAATCCTAGTTGCCATGGTAGAGATATCCTAAGATTCCTTAGAATATAACCTCTCTCGGGTCGTCCCTTGTGGTCCAGTGGTAAAGAATCCGCCTTCCAATGCAGGGACGTGGGTTCAATCCCTGGTCAGGGAACTAAGATCCCACATGGCAGGGCAACTAAGCCCACGTGTCTCAACTACAGAGCCCACATGCTGCAAACTACAGAGCCCATGTGCTCTGGAGCCTGTGCACTACAACTAGACAGAAGCCCACATAAAGCAATGAAGAGCCGGAGCACCACATCGAAAGATCCCCACATGCCTCAACGAAGCCTGCGTGCTGCAAGTAAGACCCGACGCAGCCAAAAAAAAAGGAAAAGAATATAACCTCTCTCAACTGATGAAAAACCAAGGAGTCAAGGCAGAAGATCTCTCCTGTCAGTTCCTTCTATATTTCAACTGAGAGAAATCCAACTCAAGTAACATTGGTAAAAAGGTGGAGTCTGTTGGAAGAATTCTAGGTTGTCCCATTCAACTGAAATATATTTTGAATAACTTCAGCGAAAATGGGCAGAGATCCTGTTGGGCTCCAGAATCAGTTGGGGAGGCAATATCAGGATGACTTTCTAAGTGCAAACTCTGGATCTAGACTGCTTGAGTTTTGCACCTGACTCTTCTACATAATCCCTGTGCCTTTAGGACCAACCATATAATACGTTATGTAAAATATAATAATGCATGTAACACACATGAAACAGTGCCTAAAGTAGCACAAAGTAAGCATTCCATAAACAAATTTTAGCTGCTATTATTAATACAGGGATTTGTTGGGAATTATGTTTTCCAGAATCCCCTTCCCTATAGTTGGAATTGGCCAAAAAAGGAACTTACATGAGATTTGGCAGGTGGAAATGAACAGTGACTATTATGCTTAAGAGTCTTTTCAAAGTCAGATGGAAAGACACAAAAGCCAACTAGGTACCAGTTCATCCTTTCCTCTGTTCCACATCCATCCAGCTCTTCTTTGCAACTGATGCACTTGACGACCATCAAAAGCCCCAGAGCTAAGGCCACACACTTGGCTACTGACACACAGAGGTGAAAGCTACAAAGAGAAGGAGCTACAAAGCTTCTCCTAAGCCTCTCTATTCACTCCATCCTCACAGTCCCAGTCAGCAGCTGTGCACGCTGTACATTTCAGATTCCCCTGCAAGCTCTGCCTTCTCCATCTACACCACTACTTCAAGAAGACTGATTAGTGATTTTTTTTTTCTGATCCACCAACTTCTCATTCTGGAATTTTACTTCCCTAAGGCCTCCCAAAATTGTATAAAGTCTTATTCCTATAATAAATCCCTTATCCCATGACATTCACAGTGGTTCTGCTTCCTTTATTGTACTCTGACTGATATGATTATTGGTACTGGGTGTGGTTCCAGGGAAAGAGAACCTATAATTTATTTTTAAATTAAAATTTCTATTTTGAGGTAAAGATACATTCACATGCAGTTGTAAGAAATAATACAGAGAGATCCTATGTACCCTTTACCCAGTTTCCCCCAATGGTAGTATCTTACAAAACTATAACTCAATATCATAACTAGGATATGGGCACTGGTATAGTCAATATACAGAACATTTTCATCATGACAAGGACCCATCACAATGCCCTTCTATAGCCATACCCTTTGTCAAAAATCATGTAGGCATAGTTGTATGTTTATTTCTAGGTTCTCTGTTCTGTTACATTTATCTATACCTATTCTGCTGCCATGCAGTCTTGATTACTGTACCTATATAATAAGTTGAAATGGGTGGATTGACTCCTATCATTATATTTTTTTAATAAAAATTGTTTTAGCTATTCTAGTTCTTTTGCCTTTCAAATAAATTTTAAAGTAGCTTTATCTATAGCTACAAAAAATCTTGCTGAGATTTTAATAATAACTGTGTTAAACCTATATATCAATTAAAGAAGAATTGATATCTTTACTATGTTGATTTTTCCTATCCATGAACATCGTGCACCACTCCATTTAAGTAGATAATGTTTGATTTCTTTCATCAGAATTGTATAATTTTCAGCATATAGTTTCTGTACATACTTTGTTATATTTATTTCTAAATACTTAATTTTTTGAGTGATTGTAAATGGTATTGTATTTTTAATTTTGGTGTCCATTCTTAGTATAAAAGAATACAATTAAATTTTATATATGTTCATCTTGTATCCTGCTACCTTGCTGATCCCACTTTTTAGTTCTTGAAGACTTCTTGTTGATTTGGGGGGCTATTCTATGAAGACAATCATGTCACCCGCAAGCAGGGACAGTTTTATTTCTTCTTTTCCAATCTATTTGCCTTTGATTTGGGCTGATTAGGGACATTTTCTCTGATCCTCCAATTCCTTCCAAACTCCCTAATCTCCTCCCATAAATGTGTAAGGTTTAATCATCAACTTTCTCATTCCAACCAGTCTGGAGTCAGCCTGTAGTCACCATCCTCCACCTGGGTGGGGGCCTTAGTTCCTGCAGAACTCAAAGACTGTATCAGATTGTTATGTATATCCCTTGAGGAGGAACTAGGACTCTGTTTTATTGCTAAACTATTGTTTCTCGACTGCTTTTCCTTTGTTCCTGCATTCCCTTACTTCCCTTAAGATCATTGATTACTGAGACCTGTTCAAGGCCAAGCACTGTGGCGAGGCTTAGATCACAAAATGGCTTAGGCCAAAATGGCTTCTCTTATGTCAAGAAAGCCATTCCTGGTTCTCTTTCTCCAGGGACACCCTAACCTATCTGCTTACACTTTTATCTACTTAGAGAATACATAAAGAATCATGAGCAGAAATATGGACAGTAAGGGCCATTCTGGCAAGGTCTCAGATAAAAATAAGTAACGTGTTACTGGAAACTGGAAGAAAGGCAAACCTTGTTGTAAAGTGGCAAAGAACTTGGCTGAATTGTGTTCCCATTCTAGCGTTTTGTGGAAGGAGAACTTGCAAGTAATGAAACTGGATATCTAGTTGAGATTTCAAAGCAAAGTATTGAAGGAGTGGCTTGGTTCCTCCTGACTGTTTATAGTAAAATGTGAAAGGAGAGAAGATGAATTGAAAAAGAAAATGTTAAGCAAGAAAGAACCAGGACTTAAGGATTTGGAAAATCCTCAGCCTGCCCATATTGCAAAAAATGAGAAAATGTATTCAGAAAAGAGCCACTAAGGGTGTGGCCAAACAGCCATTTGATAAAGAGATTAGTATGAGTATGAGTCACTGCCTTAATCAGGCACCCCAGCAGAAACACTGCCAGTTTGAACTGAAGAAGACAGAGACAGGATGAAATGAAGGAAGGCTATCAGGCTTCTTAGATTCTACAAGACCAGATCATAGAGTTATCCAGCTGCCACTGTGTGGTATACTTCAAAACCACAAGAAAAAATAACCCTGAAGGCAATTCAGAGGTCATCAAGGCTGCCTCCTTGGTTTCAAAGGAAAGAGGTTGGTATGGGCAGGGGTGTGGGTGGGGGTGGTGGGGGGAAGGGGGTGAATTGCCTCAGTTTCACCAGGCCAGACAGCAATCTCTCAGAGCCATGAAGGTAAGGTGACTGGAGCCTTGGGGGCAGGGTCACCTACAGCCTTGGTGACCCTTGTGACTCTCAGCTGGCAGAGTCTTAGGGGTGAGACCCATGCCAAAGAGAGACAGATGGAAGAAAGGAAATAAGAAAAGAAAAAGAAAAAAATCTTGGTATCCATATAAGTCCTAGACCCATCATCCCCCTGCCTCATTCTCAAGTAATTCAAAATTACTCATTTAAGATTCATCATTTAAAGTTCACCTTCTCTACCACTTCTAAGAGGTATTCTCTGACACCCAACTCCACCACGAGACTGAATTAAGTGTTCTTCCTTCATGTTTCTATAACACTTGGTGCATACCTTCTTTAATAAACTTACCACACTGATTTTTCATCATATATTTATATATCTATTATCTCCATTAGATTACAAACATCTTGAAAGCAGACACCATGTTTTGTTCATTTCTGTAATCTTAGGGTCTAAAAATATTAGAAATTATTCCAACATATTAAAATGTTATCAATGATTATTTGGGGGTTGTGTAATAGTAAGTGATATTTATTCTCTATATTTGACATATTTGTAAGTGTTTTACAAGAGTTATTATCTTTATTATTAAAAAAAAAACACCTTATGACCCAAATTTGCTGCATTTCCCTCATTGAATATTGTTATCACTGAGGACAAAAAGACAATCTTAACTGTGGCAGACCCTTGTCTATGTGAAAATAGTATATCTCATCAATAGTTTTCCTTTTGGTTATCTTCTAAAATAGAAAAAAACTATTGAGATAGTCAATACTCTCAGCTTAATTTTTTTCACTTGATATTCCTTTCTCCCTTTTCAAATAAAGGAAACTTTCTCACCTTAAAGAATGACGCAGGCATAAGAAGGCCTACAACTTTTACCACAGAGAGTAGTCAATAAAATCTCCTAATAAAAATGCTATTGAGTGGGGCTTCCCCGGTGGCGCAGTGGTTGAGAGTCCACCTGCCGATGCATGGGACATGGGTTTGTACCCCAGTCCGGGAAGATCCCACATGCCGCGGAGCAGCTGGGCCCGTGAGCCATGGCCACTGAGCCTGTGCATCTGAAGCCTGTGCTCCGCAACGGGAAAGACCAAAACAGTGAGAGGCCCGCGTACCGCAAATAAATAAATAAATAAATAGATAAAATAAAAATAAATCAAATTTTAAAACTCATATGTCATAAAAATAGATACCAAATGTGTATACCTGTGTAAAGATATTATTATTACTCCTTCATTTTATCATGCCATTATATTATTTCCTAGATATATTTGAGATACTGATTTTAGTAATCTTTTTTAAGAAAAAGAAGAAACCGGTGTGGGGAAAAGGGAACCCTCCTGCACTGTTGGTGGGAATGTAAACTGACACAATCACTATGGAGAACAGTATGGAGGTTCCTTAGAAAACTAAAAATAGAGCCACCATATGACCCAGCAATCCCACTCCTGGGCATATATCTGGAGAAAACCTTACTTCGAAAGGATGCATGCACCCCAATGTTCATTGCAGCACTGTTTACAATAGCCAGGACACGGAAGCAACCTAAATGTCCATCAACAGAGGAATGGATAAAGAAGATGTGGTACATATACAATGGAATATTACTCAGCCATATAAAGGAACAAAATAATGCCATTTGCAGTGACACAGATGGACCTAGAGATTGTCATACACACTGAAGTAAGTCAGAAAGAGAAAGACAAATATCATATAATATCACTTGTACATGGAATCTAGAAAAATGGTACAGATGAACTTATTTGCAAAGCAGAAGTAAGAGTCACAGATGTAGAAAACAAACTTATGGTTACCAAGGGGGGAAAGAGGGATGGGAAGAATCGGGAGGTTGGGATTGACATACATACATTCATATATATAAAATAGATTACTAATGAGAACCTACTGTATAGCACAGGGAACTCTACTCAATGCTCTGTGGTAACCCAAATGAGAAGGAAATATAAGAGCGGATATATGTATATGTATAACTGATTCACTTTGCTGTACAGCAGAAACTAACACAACATTGTAAAGCTACTAGACTCCAATAAAAAAAATAAAATATTTTCAGTAAAAGAATAAGAAGAAAACTTTCAAAATATCTTTATCAGTATTCTCATTTTAGAGCTAAGGTAACTAAGACCCATGGAATTTAAGTAGACTCCTCAATTAGTAGCAGAAGTCAAGTGAGAACCCAAGTCTCTAGTCTGACAGTCAAAGGTTCTTTCAATATATTAAAATACTTTGCAAACTTTCCTTTATTGTTATATTTTTTATAAGCAAATCCATAAATGTATATGTGATAGGGCTGCTTCTAAAATGGTCCCCAGTGATCTCCTGGCTCCTGAGAATGACTCCCTTGTGTAATCCTCTCCTCATGTGTGTGGGCTGGAACCCAGTGACTTCCTTCTAGTGAATACAATGCAGTTAAAAGTGATGGGATGTTACTTCCAAGATTAGATTATGAAAGACTGTGCCTTCTGGCTCTGACACGCACTCTCTTGCTGGTGCTCTTTTGTTTTCTTTGCTGGCTCACTCTGATGAACCAGGCTGCCATGTGGAAAGGCCCATGTGCCAAGGAACTGAAGACAGCCTCAGTCCAACCTATGAAGAACTTAATCCTACCAATAACCACTGCGTAAGCTTGGACACAGATCATTCCCCAGTTAAGTTTCAGATAAGACTGCACTCTCAGCTGACATCTTTACTGTAATCATGTGAGAGTCCCTATGCTAACCTGTGCCCAGATTGCTGATTCACAGACTCTGTGAAATAATAAACTTTGTTGTTTTAAGCTATCAAGTTTGGGGGTAAGTTGTTGCAAACAGTAGAAAACTAATACCAATTTTGTACCTGTAAATGTAAGGTTACCATACAAATACGTAGAAATGTAGTAGTTGCTTTGGAACTGGGCTGAAAGGATTTTGAGGAGGATTACTGAGAAAGTCTAAGTTGCCTTGAATAGGCTGTTAATACAAATCTGTATTTTGAGAATGTTGCCAGTTAAGAGAGCTCAAAATGAAGTGCAAAAACTGGAAGGAGAAAAAAAAAAAAACTAGAAGGAGAATCCCTATTATGGAGAATCAGAAAACTTAGTGACATTGTCACCTGCAATTATGTGAAAAAGAGAATGTATACCACCAGCCACCATGCTATGAGGAACCCCAAGCAGCCACACAAGAGGATATTTAGAAGTGTTGTCTGACAGCCCCAATTGAAGTCCCAGCAAGAACTACTTTATTCCAGGCATGAAAGTGAATGAGAAAGGCTTCTTATGATTCCAGACCCGTTTTCAAGTTACTCCTAAACAGAGTCTTCCCATAGATCTCTGACATAATGGAGCAGAGATAATTCATTCCTATCGTGTCCTCTCCAAATTCTTGATTCATGGAATTTGTGAGTATAATAATATGTTTGTCATTTTATTCCACTAAGTTGGTGGTGGCAAGTTATGCAGCAATAGTAACTGGAACAGAGCACATCAACAAAAGTTGCAATGGGATCAGAAGGTAATACTCAAGGACCAAGGAGAACAAGACATGTCGGTGAAGGTCAGCCAGGAAATAGGACAGCATATGGACCAGACGCTTCACCCCTGGTGCTGTGATGTCATTTGCATAAGCTATAACCAGATGACATCCCTAGGAAATAAAAGGAAAAGTTCTTGAAAGGTGAAAACAGTCTTGATATAAATGTGAATTTTGAACTGAGTATAAATCTTTAAATTAACTAAATATTTATTTAAAATACTCTATGTTCTAGACTGGAAGTGACTGAGTTACCTGCAAGTGGCAAGATTGGGAATTTCCCACTGTTTGTAAAAATGGGGATTCCAGAGCAAAACTGCTTTCAGTTTTAAAAAAGTAAAATTACATTTATGAATTCTTGAGTTGTGCCTGTAAATTTTAAACACCTCACACTTACAATTATTTATTTGTTTTAGTATCTGTATTCTTTATTGACAGTAAGCTTTCAGAGAACTGGGATCATGATTGTACTGCCCACTGTTATATTCCTAGCTCCTAGCACATGATTTGTCACATAATAGAAGCTCAATAAATATTTGTTGAATGAATGAATAAACAGAAATACATGCTAAGGATCACCATGGTAAAATGCTATCATTGACCAATAAGTAATTTTAGCAAGCATAAATCTTCTGTTCACAATCATAAGCACTTTATTTTCTCCAAATTAATCTCAGTTCTGAACTCCCTAGCTATTGGACTTCAAGAATATTATCCCTGGTCATAACCAGGGCTCTCCTTCTCTTCCAGTGTCACACTAGTATTCAGGAGGCTTATTTTGTGCCCTGAAAGCAGGAGCAGGGCCTCTAGTCCTTAACTATAGGACTGCCTTCTTCACTGCCTTCTTCAGAGTCCAAGCTCTTGAAATCTAACAGCTCTTTGTTGCTTCTGTACCTCATTGTAGGCATGAGAATCTTAAGTAAAGCTGGATTGTGATTCCATTTCCCTGGATGCATTGCGCAAACATTCCTGTCTGGATGCTGTTATTGTGATGAAACTAAATAAACTACTGGTCCTTTGCCAAGGATCCTCAAGGGTCTCCTCAGAGGCATGAGTTATAGAGGATGAAATGTAAGTAGCGGAAAGCATTCATGCTGGTACCTTGGAGGGATTTACAATGAGGGTCCAGACTACTTTTCCAAGATGCCTCAGTACTAATTACCACAATACTTCTCAGTTGAGGACAAAATATCCAGCACTTTTGCAATAAAGACAAAATTATCCTAATGACTACATAAATCCTCCCACAGCAGCCACATTACATCTTAGGTCAATTTTCTAGAGATAATAAGTACACTCTGCAAAAACACTGTACTGTCTCCACACAGCAAAGATCACTCATCCTTTATAAGCTGCCCTGGTATGCAAAGGGATACACCACCAAGCATGTGTGCCACAGTGGCTAGGATGGCTTGTCTGAGGTCCTCATTTTTAGTGCTGCTGCATCAAGTACGGTCTACAATTTAGCAGGTGTCAGGGAACACAGACTTCAAGTCCTGATGATTAGGAAGAAAGCTATCAGGTATATCAGTTAGCTGAGTTCACTCCAGATGCCATACACTGAGACCTAATTTAATTAGTTGAAAAATATAATCTTTATCACTCTAATGGTAAGCAGTTTAAATGGAATGGCTATCACTTTTATTATGAAAAATATTATAAATGTAAAACAATATTACCAGCTTCCATAAATATTTCATATAGATTCTCCTTTGTGGTTGTTGTTTAACTATAGTAAATATAACTAGCACACTTTAATTTGCTCCATCATCACCAGTAACTAAATAGTACAGATACCAGAAACTAATTTTTTTGATAAAAATCAAAGAGGAATCAAAAGAATTTCCTTCCAGAAAGCAGAACTGTCCCCAGGTTTATTATCCTGGATTTATCTGCATAAGAATAAACATCCCTAGGGAAAGAGGAAAATTCAGTTGCTTTTACATATAAAATTGACTACATTGTTTTTCACTGTTATCCATTTATTTGGCTCATGCATTTACTCTAGAAGCTGTCCTTTGAATACATAAAACTGGATTTAAACAAAAAATTCATTTTAGTTTAAGGAAGAGTTAACATATCTTCCCTCTAACATCTTCCTATTCTCAGTAGGTCTCAGTAGGGTGTTTTAAATGTATTTCAAAACACATCACATTCATCCTAGTAAAAATCCTTAAAACTGATTTTTTAAGTTGACTAATAAATAAATGAATAAATGAGGGTGCCCAATAGCCAATATCCATTAGAATGAACAAGTATGGGGCAGTGTTAAGGACCTGGGACCCGAGGGGGAGGTGGAATATCTCATTAAATAAACATTAATTACTACTCAACACTATTACTATTGTCACGTGTGTCAGGGTACTGGGTCTTTGCCTTATCACTTTGTGATAAGGTTAAAATCATAATCTAAGGGGGCAATGGACAACTAAGAGACTTCAAACTTTTGCTTGGTGATCCAAGGGTTTTTGTTATTAAAGCAAATTTCTCTGAATGCTAATGGGAATAAGGAGACACATTCATGATTCTTTTGCATTCCTGTATATCTTGCAAGTAAGGCACTAACAGACCTTAGCTACATACTATCTTTCCAAAAATATCTGCAAACAGCTATACAGATAATGTCTCTCTGAAGCAAAAGGCAGGTATGCTTACTGCCTATTATAAAATGCTCAAATTCCCTAAGCTGAAAGTTCCTCTCCTGTAACATAACCCGCTGCATACACAGGTGGCATCTGTCACTCTTGTCATCATCATGTGGGAACTGGGGCTCCAAAACTGCTGAATGGTACTCTGGCTACTGCTATTTATATTAGTAATAAATTGTCCTTTGACTCCTGAGTCTCATGTCTTCTACCATCATCCGTGAGACTGTGTAGCAGGCTAACTTGTTAGCTGTAAGTAGGGTAAAACCAGACTCTCTGCAGTTCCTGAAAATGAGATGTTCAAGAATAAAAGGAAATATTCTTTGTACATCACCATAAAGTATGGCTAAAAACACAAGTGTGGCGGTATATGGCTTAATACATTAACTCTATTACTAAGACAGCATGAGTATAATGATGCCTTGTCTTAGGGAGGGTGATAAATTAGCAGAAAGGCAGTTAAAGGCAGTTACAGTTTTTGAGTTTCAAAACCTGACGCTTCATTTTCAGGGTGTGAGTTTCTGAGGTCCCAAAATCTGAGCCCTTAAAAACATAAAATGTATGCTTTAAATAACAGATTGGAAAGAATGAAGGAAGTCACATCACATCACCTGCAGGCTAGACGAAGACTCCCTTTTACAGTGGGGATGTGTGGCAAGGGGAGGAAAAAGAGAAGGGACAGGGAAAACAAGAAGGCTGTATGCTGTTTGTTCCCTAAGAAAGCGCCCTTAGAGGCTGGGGATTGGGAGGCAGAGAAACCCTGGAATCCGAGAGGAGTGAGGATCTGTGTCCTTCATTTGCACACAAAACAGAGAGGAACTTGACAGCTGCAGCATAATAGGAGAAATAGTAGATAGAATGCCTCTGGGGCTTGTCTACATGGAGAGATTTCCCCTTCATCATTGGGGTCCAGGAGCAGAGCCAAAGGTGTTTCATACACAAAGTGGGGTACAGAAGCCATGAGATTGAGACAGCAGAATACAGTAGTAACACACATAGACCAATTACTGAAAGAGGAAAAAATAATATACATCTCAGCTGGTGTCATAGCGGATAGATGACAACAACCAAGAATGAGTCCCAGAGCTTCCATAAGTCCTCTGGAACTTACATACAATATGGGGGAAATGTGTAGGAGGACAGGTACCCCTGAAGTGATTGAACTAATATTTAATCTTTACCAGCAGGCAGAATAAGGGTTTGAAATAAAAATTGCTAGGAAAAAAATGAGTGTTTTTTATTTGTGTGTTTGTTTTGTACATTGTTTGTGGCCTAAAATCTGCACTTGCTAGACCTGTATTCCTAAAACAATCCATTTTAAAAACACATTTACTGTGTTCATCATTTTTTAAAAAAAAAGGAAAACTATGTCTTCTTCTATGTTCTTGGCCAGAGTCTCCTGAATTGTCCAGCTCTTGTTATTTGTGGATTCCCAGAAGTGCAGTGAGACTGAAACCATGATGCAGTCCACCTGACATTATTTCTACAGAAAGGGATTTTAAAAATCTTCCTCTAGCTAAACAAGTAGGAGTCCTATAAATAATGGAAACTATTCCCAACCTCAACCTACCCTCCTCTATTACTGCTTTGCAGACACAGAGAACTGGCAATTTCAACTCAATACACATTTCCTCTGTATAAGTAAGAAGGTAAATGAAATTTTATTTACAAGAGTCTCAATTCCACATGTAAAATTTATACCTATAGTATTACTCAGAGCCTGGACAACCTTAAGATCATACATTTTCTGAATCTCTCTGCATTCTTTCAAAATTATACCTTAAGGGGTCCATTTTTATCTCAATATATTTTGAAAACAGGAATGTTAAATGAAATTGGAAAACTAGATAAATTTGCAATCTTCTGTGAAGCTTTTTATCCTAGAAAATTTTAATCAGTTTTTATGACAATAAAACAGCAATTCCAAAGGTTAAATTATTTTCATAGTTTCTACCAAGCCAAGCCATGCTAAAGGGGCTACCTATTTAGCTATGTCCATAAAGGAACTCAAGGTGACAAGAGCAAAGGAGAGAAAAGTTATATGATTTAACAAGGGCACTTGATAGAAAGAAGTCACCAATCCCAGGTAGAGGTTATGTTTGAGAGACAAAAATAGAGAATAAAATTGTACCTCCCCAAAATAAATCTTCCAAAAACCTGCCTTGTATATGAACTTCTTAACCCAGTATCTATGATATTCCTGCATCATATTGATGTTATAACTCTCTATGAAATGTTCCCTAACTTGTGATTCCCCCCCCCACCCTAGCCTTCTTTTCATGCACATATAAGTCTTAAAAACCTCTTAAGGTCTAACCCAAATCTCTCCTTCCCTCCCTCTCTCCCTCTCCCTCTCTCTCTCTCTCTCTCTCTCTCTCTCTCTCTCTCTCTCTCATACACACACACACACATATACACTTAAGTCTTAATTTATATCTCCCCACTGATAAACCCAAAAGACCTCTATAGCTCTCATTGCCAGACCAGTAACACCTTTTTGACCTTCCAATCTGTTACTTATGTCTGACCTATCCAATGGACCTTGATGTTATGTGAGGGTTGGAAATGTGACTAATATAAATTTCTTATTCCCAAAAGAGCCTAGATCTCTGCTGGTACTCAATAAACCATTGGTTGAATTGAAGCAACTCTGAAAAAGCTTCCTTGACTCTGCCAGGAAAGTATCTTGCAATATTCCACAAAGAGGAATCTAGCAGAATGACCCTAGTTTAAGTTGCTGACTATGGGAACTTTATGTAGTAGCTAACTTGAAGAAATATCCATAGATACCAATTACGACTTTCTGTTTAGGGCTTTTGTACTCTGATCTCCATGTTTTTCATTATGAGAGATAATGGAAAACTAAATTTAGCTTTTCCCAAAGCCCTCTGTTTTAGAGATTTATGTTACAAATAAATGAGTAAAGGGGAAATGAACCAGAAACAAATGGATGCTATTTCCCTCAAATCAGACATGATTTTAAAAATTTAAGACAAAGGTGATTGGAGAAAAAAGAAAAAAAGCATCACCCTGAGTATAATACTTTTCAGAAACTTGTACCAGATATCTTGATAGCACAAAATCATTTAGATTCATCCATCCATCCCTGACAAACAATACATAAATGTAGCCTGTAATATCTTCTTTATTAGGCTTCAAGATATGTTCCTCCTTCACTAAATACACATCCCTCCCTTCTAATCTAATCTCACCAACTTTTTTCCCAATTGTACATTTCTTGTACTTAGCATCATGACATCTTGGTAAGCAGTATTACAGAGAAAATAAAAGATTTTTAAAAGCCAGGGATTTTTTTCTTGCTTCATAATTTTATTTCAACACGAGTTCTGCACAAAAAACTATGCATGAAGGTTAAATCAATATACCTAACCTTATCCTGACTCCAGCTTTCAGGTAAGAAAATGTATTTGTTACCTAACATTTTTAAAAAATAACAATTAAAATAAAAACAACTATATTCACTGAAAATTACGTTAAAAATTATTCTCATCTTGGGAAAACACTTTTAGTGCAAACATGTTAATGAAACAAAAAAATGCTAACCCTAAAATGATGGTGATGATTACATAGGATGTCAAAGACCAAGTTTCATATCCAAGTTCCTCTATACACTAGCTGTGTAACCCTACACTAGTTACTTAAATTCTGAGTCTCAGTGTCTTCATCTTTAAAATGCTGCTAGAAGGATTAAATAAGAATAGTATATGTGGGGCTTCCCTGGTGGCACAGTGGTTGGGAGTCCGCCTACCGATGCAGGGGACACAGGTTCATGCCCTGGTCCGGGGGGATCCCACGTGCCGCAGAGCGGCTGGGCCCGTCAGCCATGGCCGCTGGGCCTGCACGTCCGGAGCCTGTGCTCCGCGGCGGGAGAGGCCACAGCAGTGAGAGGCCCACATACCGCAAAAAAAAAAAAAAAAAATAGTATATGTGAAGCTCCTAATACAGAATCATCAATAAATGCCAGTCTCCTTTAGTATCATTTAGAGACTTCTTGCAGTCATATGTAACAATTATCATGGTTTACCCAAGTAGGGGTTTATTTTTATCACATTAACAAGACGACTGGAGGCATAAAGTCCAGGGCTGGTGCAGTGCTTAAGAAAAGCATCCAAGACCCAGACTCCCTTGTGGATCTACCCACTTTAGCAAATGGCTTAATCATTATGGACACAAGATGGCTGCTCTACTTCCAGACAACAGTTTGGATTCATGTTAGCATAACATATCTTTTCCCATCCCTTTGCTTTTAATCTTTCTGTGTCATAATATTTAAAGTGGGTTTCTTGTAGACAGTATGGTTGGATCTATTCTTTTGAATTTATACCCAGAGGTAGGATGGTTGGATCCTATGATAATTCTATTTTTAGTTCTTTAAGGAACCTTCATACTGTTTTCCATACTGGCTGCACCAACTTATATTCACATCAATTGTGTACAAGCATTCCAATTTCTTCAAGTCCTTGCCAGCATTTATCTTTGTTTTTTTGGGTTTTTTTATATAACAGCCCTTCAGGCAGGTGTGAGGAGACATTCCAGTGTGGTTTTGTTTTGCATTTCCCTCATGATTAGTGATGCTGACCATCATTTCATATACCTGTTGGCCAGTTCTATATCTTCTTTGGAAAAATGTCTATTCAATTCCCTTGCCCATTTTTTAATCAGGTTATTTGTGGGGGTTTTGTTTTGGGTTTTTTTTTTTTTTTTGCTATTGAGTTGTAGGAGTTCCTTGTATATTTGGGTATTAACTTATCAGATACTTTCTCCCCTTCCATAGTTTGCCTTTTTACTTTGTTGATTGTTCCCTTTGCTATGAAGAAGCATTTTAGTTTGATGTAGTCTCACTTTATTTTTGCTGTGGTTTTGATGTCATATCCAAGAAATCTTTGCCAAGACCAATGTTCCAAACTTGTCTCATATGTTTTCTTCTAAGAACTTTATAATTTCAGGTCTTACATTTAAATCTTTAATCAATTCTAAGTTGCTTATTGTGTATAGTGTAAGAGAAGGGTCCAACTTTATTCTTTTAGATGTGGATATACAGTTCTCTCAGCACCATTTGTTAACGATACTATCATTGTATATTCTTGACACTCTTGTCGAAGGTCAGTTGACCATAAATGCATGGATTTATTTCTGGGTTCTCTATTCTGTTCCTTTGGTCTATATGTTGTCTTTATGCTAGTACCATAGTATTTTAGTTACTGTAGCTTTGTGATATATTTTGAAATGAGGACTGTGATGTCTCCAGCTTTGATCTTCTTAAGATTGCTTTGGCTATTTGAAGTTATTTGTGATTCCATATGAGTTTTAGGATTTTTTTTTCTATTTCTATAAAAAAATACCATTGGGATTTTGATAGGAATTACACTGAATCTGTAGATCACTTTGGGTAGTACAGACATTTTAACAATATTAAGCCTTTGAATTTGTGAACACAGAATGACTTTCCATTTATTTGTCTTTAATTTTACTCAGCAGTGTTTTGTAGTTTTCAGTGTACAAGTCTTTCACCTCCTTGGTTAAGTTAATTTCTAAGTATTTTATTCTTTTTGATGTTATTATAAATGGATTGTTTCCTACTTTTCTTTTTGGATAGTTTGTTGCTGGTGTATAGAAATGAAACTTCTTTTTAATTGAAGTATATAGTTGATTTACAATATTGTGTTAGTTTCAGGTGTACAGCAAAGTGATTCAGTTATACATATATATGTATATATCTATATTCTTTTTTAAAATTTTCCATTATATAGTTCATCGCAAGATATTGAATATAGTTCCCTGTGCTATACAGTAAATCCTTGTTGTTTATCTATTTTAGAAACAAAACATTTTGTTACGTTGATTTTTTACCCCGCACCTTTACTGAATTCATTTATTTGTTAGCATCTTTTATTGTGGAGTCTTCAGGGTTTTCTATATATAAGATCATGTTATCTGCAAACAAAGATAATTTTACTTCTTCCCTTCTGATTTGGGTGCTTTTCATATCTTTTTCTGCCTAATAGCTCTGGCTAGTACTTCCAGTACTATACTGAATAGAAGTGGTGAGAGTGGACATCCTTGTCTCTTTCTGATTTTAGAGGAAAAGCTTTCAGTTCTGCACTGTTGCATATGATGTGGGCTTTCCATATATGAGCTTTACTAAATTGAAGTAAAATCCTTCCATGACAAGATTTTTGAGAGTTTTTATAATGAAAGGGTGTTGAATTATGTCAAATGATTTTTCTGCATCTATTGAGATGAGCATGAGATATTTATCCTTCATTCTGTTAATATGGTGTATGAAATTAATTCATTTTCCTATTTATTTATTTATTTGGCTGCACTGGGTCTTAGTTGTGGCATGCAGGATCTTCGTTGCTACATTTGGGATCTTTTTTTTTTTTTTTTGATTTTGGTCTTATTTACTTATGATTAATTCACATGCACTAGTTTTCATTTTATTTATTTATTTTTTTAACATCTTTAATGGAGTATAATTGCTTTACAATGGTGTGTTAGTTTCTGCTTATGTGGGATCTTTGTTGTGGCATGCAGGTTCTTTAGTTGTGGCATGCAAACTCTTGGCATGCAGAATCTTTTGTTGTGGCATGCAAACTCTTAATTGAAGCATGTGAGATTTAGTTCCCTGACCAGGGATCAAACCCAGGCCCCCTGCATTGGAAGTATGGAGTCTTATTCACTGGCCCACCAGGGAAGTCTCTCATTTTCCTTTGTTGAACCATTCTTTTATCCCAGGAATAAATCCCACTTGAGCATGGCATATGATCCTTTTAATGTGTTGCTGAATTCATTTTTCTATTGTTTTGTTGAGAATTTTTCCATCTATGTTCATCAGGGATATTGGCCCATAGTTTCCTTTTCTTGTGGTGTCCTTATCTGGCTTGGTATCAGGATAATGATAGCCTCATAAAATGAGTTTGGAAGTGTATTCTTTTCTTCCATTTTTTTGGAAGAGTAAGAAGAAGTGGTGTTTATTCTTTAAATGTTTAGTGTAATTCAACAGTTAAGACATCTGGCCCTGGACTTTTCTCTGTAGGATGTTTTTGATTACTGATTTCTATAAACCTCCTTATTTGTTATAACTCTGTTCAGGTTTTCTATCTCTTCACAATTCAGTCTTGGTAGGTCGTCTACCTAGGTTGACAACTTCTAGGTTGGTTGTCTGCTTCTAGGAATTTACTCATTTCTTCTAGGTTATTCAATTTGTTGGTATATAATTGTGCATAATAGCCTCTTATGATCCTTTTTATATCTGTGATGTCAATCGTAATGTCTCCTCTTTCTTTTCTGACTTTACTTATTTGAATCTTCTTTTTTTCTTAATTAGTGTGGCTAAGGGTTTGCCAATTTTGTTTATCTTTTCCAAAAATCAACTCCTAGTTTCATCAATTTTCTATTTTTCCATTCTTTACTTCATTTATTTCTAATCTCTATTCTTTCCTTCCTTCTGATAACTTTAGGCTTAGTTTATTATTTTTCTACTTCTTTGAAGTGTAAGGTTGTATTGTTTATTTGAGATATTTCTCCACATTAATGTGAGAATTTATCACTATAAACCTCCCTCAGTACTGCTTTTGCTGCATCCCATAAGTTTTGGTATATTTTGTTTTCATTTTCATTTGCCTTAAGCTATTTTCCAATATCTAATTTCCTTTTTGATTTCTTCTTTGATCTAATGGATATTCAAGAGTATATTATTTAATTTCCCCCTATTTGTGAATTTTCCAATTTTCATTCTTAGTTGATTTTTATTTTCATTCCATTGTAGTCAGAAAAGATACTTGGTAAAATTTCAATCTTCTTGAATTTGTTAAGACTTGTTTTGTGACCCAACATGTGATCTATCCTGGAATAAGTTCTGTGTGTGCTGGAAAAGAATGTGTATTCTGCTGTTGGTTGGAATGTTCTATATATGTCTGTTAGGTTTACTTGTTCTATAGTGTTGTTCAAGCCTACTGTTTCCTTATTGATTTTCTGTCTGGATGTTTTACCCACTATTGAAAGTAGAATATTGGCATCTCCTACATTGTGCTGCTGTCTTTTCTCCCTTCAGATCTGTCAATGTTTGTTTTATATATTTAGGTGATCTGATGTTGGGTCCATATAAGTTTATAATTGTCATATCTTCCTGATGAATTGACCCTTCTATCAGTCTATAATAACTTTTTTTGTGATAGCTTTTTACTTAAAGTCTATTTTCTCTAATATAATTATAGCCACCTCTGCTTTATTTTGGTTACCATTTGCATGGTATATCTTTGTCCATCTTTTTACTTTCAGCCTATATGTGTCCTTAAATCTAAAGTGAGTCTCTTATAGACAGCATATAATTGGATTGTGGGTTTTTTAATCCATTTTTTAATCCACTCTATAACTTTTGAATGAGGAGCATTTGCATCCCCCCCCCCCCCCCAAAAAGTATGTATGTTGAAATCCTAACCTCTAAAGGTATCAGTAACTGGGGATTAGGGGAGGTGATCAGGCCATGAGGGTGGAACCCTCATGAATAGAATTAGTCCTCTTATAAAAGAGATTCCACAGAGCTCCCTAGCCTCTTGCATTATGTCATGACACAGTGAGAAGTCTGCACTCCAGACGAAAGCTCTCATCCAAACATGCACCATGATCTTGGACTTCCAGCATGTAAAACTGTAAAAAACAAATTTCTATTGTAAGCTACCCAGTCTGTGCTATTTTGTTATAGCAGCCCAGAAAGTCTAAGACAGCTTCTTTACAATGATTCTTTTGAATTCTGGCCAGGTAATTCATATATTTCCATTTCTTTAGGGTTAGTAACTGGAAATTTATTTTATTCCTTTGGTTGTGTCATGTTTTCCTGATTCTTCATGTTCTGTAGTTTTGTGTTAAGGTCTATGCATTTAAAGAAAGAGCCACTTCTTCCAGACGTTATGGATTGGCTTTGACTGCAAAGATCTGCAACCTGGCTAGATTCTGGAGCTTTGTACCTACGTGCCCCAACCTCTCTCTCAGGATCCTGTAGTCTCTTACTCCCTTTGGTGTCCAGTTGTACTGGGTTCTTTGGCATTCGATGTGAGGTGGGATGGACTGGTCTCTCAGGGAGTGCACTGAAAACTGATGATGTTGGAGACATGTTCCACTCCTCTCCCTCCTTATTAGGCGAGAGGTGTCAGTGCTGTTTTCTCAATCTTGTAGATCTGTGCTGGCTTCAGGGACCCTCCTTCCTCTTTTCCTTTGCTCTTATCTGTTCAAGGCTTCCAAACAATGCTGATTCCTTCAGCACTTGGTGTGAGGCAGGACGGAAACCAGCCCTGTGGGATGCCCAGTGAAAGACAGGGAGGCCAGGCATGTGCTCCATCCCCCCAACCCGCCACACACAACTGTAGAAGTCACAGGCTCAGCTGATCTCCCTTGGCACTGAATTGTGCCAGTCTGGGGGAGGAGTTGAAGCAGATCAAGTTAAATCCCTCTTTTTACCCATTTCAATGCAGCTGTGTTCAGTTCTGTGTCTGGTGTGCTGCAACTTAATTGGATTCTGGATTTCTCATAAACATAAGATGGGACTGCCTATTCCACCATTTTTCTGACATAGCTCGGAATACTCAGGTGAAATTCATTTTAATGATACATTTATTCTTAACCCAATATATCCAAAATCTTATTTCAACTCATAATGCATACATATAAGGTGAATGCATACATCCTAAACCTGAGTACAGAAGCATAACTAAATAGAGGAATATTCTTCTCAATAACTAGAAGTATGAAAGTAGATCACCCAAGTCTGGTATGGTAACTCCATAAAAGCATAAAGAACTCAGGTTCCATCTAACGTTCTTCTACCCACCTTGAGCATTTGGCTTTTGTCCTTATGGTCACAAAATGACTTCTATCTTCAGGAACTGCATATGCATTTTAGGCAGGAAAAAAGTTTAGGGTAAAGTACACAAAAAAAGGAGTATGCCAACTGAGGCTGTAATCAATATTAACAAAAAAACTGGCTTTCTCATTAGCTCCATCCAGTAGAATTCCACATACATCTCACTGTCTGGGTCATATAGCTACTCCAAGTTGCAAAGGAGTCTAGAAGATGAGTGTTTTTCATGGTTTCACTGATGCCTCAAAAGAATAAGGCTTCAGGACTTCCCTGGGGGTGCAGTGGTTAAGAATCCGCCTGCCAATGCAGCGGACACAGGTTCAATCCCTGGTCTCGGAAGAGCCCACATGCCGCGGAGCACCTAAGCCCATGTGCCACAACTACTGAGGCTGTGCTCTAGAGCCCACGAGCTGCAACTACTGAGCTTGTGTGCTGAAACTACTGAAGCCCACGTGCCTAGAGCCCGTGCTCTGTAACAAGAGAAGCCACCGCGATGAGAAGCCTGCCCACTGCAATGAAGAGTAGCCCCTGGGGCCACCACTAGAAAAAGCCCATGTGCAGCAACGAAGACCCAACACAGCCAAAAAAGAAAAAAGAATCCATAAAAAAAAAAAAAAAGAAGAAGACTTCTGTTAGTAAAGGAGCAGGGAGGGAGGGATATTGATTAGGTAACTAATTTATAACTGAATGCTATGTAACACAGGTAAAATTTCTTTCATTGAATTTAATTATATATAAACATTTTACAAATAAAGTAACAATAGAAGGACCTACTTTTACACATAGTTCTTCACAAATGAATTTACTCAGTGATTCAATTAAATTTATGACTTATACAGTTAAACTTCAAAGAAATGTCGGTGATCCTAAAGGAATTAGACTGAATCAAAGAGAATTTTGGTAACTCTAGTCCTTGTTCCTTTTTGTTAATTCTTCAGTGTCTGTAACTATTTACCAGATAAACAGTATCTTGTTCTAAGTCCAAAGTCATAAACCCTGTCACTTGAGAGATAACATAAATTAGTAAAAAAAAAATGGGTAAAAATATTTTGATTACATATTAAGGATTACTGAATATTCTTCAAATCTAGAGAGAAATATGCTTTTTTCCATTTTTCTTGAAGTACACTAACCTTTGGATATATTTTTCATTTTCCC
Source organism: Phocoena sinus (assembly GCF_008692025.1). Taxonomy (NCBI): domain Eukaryota; kingdom Metazoa; phylum Chordata; class Mammalia; order Artiodactyla; family Phocoenidae; genus Phocoena; species Phocoena sinus. Next base: position 61,409,872 of record NC_045763.1, on the reverse strand, counting down.
ACTTTTAAGACATGGTATAGAGAAATAGTTCTCTACTGTGAGAAAACTAACAGTGCAAGCACAATTGATACATTGATAATGCCGACGCTATTGGCATTGGCAACTAGAATGGAAAGCACACTGTGAGTGCGTGTGTCTGTGGTATATAGGAGAGAACCACCCTATGTAAAAGGGCTCCTACTACCCATTTATTACCACGCAGAAGCTCAGATCCAGTGTTGCCAGATTATGTTTAGGATCCAGATATTTTATATGAAATTTCCTGAGTTTTAACTGTTGGCTCAAAAAAAAACCTTAAGAACAATGTACGAAATAGACATATCAGATTTGGATTATGACCTATGAATTGGATGCTTCTGCTCTAGAGAAAAACCCAGAAATTTTGCAAAATGCCAGGTCACTGAAAAGCAGTTCAAGAACATCAGATTTTGGACCTGGTACAGAGAGAAAATAAAACCAGTAGGCCAGATTTGAGGGAGAAGGAAAATAGAGATCACGCATGATATGCCTTGAGTCATAAAGGTATAATAGGTGCTTTAATTATATTTTGCAAAGACTCTTTGTATAGACTTCGGACCCATTTTAAATACTTTTCAAATAATGATAGTAACCAATGCACTTCAATAAAAACAGGACTGGATAGAGTGGCTGTTACCAGTAAATGCTAATAAGGGTCAATAACTGTTTGGCAGACAAGGTACTAGGTCTTAACTTTTGATCTACAAAAGTCTCCAAGGCTATATATTAAATAGGAGCAAAAATCTTTGGAGGGATAAAAAAAGAAAACTACAAGTTGGATAAATAAAATTTTAAACCAAATAGCAGGATGGTTTAAAAGATAGTCTTTGGAATTAAGCAGATCTGGTTTAAAAGGCCAGGACTTGGCCACTTAGTTCCGTGAAATTTAATAAGATTTAAATTTTTTTTTTAATTTACTTCTTTAAAGCAATCAATTTTCTCATCTGCAAAATCTCGCTAATGATAGTTCCTATTGTAAGGATTACTGTAATGCTTAGACTATATATGTAAAGGCACTTAGCAAAGTACCTGGCACATATTAAAATCTTCAATTACCTGATATATAGATTCTCTGAGGTTATGCATATATTTTTATGTATATTTAAATATACAGTATGTCAAGAAAGCCACTACGTGCAAAGCAATTCCACCAGTTTTACCAGTGTCAAATTATTCCTTGAAGATTTGAAATACTTATACTATACTCATTCTGTAGCACTTAGGTTATACCGCAGGGTATTAGTTTTTTTCCCTGGTTACATCAGCATTTTTTTAACTTAAAAAGAAAAACATGTGCCCTAAAGAAACAGCTTAAGTTTTACTGTGTTTTAAAACCACAATCTCATTTTTGCATGGATTTAGCAAATCAGGGGGTGTTTTTCTTCAAGGAAAAGGTGAGAATTTGAGTGGCTGCATTTGACACATGTGTTGGTCAAATGCCCACTGAAGCTTGGAAATCATCGACCATGTTTCTCTCATGGAGCAATAGGAACAAGACAGAACATGCCTGTGATCACAGGTCTCCCCTTAGGGTTCTTTTGAGCATGGGAGAAGAGTACCACATTTGTCATCACTTTTTGAAATCCCAGAAATTGCCTTTCAGTAGAAGACTCTGTTCCCTATAAAACTATTTTCTACATTTTTCCCAGCATCATGCAGGCCGGGACTACCTCTGTGTTGTACGCAATTATTGTATTCTATCTTATACAGTAAGTGCTCACCAAGTGTTTGTTGCGTGAATGAAGCAGAGTCCCATCTTTTTATGTTGATAGTTCCCCTGGTAGACAAAATTTGAAATGTTCAAAACAGCACTTAAAGTTTGCTCCATTCGTTTGAACAATTAATTACTCATATTAGTTTTGAGTGAAATAAGCAAGTCATTTCTTATGGGGTTTTTTCCCCACAACAATGAGCATATAATAGATGTTCAATAAATATCTATTAAACTAAGCTTAACTTCTAATCTTTTCCATTTCCTTTTACAACAACCTAGCAAAGCCAAAGGATACACAGGTTGTTCCTGAAAATAAAATGGCAATGTAATGAATTCATAAGACTGGAAATCCACAAACCATGACAGGAGAGCTAATTTTAATAAAAGAGGCAGCATATGTGTTTTGAGTTGAGAAAGAATAAAACATTCTTATTCTAAATTAACACTAATTTTTCCTTAACTATGAGGCATGTTGAAGAGAGAAGATAATGAGCCTATCTGGTTTAAAGTCCAAAATGATTGCATTAAATAAGGGCATCAGGATATTCTGTGACTGCAAAACTCATCAGGTTACCTATTACAGCATTCAGTGGTGACCTAGTTTGAGCAATTTGAACAAGGGAATTAAGGTTTCGTAGAGGAGAAATGACAGCAATTCCAGTTACATAAATGTAACTAATTCAATAAAATACCATTTTCCCCCTAGAATTTATTAGCAATCAACTAGATTAAATAAGTCTATATACAGACAGTTCCCATTAGTAACCTCTCTAATAATAAAACAGGTAGCATCATTCTGGATAATGTAAAAGGCTTGACTCTAAAAAGAACAGATGTGACTACAAAATTAAAGTACAACAAAACAAAACCTGAACCCTGAAATTTTAGGAAAAACATTTTGTTAATTTATTAAGTACATCTCACCAATTCTTGTATATATGGCTGAAACATTCCATATATGCTTCAACTCACACTGAGTAGGAATTTAGCTTTTGCCACATATATTTTCTACTTCACTTCTCTGTGAGGAATGTATAACTATATTTGCCTTAAATATGTAAATTTAAATTTGTATTTAAATTGTCTTAAATATTTTGCTTTGAATTTGTAGTGGGACTAACACACTTGAGAAAATGCATTAGGAAATTTATTCACTTCCTAAACCATGTGAATTCCAAAGGGAAAGTATTTTCTTATTTCTCAGAAGGTAAAGTAACATTAGAAACTAAAGAAAGGGGGCTTCCCTGGTGGCACAGTGGTTAAGAATCTGCCTGACAAATGCAGGTAACACGGGTTCAAGCCCTGGTCCGGGAAGATCCCACATGCCATGGAGCAACTAAGCCCGTGCGCCACAACTGCTGAGCCTGAGCTCTAGAGCCCACGAGCCACAACTACTGAGCCCGCTTGCCACAACTACTGAAGCCCGCGCACCTAGAGCCCGTGCTCCGCAACAAGAGAAGCCACCGCAATCAGAAGCCCTCACTCCACAGTGAAGAGTAGTCCCCGCTCTTCACAACTAGAGAAAGCCTGCACGTAGCAATGAAGACCCAAAGCATCACAAATAAATAAATTTATTTTTTAAAAAAAGGAAGGAAGACGTCTGTGTGATTAGATAACATGATAACAGAGACCAAAAGTTCACTGCAAAATTCTGAAATCCTCCTCTCTCTCTTCCTTGTCTCTATGCACATCTCTCCTTTCCCTATCTCTATGACAGAGCAACCACGAGACAATATTTCACGTATACCAAATGTTATAAATACTGCCTAAATCCTAATAAACAGCTTTTGCTTCTGTTGATCTATGTTTCTGTTTCCTAGTTCATTCATTTCTCTTTTTTTGCTTCCTTTCATCAATTTTTTTCAAATTTTTGTGCTGATACTTCAATAATTTGAACTATTTTCAAACAGCTATAAAAGAAACTCCATGTACTTTTTTTTTTAGCAACTTCAATGAGCAGAAATTTCAATGACACTCAATTCTAAAAATGTATTGTAATTTTCATTGTGATTTCCCCTTTGTCTCATGTAGTAGTCCTTTTTTAGTTTACAAATCTATGGAGCCTTCCTAAATAATTGTCTATTCTTCACAGATGTAGAGAACAAACATATGAACACGAAGGCGGGGAAGTGGTGGGGGTGTGGGTGGTGTGGGATGAATTGGGAGATTGGGATTTAATATATATACTAATATGTATAAAAAAGATAACTAAATAAGAACCTGCTGTATAAAAAATTAAATAAAATTCAAAATAATAATAATTGTTTATTCTTGACTTCTAATTTAATGTACTGTGTTCAGAGGACTTGCTCTGACCTTCACTGAGACTTCTTTTGAGAACTACTACCTGTACCTAATGCCACTGTTTATAACTGTTTTATGTACCCTTAAAAAGAATGTATATTTTCTACTTTAGGGTACAGATCAAGCTATTATTTTTGTTCAAGATCATTACATTTTTATCTACTTGATCAATTTCTGATAATGGTTTGCTAAAAATCTCCCAGTATCTTTGTGAATTTATCAAATTTACCTTATAATTGTGTCAGTTTTATATTTTGAGACAATGCTGGGTACACAGAAGTTCATAATTTTTATATCTTCTTAGTTAATTCTTCCTTTATTATTATGTAACAATCTTTATCTCTGCTTATGCTTTTTGCCTTAGTTTCTACTTTGTATAATTTTGTTTTGCCAACTATTTTAAATTATAATTTTCCTGATATATATTTTAATTATCTCTTTATTTTCTATCTTTCTATGTGGTTTTGTTTCAGATTTGGCTCTTGGATACATCATATATTAATAAATGGATTTTGTAATGTTTATCCAATCTAATTATGTCCTCAGTAGTGAAGATTAATCAATACACACTTATTGAATCTTCATGTGTACTATCACCCTGGTCATATTTCTAACATTTTCTTTTTTGTTTTCATTTTTTCTCTTTTGCTGCATTCTGTTGGATTGTTTTACATATAACAACAATAATGATGATGATGATGATGATAAATAAAATTTAGCATTTAGTGTAGGGTATATATTATAAGGGCTTTACACGTACAAATTCATTAAACCTTCACAACAACTCTATAAGAGAAAGACTATTAAGATCCCCATCTTGCATTTGAGGAACTTGAGGCACTGAGAGGCTAAGTAACTTGCTCTAGGTCACACAGCCAGTAAGAGATGGAGCTAGATCTGAACTTAACAAGTCAAGTTCCAAAAATTACACTCTTAACCACCACACTGTCCTCTTCTTAAGGTACCTTTTACAATGATTTTTAAATGACTCTGGTTTCAGAAAAGGATTTAAACTTACATCTGTAAGAATTTCCAAACTACGAACATTTTAAAGAGTCTGACATCAACAATGGAAAATAAGCACAAACTTTCTGAAGAACTACTATAATCTTACTCTTCTATTCATTGCCTAAAATTGAGAAAGAGTGGAGGAGAATCACCACACGGCCTCATGATTCTTTTAAGTTGCATTTTCGAAGTCCAAACCATTTACAAATTAAATTCATTCTAAGAAAATCTATTTTGACTTGTAGAATATAGAGCAAATGATGATCCAGGGTTCTTTAGCCTAGGTTTTAAGAAAGTTTGGCAGCTTCTGCTTTATGCTCTTTGGACCCTAAGCTGGTATGTAAGAAGTTAAGTAACTAGAGAGAGAGGACCTGTGGAGTGGCCCTGAAGGATGCAATGCAATGTGGAACACAGGCCACATGAAGAAGCACAAGTGCCAGAGATGTGAGTGAAGAAGCCCTTCTCAATCTTCCAGTCCCCAGCCAGTCTAGGCATCGCAGCTGAGGGACTTCATGGAGCTGAAACAAACCATCCCCATTCTGCCCTCTCCAACATGAGAAATATTTAAATGTTGCTGTTTTGAAGCTACTCCACCTCTTTCACTTCCACATCAAAGTCTCACACTGGTACATATAATTGCTGAAGCTTATGTCACATGCCTGTGGTAGCTGTAAGGATGTCCACAGATCTCCATCCTGACTCCTCCATTAGGGGGCTGGGAAATAACATGAAAGTTTCTCTCGTATATGAAAAGATAATGGCACCCATGAATAAGACAGATGGATACTACACATACCTAACAGTCATGATGTGGAAATGTGACCAACTAACCCTGGATCGTGGAGAGCAGGGACTTTAACTGCTGAATTAAGAAAGAACTGAAAAGAATCTAGCAGATGCATAGCAGTCACAATGTGTTAAATAAACGACAGAATTATGAAATGCTGATCACATTTTGCATATCTCTCATTTCAACAGATATTAATATCTGTTTCATGGTCGGAAAAGAGTTTCGTATATATTTTTTCTTTTTGATGACTATCATAATGTGGGGATGGGGGAAGCAGAAGTAGTAACAGCTTCTGAGGACTAGTAACGAAATTGTTTAAGTGAAAATGGACATAGAATAGTTAAGATAGCCTAATTAAACACTCACAGACATAAAGAACAGACTTGTGGCTGCCAAGGGGAAGGGGGTTTGGGGAGGAATAGACTGGGAGTTTGGGATTAGCAGATGCAAACTATTATATAGAGAATGGATAAACAACAAGGTCCTACTGTATAGCACAGGGAACTATATTCAATATCCTGTAACAAACCACAATGGAAAAGAATATGAAAAAGAACATATACATATATATACACATATATGTCACTTTGTTGTACACCAGAAAGTAACACAACATTGTAAATCAACTATACTTCGATAAAATATAAATTAAAATATATATATAACCTAGTTAAGTTATTGAATTTCAAGGACAAAGAAATAATACTTCAGTCACTCAAGAAGAAAACATATGTGATAGTTAATTTTATATGTCATATTGACTGGGCTACAAGGTACCCAGCCATTTGGTCAAATATTATTCTGGGTGTGGCTGTGAGAGTATTTCTGCATGAGATTAACATTTGAATTGGTAGACTGAGTAAAGCAGACTGTCCTCTCTAATGTCGCTTAGACCTCATCTAATCAACTGAAGACTTGAACAGAACAAAAAAACTGAGTAAAAGGGAAATTTACCTGCCTAACTGATTGAGCTGGGACATCAATCTTTCACCTTCAGACTAGAACTTGCACCAATTGGCTCTCCTGGTTTTCAGGCCTTTGGACTCAGACTGAAACTACACTGCCAGCTCTCTTGGGTTGCCAGTTTGCCAACTGCAGACCTTGGGACCTCTCAGCCTCCATAAGCATGAAATATATATATATATATATATATATATATATATATATATATATCTTATTGGTTGTTTCTCTGGAGATCCCTGGCTAATACAAGTCACCTACAAGGAAAAAAAAATCAAGCTAACCTCAGACAGCTCCGCGATATTCAGTGCTAAAAAATAATAGAGCAAGTTTTTGAAGGAAAGAAACCCAATGTCTACAGAATCTTGACGAAGGTAACCCAAGAAGTTCATACATTGCCAAATTGTACTTCAAACATAAAAGTAATAAATATCTTCACATATGCAAAATCTCAGGAACACATATCTATAAGCCTTTTTTGGACAGAAAAATCTACTTGACAGTGAAATCCAACCAATCAAGAGATGAATCGACATAAAGATTTTCTTAAATAGAGAAGCTGTGGTGAAACAAGTGATAGCAAGACTTGTGGTTAGAGAACAGCACGTAAATGTCATAAACTTGAAAACATGAAAATGACAACTTACCTAAAAAATTAGCAGGAGGAGGAAGGGATGGGAGTAAACATAAAAGTACAAACTATTTTCATTTATCATTATAGCAAAATAATAGATAACATTTAAAAAATACATCATAAAAACATGGCTCCAAAGACTTCACTTTTTTCATAACCTTTTGTTGTTAACCTTAAAAGGATACTTTACAAAGTAATATCTCTTTTCATGGATAAACAGTCACTTAAATTTAGCAATTCTTTCCATTTCACCCATTTCTTTTTCTTCCTTTAAAATTATATGAATTTAATGTCAACTTAAATTTAAAATGTTTAATATAAAAAGCAGTAGAGGGGGCTTCCCTGGTGGCGCAGTGGTTGAGAGTCTGCCTGCCAATGCAAGGGACACGGGTTCAAGCCCTGGTCTGGGAAGATCCCACGTGTCACGGAGCAGCTGGGCCCGTGAGCCACAAATACTGAGCTCTGCGCGTCTGGAGCCTGTGCTCCGCAGCAAGAGAGGCCACGACAGTGAGAGGCCCACGCACCGTGATGAAGAGTGGCCCCCGCTTGCCACAACTAGAGAAAGCCCTCGCACAGAAACGAAGACCCAACACAGCCAAAAATAAATAAATGAATAAATAAATTTAAAAAAAAAAAAAAAAGCAGTAGATATAATCTTATTATTAAAAAATTATTTCTCTCTAATGTCTATATGGAAAGGTACATTGGAAAATACTAGAAAACTTTTTTTATATTTCTGAGAAAAACTAAGAACATTACATTCCACCAAAATGTTTTTCACGGGCTTCCCTGGTGGCGCAGTGGTTGAGAGTCCGCCTGCCGATGCAGGGGACACGGGTTCGTGCCCCGGTCTGGGAAGATCCCACATGCCGCGGAGCGGCTGGGCCCGTGAGCCATGGCCACTGAGCCTGCGCGTCCGGAGCCTGTGCTCCGCAACGTGAGAGGCCACAGCAGTGAGAGGCCCACATACCGCAAAAACAAAAACAAAAAGAAAAACAACAACAACAAAAAAAATGTTTTTCACATTTAAATAGCAACAAACATTCTCAAGCATGAAAGAACCCAGGGAATATAACAAACTTGAGACTTTTCTGGGAAAAAAATGTATACTTTAAATTGTGCCAATAAAATTAAACCAATAAAGAAATGAATGTATAATTCAAATTATTTTTATTTTAATATAATGAGAGCTGAAACCATCTTCATCCACACAGCTTACTGTCTATGTTCACACGACTTTATTATTCCACTGTCCTCATCAATATAACTTTACTATTCCAAGAAACTCTTGCCCAGGAAGATAAAAATAACATTTTTGTTCATTACAAGAATTTTACAAAAGATTCATAAACTCTTCAATAAAAAACAGAAATAACAGTTTACACCCCCAGACTCTGGACCCATCACCTCAAAATCCACAAATTTTAAACTATTAGACTATGATTCTTACCCAATTCTAATCAAGCCACTACACTGGAAGTCCAGGCTTAAACAGGACTCCAAGACTCTCATAAATATCCCAACTTTGTCCTCCTCCCTCTAAGATGCTAAGACACTGTCAATTCAGTGTTTCTCCTTACTGTGGTAAGAATAAATGCGGCTTTGTCTTCTCAGTGAGTTGTTTGGGTGGTATTCTAGGGTAGCCAGCATTCAACAAAAATCATGACTAGAAAAGAAAAAACAACACAGATCAAGGCAAGAAAGTAACGATAAGAAAATCCAAGCATACCTTAGAAACTAAGGATAGGAAGGAGGAGAGATGGGGTGCATAAAAGCTGGAGACGAATAAGACCAAAATTCCTTAACAAAGGTCTGAGGTGGGTTCCACTTCCTTAAAAATAGGGTCTTGAAGAGAGCTGTTGCATTCCTTCCTGGGAGGCCGAGTGAACAAAGCCCAATCTAACACCTTTGCTTCCGTCTTAAGCAGTGCTCGTCAAGTGTGGCTCACGGACTGCCCACCTCAGAATCATCTGGAGTGTGTAACAGCAATGCTTTCCCCCAGACCCTACTAGCATCTCTACAAGGAGGCCTTGGAACTGTCATATTTAGTACGCTCTGCGCATTAATAAACCTCACACCGAATTAGAGAATCCCTGAGCTAAAGGGTACAACTCTCATATCTAAATTACCCTTTCCAGGGGCCCCGGTGGCGGCCGCGGTCTGTGCAGCGGCGGCAGGGAGGGGTGTGGTGCTGAGCGGTGGCGTTGGGACCGAGGTCGGGAGCGGCGGAGACGAAGCTGGGCAGGACAGCGGGAAGGCCAAGGATAAGACAGTGTCTACTCACAGAGAGCTGGGCTACAATTTCCCGTGGGCTGCATCCACAGACATTTTAAGACTCGCACCACGAGCCACAAGGAAGAGCGGGTGCCACTGTGGTAGTGCCCGGGCCGTACTTCAGTAGCTGGCGCCAGCAAGGGACGCTTCCGAGGATCTCGAAGTTACACGGATCACTCCGCGCCGCGTGCAGCGTGCGATCCGCGGAGACGAGAGGTTGGACTCGCTTATCAAGGCTACCATAGCTGGGGATGGTGTGATCCCTCACATCCGCAACTCTCTGATTAAGGGACAGCAGAGAACTGCTTAGATAGTTATTTTAACTGACATTCTTCCTCCGCCGTCATTGTACTGTAACTGGGGCAGAAGAAAAATAATGGGGCTATGTGGAATTTTTAAAACTGTTAAGTGGAAAAGCATAGAAAGTTGCTTCAGACTTGCTAAAAGAAGCATTTGTAGGTTCTTAGACTCGAAGTTTGAAAAAAGTAGCTTTTGGGGGACTTCCCTGGTGGTCCAGTGGTTGAGACTTGGCCTTCAAGGCAGGGGGTGCAGGTTCCATCCCTGTTTGGGGAGCTAAGATCCCACACGCCTTGTGGCCAAAAAAAAAAAAAAAAGACATAAAACAGAAGCAATATTATAACAAATTCAATAAAGATTTTAAAAATGGTCCACATCCAAAAAATCTTTTTTAAAAAAGTACCTTTTCATGTGACAACAATTGTGTGTTCCTTGGCTAGGTTTCTCCCATGTTGCTTTATACAAAAATGGAATTGATAAACCATATTTTTTAAATTACCCTTTCCAACTTTATCTTTTATTAAAAGAGCTTTGTTTAATTAAAACAGCTGAGGGCTTCCCTGGTGGTACAGTGGTTAAGAATCCGCCTGCCAATGCAGGGGACACGGGTTCGAGCCCTGGTCCGTGAAGATCCCACAAGCCGCGGAGCAACTAAGCCCGTCCGCCACAACTACTGAGCCTGTGCTCTAGAGCCCGCGAGCCACAACTACTGAAGCCTGCACGCCTAGAGCCCACGCTCCGCAACAAGGGAAGCCACCGCAATGAGAAGCTCGCATACCTCAACGAAGAGTAGCCCCTACTCGCCGCAACTAGAGAAAGCCCCTGCTTAGCAACAAAGACCCAACGCAGCCAAAAATTAATTAATTAATTAATTAATTTTAAAAAACAGCTGAGAACTTTTGGATAGTATAGGTAGTGGTAAGGTAACCTTCAGCAAATCACATGGCCAAACTCTATCTCCCTTGATCCAGCTCCTTCTCAACTCCATATACTACAACTCTCTTCCCCACCCCAGCTAAGTGTTGACTGATTGATAAAAGCCATGTATGAGTAACTTTACAGCAACCTGACTTCTTTGCCGTTCCTTTCATTTTTCAATTATTTGTTTGAAGTTTGTTTCTGGATAGCAATTTCTGTGAGCACAAGAAAAATTTGTCTTATACCCTGGCATTTTAAAGATAAAATTATTCATGACACTCATTAAAGAACAGTAAGGCAGAATTTATTCAGGAGAGCTATCATGATAGGGCTAGGGACCACAGCAATGGGGTGTTGTAGGGGAGGAGAGAGATTGAACACAACTCTGAATATGACAAGGAAAAAATGAGAATTTATAGCAAAGGAGTGGGGTGAATGGGGGCAAGGGAATCAGTAAATGAAAAATTACTAAAAGGAAATATCAGGGGTAAGGAGGGTTCTGGCTAAACTGATCTAACAGGATTCTTGCTGAAGGCAGACCAGAGGGATCAGACATCACCTGGAGGATGATGGAGTATGAGGGACCCAATCGGGTATGGAGAACGATCAGATGTTGAAGATGGTGTATTCTGGTTAAACTGAATTGGCAGTGTTTTTGCTAAAATGTGATAATACAGAGACCAGCACGGAAGTCCAAAGTCAAGGCCTAGTTGAAAAAGGGCTCAGAAGAGCCTGCTTAGAATTTGGTCAAGGAAAGAATCTTTGCCACCGTATCTCCAGATCCTAGCACAGTGCTTTGTACATGGTAGATGTTTAATAAATACTTGTTAAATTAATTAGTACCATATTGGAAAATGTTGGTCAAATGCAATGATTTCAGTTTTGGTGGAATTAATGGTTAGATATTCTATCTAATAGTAATTGGTCAACAAGTTACATTGTTATTTAACATCATTCTTCATTTGTGATAATAAAATAAAGTTGTCCACATAAAAGATCAGGTCTTAGAAGGAACTAGTACAGTGTTAAAGGTTAAAGTTAAAGTGTTTAGAATCTTACAAGAACTTTTAAAAATCCAACGTAATACACTGGACCTCAGGCAGGTTATTAAACCTTTCTGAGATTCCAGTTATCTGTAAACTGGGGGTTATATTAGCTTCTTCACTTACCTGTGGGCTAGAAGGGTTGACAAACTATGATCCATGGGCCAGATCTGGCCTTACAGTCTATTTTTGTACAGCCTGGGAGCAAAGAATTGTTTTCACAGTTTTAAATAGTTGAAAAGAAGAAGGGCGTGGGGGACTATGTGTGGCACACGAAGTCTAAAATATTTACTATCTGGTCCTTTACAGAAACAATCTGCTAATCCTTGTGTGATGGTTAAATTTATGTGTCAACTTGACTAGGCCAAGGAGCACCCAGATTAAACATTATTTGGGGGTGAGTCTGTGGGCGTGTTTCCAGATGAGACTAGCATTTTGAATCAGTGGACTCAGTAAGATAGATTGCCCTCCCCAACGTGAATGGGACTCATCCAATCTTTCACAGCCTTCCAAAAGAACAATATAGGACAAAAAGGTGAAGGAAGGAGGAATTTGCTCCTTTCTGCTTCCTGCCCATCAGAGCTAGGACGTTAGTCTTCCTCTGCCCTTGGACTGAAACTTACACCATCAGCTACCTTGGTTTTCTGTCCTTTAGACTCAGACTAGGATTTAATCACCAGCTTTCCTCCATCCAGCTTGCAAACAGCATGTTGTGGGACTTTTCAGCCTTCATAATTATGTATGCCAATTCCTCATAATAAATATATACTCATATATAGACATATATACACTAATATGTATAAAATGGATAACTAATAAGAACTTGATATATTAAAAATAAATAAAATAAAATTAAAAAAAAAAGTTGTGGGGGAAAATAATTAATTTGCATGTCCTAAAGAAAAAAAAAAAAACTCACAGTATAACAAAAATTAAAGCTCCCTTTTCTTATACAACTAAGTCACATCTCATAATGGTAATTTGATATTAAAACACTGTGAGAAATCAAATTCTCAAATTTTGTTAAAGAACTAAGCATTTAAAATATAACCGAACCATTTTGATTCAATTAAGGTAGAAAGTTCTACTGCTTTATTTTGTTTATCAAATATATCATATATTAAACCTTATTTGGGAATTACTTCCCAAGTTAAGCAAACACAAAACTTCTAACACCAACACAGAAGAACTCTCGCGAAAAAGATTCCAGCAGAGGCAGGCAGACATTGGTACCGTTACTTAACTGAAATGAAGAAAAAATTGCAAGGTTTAAAACAGCCAAATAATGTTTGTGGCGCTGAATGTTTGAAGTTAATGTAAACTATTTCTTCTTTGTCTACCAGTGTTAACCATTCACCTCACTCCCGAAAACTCAAGTGAATCAGAGCACAGATGTCTCAGCGACATCCAGGGAGATAAAAGGAATAAAAGAAAGCAAGTACTAAACTTATATCACTGTTTTCAAAGGAAAAATGTTTAAAGAATCTTTTCCAACTGGTTTTCTGTTTTGTTGATCGGTTTTGTTTTAGGAAGTGGAAATGCAATCTCACCTTTGGGATCTAGTTTTCTTCAAGTGCACAGCAATGTATCTTGTGTTCTGAATTTGCAAAATTCTTATAGAAAAATGAAGAATCTTAGAGACAGGAATTCATCTGAAATATCCAATGATTTTTGTTATTTGCATTTTGTATAATCAGAAAAAAATAGTAAAGTTTATCATTCCATAAAACTACTAGATTAGAGATAATCAGCCACAGAATATCACAAAATTAACTTTCTCTGAAGTGGATCATTAATTTTTTTATCAATCAGTCAAAAAGTGGTGGTGAAATTTATACAACATTTGGGAGGATTCAGATCAAGCCTGAAACAGCCATTCAGGACCCAAGAACTCAGAAGTTTGCAAACTTGAAATGAGAGTGCTCAACAAATTTCACAATTATGTTGTCCTGAATCTTTGTGCTATTCTGGTCATCTGTATCCCCCACACTTGAAATTTAACTCATTAAAGGTCCCGAGCATAAGAACCTGAAAAATGTAGTTGTGTGCTTTTATAAATATTCAATTAATACTCATTTCATCATTTTGAGATTTTTGTGACCAAATAAGGATGCTTATCCTGCAACAAGTCTGTTTGGTCTACCCTTTTCTTTCTTAAGAGCACAATACCATAATTGCTCTAAAAAAAAGGCAACATCACAGAGTGGAAACACGAAAAGGAAATACTTTTGGAGGATATGGCATAACAGAAGAGAAATTCTCTAAATAGGTAGTCTCAATTTACTATTTTTCTCCTCTTATTCGCTGGAAAAGATCCTTACTCTCCCAAGAATCAGTTTTTGTTTATCAAGCAGACAAACAAAAGAACCCACAATTTATAATATAAGAATGATAATAAATTAAAGTGCCTTCATGTATACTCCCTGTCGCGTTTTTTAACAAGCAGCTGGCTCCTTTGTCTCTGCTAATACTCAAAAGCAAAACTAAATCTAGACAGTCCTTTTATAAATTATGATATATTTCTGGAAACATGGGAAAATCTTCAGTTATACTGCAATTGGTGTCCAACTATATAGAGTGAGAAAATTACTGTATTTTTGTTAACTTTCTGGTAACTGCAAGAATTAAGTCAAGTCTTTATGGAAATTGTCCCGCCAAAAAAATGTAATTATAAAATTACTAATTGTAAATTCTAATTTTTTCTAGTATTCTATGAATTAAAAAAAAATTAATGCTATGTTGCTGGGCATCAAAAGAGGCATTTTGTAGTGCTTGATTAACTACCTGATACACAGTAGACATTCAATAAATGTATTTTTTTTAATGAAAGTTAAAGAAGATACTCCTGACTTTTCTTTATTATCTACCTCCATGTAAAACAAAGTTGTGTTTTCCCCTGTTACCATAATATAATACCTGAATTTTAAAATATTCTATCTGATTTTAACCACTAACCTCACCTTAAAATAATCTGAATCTTTAAATTTAAATCAGTACAATTTACCCAGATCCACTATATTTTTACTGAACACCGATCATGCAGAAAATACCGCAGGTCTGTAACAGTCAGCCACTGGCCTCGGAGAGCTTATAAAGTAAAAGGGACAGCACGTACATTAATAGTTATAAGACAAGGGAAAACATAAGCATCATAAGCATCGGAAGACAGGGGAATATACAATTGTGAACCAGGGTGTCAAGGAAGAGGTAACGTTTGAGATAAACTGTGGAAAAAAAGTAACAAGTCTTTGACAGATGACATTAGAGAAATAGGGTATCCCAAGCAAAGTAAACACGGTGTACTTTTTTAGGTCTTTCAGGGAGCTACCACTAATCCAGTTTTACTGGAGCAACGGGTCAATGTAAAAATAAAGTATAAGAGCAGCCTGAAAGTTTATGCTCAGCGTAGAGTGGAGGCGCTATACTTATTTTAATAGGTAATGGAAAGGCATTTAATGTTTGTACCTGTCAGTATCTGAAGCAAACAGCACATTCAAATAGGATCAGTGGGTGGATAAAGACACGATTTACAAAAGGTGTGAGCTGTGTAAGGGACACCAATAAGAGATGGTGGACCACATCCAGCCAGCAACAGTGGGAAGGGTTGCCACCACCAGTCCTAAAAGTGGAAGTAGAAGGAGATTTTATTGGAACCTGCAGAGAGAAGCAACAAATTGTAAGAGCGCATCTCTTGACACGAGGCAAGACCTTTTGAGGAGGAAGACAGGCAACCTACAGCTGAGCAAGGAGAACCAGGGGAATAAGTACCCAAACTAACTCTCTGCTTGCTCCTCCCAGCCTCCTGCAAGCTCCCCCTGTTGGCTAAACTCAGTGGGAAGCCGGAAGGCAAGGGAGACCATTGATACAGTCCATATAGACCTTCTTCCCAGGGCACAGAACAGGACAGAGAAAGGAATGGAATAGATTTGGAGGGGCAAAAGGAAAATATAAAACACAAGGCTTTTGAGCAAAAGAGAGATACCCCCTAGAAAAGTTGATCCAACAGGTATAGAGAGAATCAAAAGACGTATAGATGAAGAAACTAAGAATACAGTAGAGAAGACTGTAAAGGTCAGAAATAGGGCCGTGGCAGTGGAAAAAGAAGTAAAAATTTGCCGTGAGAGCTTTTGAGGGTACAAGTAGGCTCTTGGAATAGTGCCAGGCATGAATGCAATGTGGCTTTTGATGGCTTCTGGTGGACAGTTGTGTAACAAAGGGATGAGAACTGCTGCTGGGGTCCTAAAGCACAAACTTAACACTGTATCCATGGACAAGCAGGCGCTAAGCAGAATTAGCTGGAAGTTGAAGAGATCCCAGGTATACGTTTTTATCCATGGATGGCTTGCTTGAGGTACAAATTCTGGAGACTTTTTATATAAAGTTGTGAAGAGAGGTGTTGGCTACAAGGCAATGAACAAGGAGTTTTAAGCAAAGATTTCAAGGGCATTTATGACAGCAGTCATGCATCTTAACAGTTGACAGACAGCTGGATGGATCCTCATGGGATAGAAGACCAAACAACTTTCAATTTTATTAAATATTTATAAACCAAAAAAAATTTTTTTTGCCTGTGAGAAACATGACAGTGATAAATCGTGGGGCTTCTAACAGATTAGAAGGAGGGGAAAAGGAAAATTAGAAGTCCAAAATTTTGAACCTTGGTTCCTGGGAGAACAAGGCCGTTATTAGAAACATAAAAATCAAGCGCTGGATTTTACAGTAAAATGCATAAAGTTCCTAATTGCTGCTCACAGGAATGGGGAGGCCTGGAGAATGTGAGCTATGAGGGGTGTCCTAGAGGTCAGCACAATCCAGAACAGGGTTCTACCCTAGGTCACAGCAAGAAGCACAGCAAGAGAAAGAGTCCAGATCAATTTGGGGTCCCAAACTGATCTGGACTTTATTTAATGCACCCTATACCCTTCCTGAAAAATCTGCTTTAAAAAATAATACTGCTGAACCATCTCCCCACAAAATATCATCCAAAATAACATGCAAATGGGTAAGTCATAGGGGAGGACAGATGGGAAGTGTTGAGCATAGACTGCAAACCGAACAACTGTAGTAACTGTGGTTCCAAAACAGACTGCAGAGTCGTAATTCTTGAAAGAAAGGCTGCATGAAGTAAAAATAGTCATTTGGCAATAAAACATATAAAAATCCAACCAAAGCATGGGGTAGGAGAAGGAAGTGGGAAGAAGTGTCAGTGTCAGCAATTGAAACAGTGTGGTAGCGTGGTAGGACTAAAGGACAGATGAAGAGAAAAGAATGATGCACCTGGACCAGATACAGGTACATATAGGAATTAATACGCGATACACATGTATTTAAAACTAGAGGAGAAGTAAAATTAGGAATTAGCATGTGATACGCACATATTTAAAATTAAAGGGAGATAAATATGTATTTTAAATTCCCAATTTAATTTGCTTGGGGACAATTAATCGTTTGGAAAATATTAACATGATTTGGTATCATTTAGGAATGACTTCATCTGCAAATAGCAGAAGCCCCAACTTACAGCTGCTTAAATAAATTCTGGCTTGCCAAAAAGAACTCTGGGGATAGAAGTTCAGGACTGGCGACAGCTCAGTGGTGTCATTAAAGACCCAGGTTGTTTCTCTTTTCATGCCACCACCATTACTCAGCAGGCTATTGTCCTCATCTTTATCACCTCAGGATAAAGATGCCTGGGCACCCCATGACCTCGGGCCTGTGTTCTAGGCATGAAGAAAGGAAAAAGGCAGAGGGCATAATGGGCAAACCAGTCACACATTCACCAAACTATAACAGTGGTGGCATCTGTAACCAGATTATTTTTGTCTCTAGCTTTTTGTGTGATCTGAATTTTTCCAAAGATTGTATATTGAATTTTGTCAGAAATAATATTATGAACCTATTTCCATTTTGCAGGAAGACTAGTCAAGGAAATCATAAGTCTCTTTCAAAATCAGTAAGCCTCCATTTCTCTGTGATTCTCAGTATCATCTTAAGTTTTATTTTTAGCACAGACCACTTACTAGATTTCTTCTTCTGGAAAATGAGCTGTTCAGAAAACTAACGTTTATGTTCCAAACCCCTGGGAACACAAAAATTATGGGCTATCTTAGTAATAATGCTGAGTCTCTAAGAACTTTATTTAATGCATTTAGGTAAGCTGTGTATTTTCAAGCATCTAATTACAACTACTAAAGATAATTCCCAGCATGATCTTCACAGAAGGAGAATACGGGGGGGACAGAAGAGAAAAATCAACCTACAATAAAAAAAAAATCAACCTACTATTTTCAGATTTTGCTTAAATATTCTGTTCTACCCTAGAATATTTTCATTTTTTACCATACAGATGAATATAATTTTTAAGAATTCAGTACAATTATAGAGTACCAAAAAGGTTACAGGATTCTGGGAAAAAAGAAATGTCTGTGCTTGAGTTAGAAATAAATCTTCACTCTCCCTTAAACTTTAAAATAGTTCTTATGATTAAATTATACGATATACTGAAGATATTAAGCAAGTTAATTATTTCATAATGTGTAGGCTAGACATACTAACATTGCTGGTAGAAAAGCACTTAAAGTGCAAAACAAGAAAATGTTATTTAATTTTGGGTGACAGATTTTTTTTTTATTCCTGGTTTTCAAAGAACCCAGAAAAGCAATTTTCCAAAGAGGTAATACATAGTCCTTTAATAACCATTCTGGACATCCTCTCAGTTCCTAGGAATGATGAAGAGAACAGGCATCCAACCAGGACAACCTCCAGCCCCTAGTGTGCAGCTCAAAATCATTCCTTGTAATAGAAAGGGATTGAAAACTGCCATTTTGTTTTCCCTTCATTCTTTTCTCCACTGTGGGATTGTGTCTGATTCATGAAAAAGTGCAATTTGCTACATTAACCAAAGCCAGTTCTGTTATCACTCTAATAATAGTTTGAATCCTAGCCCTCTACTCAAGAGGTCTGTGATATTTAACAAATTATTTAGCATCCTTGGCCCTCAGTTTCCTCACCAGTAAAATAGGTGCTGTTGTGAAAATTAAGAAAGATCATGTTTCATTAGCTCTCTGCACATAATAACAAGTTAATATATTATAGCTGTAATGTATATTATATAATATGTTATATAATTAAAATCCTATCCATTTTTCAAGATTCCTACATTCTTGTTCAGCTTTCACAATGAAATCCTCACCCCCATAATGTAGTCTAAGCAATCTGTCCTTGCTATAAGACATTACCTGTATTATTTGAGAATTTAATTTGAGAATTTAATTAGATCCTGTTTTACAAGTCACTCCCTAGGTTTCCCATGTTCTCTTAGGAGGAGACCTTGTCCTACAGGGTCTGATGGCTTGCCCTGATCCTGACCAAAGTAGAATAAGTAAATGCTGCAATCCAACACCCCCTGTGGTCTGGAGTCATTCTGTGCTCTATACTTTGTATAAATGGATGAGCTGCATCCACACAGCTTGCTTCTCCACTAAGCAGGTTTCCTTCTGGTTTAGGCCTCAGTTTCTTTGCATGTAAACCCAAGTGTCCAGATATCAGCATCTTTCCCTGAACCCAGCCTCCTTGGTTTGCATCTCTCATGATCTCCTGCCAGTACTGTCCACCAAAAGGGATGAAGTTATTCCTGCTTCCTATCACCACCCCTCTGTCAGAGGTAAGGATTATGTCAAAAATGTACTGATCGGGCTTCCCTGGTGGTGCAGTTGTTGAGAGTCCGCCTGCCGATGCAGGGGACACGGGTTCGTGCCCCGGTCCGGGAAGATCCCACATGCTGCGGAGCGGCTAGGCCCGTGAGCTATGGCCATTGAACCTGTGCGTCCGGAGCCTGTGCTCCGCAACGGGAGAGGCCACAACAGTGAGAGGTCCGCGTACTGCAAAAAAAAAAAAAATGTACTGATCACTTACGATCGCAATATATATCCAGCAATACCTATTCAAATTTTCCTTGGTTTCTAAATTCTCTTTGTCATATTCCACCCACCAAATTGGACCTCCCTTGCTATAGATGCCCTGCGATTTCATCATCATAAGCTTTGGGTACTACCTATTTAACTTGCCCGCAAGCACACATGAGGCCAAGCCCCCAGCCTGACAAGAGATTGTGACCAAAAGTTTTGAGGTTATACAGACCCTTAAGGTAGAAGTAACACAGTTTATACTTTATCATAATAAGAAGGCTTTGAGAGTTTTAAAAAGGGAAGTAATGTGATAAGATTTACCTTTTAGGAAGATCGCTCTGAGTGCAGTGTGAAGACATCTGGATGATATCTTTTTATTATAAACATCAAACCAGTTATGAAAGGAAGGAAAAACCTTAAGGGCAGGAAATGTTAGAGGTAGAATCAACAGAATTTGATTATTGGAATATGTTATAGGGTAAGAAAAACAGAAAAAGTTAAATAAGTTGCTAAGGTCAAACATCACAGGCATGTTTCTTGCCTCATCAACTTGATTGTATATTTTTTGATGGAAGGAACTAGTTCAAATGTTTTTATGCACATTTTGGTGCCTAGTAAATATGTGTTCAATTAACCAGCAAAGGATCAATAAATCTGAATGTTATCTGTCATAAGCCTTGTCTATAAGGAATTCTCTTATCAAAATCTAGAACCTAGGGGCTTCGCTTGTGGTGTAGTGGTTAAGAATCCGCCTGCCAATGCAGGGGACACGGGTTCAAGCCCTGGTCTCGGAAGATCACACATGCCGCAGAGCAACTAATCCCATGAACCACAACTACTGAGCCTGCTCTCTAGAGCCCGTGAGCCACAACTACTGAGCCCGTGTGCTACAGCTACTGAAACCCGCGTGCCTACAGCCCGTGCTCCACAACAAGAGAAGCCACCGCAATGAGAAGCCTGCGCACCACAGTGAAAGAGTAGCCCCGCTCGCCACAACTAGAACACAGCAACAAAGACTCAAAGCAGCCAAAAATAAATAAATAAATTTATTAAAAAAAAATCTAGAACCTAAGCTATTTTAGCCAGTTTTTCCAAGTTTACATGTAAAGAAACACTGACAAG
The DNA here is from genome assembly GCF_008692025.1 of Phocoena sinus. NCBI lineage: Eukaryota > Metazoa > Chordata > Mammalia > Artiodactyla > Phocoenidae > Phocoena > Phocoena sinus. The sequence continues at coordinate 61,388,883 of NC_045763.1, read as the reverse complement.
AATTGCACAGATGCCTAGAAACTAGAATACCAATTCACTCATAGTTTGGAAGGTAAGATGCTGACTTGATCCTTCTCTATGTTATTAATAATCATTGGAGTTAGTTTGGATAGGTACTAATTAAGCTTACTTAATTTAAAGCAAACAAATTATCTAAGACATCGCAGTCCTCAAAATTTAGTGAGTATCCAAATCACCTGGAAGATTTTTTTAAAATAAGATTGCTAGGCTCAGAGTTTCTGATTCAGTTGGTTAGAGTGGAATCCAAGAAATCACTTTGAGAAACACTGCCTTACAATATTTCCAAAACTTTGATTATAAAAATCACCTACAGTACTTATTAAAAATAAAGATTCCCAAGCCCCACCTCCAATCACCTCTGAATCAGAGGGTTCAGGGAAGGTGTGCAGGGATCTATATTTTTTTTAAAGTGCTTCATGTGATTCTTATAATCAGCCAAGTTTGGGAAACGCTGCCTGAGAGCATCCTATGAGGTAGGTACTATTATTATTCTTATTTTACAGAGGGAACAACAGGATTAGCAAGATTTAGTACTAATAAATGGCAAAGCTATTAACCCTTCCACTAGAATACTTAAACCATCGTTCATGCTGAAATATAAAACATTGCTTAAATGGGGGTACTATGAGTATCTTGGTGACAGGGACTTTAATCTTATTTATCTCAGTATCTAAAACCTGGCAAGAAGCACACTGAATGGATGGTGAGAAACAAACCCTGTAAAAGAATTCTATGCCTACATAAAATTTAAAAAACAGAGCAGCTAACAACAAACAGGCAAAAACCCAATCAGTCAAATAACCAATGAAATGAAGGAAGGAAGAATCATATGACCATTTAAATGAATTGACTGGTTGGACGGAGAAAGACAAATACCATATGATAACACTTATATGTGGAATCTAAAATATGATACAAATGAACTTATTTACAAAACAGAAACAGACTCACAGACACAGAAAACAAACTTATGTTTACCAAAGAGAGAAGGGGGTAGAGCAGGGATAAATTAGGAGTTTGGGATTAGCAGATACAAATTATATAAAATAGATAAACAACAAGGTCCTACTGTATAGCACAGGGAACTATATTCAATATCCTATAATAAACCATACTGGAAAAGAATATTAAAAAGAATATATATATATTCATATATATTCATATGTATATTCATATATATATTCACATATATTCATATATATATATATATCACTGAACCACTTTGCTGGTCACCAGAAACTAACACAACATTGTAAATCAACTATACTTCAATTTTAAAAATTGTAAAAATAAAATAAATAAACCAACTAGAAGATTAAATCAAAGTTCTCAACCCAGTAACTCTTGGTAGCAGGAAAAAGAAAAAAAGATATTGACTTTGATGCCAGAAAAGATATTTTACTAAATATTCTATAACTCGTTTGATATTTACAATAAAAAATATTATCCCAATGTTAAAAGCTTAAAAGTGTCTTATAAATTGTTTTACTAGATTATTCCAGGATTTTCAGAAAATGAAATATCATTGTTTGCAGAAGAGTTATTACACATGCAAACTGTTCTTAAAAATGTTTTCTCCGAAATGTTCCACAATTAGATTGAATGACTTTTTAAGTATACAGTATTTAAAATTATTTGATTGTAAACATATGTATATAATAATAGCTAACACTTACAAGTGCTCTGTACCTTTTAACACATTTGATCCTCACAACAAACGTTTGAGTTAGGTACTATTATTTTCATCATTTACAGATAAGGAATTTAGGCCCAGCGTTCACTTAGCCAGCAGGTGGAGGAGCTAGGCAATCAACCCAGGTGAATAAAAAAGAGACATCCTCATTTCACTTACTTATTTGAATCAGCATCTGCAGTTGTTATTATTTGCAATAACAGAAACAAATTCTAGATGGAATGGGGACAATAAGGAAGAAATAATAAATTGAAGAATGATCTCCCAAAGGAAGAGGTGCTTAATTGGGGCCATGCCTAAGCAGACAAAGAAGGTATAGGTAGTCATTACAGTTACAGGGGAGAGAAAAACGGCTGCTCATTACTTTTCAAAGAGCAGTTCTACAGGAACAAACAAATTCTGCCAAACCATTTTGAAAATTTTCTTAATACAAAGCTTGCTACACTGCTTTCCTTGAGGATCTACTCCGAGGATCATATTACAGGTAGCCCGATGGATTCTGTTTTGTGGTATTCTGTCCCACATTCACCCTTTGGGTTACAGAATTGCAATGTATCAATAAGTTGAAATCACTGCCTCTCAGAATTGGAGTGGAAATTCGAATGATTCAGATGAATCTGAGAAACTTAAATCTCCAAAACCACTATGCTTCTCTTGCCCGTGAAAGCAGACCTTCCTCCCACCTCCCTTCTCCTGCTTGAAGATCCTGAAATGACCCCATTCAGAGGATGTCAGTTCTCCTCAGTTTCTGATTTCCTGACTGAAAACACATGACATAGGTAGAATAACACTTTAATAATTACAACAGTAGTAATAAATTCTGTTAGTTTTACAAGGCTAGGTACACAACACACTCATAATCAATATTTGTTGGATGAAGAATTAGAAGAAGTCTTAGATGAGCCCACTTTGTATCAAACTCCAGATTCTGGTGATGCTTATCATAGCGAGAATCTAATAGGCTCCAAGATTAACTTCCTAAACTTATTTTTCCAAGTCTAATCTGATTAAAGAGAAGACAGTTAAACTAAATTTGTAAATGTAAAATGTCCTTCTTTCTAAACAAAAGTATTCTCCACTTCCTATTAATAAAAATAAGAAAGAAAGACAGATTTTCCTAACACAAGAAAAGCCCTAAAGTAAAATTTATTAATTCTACCCCCAAGAGCTTTTTATTTTTTCAAAATTTTTTTTATTTTTGTCTAAGTAATACATAAATATAATTCAAAAATAAAATGGGATGAAAAGACTCATAAAGAAAAGCAATAATCTTCTGCCTTATCTCTCCTCACATATCCATCTCATTCTCTAAGGGGAAACACTTGCCAAGTCCTTGCACTATTTGTTTTGGTGGTTCACATCAAATCTGGAAATAATATCTGCAGGCTGCTATTATTTAATTAGCTATTTTTAATTTTATTTATTCACTACTATAATGTATGGGTATTTAACTCTCTTGCCATCTCTTCTTCATCTTTCCATCTTTTCTTCACCTTTCTTCCAACACAGTTGTATAAAGTCTCATTTAAATCGTTAACATCTGTTTACACGTTTAGGAATTTGCGAAGCCAAGAAGTTTACAGTGATTATATTTCCCTTCCTGTACAGATTTCCTGAGTTTTTCTTTCCTTCATAAAATTTATTTTTAATAATAATTTTCCTTTTTGTAAGATTCAATAGAGCAGATCCTCTATGAAATTTTTCCAGAGACCTCCTATTGGAGTCTTCTATTTTCCTAGTGCAAACCAGGCTGTTTCTCAGACTTATTTCATGATTATCATCCTAAGGATTTTCTCAGACTGCACTTCTGGATCCCATTCTTCCTCCTATTAGTTTATTTCTTCATTTTACTAGAGTATATCAAATTTCATTGAGAAATAAACATTTTGTGGGCAAATAACACTTTTGCATACATAAAAGTGCTTTTGATCCACACCTCCGCTCTCCGCTTGAATTACAGGATGACTGACCATAGAATGCTTAGTTGAAAGTCATCTTTTTCTCAAACCTCTGAAGATTATATCACTGCTATGTCCCTAGCATCTCTTAGAACAATTCCTGGCATCTACTTGGCATTCAATAGATATTTGTTGAAAACACGAATGGATGAATGTAATACTTTTTCAAAACTTTTTAATTCTCTTCTGTTTCCCGCCATATTTCTGTCTTTACTTTTCTCTTTCATTGCTGAAGTCCCCCCACCCCAAATATATAACAATCCTCTTTTGCTTATTCACATGTAAGAAAGAGGCTCTGAAAAGCTGATTGAGGTACTATCCACATGAGTAGTTCTCAAAATATGGTTCTCAGCATCATCTGGGAACCTGTTAAAAAGGCAAGTTACCTGGCTTCATCCCAAACTTAGTGAATCAGAAATTCAAAACATGAGACCTCTGTGTTTTAAGAAAACCTCCAAGTGATCCTACAAGTTTGAGAATCACATAGGTAGGGCCAAGGCTGGCAGCCACTGCTTTTGAGTTACTTGGAGGGGAGCGAGCATTTACGTAGGGAGATCATTTCTATGGGACTGTTTAATTTCTTCAGGGAAGAAATCTTGGGTCTCCTGCCCAGAGGATAAATATCTAACAGCTAGTGTTCTGCTGGATAGTTGAGAGTGGGACAAAATGACCAAAACTTCTCATATGATAAGATGAATAAAGTGATTCTTAGATCACTAGAACTGCTGTAATTTTTGAACAAAGAGCCCTGGTTCCAATTCTCAAAGAGATCTGGCTGTTTTGACCACTAATTAAGTTTTCTGTATCTCCTTTCTTAGACATGTGTACTTACCATAAACTCTCATCACCTGAGGTCACCTGAGTGTGTCTCTGCTCTAGCCAATCTGCAAGAAGCGGACAAACACAGTTTGAAATTACCAGTACTTTGCATGATAGGCACTCTTTGAATTACTTGCAACTCAAAAAACCAAGCAAGTGTGGTGCAAAAGCTTGGAAAACAGCAAAATTATTCCAGCTCTTCACTTTATAAAGTACATTTCCTATATTTCCCTCCAAGACCACTAGGTGGCACTTTCTGCTCTGTTTATAATAACTATTGACGCCTTTCCTTTGGGACACCATTAATGGAGTTCCTTTTGGCATCTCCTCAAGATCTTGCCAGAGAAAGGTTGAACTTTGGTGATTCAGTTAGCCTTTGGGGCACTTAGTTTTGCTGTATTAGTAAAGAGTTGAATAACGCCTTGTAATTGTCCACCACTCAAGTTGCATTTATTTTGACTTTGCCCAGAGGGAAATCTGAATACTAAATTCCAAATTCAACAAAATACAACACAATTTTCTAATCTAGAGTTACAGTAAAATATTACTAACCCGATCACTCTGAGGATATTTTCCCCCTTGCAGTAGGGTCCAATAAAATGAAGTTTAAAAGTTACAGATGGTTCGTGCAAATAAATACTTCAAGACCCCTACAGAGAGCAGTAACAATGATCCTCTGGGTTTTATAGAAATTTTATTCTTACAAGTTTAAATAATATGCACATCAATACCTCATTGATCATCAGAAGATTTCTTATTTGAGAGGATCTCCTAAAGATTTGTCTTCAAAATTTTCCTATGTGTCAAAATTTTACTCATTCTTTAAGAACATCTCCTGGTTCATTGCCTCTGATAAACCTTTACCACAACCTCTCTCTATCCTAAGCTGAATCAGGAGCCCCTCCTCAGTGCTCTGCATTCCACTCACATGGCACTTACCACACTGTCTTAGAATTATCTTTTTGTGAGTTATATCCTCCTTAAAGAGTGAAGCTGTGTCATAATCATTTCTATATCCTATTTTTATGGAGCACATTTCCATAGTGCACAATGGAGGTCTAGTTAGATTTTCATTTGGAAAACAAAACGGGTTCTTAATTATTTAATCAGAATCTTTTAACATTCATTCTTTTTCTTAAGAAGTCAGCAATCCAATTAATTTATGAAGTATATTACAAAGTAACACTAGCTAATATAGGGTGGGACTGGGCAAGAAAAGACAAACTTCCTGGAATGGTGGCGATGGCCAGAAACCAACTTGGATTTGCATAAGTGGTGTTTATTTGGTTGCTTCCTGTTCTCTAAGATGTCATGGGGTCTCTTAAAATATATGAGTTTGGTCACTTGGGCTTTTTCCTTAAAACCTCACCTTATGTCACTAATTCGTATTTCACTTAAATGACATGTATTTTCATAAGATGAAGCAGGGCAAAACTGTCATGCAGTTGCTACAGTTTTCCAAAAAATTCAACAACAGTTGAAATGTCAGGTGTACAAATTATAGTCACCGGCATACAAATTATCACACAATGGCAGCTTCACAAAGTAAATATTAATGTGCTTCCTTTGAATTTCAGCAGGTTGTCTATGATTGGATTTGAGTATTTTCGGTATTTTTATGGAAATGTATAGAGACATTCTAAGCAGAGGTAATAAAACCTGATCTCAATAGAAAAGAGGAATTTTACAATGAATGATTTTTTTAACATCTCAGAGAATGAACTGTAAACAAAACTGACCAGGTGGTCAAATATGAAGAGAAAATATGATTAATGACCCTATCTATGTCTTGTCAGATGAAAAATGCTGGGCCTTTCTGAAGAGATACTAAAGGAACACAAGATAGTAAACAGCGTTCTTGCTCGGCCAGAAAAATCCCAGCTTTCAGTGTATAAAAATGTGTGAAAGTGACCCAGAAAAGATTCTCTCGCTGGAAAGTAGCCCAGCTTTCTGCTTCTTGCGCCAGCTTCCAGGCGGTCTGACAGCAAGACTAGACAAGAACCAGAACCGAACTGGGGAGAAAAGAGAATGAAGAATGTGAGTGATCAGGACTTTACTTCTGTTTATATGAAACTCCCCTTCATCAAGTGCTTCTCAATAGTTTGTCTAGTATGAACCCAGAAAAAGTAAAACTGCATAAAATAAACTCCTTATTTGATTTCAATCATATCTTCACTAAGAGGCATAAACAGGCAGATTTAAATGTCATTTTATTTCATTTCCCTGCCTTGTGTTGTTTGGAGGGGATGCAATGGACAATATAATCCACATTCTGAGATGGATCTCGGTCTCCTAAATGACAGAGACCTCTGTGTCTTTCCATTGTAAGAGTCAGAAAGCCCATAAGCCATGGGTTCAAGTTCAGGTGCTGACATGATTTTGAGACTTGGGCAAGTCATTCTATGAGCTTTGATATCTCCTAAAATAGTAATAATGGGGAAAACTATTCACAGGACTGCCGCATGAGTCAGAAAAAGTAATACTAATAACAGCCAAAATTTGTAATCCCAGAATAAATATCCAAAGAGTCATTGTTCACTGAGAGTTGGAATTACAGGCTGCACCAACTGCCTTAGTCAAAGAAACTCTTTGACAACAACTTTTCAGAGAACTGGAAAAAATAGGAGGAAAGAAATAAGTTTAATTGGATTCAGTTCTAAGTCTAATTAATGTGCCCAAGAAAAGATAGGCATATTCTGGCAACAAAAGTCACAAAGATCCAGGGTTTTGTTCGGGGGGGAATAAGATAAACTGAAGATCTGGACTTTATATTCAAATTGTATGCCATCAGGTGTGCATTCCTAAAACCTGGCTCATAAATTTTCTTCAAAATGCCTTAAGCCTCTCCCTCTAGTCACATCCATCTCTCAGGGTGGAAAAAAATTTGTCTTTTGCTTTGGATGTGTCAAAAATAGAACATGTATACCTATTCCTTCAAATAGCAGTGCACTAATACATGTATTATAATCATGTGGAAAGGCATTTAAAATGTTTTGCTGTTTGTAACATTTTATTTAGGAAACGTATGTATGTAGACTTTCTCACATATACCGTTTTGACAATGACAGGAAACATCCCTGCCAGGTCCTCTGTTTTGGAACTAAGGAAACATCCCTGCCAGGTCCTCTGTTTTGGAACTAAGCCAATGAAGCAGACAGGAGTAAATCTATCTTCTCCCTCAATATCATCTCACATTTTAATATAAACAAGTCTGACACTTCAACAGCCAATACAATAAATTCAGACAGTGTGTGTTATTGGTGTGAAAATTCGAGAACTAAAGGGTTAAGCTCTGAAAACTGTCTCTTACCTATTCAGTTTATTTAACCTCTTGCAATGTGCAGAAATAATTCAGTTATTCCTAGTGTCATCTGTCTAAGGATTAATTCAGAGTAGAGCTAAGGACCTTTGCGACTTGAGCAATTTCTCTCCTCAGTATGTCCTGAAGATACCTCTTTTCCACCATAAGAAATTGCAATGCAAGCCACATGAAATATACTAATAACTCCCATCATTTTCAAATGTCCCAAATTTATACCAGCATTCAAAGAGCAATTTTATTTTATTTTATTTATTTTAAAAAATATATTTATTTATTTATTTATTTATTTAGGCTGCGCCAGGTCTTAGTTGCAACATGCAGACTCTTAGTTGTGGCATGTATGTGGGATCTAGTTCCCTGACCAGGGATTGAACCAGGGCCCCCTGCATTGAGAGCACAGAGTCTTACCCACTGGACCACCAGGGACGTCCTGAAAGAGCAATTTTAAATAACAGTTATCCCTTTGCAAAAGGCTATCCTCAAGCACTAGTTCAATTTACTATTGATAGATTTTGTGGAAATAGAAATGGCACAAGAAACCTCCTTTCTAACATTAATTTTCATTATTGATGAAAAGTGAGGCATCAAGTACACAATGTTCATTAAAAAGAAGCTTGAGTCACACAGAACAGTGCATCACATATTCAGTAAAAATATATTCTTTAATAGATTCCATTAGATGCAATGATCCGAGTTACGTACTGCAATTCTGATAAAGTTATTTGACATTTCAGAATAGAGAATTTCTACAGTAGCATGGTACTATAGAAATATATTTGGTCTTTGTCCCTGGTTCTTGTCACACAGCCCCTAAAACCCTTGGAACTTTCTAAGTGAAAAGAGTGATAGGTATGGCTCTTGTTCTAATGAAGTGACTCTTGGCCCCTAAATAGCTGATTGCCAGAAAGACCAAGCCTTGATTAGAAGCTGAGAACTTTCAGCCTTACCTCCCAACTTCCTGGAAAAGGGGAGGGACTGGAAATTGAGTTATCAATCTCCAGTGATTTAATCGTGCCTGTGTAATGAAGTCTCCACAAAAATCCCGGGACAACAGGGTTCAGAGAGCATCCAGGTTGATGAACACATGGAGGTGCTGAGAGAGTGGCCTGTCCAGAGCGGGCAGCCATCCGCCCTCTCCACACCCTGCCCTGTGCATCTCTTCCATTTGACTGTTCTGTGTTGTATCCTTTTATAATAAACTCGTAATAGTATGTGCCTTCCTGAGTTCTATGAGCAGTTCTAGAAAATTATCAAATCTGAGGAGAGGGTCATGGGAACCCACAATTGAGAGCTGGTAAAGTCAGAAGTACAGGTAGCTCAGGACTTGTAAATGGTGTCTAAAGTGGGAACAGTCTTGTGAGATTGAGCCCTTACCTTGTGGGATCTGATATTAACTCCAGTTAGATAGTGTCAGAATTGAATTGTTGGACACCCAGCTGGTGTCCAGAGACTTGGAGAATGGATTGATGTGAGAAGAAATACCCCCACACATTTGGTGTCAGAAATGTTATGAGTAAAAATAACAAGTGGTTAAAAAAAAAAAGTTTAAGGGAAAATAAATTTTTAATATTTTATAACTTAAAAATAAAGTTAGAAATGAAAATTTATGTTCACATGAAACCTATACCCAAATGTTCATAAGAACTTTATTTGTAGTAACAAAATACTAGAAACCCCAATATCCTTCAAAGGATAAATGGTTGAGTAGACTTTGGTACATCCATACCATGGAATACTACTCAACAATAAAAAAGAATGAACTACATACAGATACATGTGACAACCTAGAAAGTCCTCAAGGGTACTGTGCTGGAAAAAAAAAAATATTCAACTTCAAAAGTTGTATTCTGGGACTTCCATGGTGGTCCAGTGGCTAAGACTCCATGCACCCAATGCCAGGGGCCCGGGTTGGATCCCTGGTCAGGGAACTAGATCCCACACGCTGTGTGGCATGGCCAAAAAAAAAAAGAGGTTGTATTCTGTATGACATCATTTATCTACATTCTCAAAATAACAAAACTACAGCAATGGAGAGCAGATTAGCAGTTTCTCCAGGGCAGGCATGTGGATAGGGGTTGCAAATCCAAAGAGGCAGCATGATTGAGTTCTTTTGTGGTGATGGAACAGTTCTGTATCTTAACTGTGGGGTGGTTTCATGAATCTATACTTGGGATTAAATTGCACAGAACTGCACACACAAACAAGAATGCAGGTTAAAAATTGGTGATAGCTAAATAAAGTCTGTACTCTGGTTAACAGAAATGTACCAGTGTCCTGTTTTTGATATTGTACCATAGCAATATATGATGACATCACTGGGGCAAGCTAAGGGGAGGGTACATGAGACTCTGTACCATTTTGTAACGTCCCATGAGTCTACAATTATATCAAAATACAAAGTTGAAAAAAATTTTTTAAATAGTTAAAGTATTAATATTATTCACATCAACAGAGATTTAAATTTTTATCTTCAGTTTCTTGATAACATTCTCTTTTAATTTTATTATTATGATTATTTTTTTTTTTTTTAGCGGGCCTCTCACTATTGTGGCCTCTCCTGTTGTGGAGCACAGGCTCCAGACACGCAGGCTCAGTGGCCATGTCTCACGGGCCCAGTCGCTCCGTGGCATGTGGGATCCTCCCGGACCGGGGCACGAACCCGTGTCCCCTGCATCGGCAGGCAGACTCTCAACCACTGCGCCACCAGGGAAGCCCCTAATTTTATTATTTTTTAAGAAAAGAGGGTATTTTTTCCCATGTTACCCCAAGATAGCATAGGTAGTTATCTTTCCATGAACTATCTCCAATTTCACTTCATTCTGACATGAAAATAGGATTCAGCATTTCAATGACTCCCCCATTTTAAAAAAATAGTCCGTTTCACAAGGCATTGGTGAGCCATACAGATTTTACTAAAATTTTCATATGTGAAACATTGCATAATACACAGCAGTTTTACTAATACACATACACATACACACACATCTCCTCTCAAATCAGTGTTCTCTGCTGTCCTTACTTGCTTACAGCCTCTTTTGTACCATGTGTCTCTTACCACTCTTGCACCCATGGCTGTGGCCTAGGCTTGGTTCAGTATTAAGTCAATACATACAGATAATTTTTTGGGTTTTTTTCCACAAGAAGTCCAACCATGTGAAATTTATAATTTTGCTAATGCTTAAAAGTTTGTTCAATTTTATTAAAAATTGAACTGCTGGAAGGATAATTTTACATGTTACACAATTTTTAGCCAAATCACTAGTTCTGCTACTTACATTTTTCTGCCTTCCAAAAGCCAGGATTCCCAACACGTGCCCTTGCTTGTAATTTGTGATAACCTGAGAAATGTAAGCCAATCATCTCTCTTGACCAAGTTCTACTTACTTCTCTTTTGCGGAACAGCTCTGCCATATTATGTGCTACCTCAGCCACTTCTGGAATTAAGGTAACCACATTTCCTCTGTCTTATTTCACACATAAAGCAGTTATAACTTGTTGATTTATCCATTTACTTTGACAGGAAATATCAAAGTCATAATCATCACACTTAGCATTATATATCTTGCTGAATGTGTGTGTTCAGAAAGCTAAAATGATAGAATGCTATTTGTTATGTTACTACCTTAACTTTAAAAAGTGAGTAAAAAGAAATCATGTATTGGAGAAAATAACAACAGTATTTGCTGTACAACGTGGGCTGTGTTAGACACATTGATTTGTTTGTCAAAAATCTCCTACTTTCTTGAGAAATGTTCTCTCACCTAGGCGGTTACTATAGGAACAGTCATTTTCGAGCTACTTGATGTTATCTTGTGAAAGCTGATTGTTAGCATCTCTTCCAAATGCACATTCCGTGCTATCACATTGGGAAAATGGCCATGGTGAGAGTATTTATACCTCAGAGATGGCAATCACTACAGATTGGTCCCTCCAGCCCCCCAAAATCCTCCTTTCGCACCCCTCTGCCCACCTCCCTCGCCCTTGCCCTGCTCCAAATCAACACACCACTACATTTGGTACACTGTGGCTCTGGTTTGGGCTTTAGTTTGTACAGAGGCGGATACCTGATTCCAGCTGAAATCAATCAGTTCTTTTCCTATAACTTGTGAAACTGGAATTGAAAATAAAAGCCAATTTCTCTTCAGTGGCTGAAATAGTAATAAGCAAATCAGGAGATATTGGAGAGAAAGGAAGAATGCTTATTACTATTTAGATCAGAAAACCAAAGACAAAGGGCCTACAAAGAGAGAGAGAATTATAAAATAGATGTACAGAGGTGAGCAGAAATGAGAGATGGTGAGATGATTTAGGGATATATAAGCCCTTCTTCTACTTATTCCTTGAAAACATCTGCATTTCTATCCATGGGTTCCATTAAAATACTTCATTTTCATTATAACAAATTATTCTTTGTGCTAATTTAATTTAGATAAGATTTCTGACCTTGGCAATCTAGAAGAGTCCTAATATGTGGAACCTCAAATATTTGCTGATTTAATCTGAAGACTTCTCAAATCCTCTCATTTAGTATGTATATATTTCAAAAGCATAATTTTCACAATAAGAGTTAAACCTCAAAGTACCTTTTCAAATTAACTTAAAACATACACACACACATAACTTGAGAGGAAGAGAACAAATGAATTAAATGCTCAGCAGAATTAAATTTGTGTGCCTGCCTTATACCAGGTGATCAATAAATATGAGAAATTCTTCAATTAAGTCCACGTGTAGTGTTAAATGGTGTCATATGGACCAAGCTCTTCACTTAAAAACCAAGGAACAGGGCTTCCCTGGTGCCGCAGTGGCTGAGGGTCCGCCTTCCGATGCAGGGAACACTAGTTCGTGCCCCGGTCTGGGAAGATCCCACATGCCGCGGAGCGGCTAGGCCCGTGAGCCATGGCCACTGAGCCTGCGCGTCCGGAGCCTGTGCTCCGCAACGGGAGAGGTCACAGCAGTGAGAGGCCCGCGTACCACAAAAAAACAAAACAAAACAAAAAACCAAGGAACAAAAATGTTAGAAAACAAAATAAGAATTTGGGTAGCTGGCTTGGTCATTACAACTTGCACAAATATTCTACTAGCCCATTGAAAATGAATCTGATTAAAGAAACTCAGTAAACAAAAGTTCATGTTTTGTCCCAGGATCGCCATTCTTGTTTGGATCCTGAAGAGCAAGGGGATGAGCCAGGAGCTCTGAGAGCTGAGTTCTGGTCCCAGCCCTCCCATTTGTCAATTGTATAATCATGAAAAATTGCCTCACCTTTCTAAGCTTCCACTTCCTCATCTGTAAAATGAAGATAATAACAGCATTTATCCACTGGGCTATAAGGAAACGTCAGACAGTTCATGGAAAGCTCTTGGCACAGAGTGTAAACAGGCAATAACTGCAATCTATCATAATAATGATATCATTACATTATTGTTTCTATTATTATTATTATCATAATGGAGGTTATTATTATTATAATAATGTTTCTTGTAAGAACCTTTAACTAGTCTCCTTGAATGCAGCCTCACCCACTTCAACTACCCAAACCCTCTTAAACACCATTTCCAAGTTAATATTCTCACAATTTTCCTTCAGCCTTTCCTTCACTGTCCAATACTGAAATCTGTAATGAGTCAAAATTATTCATTGAATAAACTATAATCCCCTAGCCTGGCATCCAACGTCTTCAACGTGTAGCCTTTAACTGCCATTCCGGAATTGTTACTGTCAGTCTGTGTACCTTATGTATAGTCCTTCTCCATTTGCCCTTATTGTCTGTCTGCCTCCATATTTTGCTCATTCTCACCTTTTCATCAGACATGCAACCATCCTCACAACCCCGATTTACCTGTTGAAATGTTGCCTGTATTAGTTTTCTATTGCTGCCGAAACAAACTATCACAAATGTCGTGGCTTAAACACAAATTTATTATCTTATAGTTCTGTAAGTTAGAAGTCTGATACAGTCTCAACTGGGCTAAAAATCACAGTGTCAACACAACTGTGTTCTCTTTTGGAGGCTCTAAAAGAAAATCCATTTTCTTACCTATCCCATTGTCTAGAAACCTGCCTTCCTTGGCTTGTGGTCCACTTTTTCTGTCTTCAAAGGCAGCAATGTTGTATCTCTCTGACTACTTCTATCTCCCATTGTCACATCACTTTCTGACTACAGAAAGTACAGAATTTAAATGATTAAAGTAGTTGGATGAGGACCAAAATTTCCAAAGGGATTCCATATTGATTTAACTTTACTTAAAGCACATTTCAGAGCAAACAGGCATTGAAAGCAAATATATCTGCTGGATGGTAATTGCAGTTTTCTGCAGAGGTCATTACTAGGCCCTCAGAGTCAACTGTTTATTTCGTCCTAGAATGAAATAAGTTAGAGTCCAAGGGCACAGGGAGCACCACCTTTGAAAGAGGGCTCTCTTTTGTTACCCTCCTTCAAGCATCTTCTGTCTTCTCCTCAGAAACTCCCATGCCCCTTCCTGAGGCTTTTCTTCCTCATGGGCGTCTGGAGCATTGATATTGCCCAGAACCCTTACTCCTTGCTTAACAGAATAAAGCGTCTGATAAACTATTTCCAACAAAATACTAGTGACAACTATATTAGCTTCATCCTCCTTTTTGACACAGCCAGTTCCAATTTTAACCCACATGTCAGCATACCCAACCTCCAACGTAATCCTGGATCCCTCCTCCTAAAATCTGTGCATTCCTACGGTTAACCCTGTCATGTCTCTAATGGGTCTTGAATTTTTGTTCCCAAGAGTTCTTCAATATCACCTCCCATGACTGAGGTGTTCCTCATGTAGGACTTAAGTTTATTTCCTTGTGTTCTGCAAAAAGAAAAATAGTAAAAGAAAAAAACAGACAAATCATTTGTGTCATAGCTTTTTGTGAAGACCTGGAGACAGTGTTGTATAGCAGCAACACACACAACCAATTCAATATTATGTCCCCCAGGAATTCCCTGGTGGTCCAATGGTTAGGACTCCGCACTTTCACTGCCGAGGATGCTGGTTCCATCCCTGGTCCTGGAACTAAGATCCCCGCAAGCAGCTCAGGGGGCCAAAAAAACAAAAAATTAGTCCACCAACGTTAAGAGAAGCATCCTCTACTGTTGCTCAGCTCCCTCTTTCCCTCTATTCAAACACCAGCATTTCAAAAATACCACCTCTGGCTTCCTTTTTTATATTCAAAGACTCATCCATATGCTATGATTAAACGTAGGTCATTTTGTCTGAATCTAATTTTTCTCCCCATCTCTCCAGTCTCTAAAGGCAAGGGAGTCGAATGGAGATTTATTTAGCCAATGAAAAGAACTGTGTCACACCCTCTACGTTGTAGAATGGGCTAGGGTTCATTTTTATTTTAAATAACTATTATTTCATTCTGTAACATTATACAGCCTTTCTTACTGGGTTAAGTGTTTCTCCACGTAATGCATTAAAACAATCTCTTTGGCTCTCTCTTTCCAAGAGACTGTGAGCTTTTCAAAGTCAGGAATCAAGTCTAATTGTTTCGTTTTTACTGTTTATTATGAAAAATATTCTCATGAACTCCTGGTACTCATTACCCAGCTTCATCAATTATCAATTTATGGCCAGTCTGGCCGTTTATACCTTGCCTCCTTGCTGTCTCCAACATATAATTTTGAAGAAAATCCCAAATACCATAAAATTTTATCTGTAAAAATTTTTGTATGGATCCCTTAAAGATAAAGACTCTTTTAAAAGCACATAACCATAATAGCACTATCACAAAAAAATATTAAAAGCAATTGTTTTATTTTACCACGATTTGTTTTCTAAGCCTCCCTTCTATTACACAACACCTGGCACACGGAATTGCCCAACCACTGTCTCCTGAACTACTAAACTTTCAGGAATCTTCATTTTGAAAAGGCAGTATTCAGTCTCTCCTCTCCTCACAACAAATTCTTCAAACTGCTCAAAACTCAGTTCAATATTACCTTATTTTTTTCAAAAATTATTTAACCTTTTAAGTAGATAATACATTTATATGATTCAAAATTAAATAAATAAATAAATTATATATATATATATATATATATATATATATATATATATATATATAATTACCTTCTCTGTGAAAACTTCCCTAATTCTCCCAAACACAGTTAATCACTTCCTCTTGAAGGTTTTCATAATACACCATCCATCCCTTTAATATGAATCTAAATATTATTTATTATAAATATTCATTTAGTTGTCTGTCTTCCCAAATTTAGTCATCCCTTTAAGGCAGTAATTGAACCTTGCTTATATCACAGTAACCTCAACGTCCAGAGTACCTGGTCATAAGAGGAATTTTATAAGCATTTGATGAAAAGAAGGAGGAAGAGAGGGAGTACACAAGAAGCTGGGGCTCAGTTATGCTCCCTGTAGTAGGAAGTCTACTGGAGCAATCCCATAGCCCCACATGAGACCCACTCCACTCTGAAGTAAACGTATATGGACAGAGATGCTTGTCTCTTTTAGATACTTTCTATCTCTAACATCTAGAATAGTGCCTAATAAAAGTTTAATACATATTTATTGAAATGAATGAAGAAAAGGCCTTTGCTCTACACAAAAGACTGATGAGTCGATATGCATTCTTTTTTTTTTTTTTTTTTTTTTTTTTTGCGGTACGCAGGCCTCTCACTGCTGTGTCCTCTCCCGTTGCGGAGCACAGGCTCCGGACGCACAGGCTCAGCGGCCATGGCTCACAGGCCCAGCCACTCCGCGGCATGTGGGATCTTCCCAGACCGGGGCACGAACCCGTGTCCCCTGCATCGGCAGGTGGACTCTCAACCACTGCGCCACCAGGGAAGCCCTGTTGTGCATTCTTAAGTTAAAATGCTTACTACATTAACATTTCTTAATGACTACCTGCTGTCACAAACGTTTTTGATAAATTAAGCATTTCTACAAGCACGTGTCACTTGTTTTCAAACCAGATATCTTCCTCTCAGAAGAAGTATATACTATTTATTGCCTTAAAGGAATGCCTAACTAATAACCAGTGGCCTCCTAGGAATTTTATTTCAGTGTAAAAACCACCAATGTAATCAGTGCCTTCAGGTGCCAAATCCAAAGGTATAGATATTTCTGATCTTTATGCAAACGGCAACTCAGCAAACAGATTTTTTTTTTTTTTTGGTAGCACCGGGGCTCAGGAGTTGTGTCTCGTGGGCTCCAGAGCACAGGCTCAGCAGTTGTAGTGCATAGGTTTAGCTGCTCCGTGGCATGTGGAATCTTCCTGGACCAGGGCTCGAACACGTGTCCCCTGCATTGGCAGGCGGATTTTCAACAAGTGCGCCACCAGGGAAGTCCCAACAAACAGCATTTTTATTCCATCCTTCAGGGGAACTGGATCCATTACCCATATCTGGCAGGGAGGGCAAGCAGGTGGTAGCCAGATCTGGATAATTTAATTTACTGAGAAGGCAATTATATTCTCCTTATCCTTGGTTCAGGAGCTCAGTTTGATTTACTCTGACCTGGAGATATTATTTGTATACTTGTTTGGTTGGCAATGAGCTTCGGACAATTGAGTCAGAAACCTCTAATAAATGCGATGGGTTTCCTTCATCCTGGAATCAGCTTGAACAGGCAGTCAAAGACAAATCACCCCTTTACCTTTTATATATATATATATATATATATATATATATATATATATATATATACATTTATTTATTTTATTTTGGCTGCGTTGGGTCTTTGTTGCTGCGCGGGGGCTTTCTCTAGTTGCGGCGAGCAGGAGCTACCCTTCATTGGGGTGCGCGGGCTTCTCATTGTGGTGGCTTCTCTTGTTGTGGAGCACGGGCTCTAGGCACGTGAGCTTCAGTAGCTGTGGCCCGTTGGCTCAGTAGTTGTGGCTCACGGGCTCTAGAGAACAGGCTCAGTAGTTGTGGCACACGGGCTTAGTTGCTCCGTGGCATGTGGGATCTTCCCAGGCCAGGGCTCGAACCTATGTCCCCTGCATTGGCAGGCGGATTCTTCATCACTGTGCCACCAGGGAAGTCCCAAAAGCATTAATTAAAGTTTTATTTATAATAGCCCCAAACTGTAAACGACCCAACAAAGAAATAGATAAATAAATTGATGTATTTCTTTACAATTGAATGCTCGTCAGCAATAAAAAAGAATAACCATTGATACACACTAAAATGTGAGTTAGTCTCAAAATAATTATGCCAAGCAAAAGAAGCCAAACAAAAAGTACACCTGTCCACTTATATAAAAGTCTAAAAAATGCAAAGTAAACTGTAGTGACAGAGAACAGACCAGCAGTTATTTGGGGAAGGGGAAAAGAAAAGAGGAAAGGGGGGGAATTACAAAGGAACACAGGAAATTTGAGGGAGTGATAGGTACATTCATTATGTTAATTGCAGTGACAGTTTTATAGGTGTCAAAACAGGTCAAATTGTACACTCTAGATATACATGGTTTATTGTTAAGTTCAATTATACCGCAATAGAGCCATTAAAACAATATATCTCTTTAGGGATAGGGGCCAAATATTAATCATATTTGTATCCCTGAGTTCTGGATGCTGTTCTAGTACATCATAAGTACACAACAGCACAAGAAGAAGTAGCAGTTAGTAAATGAGATAAGAAGAAGATGGTGTCCAATGACTGCGGTCATATAGGTTGACTTTGGACAAGTAAATTCATTATATCTTAGTTTCTGCAAGTGATTGCATAATATTTATGCTGAAGCCTGAATCATGGGAATATTTTTGGTTTTTAATAAATGTTTATAAAGGACTTAACATCATAAGTATAAATGTAATTCTTTGGGTGAAACTTTAATACATTATTTTCTGTAGTTAGCTTCAAATATCCACTGCCTTTTGACATACTCTTTATTTATAGCAAAAGGAAAAAAAAAAAATAGCCTGTCATTTGCAAAGTAAGAAAAGAAAGAAGAAAAGTAAAATTATTTTATCTTCAATTAAGCACAATAGAAAGTAAAGTGTTTAAGCCCCATTAAAAATATTTGGCAATAGATAGAATACTGAACAATTCTGTCACTTTACAGCATAAAAAGAAATAACTATGAAATATAATATATCCATTTAATCTGGGTTAAAAATTTATAATAAAAATATAGATTATCAATATGCTGAAATTCACTCTTTGGCACCTCCATCTTAAAAAAATCATCTCACTCTATAAGTCTATCTATATCTACTGTTATTGTTGAATCTGAATATAGAATAATAATACTGCCAGTAGTTGGACAGAAAATCTCTGCCAAGGCATTCATCACCCAATAGGAAAATGAAAAAGAGAGAAAGTTGGTAAAAAAAGAAATACAAATGACTCTTAAATATATGAAAGATGTTCACTATGTGTAAGTTAAAACTATAATGAGATATCATTTTTCATCTATCAGATCGGCAAAGATCAAATATTGATAAATTCCTGTGTTGGCAAGTGTTAGGGAAGGAAGCACTTTTATTCTTTGCTGGTGGGAATGCAAATTGACACACAACATCCATGGAAGACAATTGGGCAATATCTCTCAAAATTAAAAAGTAAATATCATTTAGCCCAGCTAACATATAGCCTGCTGAGTGTAGTACTTCAAACTGGTGTTCACTGGGAATAAATGCCAGTCATGCAAATGTCCTTTTTCTTAATATAATATTTTCTATTAACATAATTATATGAATATAAGAGAGATCATCTAATATAAAATTTGAACTATGGTATAGATTGCTGAGATTAAAGTTTCCACATCATATTTTTTCTCAGTCTATAAATTTTCATCAAATGTGTCCAATACTTTTTTCTTAAATGACCTAGCAGTCCTATCTGAAAAACAGAGACAATACATAGCCATGACTACACGATATTGGACCCAAAATGTCTTATTTATGTTTATTCATTATCTTATTTATGCACAGGCACAACACATCTGAGGATTTCATTACAGATGTGTTAAATTAATATGGAGGCTAAGAAACAGTAAAGAACTGATACTAATGGCAAGGAAATTTTAATCGCATGACATCAGTGATTTTACATAGAGGTTAGAGGGGTCTCCTTTTGATTCAGAGTCCAAGCAGTATTTACCAAAGCAAACTTAAAATAAACTCCCCCAAAACACAGCAAATGGAGCAGAAAACTGTAACATCAGGAAGTCATTTTTTATATATAATGCAAATAAATAGCCAGTGGTTTGCTGAACATCTTAGAAGTAAACATAACCTTTTATAAAATGCTATTAATAAAGGCTTGATACTTAGACTGCACTTTGAGTAGTGCATAATCAAAGAACGGCTTTGTAATGAGAGCCCTAAAAGAGGAAACTGACATATATTATGTGGGACAAGACCCACATGAGACATACAGAACAAAATAAAGATAGGACTAGAATGGAAACTATTTCTCTGCTACAATAGATATGATGTCACTAGATTCTTAGCAAAGGAAATTGGGGATTATTTCTGAAACCATTGGGAATCCTTTAAAATCTGTTATACGTGAGGTAAAACATTTCTTATTACAAAGTTTGGGTTTATTTATTCCCAACAACTCATTTTATTATCCTTATCATGTACCCAGCTGGAGATATCAAAGTAGTGCAAGACTTCTGTCTATGGAGTTGCAGTCTGGGAATAGCCTGCCTTGCAGAATTCTCTTGTAATGAAGCCTATTTCAATCTTGAAAGGCAACACGTTATACTAATTTAGATTTTTCCAAAGTGTATTCTTTGAAAAATTAGACATAACAGATGCTCCTTAGTTTGCGGGGTAAAGGGTGAAGGGTGAAAGGAGAAGATGTAGTGTGATTTCCATGGTTCGAAATGCTTACTATTAGACCTCTCTTGGAAATCAATAAAACACATTTACTTATTAAAGATGAAAAATTGTTGCAGTAAAGAACTCTCTTTAGGACTTCCCTGCTGGTGCAGTGGTTAAGAATCCGCCTGCCAATGCAGGGGACACGGGTTCAATCTCTGGTCCAGGAAGATCCCACGTGCCTCGGAGCAGCTAAGCCCGTGTGCCACAACTACTGAGCCTGCACTCTAGAGCCCGCGAGCCACAACTACTGAAGCCTGCGCGCCTAGAGCCCGTGCTCCTCAACAAGAGAAGCCACCGCAATGAGAAGCCTGCGCACCGCAACGAAGAGTAGCCCCTGCTCTCCGCAACTAGAGAAAGCCCATGCGCAGCAATGAAGACCCAATGCAGCCAAAAATAAATAAATAAGTAATAATTTTTTTTAAAAAAAAGAAACCTCTTTAACTTTATTTCTCAAATTAACTTGATCAAGGAAAGCTTTTCTCACATAATATTAAATAACACACTGAAGATGTAATATTTCACAGAACAAGCTTTGGAAGAATACACTACTTGGTGATAGAGATAAGGAGCAAGGTGCCTAGATTGTAACCAGACCCATATACAGAAACTATTTTCTCCCACCCCATATTATAAACCTATTAAAGACATAGACTGATGGTTTAATAACTAAAATCCAAGAACAGGAGTATAATTTGAAACATCTTGGCTAGAATGACTTCTTGGGGAGTCTATCTTCAAAAGTTTAGTCAGGGAGCAACACTGCTGAATTATATTGCTAAACAAATGGAAGGAATATGGAAGAATGTAATGGCTCATAAAAAGGGAACGAGTCATGAAACATCTATGTGGTTTAAGAAAACACAATCTCAATAAAAAGGCTTTAGAGGGAAAGAAGTTGTTCAAAACCCCAACAGGAAGTTTCCTGAGATAAGAAAAGGTATAAAAGTCAAGAATTATGGGTAGGGGATCACTGGAGAAATTAATTCCATCTTACCAATATAGATTGAGAAACTGATCTTATGTCCAAATTTACACCTGTTATCTCAGCATAACAGCTAATAGTATCCACTTTTACTCTTAAAAAGTGTTTCAATTTGGATAATAAATTATATGGGACCTCCTATCTATTGAACACCTACCATGTGCCGTGTGTACTAAGCAGTAACCAAAATTTCTTTTGATACGGTATGTGCCTTGCCATCAAAAAGTGAACAATCTCATTATAGAGGCAAGAATAGTATGTCTGAAACAATCTGAAAACAATGAAAGGTTTTCTAGTTTAAGGTTAATATCTAGTATATCAAATAAATTGCAGAAGAAAGCAGCCAGGGGAGAGGGTAGAATGCAGCAGAAGTGCTGGGGAAGATAGATGGATAAGCTTATACCTAGAACCCAAACTTGAATCACTGTGTCCTTGAGTGGAACAAGGGTGCAGACAGACATGACTGACTGACTCTAGCCGGGGACCTTCAAGCTGCCTCTCCTGCTGCAAGGGAACTAAGACTACGTTCCTCGAAGAAGTCTCCATTTTTGAAACCACTTTCTTCAGATTAGAATGTCAGATAGTGCTTCCATATCAAATGTACTACCCCAAGTACAAATCAGGACTCTCTTCCCCATCTTTTTCAGACTGCAAATATACCAAATTTTGAATTTTATTACTTTCCAGAAAAGGGCAGGTTTTTGACATCCAGAAACCAAATTATAAGACTGTTTTGCCCCCAGAACCCTTTCCATGACTAGGGGAGCCTCTGGATCTTGGCCTCTGCTTCATTTTTCACCATTTTAGCAGTCACTTGCTGAATATCAGCTCCTATGTTCAATTTGCTCCCAATGTTCTCTGGGGTTAAACTATGCTAGTTTTCTAAAAACTAATTCACTTTACCAAGTCTTTCTTCTGAGCGGAGTCAGTTTTGTGCTCATAAAAGCAATATTTACTTAACATTCTGTGAAATTTGGTGGCCTAGGAAGATGACACATGCCAAGTATGGCACAGAACCCAACAGTCTGTTTTTACAGGGAAAGAAGATGAATGATGCGATGCAATCATCCCTCTGCGAGCAGCAGACCTAATAAGAAAATAAGCCTTTCATGTGGAGGCTTCATAATGCTTTTCACTGAGTTCACACAGCAACTTCAAAGCCTTTCTCTGTCAAGAGTAATTATCTCCAATTTGCAAAGCAGCACACAGTCTTTTCACAGATCACACAGTCCCCTTCAGATCTGAAGCTGTCTGGATGTGGACTCTGGATAGCACGTCATTTCTTGTACAGGAAGCAAGATCCTCCTGATTCAGCCAAGAGGCTGAGAGAAGAAGGGGAACACCTCTAATTAAAGACTTCCCAAAGAGCTATGTCCTTTGTGCTGGCAGGCTGCTCACAGGGGTCCAAGAGCCCAAGTCAGCACAACCGGAAATTAAAAGACAGCCCTAATACTCGGATCACTCAAATAGGATCCTAGTGTATGGGGCACCTCTCAGGAGCAAGTCAATCCCAGTGTTATACAAGACAGAGTAAACTAATAAAATGGACAAAACAGTGACTTGTGCAACCTTCGCTTAGTCCCTACAGCACTACTGTGAAACAAACCACATGGCTCTTCACACAATCAACTTCTGGCTGTAAAACAATAAAATTCACAACATTTTATTCAGAGCAGTTGACATTTCTTCAACATAAGATATTTTTTTAAAGAATGAATGATAAAATATAAAAGGATTTCTAGGATCCTGTCTCATTCTAATATGCAATCTTTTACATAAGAATTTTTTTCTTTTTGTGCATCTTACTAAAAGGTATGAGAAGCGCGTCGTGGCTCTTAACAATTGTAAATCAACTTTCCTAGGATTTCTAGCTTTCATTTTTAATTAACTAATGTAACTTTACAGCTAAATTCTAGGAATAATTGCTAAATTTCTACCACCATTTCTTTTAGATGGGACTGATTTGAAACCAGCAAGAATTGACTTTACACAGACCCTTTCCCCCAATAGATTGTTTTAATTAATTTTAATTTTTAATCGAAGTATTACATTTACAATTGTTTGGGGGATGTATACAAGACTAAAAGATTTGTAACAACAAAAGACTCATAATAACAGCAACGAAAAGAAATAAATAAATAACAGTTCCACGTTCTCCTTGCCTGCCACTTTTCTTGTCCTGTTTACAGTTTTAACAGTTTCTTTAATATTTATTTTCAAGACCCTAAAAAGTGGGTATGTACAAATGTCTTGTGGGGCCTTTAGGGACTTTCCACCCCCTCACTTGTTCCCGTAAACCAATTCTTCTCCCTATCGTGCGCCACTCCTTCTCCCTATCGAAACCAATTCTTCTCCCTATCGTGCGCCACTCCTTCTCCCTATCGAAACCAATTCTTGGAGTTTTTCAGTTGACGGGGACTTGCCAGACAGCGGGTAATTTTCCAGTTGCCCGTAACAGGTATACGCCCTAACCGCCACAATGAACAGACAACTATAACGGCCAGAAGGTGGGACAAAAGTTCCTAAGCCAATGAATTCAAAAGTCACCACATTTACCCAATCATTGTGAGAATATACCCGCCCTATGAGTAAATAAACCTATAAAAAGTATGTGATTCCGCTTTTAGGGGTTCCCCATCGGCCTCCTGCGTGAGGTTCAGGGAACCCCGGTGCATCGGCTCCTAATAAACCTCTTGCGTGTTGCAGCGGCTCTCGACTCTTGGCGGTTCTTGGGCGAGTTGGAATCCCTCGTAGACCGTTTGGGTCTAACATTTGGGGGCTCGTCCGGGATCCCCACTCGCCCCCGGGTCACAAGAACATCGGGAGTCGGAGGTATCAGGTAGGCTCGAGCCCAATTGTCTGTTTGTTTGTCGTTTGTTTGTTGCTAGCCGCCATTAGGAAAAAGCCGTGCGAACCGGCTTGCTGTGGAATCTGTATTGGACTCCTGGCTAGGCAGACGTGCTGAAAGCTGGTGTCCACGGGCCCCGGGGGACGCCCTGGTGGTCCATCTGGAAGGAGAAACAAATTTTGTCTCCCCTTCATCTGGTTCTGGCAGGTTATATAAGCTGCCATCTGAATTTGAGTTGGTTTCGGGTTTAAGTTCGCGGCGGCTGGTTCTGGCAGGTTATATAAGCTGCCATCTGAATTTGAGTTGGTTTCGGGTTTAAGTTCGCGGCGGCAATATCAATGTGTGTCTTTTGAAATTTTATTGTTTTTCTGTACTATTATCTTTCTTTTGACGGACGACAATGGGACAAACTATGACGACTCCTCTTTCTCTTACCCTAAGCCACTGGACCGAAGTTAGGGCTAGGGCCCACAACCTTTCGGTAGAAGTAAGGAAAGGAAAATGGCAAACGCTGTGTACCTCTGAGTGGCCTACATTTCAGACAGGGTGGCCACCCGAAGGATCTTTTTTGTTAGATAAGGTTGGGCTAGTCAAATCTAGGGTCTTTAACACAGGACCCCACGGACACCCAGACCAGATACCATATATCCTGGTCTGGGAAGATCTAGTTCTCTCCCCGCCTCCGTGGGTCCGGCCCTTTGTTTCCTCAACAAGCACGTCTGCATGCGCTCCAGCACAATCGGAGATATTGGCCCTGAAGAAAACCCCAGACACAGAAAAGTCATCTGCTGCCCCGGACCCGCCAAAGGCGATATATCCTGACCTGCAGTCTGATTTGCTTCTTCTAGATTCCCCACCTCCTTATCCTCCGGCCCTAAATCCCATGTCGCCCCTAGGACCCCCAGCTTCACAACCCTCCGCACCAGTAGGGCCACCTGTTATGGCAGAAAGGGGGGGTCCCTCGGCGGGCACCAGAAGCCGGAGGGCTGTTTCCCCGGATTCTACTGCTTTACCCCTTAGAGAATATGGCCCCCCCGATAACCACGGAAATAGACCCCTTCAATACTGGCCCTTTTCCTCTGCAGATCTTTATAATTGGAAGATGCATAACCCTACTTTCTCTAAAAACCCACAGGCTCTTACTGCTTTAATAGAGTCTCTTGTCTTCACCCACCAACCCACCTGGGATGATTGTCAACAGCTCCTCCAGACTCTCCTCACAACTGAGGAGAGGCAACGGGTTCTCCTGGAGGCTAAAAAGAATGTGTTAGCCGCCAATGGACAACCTACCCAGTTGCCTAACGAGATTGATGCCGGGTTTCCACTCGTCAGGCCGAATTGGGACTTTAATACCCCGGAAGGTAAGGAGCACCTGAAAATGTATCGCCAGGCTCTGGTGGCGGGTCTCCATGGAGCGGCCAGGCGCCCCACGAATTTGGCTAAGGTAAGAGAGGTAACTCAGGGGCCCCAGGAATCGCCAACCGTGTTCCTAGAACGCTTAATGGAGGCTTTTAGACGATTCACTCCTTATGATCCAACTTCTGAGGAACATAAGGCCACCATAGCAATGGCCTTTATTGACCAGGCGGCCCCTGATATTAGAAAGAAGTTACAAAGGCTGGATGGCCTACAAGGTTTCTCCCTTCAGGACTTAGTAAAAGAGGCAGATAAGGTATATAATAAGAGGGAGACAGAAGAAGAAAGAGAAGAAAGAAAGCAGAAGGAACAAGAGGCTCGTGAGGTAAGATGAGATAAGAGGCAAGAAAGACATTTGAGTAAGATACTGGCCACTGTAGTCAGAGGAGGAAACAGTAGAGACAGAAATAGACAGGAAGGGCGAACAACGGATAGAAGGCGGCCATTAGACAAGGACCAATGTGCCTACTGTAAAGAAAAAGGTCATTGGGCAAGAGAATGCCCTAAAAAAAGGAACGGGGGAAGGATCACTAAGCCTTTTCATCTGTACGTGGCCGAGAATAAAGGTATTGCAAAGGGAGTACTAACTCAGAAACTGGGCCCCTGGAATCGCCCGGTTGCGTACCTATCAAAGAAATTGGATCCTGTGGCAGCAGGATGGCCCGCCTGTTTAAAAATAATCGCCGCGGTGGCCGCTTTGGTCAAAGATGCTGACAAACTGACTTTGGGGCAGAACCTAACGATAACAGCCCCCCATGCATTAGAAAGTGTAATTCGCCAGCCACCCGACAGATGGCTAACAAATGCCAGGATGACTCATTACCAAGCCCTGCTGTTAAACTCAGATCGTATTAAGTTTACCTCAGCCACAGGACTCAACCCGGCCACCTTGCTACCCGACCCTGACCTGGAAAGCACTACCGTCATCCATGATTGTCAGGAAGTACTGGCTGCAGCACACGGTAGCAGACCAGACTTGATGGATCAGCCCCTCCCCAACGCCGACGTTACCTGGTTTACTGACGGAAGCAGTTTCCTAGAGGAAGGTAAGCGTCGGGCGGGAGCTGCCATGGTAGACGGGAAAGAGGTCATCTGGGCAGCCGCATTACCGCAAGGGACATCGGCCCAACGGGCTGAACTAATCGCCATGACTAGAGCATTGGAACTAGCAGAAAACAAAAAAGTAAACATCTATACGGACAGTAGGTACGCATTTGCTACCGCCCATGTCCATGGGGCCATTTACCAACAAAGAGGGTTGCTCACCTCGGCGGGCAAAGAAATTAAAAACAAAGAAGAAATAGTGGCACTGCTAGCTGCCCTCATGCTCCCCACTAAAGTCAGCATCATTCATTGCCCCGGACACCAGAAGGACAATACCCCGGTGACAAGAGGCAACAAATTGGCAGATAGGGTGGCACGAGAAGTGGCTCTACGGGAAATCATACTAGAACTATCAGATGAGAGTCCTGGGAAACCAAATGATAGGGGAACAATTACCTCAGCCATAACTAAAGGAACATTATCTCCTCAACAAGCAAAATCCATGCTACAACAGATTCACAGATGGACACACTTGGGAACCAAAAAGATGGTGTCCCTACTACACAAGACAGGTTATGATACCCCTGGACTAACTAAATTAGCTGAGCAGATTGCACGAGAGTGCATTCCATGCCAACAGGTAAACTCCCATAAAGGAAAACTTGAGGTCGGAAAAAGGCTCAGAGGAGACCGCCCAGGAGCCTATTGGGAGGTCGACTTCACTGAAATACGCCCTGGAAGGTACGGTAACAGGTATCTTCTAGTTTTTATAGATACCTTCTCAGGATGGGTAGAAGCTTTCCCGACGAAGAAGGAGACAGCTACTGTGGTGGCCAAAAAGATCTTAGAAGAAATTTTCCCCCGGTTCGGGGCACCAAAGGTAATAGGATCAGATAATGGTCCCGCCTTCGTCGCCCAGGTAAGTCAGGGTGTGGCCAAATACCTGGGGACTGATTGGAAATTACATTGTGCCTATAGACCCCAGAGTTCAGGACAGGTAGAGAGAATGAATAGAACTCTAAAAGAGACCCTAACTAAATTGTCCATAGAGACTGGCGGTACAGATTGGACGGTGCTCCTTCCCTTAGCCCTGTTCCGGGCTAGAAATACCCCCTCCCGCTATTATCTTACTCCATTTGAAATACTATACGGGGCCCCACCTCCTCTTTTTACGCTAAGGGAGAAATTAAGTCCTGACTGCCAGAATAACACTGACTTATATGCTAGGCTGTTGGGACTCCAGTTGGTCCAAAAGGAGGTGTGGTCCCAGCTGGCAGAGGCTTACCGACCAGGAACACCAGCAGAGGCTCATCCCTTCCAAGTCGGAGATTCCGTGTACGTCCGTCGGCACCGAACCCAGACTCTAGAGCCTCGGTGGAAAGGACCATACATCGTCCTGCTCACCAC
Source organism: Phocoena sinus (assembly GCF_008692025.1). Taxonomy (NCBI): domain Eukaryota; kingdom Metazoa; phylum Chordata; class Mammalia; order Artiodactyla; family Phocoenidae; genus Phocoena; species Phocoena sinus. Next base: position 61,360,553 of record NC_045763.1, on the reverse strand, counting down.
CCCCACGGCTATAAAGGTAGACGGCATCGCTGCGTGGATCCACGCTTCACACGTGAAGGCCGCACCAGCATCTGCAACATCGGAATGGCGAGCCCAAAAGACCAGCAACCCGCTCAAGCTCAAGCTTCTGCGATCATCAGACTTATAACTTTAACTTTGTTACCCCTACTGACTGTGAGTAATTTTAGTCCTCACCTGCCCCAGCATTTAACCTGGCAGGTAATTTCCCAAACTGGAGATGTAATATGGTCTGTTAGCCATACTGCTGCTCCTTGGACCTGGTGGCCAGACCTTTTCCCCGATGTTTGTAAATTAGCCATAGGAGCTCCCAATTGGGACACAGCACACTCCCATGATCGTCAAAATGCCCCATCCATACCCGGTCGGGCCGGCCAATACGGCTGCCAAAACTCGGGTACGCGACAGAAACTTAGCAACCCTACCTTTTATGTATGCCCGGGATTTCATCGCCATAGGTCCCTAAATTATCAATGTGGGGGAAAGGAACATTTTTATTGTAAAAGCTGGGGGTGTGAAACCACAGGAGACACCTATTGGAAGCCCACCTCTGGCTGGGACTTTATTAAGGTGACAGCCAATTATACACACCCAACCAACCCCTTAACTTATAGGCCTGAATGTACTAAATGGTGCCATCCCCTTAAGATCTCTTTTAGTGAACCAGGAAAAAAGGATAAAAACTGGATAAATGGCCATTCATGGGGAATCAGGTTTTATAAAGAAGGATATAATGATGGATTACTAATGACCATCAAACTAAAAATTGAAACCCCTACTCCAGTTCCTATAAGCCCCAACCCTGAGATAGGGCAGTCTTCGCTACCTTTGGCCCCTCCCACAGCGTTACCAGAGATAAGAAACCAAACTTCTGAGCCAAAAGGAATAACAATCAAGCCCAAGACCCCCTGGGACCGAATGCTCTCATTGGTCCAGGCGGCTTTTGAGGTTTTAAATGCCACAAACCCGGAGGCTACCAAATCATGTTGGCTTTGCTATGCTGCTCCTCCCCCTTATTATGATGCTATAGGATATAATTCTAATTATAATAATGTTAACACTCCAGATCAATGTCGATGGAAACAAGAAGGAAATAGTAAATTGACCCTGGCCTCAGTATTAGGAAACGGTACATGTGTAGGAACGCCCCCCTCGTCCCACCGACATCTTTGTGCCAATTTAAGCCTCCCACAGGGCTCAGGGTATCTCCTCCCTCCTCCGGATGGATGGTGGGCATGTAACACAGGATTGACCCCCTGCATTTCTTTAGAGGTCCTTAAAGCTTCAACCGATTTTTGTGTGTTAGTTCAGCTGGTCCCCAGACTCATTTATCATTCAGATTCATCCTTTCTAGATGAATATGAGGGCAGAGGAAGGTTTAAGAGGGAACCCATAACACTCACCCTGACTGTACTCCTAGGACTAGGAATGGCAGCCGGGGTAGGAATGGGTACAACAGCCCTCATCCAAAACCCCACTATTATGATGCCTTAAGGCAAGCTGTAGATGTTGACCTCCGGGCATTAGAAAGTTCCATAACTCAGTTAAAAGAATCCCTCACCTCGCTTTCAGAGGTGGTAATGCAAAACAGGAGGGGATTAGATCTGCTGTTCCTTAAGGAGGGCGAACTATGTGCTGCACTAAAAGAAGAATGCTGTTTTTATATTGATCATTCTGGGGCTATTACCAAAACTATGGACAAACTTAGGGAGCGCCTGGACAAAAGACAACAGGAAAGGAAAAATCAAAAAGGATGGTTTCAATCGTGGTTTGATAAATCTCCCTGGCTTACTACTTTAGTTTCCACCTTGTTAGGGCCCCTCATTATTTTATTGTTGCTCTTAACTTTTGGACCATGCATTCTGAATCGCCTGATAGCCTTTATTAGAGAACGCATTAGTACGGTACAAGTTTTAATGCTAAGGCAACAATACCAAAACTCGCAAAAAGAAACTGAAATTCCATGATTGAAATTAGTTACAAAAAAAAAGGGGGGGAATGTGGGGCCTTTAGGGACTTTCCACCCCCTCACTTGTTCCCGTAAACCAATTCTTCTCCCTATCGTGCGCCACTCCTTCTCCCTATCGAAACCAGTTCTTCTCCCTATCGTGCGCCACTCCTTCTCCCTATCGAAACCAATTCTTGGAGTTTTTCAGTTGACGGGGACTTGCCAGACAGCGGGTAATTTTCCAGTTGCCCGTAACAGGTATACGCCCTAACCGCCACAATGAACAGACAACTATAACGGCCAGAAGGTGGGACAAAAGTTCCTAAGCCAATGAATTCAAAAGTCACCACATTTACCCAATCATTGTGAGAATATACCCGCCCTATGAGTAAATAAACCTATAAAAAGTATGTGATTCCGCTTTTAGGGGTTCCCCATCGGCCTCCTGCGTGAGGTTCAGGGAACCCCGGTGCATCGGCTCCTAATAAACCTCTTGCGTGTTGCAGCGGCTCTCGACTCTTGGCGGTTCTTGGGCGAGTTGGAATCCCTCGTAGACCGTTTGGGTCTAACAGTCTCTCAACTCATCATAATTTATTTACTAACTTTTCTAATACCATAAGTTATTTCACTCACCCTCTTCTCCTCCTTCTATTTCTGCCAATATAATTATAATATTTTTTCTCTCTCCACCATATAAACCCAAATGCACAGTTTTTATTATTATAATTATTTAAATATTCATCACTGCTGTGTTTCCAGGAATTGATGGTAGCCTCATTTTTAAAATTTATTTTATCTCTAACACACTCCAGCAGCTCTACAAAATACCTTACAATACAGTTTTCAGTTCAATCAAATCTGCCAGATAAGTTCTCGATAAACTCACTCCAGCTGTCCCCTGACCTCCTGCTCCAATCTGGACTGACGTCTAAAGCCATGCATTATCCTGGAAATTCCCTTTGCTGGCATCTTGAAAATTTTCTTTGCCTCTCTTGTTTTGGACATGACGTTTCCTAAATCCAAAATATTTTTTTCTTAGTTTACTCACTTATTTTGTTGAAGATATACTTTTCAGTATCTTTCTGAGGAGAAAAAGGTTTGGGAGTTTATATGTCTGACAATATCACTGCTCCACTATAATACCTGATCAATATACTGTTATATATAAAATATGCCTTTCAGCTTTTAAATTCCCATTGAGATGTCTGATGTTATTCTATTTTCTGTTGCTCTTTTTTGTAACTAAACGTTTTCTCTCTAGAAAATTTTGGAAGGTTTTTTTTTTTTTTTCTGTTATTTTAATGCGTTGGAAAGAGTTTGTCATTTTTTGTGCTGGAAATTTAGTTGGCTTTTTCAATGTAGAATCACAAGTGTTTCAACTCTGGGTGATTTTCCAGTAATATTGAATTGATAATTTTTTCCTTTCTGTTTATTCTCTCCCTGCTGGAATTTATGCTAGTAGGGTTGGACTTTCAGAAATAAGGTTATCTTTATTTTCTTATCTTTCTCTTCTATTATCTATTTCTTTGTCTTTTCATTTTTCTAGGGCTTTTCTTAAGTTTATCTGTTGACCCTTCTTTTGAATTTGTTTTTATTTGGTTATCATAGTTTTACTTTTGTGAAGTTCTTTCATAATGTGATTATTCCTTTTAATTGTATCCTGTTCTTGACTGATGGATGTCATACTTTTATTATCTCTGGAAAAATAATGACTTTAATTTCTTTTTTTTCTTCTGCTCTCTGAATCATCTCCCCTTCCCCTTCTTTTCTCTGTTTGTTTGTTTGTTTTGATGACTCATGCTAAAGGCTTTATTCACATATCTAGTGCTGCTTAGCTATCATTTTAGGATCAGCAAACTATGACCCTAGGGCTAAATCCACTCACTACCTGTTTTTGTGAAACCTTGGTTTCACTTCCTCCAGAGATTAATCTCCAGGCTCCAGTAGGAGTGAAGAGGGGTAGTAACCTAAATAGCCAGAATGGGGGTGGAGACAAGGTAAACTAATGGCTTCTTTTACAGACTGTTAAATAATCCCCCAATTTGGGGTCCTTTTACATACCATTTTATGCCTTCATTATGGATCACCTGATATCTCCAATTTCTGATATTTTCCAAGGTTCTATCAATACAAGACAAATTAACTTGCTTGTCCAAAAGGAAATTTCTGTCCACTCTGGAAGTGAGACATTCACCCAATACACAAACTCTTGGTTTTTGGGGCGCCTGAGGAAATGTCACCTATACAACCAAAAGCTGGCTTATGTGCTAAGATCACTATCTTGAGAAACCCAACTCAGGATCAATACATTCCATGATGCAAAGATTTCCTAGAGGCATAATTGTATGCCGCAGAAGAGCCCTGTAAAGAAGAGTTAAGGACAGAGAAATAAAAATTGAAAGGTAGGGTTTCCCTGGTGGTGCAGTGGTTGAGAGTCTGCCTGCCGATGCAGGGGACACGTGTTCGTGCCCCGGTCTGGGAAGATCCCACATGCCGTGGAGCGGCTGGGCCCGTGAGCCATGGCCGCTGAGCCTGCGCGTCCAGAGCCTGTGCTCCACAACGGGAGAGGCCACAGCAGTGAGACGCCCGCATATGGCAAAAAAAAAAAAAAATTGAAAGGTAACCAGAATGAAGCCATCTGGTAGTGATGTTGTCAAATATAATCTAGAGTCTAATCGGATATCTGCTTAATGACCTTTGAGATTTCAAGGGAACATTTTTCTGCCACTGACGCAAGGATGTCATTAACCACATTGCAAGTAGCCCAGAGTATGACCAGAGGAATGATTTTCTAGTTAAGCAGAGACCTCTTGAGATTTCACACTAAATTAGACTGATACTAGAGAGGCTATGGTAATGGAAATCTTTGAAAATAGAACATCTAATCCAATTCTTCAAAGACTGACTTACACTTAAATCTCATGTTCTAATCTGAAAACTACTCTGAGCTCTGAAATGTTGGCTTCACAGCATATAAAGTATTTTGCCGTAATTTTAGTTCCAGCTAGTCCTCAGATAGAGGATAAAGAGAAACAGAGACAGAGAATAATATAACTTAATAAAAGATGCCTCATGAAATGGAGCAATCATAGACCTCCATTCAAAGACGATTTATTTTTTTTAATTTCTAAGTACATAATAAAAGAAAGAGACAAGGCCCTTGTTCACATGCAGCCTACAGCCTGGTATAAAGATATACGATCCTGGGGCTTCCCTGGTGGCACAGTGGTTGAGAGTCCGCTTGCCGATGCAGGGGACACGGGTTCGCGCCCCGGTCCGGGAAGGTCCCACGTGCCGCGGAGCGGCTGGGCCCGTGAGTCATGGCCACTGGGCCTGCGCGTCCAGAGCCTGTGCTCCGCAGCAGGAAAGGCCGCAATGGTGAGAGGCCCGTGTACCGCAAAAAAAAAAAAAAAAGCTATACGATGCCTAGGTAAAAAATATGGGCTCACAGAGGAAAGAAATTATTCCCAGCTAAAAAGAACAGGGATGGCTTTATGGGGAGATGATTTGAGCTGGCTTGTAAAGGATGGGTTAGATTTTGACAGATGGTAGTAAAAACAAGGGACAGAAATTCTGATTCAAAGAAAAGCAATGCTTCTCGCAGTTCAGGAGACATTTCAATTTTAAGGCTGTCAATGCACTAAAAAGTAAAGAAATGAAAAAATATAAGGTTATAAAAACATGGCATATTTTAAACATTCAATCCCGTGTATGTGTTTCTGTTTCATTTTGAGGTAATATTAAAAAGTCTTAATTTAAGACCATTTTTTTAATGAAATCCGCAGGACAAATGGTCTTTTGGGGCTTCCCACCATCAATTACCCCAGATAAACTCTGGGATACAAAAGCAAAGGGAGGGAATTCCTTGGCGGTCCAGTGGTTGGGACTCCACGCTTTCAGTGACAAAGGCTTGGTTTCCATACCTGGTTGGGGAGCTAGGATTCCTGCAAGCCACGTGGCGCGGCAAAAAAAAAAAAAAACAACAAAAAACAAAAAAAACCCACAAAACTCAAAGGGAGACAAAGCTACAAAGTATATTCTGAGGAAATAAATGTGATCTTGATTACATAAATATACAAGACAGGTTAGGTGGGTTTTTCCTCCTACATCTTTAAGAAATGTTTAATGACATTTTTTCAGGATAAAGAAAGCACAAGAAATATGATTTCTTTTAATGGCTTAAAAGCATTTATCTATCTCCTTCAAGTATCACTCCCCTTGTCAGCTGCAGTAATAATGTACCTTTTTTTTTTTTTGCGGTACGCGGGCCTCTCACCACTGCGGCCTCTCCCGTTGCGGAGCACAGGCTCCGGATGCACAGGCCCAGCGGCCATGGCTCATGGGCTTAGCCGCTCCGCGGCATGTGGGATCTTCCCGGACCAGGGCACGAACCCGTGTCCCCTGCATCAGCAGGCGGACCCTCAATCACTGCGCCACCAGGGAAGCCCCAATAATGTACCTTTTTAGTGAACTGTCTTATAGATTTTCTTCCACATCAGTTTTGATTCTCCAGCAAAAGGAAATATCATCAAAGTATAACGTGACTTTTGTTGAAGTGGCAGCCAACTTTCATGGCATAAACACCAGATGATCTCTTCACCAAGGGTCAGATCAACAAGTGAAGAAATTGTCCTCTGAGGAAAAGAAGCTCATCTTCAACAACAAAAACATCCAATAAAAATCAGCGTCAATGCCAAAACTCACAAGCTCATAAAATCACTATTTCATGTTTTATAAATGCCTTTGTTTTATCCGCTACCTTTCACACAAAGCTCACTCAGTTCCCCCAGCTTTTTTCCTATAAGTATTTTCTCAGGATTAATCATAACATTGTAGATAGAGTTGTTGAACAAATCAAAGTTTATCAGGCAGAGAAATTAGCAAATCTGTAATTATTTCTCTAGACCTTAGAAGAGAATGGGTTGAAAACACCAGGCAAGAAACTGTCAGAGGAACTGGAAGTGGGAAAGGGCCTGCAAAGTCACAACAAATAAGCTCTGAAATATATCAGATGAAGATTTTCCAGGAGAAAAACAAATAAAAATTGAGAGCCATGAGGCCTACCTGAATGTAACCAGGGCATCATTTGAAAGTAGAGGTGAAGAAATTACAAATAGTCTTTATTTTTTTTAGCTTAAATATTTATTTAAGTATTATCTTTTTAAGTAGTGCAAAATGAATTTGTTATTTATTAGGTTTATAGACAATGCACACTTAGTGGTTGCTTTTTCACAATATTTTTCTCCATTGATGGAGTGAATGTAGAAAGATGGTACTAGAGTCATTGTTGATGATCCCTAATCCAAGTAAGTGTTTTTTTGGGAGCTTACCTGTTAGGCCTGTCTCTGTCGGAAAGAAACATTTATTCACTGTACCTCTTCAGTGTATCTAAGAAGCCCTACCATGGCCAGAGATGGCATCTGATAGATTCCAGAGGAAGATATATATGACTCAGAGGATGCTCTAGACAACTCCCTTCATGATTGTGATATATTAATTGCAAAAAGGTCTCCAATGATTTATCTCTTTCTAGTATCCATACTCTTTGCAATGTGACTTTTAACTCCTCCCATAAAGAGGTGGGGTCTATTTCCCCACTCCTTGAATCTGGGCTAGCCTTGTGACTTGCTTTGGCCAATAGAATGCAGTGGAAGCAATGCCATGAAAGTTCAAGGCCAAGATCTCAAGAGACATTGCACATTTCCATTCTCATCTAGAATTCTGCCACTGCCATGTTAGCAAGCCTGAGCTAGCCTTTTGAAGGATAAGAGTCATTTGGGGAAGGTAGAACTAATGCTGGATAGAAAATAAAACAGAAATATCCACAATATTGATAAAATTTGGGTTTGAGGAAACAAAATCAAGAATTAAAGAAAAGTAAAGAGAGTATAATATATATATCTTTTCTTGCAGTTACAGATCATCCTCTTTGACATTTTTACTTTGAGAGAATTTTTACAAAGGAGATTAATATTTGCAAAAATTATTTTTTTAATCAATTTAGTAGACTTTGTAAATATTATACTTTATGGATTGTTTTTCCCCTTTTATATATCAAATATTATTCCCTAAAGTCAATTGTCTGGGAGAACAATTAAAAGAAGGAAGAAGGCAGAAAGAAAAAAAAAGTTTCCTAAAATAATCTCTCCTGGCAACTGAGGATATGCTTATCTAGAAACAAATTTACTGGCCATAAAATCTTGTTGTATGTATTTGCTGAGAACTTTAGTGAAACACATCTCATCAGTGGATTGCTCTGTCTGAAGTTGGGGGCTTTTTGGTTGGTGAGTGCCCTCAACCTTCTAGGAGCCAACTGTAGTTTGCTATTTCTAGTACTACTAAGACTACCTACACCAGACCAGATGTTCTTGAAGATTTACCAAAGATTATTGATATAAGTTTTTTGGAAAACAAAGAATGAGGAAAACACATTATCACAATTTCTGGCAACTCTAAAACATTACCAGTTTGAAAAAGTGAAAAATCAGAAGAGAGAAGGATTTTGAAGTGTCTTTTGCAATAGCAAAGCAAAAATGCAGCCAAATTTGGTTATAACTGATTTGGGGCATGGAGAGACAAGATAAATAATTCTCTCCTATAGATTTTCTCTGAGACTGGGAGTAAAAAAATCACCTGACATCACTGCATACATGGGCTATGTGGAGGTTCAGAAACAAGAGTGTGGATTAGGCTGGAGCCAGGAAATGTGTTCTGGGCTTGGATCCACTGTAATTGGCTGTGTGACCTCTTTCAAGTTCCTTCTCAATACAACAGAGACAATAAAAGTGTTCTTTCAATAATGAGTTCTTTTTTCCATTTTTTAAAACAACAGTATAAGTCCAGTAATGACTGTTACTATTTAGGGAGTGCTTAATATGTGTCACATGGTGCTAAGTGCTTTACAAGTACCCTACCTGTTACTGTTCAAAATAATCCAGAGAAGTAGGTGCCATTATTATCCCTGTTTTAGAGATGAGAAAACAAAGAGGAGATTAAGTATTTGTCTAAAGTCACAGGAGAAGTAAAACCAGGATTCAAATTCAGGCCTTGTGGCTCCAGAGTCCATACTTGTAAACTATTCTATATTTGAAAAAAAGTATGATGTATTCTAGAGATAGTATGTGACTTCTAATATGAATTATATTTCACAGTATTACAAAACATGTGGTCTTGCAAGTTAAAATAATTGTAGTTCATAATAATTGTATTGGAATTGTGCTAATTGGAATAAGCACAATTCTCCTGTTTTATATTTCAGATAATGCATTTTCCAGCAGATTGGTGAATGTGACAGTGGAGAGATGTCTGGATCTCAGGGTTCTAATTTTTCCTCTCCATATGTGCCTGTTTCTTCCATGAATTTAGGAAATCTGGTCTCTGGCATCCAGGTTAGAGATTTAAGCTTATTGTTTCAGACTAGTTATCTCCCACCAAAATGGGGATGCTTGTCTAAACCGCACTGTTCCTTCCTGTCACCAGGTTAGATCCAGCTCAGTACAGGTCCTGGTTATTGTAGGTTTGAGGTATACGGAGGAATCCACCAAGGCCTGAGGAAGATCTAAAGACCCAGTCAACCTAGGCCATGACCTGGGAGTGGGAAGGAAGCAGTGTTATAGATTATTACCCCAACTTGAGTGAGGGATAACCAATCTGAAAGATAATGCACTTAATTCAGCAACCTGAAGACCAGAAGCCAAACTAGCGAGTACATAAACAGGCCATAAATCTTTCCAGGAAAACCTGAAGATACAACACTGATCTCACCCATTAGTCAGAACCTTCAACCCTCTCCCAGCTGTTTCTTGACTTCTAGAATATTCCTATAAAGAGGAGGACCTTCCAAGTGTGTAGAAGTATGTAGGGCTACTCTAGATGATGACCTCTCCCTCCTGCTCAGGGAAGAACTTTTACCTACAGGTGTAGGCTATTTTAAAAATTAGAAACCAAGGTGCTACATCTACAAACTTTCTCTGTCTTATTTTTATTATTAATTCTCACAAAATAAGAAAATATTAAAATTGGAAGGTTGTGGTAAGTAGAATAATGGTCCCCCAAAGATGTCCCTGTCCTAATCCTCAGAACCCATGAATATGTGACCTTACATGGCAAACAGAACTTTGCAGACATGATTAAGGTCAAGGCTTGAGACAGGCGATTATCTTGTATTATCCAAGTGAGCTCAGTCTAATCATATGAGTTCTTAAAAGTAGAGAATCTCCACCAACTGGGTCAGAGAGATGAGATGGAAAAGGAAGGAGAGATCTAAAGCATGAGGGAAACTCAACCCACTGTCTCTGACTTTGCAGATGGAAAAAAGGGGCCATGAGCCAAGGAATTTGAAGAAGCTAATAGCCCTCAGAGGACAGCCAGCAAAGAAATGGGGATCTGTGTTATAACTGCAAGGAACTGAATTCTTCAATTGAGGAAGAAAATGAATTCTCCTCTAGATCCTCCAGAGAGGAACACAGTCTGGCTGATACTACTTTAATTTTAGTCCAGTGAGACCCATATCAGACTTCCAACCCTCAGAACTGTAAAATAATGAATTTGTATGGTGCAAGATGCTAAATTTGTGGAAATTTGTTATGATAGCAATAGAAAACTAATACAAAAGGGATCTTATAGATGTTTTGAGCTCTATCCCTAATTTTGACCAGTGATAAAACTGAATTCTAGCTATGCTGTAGAATGTTCTTCTAACCCTATCCATCTGGCTAACACCTACTTTGCCCTCTGGATTTAACTTAGATGATTTGACTTCCAGGAAGTTTTCCCTGGCCCTCCAGGACTGGATTAGGTGTCCTTGCCCTATGGATTCATAGCACCCCATGCATAATTTAGCACACTGTCTACCTCTCTGAACTCTCACTAAATTTTTGAGGTCCAGGACTTTGTTTTACTCAACATGCCGCTAGAGTATTCTGCTGAAAATGACCAAAGGGCAGCAAACAAATTGGTAACCTTGAAAGGCAGTATGGCTTGGCTATTAAGAGCATGGGCTTTAGAATCATACAAGCTAGGTTCATGTCCTGGCTCTAACATCTATTAGCTGTATGGCCTTAGACAGTTTCTTTAAAGTTTAATTTCCTTTACTGTTATTTCCTCATAAAAAGAAAGACAGTAATAGCACCTGCTCAAACAATTGTATGAGAATTCATTTAAATGATGCTTGTAAAAAGCTTGGCCATGTTCCTACTACATAAGAATAGCTAAAAAATTATTTCTCATTATTATTAGGTATCTGTGATTGTTAATGTTGTGTTAATTTGGCTGGGCTATGATGTCCAGATATTTGATCAAACATTATTCTGAATGTTTCTTTGAGGGTGTTTTGGATGAGATTAACATTTAAAGTGGTGTACTTTGTAAAGCAGATTGCTTTTTAGGATGTGGGTGGGGTAGGCCTCATCCAATCAGTTGAAGGTCTGACTAGAACAAAAGACTGACCTCCTCCGAAAAAGAAGGAATTATCCAGATAATTTTGAAGGCAGATGGCCTTCAGAGTTGAACAGCAACATCAGCTTTCCCTGGGTCACATACACACACATACCCTATTGGTTTCTTTGGAGAACACTGAATAATACAATATCAAACCTGTAACCTGTAAATATGGTAATATTACATACAACATGTAAAAACAAAAATGTGAAGATGGGTACAATTCCCATTACCCATTTTAAGTAAATTTTCCTCCATTTCAATATCATATGGGACTCTTTCAGTTAAGAGGAGTACCAGCAAGAAGACAACAAAAGAAAAGCTGGCTTAAAGAAAAAAAGAAAAAGAAAGAAAGGAAGGTAAAGAAGAAGGAGGAGGGGAGGGGGAGAAGGAGGGAGCGGAGGAAAAGAAATGTCTTAGCTCCTGTGACTGATATGTACAAGAATAGGTCTAGCCTCTGGGATAACTGGATCCACGTTTCAAGAATATCACTGAGGCCCGGTTTCTGTCCATCTCTCAGAGATGCCTTCTCCATGGGGTTTCATTCTCAGATAGGTGTTCTCCTTGGAGTGGTGAAATGGCTATAGCAGCTTTACATGACACACTTTCAGGCTCAAGTCACAAGGGAATGAGAATGTATCTTTTCTGGTAATTCCCATAAAGATTCTGAGATTCATTCTAAGTGGTGTAGCTTAGACTGGGTGTTCATCTGGAACCATCAGTGTGGTCAAGAGACCAGATATGTGCATTGGTTTAGGTTAATTAATCTGTGCTCACTGCTAGAGCTCCTCACTAAACCACTAATCAATCATAGGAACAGGGAAACTTTCTACAGGGTATATAGCGCCTGAAGAAGGTTAGATGGATGCCAGGTAGTCAACAACAAGCTGCTCCAATTGCTTAACAAAATCGCTCTTTACAATTTTGGTTATTTTGCCTTTTACAAATACTATTTGATTTCTGAGAATCAAAAACACAAGAGGATGCCTGGCATTAAATATGTTTTAAACATCCATGTTATAAATTCATCCAACATGGAAAATGTATAACAGTGAATTTCCTTTCTTGGCTCCTTTTTTTTTTTTTTTTTTGCAGTATTCGGGCCTCTCACTGCTGTGGCTTCTCCCGTTGCGGAGCACAGGCTCCGGACGCGCAGGCTCAGTGGCCATGGCTCACGGGCCCAGCTGCTCCGTGTCATGTGAGATCCTCCTGGACCGGGTCACAAACCCGTGTCCTCTGCATCAGCAGGCGGACTCTCAACCACTGCGCCACCAAGGAAGCCCTCTTGGCTCCTTTAAAACAAGAACAATTTCAAACCTTTCCACCACATTACAATTATCATTGTTGCCTCTTGGTGGTGATTACTTCTAAGCTTGCTTTATATTTTCATAATATTCTGTTACCATTATTATTAGCTATCATATATGGGCCAGCCAGATTCTCTGGCATTTCTTTCTGCAATATTCAATTTAAAAAACAAAGAGAAAAACAACAAAATCCTCACACCGGTTGGATGAAGCAGATTGTCGCTGGATTAAAATGAAAACCCTCCTCCCTCCGACCTCCATAACCAGTCTGTTACTTGGGAACAACAGCAGTTTCTAAATCTAAACCACAACAGGAGTTGGATGGACAGTTTTTATCTGCCATGATTCCAATATGCAAAACACCATCTGTATAACTTAGAGAAAGAACCCAAAGGCATACACACAGAAATTTTACAATGGTTATTACTGAGCCAAAGGGACAGCTAACGATGACTGAGCACCTACTGCATGCGTGCTTCACAAACATTATGTAACTTAATTCTCATAAGAACTCCATGAAGCAAACATTACTACTATCTCCATTTTACTGATGAGGACAGATATTGAATCTTAGAGTATTTAAATAAGTTGCTCAAAACAAAGTCAAATAGCTGGTAAGAACCTGACCTGGGTTTTGAACTCAGAAAGTCTAATTTTTACTTTTCTGTAATGGAAGCCTGTTTTTAAAAATGTCCTTTTCCAATTCCCTAAATTTGCTAGAAAAAAATCATTTTTCCAAAAAAGAAAAAATAGTATAGAAGGAAGGAGGAAGAAAGGAAGGAAAGAAGTTAGGCAACAATTTTGTCATAGTGTAATAATCACATTATAGCCACAATAAATTTTTTAGACTAACTTGGAGGTTGTTAGATATTAATGGAAGAAATTTTCACATGTTGAGGTGTGGGGAAGTCATTCTGGCTTATATATGATTTAACTTGAATTTTATGCTAACTAAAACAGCCTGCTTGTGGCCTATCAAACATACATTTTACATCTGCTTTAATCATTAAAGAAAAGGGTGCATTGACCACAAATAAAGAATGTCCCTGTTAAAAATAAAGATTAAATGCCTCCAGTCCTGGGACACAAATGCCAGTAGTCCTTCGATAATAAGACCGCTTTCCCAGGTGTCAAGGCCATACTGACTCACCCGGTACAGGCTGATCTGTTTGTTTGTTTTTGGAAACCTGACTCTTTGGTGTTCTTTGTTGTGACAAGGTATAAAGCTGTGTGAAAACCATGCTTCTGTGGGGCAGTCCCTCAGACTTATCTAAGTGGCTGTCTCCCAGGCTATAGTCCTCAATTTGGTTCAAATAAAACTCTTTCTTATCCCTGTTATAGTTTGGTTATTGATTATCTGCATCAACAATGTAAAAGGACGAGGCATGAAATTACTTTGCAGTGGATGCTGTAATACCCATTGGACCCCCATTGCCAGGCCAGGGCTCCTATCCACCCTTCTCTAGAGAATTGCCTCAGCTGGGTGGAGCCACTTCACCAGGGAGGTTACCCACACACCCCCATCCCCACCACCTTCGCTGCCCCTCCCCCTCCCCACTCCACAACTAATGATTGACTAATACAGGACTATAAAAGTCCAGCCCGCTTGACCCACATCTACAGGGCATTTATTTCAGAGACCATCCCTTGAAAAGCAGGCCAAAGCTAGACTTTGCCAAACTTTTATTCAAAATAAAATGAGTTATGTGAATAAAATACATGTCCATCCTAGAGAGTCACATCCTATTCCCTTTCCCAACTAAACACTAATAACTAATAACAACCCTTGCAATATGAAGAGAGTAGTTTGCTAATCTGCTTATGAATTCTCTATGCTGGACTAAGAATGGTGCACTGGAACAATGAAATGAAAGGTCAGAAGACCAGAGTTCTAGCCCTGGTTCTGCCAATTATTTTTATTAGCCATGTGATATGGAGTAGTCACTTAACCACTCTGAATCTTCCTTTCCTCTCTATAGAAGATGGACTTATACTTGTGCCTTCTAATTCAACAGGTAGGTGTGAGAACAGCTGAGCTAATAAATGAAAGAAAAAAACAAAAACAAACAAACAAACAAAAATAGGTCTGGACTTTTTTCTATTTGAAGAAACTGAGATATAAAGTATTGTAAAATTAGTAATGAACTCAGAAATCTTTAATTCCCCAGGGCTATGCTATATGTGTTCTGTTAGAGGCACACTACTCAGAAGATCAGGAATATTTGCAGTATCTGACCATTCTCACTGGAACAAATTTAAATTGATTTTGTGAGCAATAAGTCAATATTTAATCAAATGTGGTTATTAAGAAAAAGAAATACAGCAATCCTTTCTTCAATGAACCTTCAATTTCTATTCCAAGTCAATTACATTGCATAATTTTTTTTCTAAGTTTGGGACTTCCTCGGTGGTACAGTGGTTAAGAATCTGCCTGCCAGTGCAGGGGACACAGGTTCAAGCCCTGGTCCAGGAAGATCCCACATGCTGCGGAGCAACTAAGCCTGTGCACTACAACTACTGAGCCTGCGCTCCAGAGCCCACGAGCCACAACTACTGAACCTGTGAGCCACAGGTACTGAGCCCATGTGCCACAACTACCGAAGCCCATGCGCCTAGAGCCTGTGCTCCGCAACAAGAGAAGCCACTGTGATGAGAAGCCCGCACACCGCAATGAAGAGTAGCCCGCACTCGCCACAACTAGAGAGAGCCTGCATGCAGCAACGAAGACCCAATGCAGCCAAAATTAGATAAATAAATTATTTTAAAAATATTTTTTTCTAAGTTTGTAGTTCTGTTACGAAGCAAATGGAATCAGGGTTTCTTTTGCTGTGGAGATGAAAATTCTTTTTTTAATACTTACTTGTCTTTGGATAATTACTCAGAGAAGTTTTCTTATTTTTACTAATAAGACTTTTGTTATCCCTTGACAACTTTGGTTTAATCGTGTTTGCCATATTTCTTACTTCTTTTGATATTGGTCTCCTAAGAGAGGTTTCTTATGAAGCACTTGTGTTCCCTTTTGCGTTTTTCTAAAGTGCATTACAAGCTTTATTTCCTTTTTCCTGAAACTTTCTTTAGGTCTACTTAAGTAATTAAGTGATCATATTATATTTACAAAAATACAGTGTGTTAGATTTCTGTTTTGTGTAAAATCAGTTTGTAGTTCCCAACTGTTTCCTGGCTCCTCTGTGGAATTCAGGTCATTTAAGGCTATGCTGTTGTTAAAAAGGATGTCAATTTTTTTTTTTTTTAATTACAGATTTCATTGTTACTTTCTTATTTACCCCTCACATCTCAGAGCTAGTAGTCTTTGGCACAATATTCCAAAATAAAGGACCACTTTATGCACCTTACCTATAATAGAACTCACTAAAAACTAAAAGAAAATGTACAAGGTAGGACTGAATTTTGACTAATGTGCCTTATAAAGCAACTCAGTGAAAAATAGTGTGCTGGAAGTCTGACCTCATCTAACTTGATCTGTATGTGGCTGTCGGGTTATGTTACCCTCTACAAAGCTAGATGTACTCTGAAGTGGGAAGGGGTGCGGTGCAGTGTTTAAACACTGAATCATCATCTCGGTGTGAACTATGTTAATGGAGACATACTTGCAGATAACCAAAAGTGTAGATAAGCTTCTTAAACCCTAATAAACAAAACGGTGCCTTCTCAGGCAATAAGGGAAATTGCCTAGAACATGGTTGTGACAGTTCATTTTACCCACAAACTTGGCTGAGCTATAACGCCAACTGTTTGGTCAAATAAATACTCGTCAAGATGTTGCTGTGAAGGTATTTTTTAGATGTGATTAACATTTAAGTCAGTAGCCTTTGAGTAAAGGAGACTAGTCCCTATAAGGTCTCACTCAATCAAAAACAGCAACACAGAAAATTTGTCTGAGATTCCAGTTTGCTGGTCTGCCCTGCAGATTTTGGTCTCAAGACTGCAGTAACTCTTAGGCGAATCTCCAGCCTGCCCCACACATTTCAGACTTACCAGCCCCCCACCATCACACGATCCAATTCCTTGAAATAAATTTCTTTCTCTCAGTCTCTTTCTTCACACACACACACACACACACACACACACACACACCCTATTGGTTCTGTTTCTCTGGAGAATTCTGACTAATAAAATGGTAGTTACTTGCTGCTCACCAGAAGCTCAGGCAATGGATAGACCATATATAAAAATAGACCTTTGACCTACCATCTGCAGCAAGCTCCCCAGAAAACCAACTCCTTATCTACAATAAATAACCCAGGAAGCCAGCAGATGTGTAGGAAATGTGATTGCTGCCTCTAGTGACAATCCAGGAAGCTGAACAGTAACTTCTGTAATAATCAGCCCCAAATGGTTAGGACTTGATTAAGAACTGACAGCTTCCTTAATTTTTGTCCCTGCTTTTGACTGAGGACCAAACCTAGAAAACCAAATATGCTCCCCTACCCAATCACACAGGATCCCCACTTCAAGTCAACCTGCCCACGGCTTCCCTAGGCCAACAGCCTCTAATCGGGGCATACTTGAAGACTTCTCTTTTTACACTACAAAGCTTTTTCATTCTTCTGTCTGCCTTTGTTTTTCTTAGCTTTTTTTTTTTTTTTTTTAACATTTATGACAGTGATTTAATGTTATTCATTTAAAAGTCATCTAACAGTTTTAAATTCGGAAATTTTTGTTTCTCATCCACATTAACAGGCATTAAAATTTCTGCAATTCCTATGCTCTGCCTTCCTTTGAGTCTGCCAAAAAACAAGTGACAGTAGCTGACTCCCTTGTAAGCTTAGAATAAATAGCCTTTTCTTTTCTTATTCAAATGGTCATTTGTTTATCCTTACAGCCTTAAGGTACAGAAATGGCAAGAAATCAAGTCTTCCAGAAACCACAGTGGGGTATAACCAGCCTCAAAATGCTGCTACCTACAGAGACAGAATTTCCAGGGTCCACACACATAATTCAGAAATGCACAATACATAAGAATATGTATTTGTATGTATTCTCCTCCTACCCAGCACTATTATTAATCGAGTTCAATGATAGGTTCCCCCCGCCCCAGCCATGCCCTTGGGCATGCAGGATCTTAGTTCCCCAAACAGGGATCAAACCATGCCCCCTGAAATGGAAGCATGGAGTCTTAACCACTGGACCACCAGGGAAGTCCCAATGATAGGATATTTTTACACTGAAACAAATGGTGATAGCAAATGTGACTGAAAGCCTTTAGTACAAACAATTTAAAAAATCCAATTATTTTGACTTACGATGTAGTGACAATAACTTGCTGATTATGCTTCTAGCTATGGAAGTATTTCTTCCTTTAGCCTCAACAAATTTATTGTTTCAGATAAAAATATAAGAAGTAATATTTCTCTATAAAAGTGGCTTTTGACCTGCCCCGTACAGATTTTATAACTAATGTGCAAACACTAAGATTTGAGCATGAAAATTACACAATTGAATTTATAAAAATTAAGTGGCTGAGACCTCTAAGAGTTGGGAATTAAAAGGGCCCAGGAATACAATTTAATGCCACATAGTACAGAAATATCACAATGGGATACATTTGATAATAAGATTTATTTTTTAAAAAAATAGTAAGTACAACCTTAAATCAGTAAAATTTCACAGACTTTTCAGATATTTGATTTTTGGCTTATGGTAATTAAGTGTAAACCATTGCTTTGAGTGCTGTTTTCAACAATATACAAAATCACCCTTGATTTAAGAACATTCATTTAATAATTTAAATTCCTCAGAAAACATGAAAAATGAAATGCCATTAGATTGTAAACATGATCAATATAAATCTTAAGCTTGAAAAAAAGAACACAATCCCCAATAGCAGCACAAATCTCACCTCCTTCAGAGGCAAATGTATATCCAAATTAACAAAAAGATCTTAACAGAATTGACTTGTCAATTACAATAAGGGAAAGAGGAAACTTTT
Source organism: Phocoena sinus (assembly GCF_008692025.1). Lineage (NCBI taxonomy): Eukaryota > Metazoa > Chordata > Mammalia > Artiodactyla > Phocoenidae > Phocoena > Phocoena sinus. Next base: position 61,341,892 of record NC_045763.1, on the reverse strand, counting down.
TAACAGGAATGATACCAGGAAGATTACAGTTGTGAAAGGTAATAAAGTCCCTTAAAATTTTCACTTGAAAACTCTGCAAAGGCTCATTAATGGTCCATTCAACTATTCAGAAGTTTTGATCTTTTTGCAGGAAGCAACCTCTAATAGCAGTTCTGGAATGCTAGTTGTGACTTGCATTTGGAGAGTGCTGTGTTAACAGTGCACAAGAAAAATATGTTATTAAACCTTCAGGCAAAGACTTCACCTCCTCCAAGAATTCTTTTCTGAAGACTACATTCTTTTAAATCTGCATTTCGACTGATTTCCCTATACATTTATACACCCTGTATATTGTAATAAGAAAAGAGAAAACGTTTACAGTCCACTCTATAAACATAGTGAGGCCACTCTATAAACATAGTGACCCGCCGCTCCCAAGATTAAGCGTGCGCGCATGCGCGCGCACACACACACACACACACACACACACACACACACACACAAATAAAACTTACTGCTGCCTTCAAAGCTTGATCTAGATCATCCAGTAGGTCTTGTTTATCCTCTAAGCCCACAGAGAGTCGAATCAGTGTGTCACTAATTCCAAGGACTTCTCTGTCGCTCTTAGGCACTGAAGCATGGGTCATGATTGCCCTGAAAGGAAGAATGAGCAAAATTTTGATCACTATATTGTAGCAGGGGGATGCATGTTTCTATCTCATAAATTGCAACTATTTTCAAAATTTTTCTACTCTCAATATCAAATGCTTCATACACCTACAATGTTTTGCAGGCAAAAAATTAAGGAATTGTGCAAATTATCATTTCTAGTCATGATTTTAAATGAACACAAAGATCTTTTATTGTTTTCATACCATCAGTAAGGTATACTCAATCGGACACTGAAGGTGCCAGTCAAATGCTTCATACACCTACAATGTTTCGCAGGCAAAAAATTAAGGAATTGTGCAAATTATCATTTCTAGTCATGATTTTAAATGAACACAAAGATCTTTTATTGTTTTCATACCATCAGTAAGGTATACTCAATCGGACACTGAAGGTGCCAGTCAAACACCCCCATGCAGGAGGGGAAGACATAGCCTCCAGTGTGTGGATTTTAACACCAACCTGAATGAGGCCTTGGCCAGAAGTCATACACCCCATGACCAACCAGCTGCACTTATAAGAGGCCTCTTGGATCAAGAGCTGGTCAGAATTAATTCCATCTGGATCAAAGGATCAATCCAGAACTGGACCTTCTGAGGCAGATCAGGGAAAGACAACCTACGATCACTGGTAGCAATCACTAAGCATTAGGAATTAATTCCAACACATAACTCATGACACAGAGTCCTCAGAGGATGTTCAAGATCACGTAGCAACTCATCGTCATTGTCAGCATGGGTAAGGGTAGACCACCTACTATGGTTCAGGCTCTATAGTAAGAATTGGGAAACCAAGAAGAATGAGATATTTTCCTTAGGTAACAAAGCAGGAGCTAAACACTATGACAATTCACAAAACAGAACAGTCTACATCAAATACCAAACAAGTATGGACAATAAAGAACTGCCGGAGTTCAGAGGAGGGAGAATCTCTGTGGGCTGAGGCATCACGGAGGGGAGGCTTATATAGTCTTAGGGAGCACTTAGATGTACACTGCCCACAACATTCCACCATCCCCTTCCACCACCAGCAGAAGGAATCACTTTCTCCTATCTACTTCAGGCCCATGGAAAGAAAATCTGAGTTGTATCCAGAGTAAATGAATATCTTCTTTGATCACTCTAATGAAGTTTTACATGCAAACATCCTCCTTAAAATGTTCTGACTTTTTAGGCTCTTAATTCCTTAAAAGAGAGTGAATGTGTAGAAATAAGAACTTAGGCTTCTGGGACCAATAGACTTGGGTATGATTCTCAGCCCCTCCACATACTGGCTGTGTTGGGCTTGTAAAAGTTACCTGTCCTCAGTCAATTTCCTTATCTCAGTACACTGTTATCCACATTTTACAATCGAGAAAACTGAAATTGAGAGTGGATAAGTAAGTTTTCTAAGGTCACCAAGTTAACACACGTTGTTAGGCTGGGAGACCAACCCAGTACATGTCGGCTCAGCTTCCTCCCCGCTGACTGCAATGCTGCACTGGTTGCAGCGTTGTTGGGAGACACAGAATGAGGGTGATAAAACAGACAAGCTCTGACCTAAATTTATTCTTCCACTGGCACTGGGGTTAGCGCCTAGCTGGAGCTCCTAAGGGCCAAGCAACTTTAAACCACATCCCTAAATAAATCAAGCGAGGTCTACTTTTAAGAGAGCCTTAAAGTAATATACATTGCATTACTACGAAAAATAAACCAATTTCATATGCTGAGTGTGCCCTCTTGTGCATCCAGACTTATTAGCAAGCATTTTCCTGAAAGACTAACAAAAACCTCTATGGCTTATCTTAATTATTTGAATCATTATTTGGGCTTCATTTTTTTTTTTTTTTTAAGATTATGAAATTGCCTGACTCTCCGCATGAACTATAAACTACTAAACCAGGGCAGGAAATGTGCCTAAATGTTAGTAATCCCTGACATTCCTCTGCACATAGTTATTTCAGAAATGTTCATGAAGGGCTTCCCTGGTGGCGCAGTGGTTGAGAGTCCGCCTGCCGATGCAGGGGACGCGGGTTCGTGCCCCGGTCGGGGAAGATCCCACATGCCACGGAGCAGCCTGCGCGCCTGGAGCCTGTGCTCCGCAGCGGGAGAGGCCACAGCGGTGGGAGGCCCGCGTACCGCAAAAAAAAAAAAAAAGAAATGTTCATGAAAATTAAAACATAGAAACATACCATGCATTTAATACAGTTGAAAATTAATAGGTAATGATATTGATTTATCCCTGTAATAATTATAATATATGGTCATAGAAACGTAAAAAGAAAAACAGGATGTAGCTCAGGAATGCTTGCTGGGACAGATAATCATTAAATAATAATCATTATTTTAATTATTAATACTATTTTATGGATGAAAAGATTGAAGCACAAAGGTTAAGAGATTGATGTTCTTAAATCCAGATCGAGGCTGCTTTAAACACTCGGCTCACAGTTTCTGATGCAAAGCCTCAAGAGTGAAGTTGCTAACATATTCCTGTGTGACATTTGATTCATCAGCAAAACTTTCTGAACCGTTGTTTCCTTGTCTGTAATATAAGCTGTTGGACTCCCTGATCTTAGGCTGTTTTGTGTTCTATTATCCTCTGGTGCTTTGATAAAATTAGATGAATTGGTTGGGTCAGTTAATGAAGGGTCAGGAATACAGTTGAATTTTGGGTTTATGTCACAGATGACACAGAGCCATTTACCCTACAGAAAACAGAAAACAAACAGACTTGATGGTAACTAGCAGGGCTCTCCTCTGATAAATAAGAGTATGGAGGGTTTTTTTTTTTAATCAGAAACACATTCTCAATTTCCCCTGGAGTCTTAAAATCAGCCCTTCTGGTACAAAGTCTCCAACCTCCCTTCCAGAGCAGAGTAGAGTAGAACAAGTGGCCCTGGTTCGGAGGTCAGAGAATTACTGCTGGAATCTCCTTCAGGCAAATAGGAAAAAAACAAAATTGGGGAGGACGCAGCTTACTGTTTAGTAGCCCCCATTAGATTTTTATCAGGGTCTCCATTCTATGGAGTTAGAGTCCATTCCAACTAGATAGTGTCATGCTGCTCTTATTGCTAAATATCTTGAATGATCCCTGATTTTATCCTACTCCTTTTCCAAACAATCATTACAGCTGAAATCGAAGTTAAAATACTGAGAAAAACAGAAATACTTACGGATGCTCAGCAAGACTTTCATATCCTCCTAAGCTCTCAGCCAGCGTAAATAGCTGTGGCAAAGAAAATATTAATATAGATCTTCTACTAAAATAAAAATACTAAAATCTAAAAATAAATGTTGTTGATAAAATGGCCTCGGGACGGGGGATGGAAAATGGTGCAATTATGAATAAACTACAAATTGGATAAAAACTTGGAGAAAAAATCAGAATAAAATCTATAACAATGATTTCACCAGACTTTTTTTTAAATTAATTAATTTATTTATTTTACTTATTTTGGCTGCATTGGGTCTTTGTTGCTGTGCGTGGGCTTTCTCTAGCTGCGGCGAGAGGGGGCTACTCTTCATTGCAGTGCACAGGCTTCTCATTGTGGTGGCTTCTCTTGCTGTGGAGCACGGGCTCTAGACACATGGGCTTCAGTAGTTGTGGCTCACGGGCTCTAGAGCACAGGCTTAGTAGTTGTGGCGCACGGCCTTAGTTGCTCCACGGCATGTGGTATCTTCCCAGCCTAGGGCTCGAACCTGTGTCCCCTGCATTGGCAGGCAGATTCTTAACCACTGCACCACCAGGGAAGCCCCAATTAGACATATTATGTGCTAACTTTTAAAACATTAAAAGTTGATCGGTACTTCCCTGGTGGCACAGTGGTTAAGACTCCACGCTCCCAATGCAGGGGGCCCACGTTCGATCCCTGGCCAGGGAACTAGATCCCACATGCACGCCACAGCTAAGAGTTCATGTGCCACAACTAAGGAGACAGTGAGCCGCAACTAAGGAGCCCACATGCTGCAACTAAGGAGCAGATGAAGATCAACTAAGGAGCCCTTGAGACACAAGGAAGGAGCCCGCCTGCCACAACTAATAAAAGGAGCCCACGTGCCACAACTAAGGAGCCAATGAGGCACAACTAAGGAGTCCTTGAGCTGCAACTAAGACCCAGCACAATAACATGAGCTCTAAAACCTCAGAATTATTACACTTGAGACCTAGCTCTGCGGTTACCCTTTAAATAAAAATCTCTAAATGTCTATCAAGTTATACAAATTTACTCATTAATATGTATCACTCACTAAATTAATACATCTATTTAACCCCTTCCTAGGGAAGAAGGGAAAAAAACTTGGTTGTTGTATTTAGTGTTATAGTGTCATAGAATTTCACAACATATTAAAAATTCTTCTCACAACTGTGTTAAATCAAATGTGCACAACTATATTTCTGATTTTAGAAGTGGACAAATTTTAGAACCAATAGAACTTTGACTAATCCAGAAGCATCCTTTTCTTTAGATCTGTAGTATTTAAAACTCAGTCTTAAATACATTACTGCATGAGCTCAAAGTAAGCCCAAAGTATGGAGTTACACAGGTCTCTCTCCCAGGGCCCCTGAGAGCCTCCTGCCTCTGTGAACATTAGGCAAAGGCCTCCCTTCCGTCACTCCAGGCAGATGCAACCTGGGTGGTGCAGGGATTAGAAAGCCATTCCTAGGCTGGATTTCAGAACAGTCTTTGGGCATTGCAGTGACCACACACTACTGCGGTTTCACATAATACTTCATTTGAAAAGACGGTTCACTTTAAATTTAAAAACCAATGGATTAGAACATTCTGTCTCTCTCAAATGGACGGCAGTGTCTGCAGAGTTAAATAAGTTAAGTAAGCAGATTCATATATCTGCTACTGCATCACTCTTGTTTCAAGTGATTTTCCAACCCAAAGCATTTCATGACAAAGAGGCTTGTGGGTGTGAACTCCAGGTACAACAACATTAATATGAGTCAGGTGGAAGTGAGAAATAATGACTATAATAATGTTATAAGAAGGTCTTAACGTCTACAGTTTAAAAAACTAGTTTGAAAGTTTACCTTTAGGTTCTTGAGGAAAGTCTCAGCATGTTGAAGGGAGCCCTTGATATAAAAGGTGATCATCCCTGGGCAACCTGTGCACTGACGCTTTGCCAGCTCATGCTGAGGATGAGAGGGCAGTCCTGTAGTCATAAGGTATAATGAATGTCTTATTTTAGAGTCAAACATGTAATTTCAGAACAACAACAAAATCACCATTTGCTTAAGTCAACTGCAAATAAGCCTAATAATGAGCTTTATGCCATGTTGACATCTGACCTCTTGTTCTGGTCCCTGTCTATCTCTCTAGCTTCATTTTGACCTATCTTTTCTGGTCTCTCCTTGCTCTAGCCATGCCAGCTTTCTTTACACCAGTGGCACCATACTCTTTTTCATCTTGGGACTTTTGCACATGCTGTCCCTTTAACCTGGAACATTCTCTCCACTGACTGCCCCCTTCCCTCTGTTAATTATATCCTCTGTAATTTTTTTGCTTAATGTCTGTCTTATCCACCAGACTAACTCCATGAGGAGAAAGCTATTTCTTTTATTAATAATTGGATCCTAGTTCTGAGTACAAGGCCTGGCCCATGGTTGGCTTTAATAAACACTTATGGAAAAAATCTGAAATGTCTTGTCCATGACCTTTTAACAAATGCTACCCATTCCTCAGGGCACAGCCCAAAACTTTTCTCCCTTCCTCCATTCAAAATGCACACCAGTCAACAGCTCTATACCTAGTGTACATATTAGGGCATTTAATCTCATATGTATTTCTGCCTTGCCTTATCTAAATTCCTTAAGGGCAGGGATCAAGCCTAATTCTCCTTTACACCCAAGACTACATGGATGCACACCTCAAAAGGGTTTAAAAGAACTATTTACTTAAGACGACCAGACCACAATTAAAAAGTCTGGTAAAATAAATTCAAAGAGTAACATGTAAGTCTGCTAACTCACATGAGCATTTCTAGATGTTGTAAAGGTGAAGAAATTCCAAAAAAAAGTAATAGAATTTTGGGGGAGTTTTGGTACCAAGTATCAAGTCTCAATCTATATCAGATAAAAGTTAGAGCTAATGCAGAATATCAGACTGATAAGATTACCAGCAAATTACTGGAAAGTACAAGGTTGCAATCCTGGAACAGGTATACACAAACCTTCAAGCTAAAGACAGGAACATGAAATATGTAAGATTAATTTTTTAACATCCAAGCAACCACTAGACTATAGACAACTCTAGGCCAGAGATCATGTCCATCTTCTTTACCATCAGACCCACCAAAAAGCCTGACACACAGACACACAAAAAGCTCAATAAGTGAACATAAAAATACATGAAAGCACCTAACTTACAAACAAATGTTACATAAACAGGATGCATAGGATAACACTTAAAATCCTAGTGTAAGCATATGTGCTTAGAAAGCAGATTAACATACCGGGATAAATAACCTTTTCTACCCAAGGATTCGACTCCAAAAACTGAGCAACTTCCATTCCATTTTCGAAATGCTTCTCCATGCGGATTTGTAGAGTCTTCAGACCTCGATTGCAGAGGTAACAGTCAATAGGAGATGGAACTGCTCCAAGAGCTGCAAAATGAACATGTCCTGGATTAGTCTGAAGGTGACGAGGCACCCAGAAAATCCTCCCACTGCTCTTTTTCATTATAGTGACTCTGAGAAGTTAGCTATAAAGCTCAATGTTTGAGTTTTAGTGGGAAAAATTAATATATCAAATTAGAAACATGAGAATGAAGCATAAAACATGCTTAGTGGGGGGCTTCCCTGGTGGCGCAGTGGTTGAGAGTCCGCCTGCCGATGCAGGGGATACGGGTTCGTGCCCCGGTGTGGGAGGATCCCACATGCCGCGGAGCGGCTGGGCCCGTGAGCCATGGCCACTGAGCCTGCGCATCCGGAGCCTGTTGCTCCGCAACGGGAGAGGCCACAACAGTGAGAGGCCCGCGTACCGCAAAAAAAAAAAAAAAAAAAAAAAAAAAAAAAAAAACATGCTTAGTGAAATGGGCTTTAAAACGAGAGGGGAAGGCTTCCCTGGTGGCACAGTGGTTAAGAATCCACCTGCCAATGCAGAGGACACGGGTTCGAGCCCTGGTCTGGGAAGATCCCACATGTCGTGGAGCAACTAAGCCCGTGAGCCACAACTACTGAGCCAGAGTGCCACAACTACTGAAGCCCACGTGCCTAGAACCCGTGCTCTGCAACAAGAGAAGCCACTGCAATTAGAAGTCCACGCACCGCTACAAAGAGTAGCCCCTGCTCACCGCAACTAGAGAAGGCCCACGCGAAGCAACTAAGACTCAATGCAGCCAAAAATAAATAAATAAATTTATTTTTTAAAAAATGAGAGGGAAAATGAATTATCCTGAAAATTAAGTACAAATACAATGATATGAACTTTTCAAATATGAGCATCAATAATCTTTTCTATGATTTTAATGAAAGGATATAGTTTAATCCTGTATTTCTTTGACAGAGTATTATAATACACAGAGAAAATAGCAGCTCAGCTCCTATTATTTCTGAGTGTTCTACCAATATTCTATTTAGCTTTTGTCTAAAGCAGCCTGTGATTTCCCATGCCTCCAGGATACGTGCCTCAGTCCTTTTTTTTTTGTAAATGAATTTATCAAGAAATAAATTTTGGTTTCCTTCCTCAGTGCCCCCTTTTGCTACCCAACATGTATTCCCTGGAAGGGGATTTTTATTCCTAATTATGTTTGTATCTTATCTTTCTGTCAAATCACAGTGGTTAAATCAAGTCTCTTTCAATAAACCCTTCTCCATACCTGAGATAAAAAAAAATCTAAACAGAAAACAGACGTTTAGACACCTGTTGAAAAATATAAGTTTATATGTTAAGTGCCATTTAAAAGTTATCATCATTTCAGATATAAAAGGTATAGTATAAGAAAGCCATCATTCCAAATGGTTAAAAAAAAGACAAAAGAATCCATTAAGTCATAAAACTAAAAATTCACTTGAGGGACTTCCTTGGTGGTCCAGTGGTTAAGACTCCATGCTTCCAATGCAAGGGGTGCAGGTTTGATCCCTGGTCAGGGAACTAAGATCCTACGTGATGCTCGGTGGGACAGAAAAAAACAAATATTTACTTGAGCTTTACCAAATTATGATCAAAATTAACATGGCTTTGAAAAATAACAAAACATATCTCTTGGTCATGTTGTAAAGCCCTATTATGTTATAACTGTATTTTTATAACCCAATTTTTCTTTCCTCTAAAAAATCAGAATTTTTCCCACTATTTCTCATTTCTTCCTAAATTAGTGGAATGCTATCACTTCACAGCACTTAGTGGAAATACAAATATCAAAATGTAATCACTTTGACAGCATAAGGGGAAATTTGGGTTTTTAAATACTTACAATTTTGCAAGAATCGGAGCCTATTATGAAGCCTCTCAGAATTAAGTGACACTAAGCCCATCACAACATCACTGTGGCCTAAAAAAAACAAAACAAAAACAAAAAACTTTAAGTTAAAAACAACATATGTTTATTCCTCAGCTTATAATTTCTAAAATGTGACTTTCACTTGAAAAAACTCTGGGAAAAATCCCTATAGAATCAGTTTAAATAAACTTCAGCAAAAGCTATACCTTAAACAATAAAATTAAAATCATGTAAAAATTAAATGTTTCTTTTTAAGCTATCAGCAGGATAAAAATATAACATTTATAGTAAATTTTAATCCTCTGCTGTTAAATCATGAGCATAGTTTTGTCTGCTATAAATGAAGTCCTATATTTAATCAAAGTATTTTCTTACTTTCTACCTGAGTCACAGAGAAAACCTGAATAATAGAAGTAAAGGGATAAAAGGATAAAGTCTTATGCTACTTTCATCTATTGATGGAAAAGAACATTCTAAGTGAAGACTGTCTTACCATTCATATATTTTGTTGCTGAATACATACAAATATCAGCTCCCAGAGCCAAAGGCCGCTGAAAAGAATAAAAGGTTTTTATTCCAAATGGGAAATCACTTGAAAATATGCTTCATTGCCTGCCTATTTATTATTGTAAATTCCATTCCTATTCTAACTTTTAAAAATACGCACATCTTAAAATTTCCAGGAACTCTGGTATTATCTTTCCCTTTCCTCCCTCACACCAAATAAAAATACAAAGTATTAGAACCAGTATTAAATCCAAAGGCACAAATTTTCTGGAAATAGCAGATAAACTCAGGTCAACAGGTCTTCTGAACTTGTTTCTTTAGAACAGTTGCTGACTAGCCCCTAAATTTATTACCTTTAGCAGAGATGTTGGCATTTTATGACTCAGTAAACACAGAATAGTTGACACAAAGATTTAGCAATTGTTCTGTCAAGTAAGTATAAAAGTGATTTGCTTAGGTTTTTAATCATTAAAACCTTACAATGTATGCTGTGGTTATTTATCGATTTGCCATGATCTTGACTCTTAATTACTCTTTTATTATACTAGTTTTGTCAAGTATAAAATCACTTATAAGGAAATTTGTTTAGATTGTTTTCCCTCACTGAACTTTCCTGCAAAGTAATTCTTTAGTCTTAGATGTCTTTGTTTACGGTGAAAATTAAACTAATAATCAACTTATTCACTAAATAATGTAATATCAACATCTTTCCATTTAAATTTCCTTTAAAATAAAGTGTGTGTGTGCGTGCACACGCGCATGTGTGTGTGTGTGTGTGTGTGTGTGTGTGTTTAACCTCCCTAGCTGGGGGCTATGGGACTTTTCATTTAGGGTTTCAAAAATAGGACATTTTAAGTGTGGTATTCCTCAAAGCACTCTCTACATATGTGTTTGCTCATCTCTAAAGTGATGAGTCAAACTAGATGTTGTGTGAGGTCTCTTCCAGTGCTAACATTCTGTAAACTCTATGGTCAAAAGGAAAAATAAAAACCAATAACTAACAACTGTTGATGCCATTATGCTCCAAGAATCATGAGTTACTTTACATAACCCAGTGAAGCATTGTTCAAAATACTTTACCTAACTCAATAAAATCAGTATGTTTATGACTAATTGTACAGATGGGGAAAAGGGACTAAGAAAAATAAAATAGATCACTCAGATTTTAAAAATTGGTAGGACAGGACTCAGACTACCGGAATTCAGAGGTTCTACGTGGAAACTTTATGCTTGTATGTCCATTTTGCCTTTTGTGAGACTTATAAAAGATCAAGAAGACAAAAGACAGGAAAGACAGAACATACCCACTTTTCATGAGTGTAAAATAATGAGAGGATCTTTTCAGAAGATTTGCTTTGTGGAACCAAATGTGGTTCCACATTTGGTTTGTGGTTGCCTAGGGACACTGTGATTCTGATTAATTCAACTGGAATGAATCCAGACTGAAATGAAGCAAATTGCAGTCCCCGGCATGAGGAATGTGATGTGGGCTTCAGAAAGGTGGAAAAACTGGACCTATTTTCGTGACAACAATAGGAGAAAAAGGGCCAGGCCTGATGAGTAACCTGGGCAGGCCCAGCTAAAATGATTCATGCGATCTCTTTGGGAATATACAGGACTCATGATGACTCAGCTAGAGCAATCCTATGCTATAATAACTGCCCTACTGTAAGTGGTAGATGGGGTAAGGAGTTGGGATAAAGACTCCAAGAGTGAAAATCACCTGGGACAAATAGATGATTCCAGGAGATTTTCACTTGGAAACAGACTGCCTTACTTGATATAAGAATCAGCTGGAGCTTCCCTGGTGGCGCAGTGGTTGAGAGTGTGCCTGCCGATGCAGGGGACACGAGTTCGTGCCCCGGTCCGGGAAGATCCCAGCCATGGAGCGGCTGGGCCCGTGAGCCACGGCTGCTGAGCCTGCGCGTCCGGAGCCTGTGCTCCGCGACGGGAGAGGCCACAACAGTGAGAGGCCCGCGTACCAGAAAAAAAAAAAAAGAATCAGCTGAAGCTATATCATGAGCCAAAGGTAGATGACACATGAAGCCATCTGAACACATTGTAGCCGGGAAATGTGTTTCAGGAAAGGAAGGTAAAACATGGTAGTGCCTTCCGAATAAAATGGAGTAAGGTGAAGAACAGCTTTGTGCAGACTCCTAGGGAGTCAGCCAACTTCAGGGACCCAGAACAGAAGCAGGGAATATAAACAATTGAGCTTGTAACATCTGCCTAATTGAAGAGTTGGAGAAAATGAGCTCGGGTTTCAGGAGCTCTGCAGAATAAAGGTGAACTACAGGAGGTGTAATAAGAATGACCACAGGATACAGACAAAAAGGAAATAGCAGGGAGATGGTAACTCCTAATAAAGAAAGGAAACAGAGTTAGGTTACTCAGAGGAAAGAAAAGGAGAACGTGTGGGGAAAAGGCAGACAACCAGTCAATTATAGAGAGATCCCAAGATGATCTACCAAAAGGAGCAAAGCAGAAAAGAAGAATCTGGAAAAATGTACAAGAAAAGAAAGAAAGGAATTGCGGATGAATGGGAGGGTTTGAGTGGGGAAGAGATGTATGTAGAGGACAGGCAGGAAAAGAGATAGTCTAAAAGGAGCACTGTAAAGGAGCTGTACTCACAGATACAAGGTGAAACATGGAGTAGAAATTCATGATACAAATAAGGTAAAGATATAGAGGGCAGGGCATGGTCTTTGAAGCACTGAGGGAAGACAAACTAGAAAGAGGGAAGACAAATGGAGAAATAATGTGTGATGTACACTGAGATGTCATTGAGTATAGCTTTTCTCTTCCTTTTATTCGAAAAGTTAGCCAGGTTTAAATATATATAAAATAATATAACTGACCTGGAACCAAAACATAAACATTGAAACCCCTACTATGTGTAAGGCACTGACATATACAATCATATAATACGGCCAGGTCTTCAGAGAGTTTGCACAGTTAATTAAGACAACATTTAAAACACACAAAGTCCCACACAACATATTAACGTAGTGTTGAAAAGATATTAACTAATGGTAGGAAAGATCCAATTTTAATTCTTTGTCTAATCAATAGTTATAAGCAGATTTCATGTAATTTAATGTAAACAAGTCCTTCCTCTCCTAATTACAGGTACCTGTGTAGTCTACTAATCATGCCAAAAATATTATTTTCATTTACCTGGAAATATGCCGACATAAAAGTGTTATCCACGACCAAAATAATGTCTCCATGTTTATGGACAGTATGTGCACAGGCTTCAATGTCAATCATCTTCAAGATAGGGTTTGTGGGAGTTTCAATCCAAACAAGCTAAAACAATTCAGTAAATGACAATAGTTTGTAAAAACACACTGCCAAACATCTATCTCATATACTGTAACCATCTGGGAGGCTACATTGGAAGACCATAGATGATGAAGTTTAAAGGTTTGAATCTGAATCCCAGCCCCATGAATTTCTAAGAAGTCATCATAGGTAAGTAACTAACCCTGTACGTTCTTCCAATTTTTTATCTATACAATAGGATTGATAATATTTACCTTATACAGTTGTTGTAAGGATCAAATGAGATAGTGTACATATAAGCAGAAAAGCATTCAAGTTAATTATTGTAATTATTTTCCATTAAAAAGAGGATGAATTCCAAAGAGATAGTTCAATGTCTGGGAATTTTGTTCTCAAAGATAAATAACATAGGTCGTCTAAGTTTACATTCTGGAATTTTCAGTAAAGAGAACTATCTCTATGACGCCAAAAATATCCTGAATAGTAACTTAACGCCAGATGCACTAGAACCTACAAAATAAGTCCCCA